>NC_064629.1:907471888-908671888 GCF_023864275.1 Schistocerca cancellata | reverse complement strand
CAAAACTCTACCATCTGGTGAGCAAGATGTATGAGACAGGCGAAGTACCCTCAGACTTCAAAAAGAATACAATAATTCCAATCCCAAAGAAATCATGTGTACAGATGTGAAAATTACCGAACTATCAGTTTAATAAGTCACAGCTGCAAAATACTAACGCAAATTCTTTACAGACGAATGGAAAAACTAGTAGAAGCCGACCTCGGGGAAGATCAGTTTGAATTCCGTAGAAATACTGGAACACGTGAGGCAATACTAACCTTACGACTTATCTTAGAAGAAAGATTAAGGAAAGACAAACCTATGTTTCTAGCATTTGTAGACTTAGAGAAAGCTTTTGACAATGTTGACTGGAATACTCTCTTTCAAATTCTAAAGGTGGCAGGGGTAAAAACAGGTAGCGAAAGACTATTTACAATTTGTACAGAAAGCAGATGGCAGTTATGAGAGTCGAGGGGTATGAAAGGGAAGCAGCGGTTAGGAAGGGAGTGAGACAGGGTTGTAGCCTCTCCCCGATGTTATTCAATCTGTATATTGAGCAAGCAGTAAAGGAAACAAAAGAAAAATTCGGAGTAGGTATTAAAATCCATGGAGAAGAAATAAAAACTTTGAGGTTCGCCGATGACATTGTAATTCTGTCAGAGACAGCAAAGGACTTGGAAGAGCAGTTGAACGGAATGGACAATGTCTTGAAAGGAGGGTATAGCATGAACATCAACAAAAGCAAAACGAGGATAATGGAATGTAGTCGAATGAAGTCGGGTGACGCTGAGCGAATTAGATTAGGAAATGAGACACTTAAAGTAGTAAAGGAGTTTTGCTATTTGGGGAACAAAATAACTGATGATTGTCGAAGTAGAGAGGATATAAAATGTAGACTGGCAATGGCAAGGAAAGCGTTTCTGAAGAAGAGAAATTTGTTAACATCGAGTTTAGATTTAAGTGCCAGGAAGTCGTTTCTGAAAGTATTTGTATGGAGTGTAGCCATGTATGGAAGTGAAACATGGACGATAAATAGTTTGGACAAGAAGAGAATAAAAGCTTTCGAAATGTGGTGCTACAGAAGAATGCTGAAGATTAGATGGGTAGAACACATAACTAATGAGGAGGTATTGAATAGAATTGGGGAGAAGAGGGGTTTGTGGAACAACTTGACAAGAAGAAGGGACCGGATGGTAGGACATGTTCTGAGGCATCAAGGGATCACAAATTTAGCATTGGAGGGCAGCGTGGAGGGTAAAATTCGTAGAGGGAGACCAAGAGATGAATACACTAAGCAGATTCGGAAGGATGTAGCTTTCAGTAAGTACTGGGAGATGAAGAAGCTTGCACAGGATAGAGTAGCATGGAGAGCTGCATCAAACCAGTTTCAGGACTGAAGACCACAACAACACTTTCTTTAGCCAGTCTCGGCTCATTTCTTTTATGATTTATTGGTAAAATCAAATTCTAAGTACACTTTCTGAATACAAGTGTAGTCGTGTGACAGCAAGAAAACTATGTCCCCTCGGACTGAATCAAATTAACAAAAAAAAAAAAAAAACCTGTGTGTCACCGCCACTTTAAATACTGCAGTTGAATGGTAATTCAAAGCACATCCACCTCAGGCGTTAACCACACGCTGTCCCACTACTTCAAGTAAATCACGAAAGTCACTCGCCATGGATCTCTTCCTTAAGCTTAAAATGGTTAGACAGTGCCTCGTAATGTAGTTCCAAATTTCTGACCTTCAGTTCCTTTTCTTTACACGTTGGAATTGTGAGTCAATCTTCCCCAGTTTAGCAGCATTTGAGGGCTTCTCTGACTAGTCGTTTGATTTATACCGCAGCAGCCTTCTACATGAAATTCAGGTGCATTTGGCACATATAATCAGTAGCACTGTATAATCTCATACTGCTAACTGATGTCAATAATTTTCGTACCCAATAATTTTTAACTGGATTGAGTAATTAAATATTTTAATTGAATATGAATGGCTTCAGTATCATCTTTTCTTACTAGCAACTAACTGATGAGGTGACCTGATAACTATCAAATATCGTCAGTACATTACTAAACTGTGGTCTAGCTGTTAAGGTGTTTTTCCTTGTAAAACAGATGTCGTTATTAGGAACATACCCAAGCGGAAGGATTTGATATAATTATTTTATTCTGGGTAACTGATCATCATCTGCAATTATACAGAGCAGCGTGAATGATCTTTCATTGTCAGTGTGTTTTATGGTGTCATTTTGCCTACAGGGCATAACATTAAATGCAGTGTGCTGAGTTGGCAAGTGTGGCAGGCATCTTTCACTTACCTCTGCTGAACCCCAGACCACTCACCTGACACAAGACGTACAAAGCACCGATCTGGGAACATACAACACCGTAACTTTTTCTCTGAAGCCGAAGATTGTGTGCTCAGTAACTTCATTCTCAGAATTTGGTTACTGTTCCACCTAAACGACGAGACTTTGAATCACCGACTATAATGTCCTGTGTCAACGTCCTGTAAATATGTTTACGTGATACAGCTTTACAGGTGTCCGTTTTTCATTCTACGCTGATTTGTTTCACTGTTATAAGTGATTCCATTGATTAACCGCCATTGGTGTAGTAAAAATTATGGAGCGTTATCAGCTCTGTTTATTCGTTCAATTACATTCGCTAATGCTGCCCGCTTGCGAGTTCCTAGGACGACTGATCCAAGGGGTGTGATAGCAAATCTTGTAAATCGCATAGAACAGCGTTGACGTCTTGTATGAGTTGGTAAATGGTTCTATTTAGTGAAACAATTAAAAACAAGTTTTCTTTTATTCGTCATTTCACTTCAACTTTTGACCGTGTTGTCACGATTTCAGATATTAGCAACGGTATAAGTCACCGTACCGTCGATAACATCACCTGTGATCAGCAGTGACACAGGTACACTACACGTCCTCCACTTTATTGTGTATACACGTAAGCAAATATACTTACACACACTCTGGGCTTTCACAATTTTGTCTGGGACATATTTTCCCAGAATTAAGTTAAAAATTGTTCCACTACTCCCGTCCTGACCCAGATTTTCGGGAGGTTGCCCTTCGTTGTAGCGCTAATACTGGAATTCAAAAGTCAGTCCAAGTACTCCCAAATGGGATTCCCTCTCTGGCCTTCCTCTGGTTCTTTTCCCAGTCACCAATCCCTCTAGTACATTCTTTATTATGCAGTCTTCTCCGCAACACAACCCCATACCCTATTTGTATCCATTTCACACGATCCATTCATCTACAGACCTACATCAAACGCCTCTAAGCATTCTTCCTCTCTATGCCGCAGTGTCCATATTTCCACACAATACAGGGCTCCACTCCATTCAAAAAGCTTCACTAGCGTTTGTCTTAATTCAAATGGTTCAAATGGCTCTGAGCACTATGGGACTTAACATCTATGGTCATCAGTCCCCTAGAACTTAGAACTACTTAAACCTAACTAACCTAAGGACATCACACAACACCCAGTCATCACGAGGCAGAGAAAATCCCTGACCCGCCGGGAATCGAACCCGGGATTGTCTTAATTGGTTATTTAATGTGTCTCAGATAATACTCTTTCTTCTGTAAAATATTTCTTTTGCAACAGCTATTGTTTTTAGTGGTTGATTAGAAGTCATGATATTGGTTATTTTGAACCGTAGATATCACAACGACTTTCGCCTCTCGGTCCTTCCCGTGAAGTCGTAAACTGACGTGAAATTCAACGCAAAATGTCCTACGCGCACTACAGAGCGAACACTACAAAGATGCGGAAGAATGACGCTATTAGCTGGTGCAAAATGTGTTATGCTGCACATCCCCTGCACTCCAGTTCACTTTCTTATGCCCACACCACTTCTAGCAGCTCAGTGGCACCGTCACCGTCACCGTCACCACATAGGTTCTTTATGATTCTGCTCCCTAAAAGTCGCCGGAACTGCTATGCTTTCGATAGCCTACTGAGAGTTTCAGCTGAGAAAGAATATCTATGATTTACAGGAGACTTACTGCGTCTCAAGAGGAAGGAAGGACTAAAAAAGTGTCGCCTTTCTTTATACAAAAGGAGTAGAATTTACAGGAGACTTACTGCGTCTCAAAAGCAAGGACTAAAATAATGTCGCTTTTCTATGTACAGAAGGATTAGAAGTTATGGTAGGCACACTGCAATCTATCACGCGCTTGAGGAATGATACTCTATGGATGTAAAATCCCACATTTCGTAAAACTAAAATGTTACAGAAAGCGAAAATCTAGGGTAATACCCGTTTGATACTAAACTACATGACATCTTTCATTCTAGTAATGGGGTTATAACATTCAGAGACACGACGAACACACGTGTAGAGGAGCTGAAGAAAGAGTGGGAAGATACCGGCATGGCAGATGTGAGGAACCAAATTAAGAGAGTAAATGATTGATTAGAAGAGACAATTACATTTGTTATTACCTTCAGTATTCCGATGTTGCCTGAGCACATTAAATCAGGATTCATAGTCCTGAAAATAAGACCCTACGTCCGCAACCCAATCCACTGTTTAAAGTGTCAGTAATATGGGCAACCCACTAGCTTGCAACGGATGAGCAACTAGCGGAAAAAGTGGCGAAGCTACCTACGAAGATGAGAACTTGTCCAGCCATCATGTTCTGTGTCTCCTAGTCGTTTCCGAGATAGAATACATTTAATGAACATTCTTTTTTCGGCTAGTAGCATCCTGTTAAATGTTAATATTGCATAACATACAAAAACTCCATTTAATACTCAGTTCACCAAATTAAGGAATTCATTTTCACCTTTACTTGATCAACTGTAATCGATTCCCAAAAGCATAGTGACGCCTGGACCTCACCATTACCTGGTATAGGCAGCTGATTTGCAGTTTATATTTTGTTTAACACTTTTTAACTCACTATTATTGATTTGATTTTTCTTTGCTGTAAACAATATGTGCCAGTATAATGGAAAAATTTATGTTATTACATGAGGAAAATTGTAATATGTACGACCTGTTTTAAAATACTAGGTAACATATCTTTAAAAATGCCGTAAATAAAATGAAATGGGCACTGGCAAGTTATGCAGGCCGCTGACGGTCGATGTAGTTGTCGAACGCCGGCTAAATTCCCCGGTTTGTGGCATGCAAAACAGTTGACATCATAGTAAGGGTAGTGACGTTGGTGATGCTGCGGGTCGCAGTCTGAACACGATTTGATGGCACCGAGTTTTCTAGTTCCCTCTGAGGGCGACAGGGAAGTAACTGTTGTATGAGCCTCCGCTCTCTTTGGGACACGCCGACCGCGAACAAAGTGCTTCTGTTCATGCGCGTCTACCAACGATAAGGGCGGCGGATCACTAGCTACTGCACTAACTACTGATTCCTGTGTCACCGGACTGCCGGACTAACAGATTATCGGTAAATCGGATGATAACATCTATTGGAAGTCTCCAGTTCGTTGTAGCGCACAGTGGCTACTTAAACTAATTACAAAATCTACACCAGAAGAATCATGAAACATAGCTTGCGCTGATGGCGTTACTTCGTGATTTCGCACTAGCCTCTCTATCCGGAGAAAGGGGTATAATAACATCACCGATTGAGTCCGCATATGGTGCACCACGCTGGTTACAGGAAAAATCACATATGCGTGCTAATAATGCGACAGTACGAAATCCCCCCCACCGATTTAATTCATATTTATAGATGTGTAGGGCACGACTAGGACTCCAAGAAATTTAAATAGAAAGGCGGAGCTCTTAACCGTTCACGAGGAAATTGTGTCTGGATATTTACGCGTACTTGCACTAAGCGATCAAAAGTATCTGGACTCCCTAAAAAGCATACGTTTTTCATATTATGTGCATTGTGCTGCCACCTACTGCCAGGTACCCCATATCAGCGATCTCAGTAGTCATTAGACATAGTGAGAGAGCAGAATGGGGCGCTCCGCGGAACTTACGGACTTCGAACGTGGTCAGGTTATTGGGTGTCACTTGCGTCATACGTCTGTACGCGAGATTTCCACACTCCTAAACATCCTTAGGTCCGATGTGATAGTGAAGTGGAAACGTGAAGGGACACGTACAGCACAAAAGCGTACAGACCGACCTCGTCTGTTGACTGACAGAGACTACCGACAGTTGAAGAGGGTCGTAATGTGTAATAGGCAGACATCTATCCAGAACATCACACAAGAATTTCAACCTGCATCAGGATCCACTACAAGTACTATGACAGTTAGGCGGGAAGTAAGAAAACTTGGATTTCATGACCGGGCGACTACTCACAAGCCACATATCACGCGGGTAAATGCCTACGACGCCTCACTTGGTGTAATGAGCGTAAACATTGGACGATTCAACAGTGGAAAAACGTTATGTGGAGTGACGAATCACAGTGCAAAATGTGGCGATCCGATGGCAGGGTGTGGGTATGGCGAATGCCCAGTGAACGTCATCTGCCAGCGTGTGTAGTGCCAACAGTAAAATTCGGAGGCGGTGGTGTTATGGCGTGTTTTTCATGGGGGGGGACTTGCACCCCTTGTTATTTCGGGTGGCACTATCACAGCGTAGGCCTACATTGATATTTGAAGCATCTTCTTGCTTCCCACTGTTGAAGAGCAATTCGGGGATGGCGATTGCATCTTTCAACACGATCGAGCACCTGTTCATAATGCACGGCCTGTGGCGGAGTTGTTACAGGACAATAACATCCCTGTAATGGACTGGCCTGCACAGTGTCCTGACCTGAATTGTACAGAACATCTTTGGGATGTTTTAAAACACCAAATTCGTGGCTGGCATCACCGACCGACGTCGAAACCTCTCTTCAGTGCAGCACTCAGTGAAGAATGGGCTGGCACTTTCCAGCACCTGATTGAACGTATGCCTGTGAAAGTGGAAGCTGTCATAAAGGTTAAGGGTGGGCCAACACCATGCTGAATTCCAGAATTACCGAAGGAGGGCGCCTCGAACTTATAAGTCATTTTCAGCCAGGTGCCTGGATACTTTTGATCACGTAGTGTATGTACTTTGTACGGTCTCTGGTATTCAAAGAGTATGCAGTCGAGCGAATAAGCGCTAAGATTCAAAAGCGCAAGGTCTTCGGATCGGATTTCCCTGCCAGCATTTCTTTTTTTTTTATTCTCATCTAATTCTAAAAACAGATTTATTATGACTGGAGAAAGTACTCATATTTAATGGTTCAGTTATTACTTTCATTATCTTTATACCGAAAAATGCGAATTTTTTTTGGTAAGACGATTGGGAAGAAAAACGATACTCAATAAAATCAGTGTATTCATTTAATTTGTATTAGTGTATCAATATTCACGCATTCACGTCATGCGTAATGCGTAACCTATGGATCAAACCACGAATCCGGGTGATGGTCAGACGACTGACACTGGTAGTGTAAATATAGTATTGTACCAGCAGTTCATGGCGGTAATATTACGTTTTCAAGATATATAAGAGCTGTGGGGATATGTGTATGTAATGATACTGATCATAAAAACATAGAAGATAATAATTATTGCGACATAAAGCACTTGTAATGAACTCCGAAAAGTAATGTACCGGCAGCGAGACTCGGACCATAGATCTTGTGTTTATGAAAGTAAGAGGTTATTCGATAGGCTGCGGACTTAACGATCGCTAGCGACTTTACGAAGTAGATAAGAACGCCTAAAATTTTCAAACTCGATCTCCTCAAAAACGGTTGAGAAGTGCGTCTACCTGTGTTACATATGTTTAAGCCCAAGTCGTGCCCTACACACCCTGCCAATACGAATAATATAGGTCAGGGGAAGTTTGTACGGACTCCTCGTAAGCCTTGCAATTCATCAGCGCATGCTGAGTATGTGTTGTTTAACACACTGATTATATTTTAGCTTAGTTGCAACTACGTGGTTTTGGTGATCGTAATAATAAGTCATCAAACCACTAACATCAGAGAAGCTAAAACTACTAGGTCTGAGAGTGGGTGGAGTTTCTGCACCATTTCGTACAGTTTGCTACTAAAAAACTGTAGGAGTGCACTCCGACGTTCTGAGTCAGTTACTTGACTTACCCTGCAGAAGAAAAATCCATGTAAGTAGACTTTCCAACTCCCGTTTGTCTTGTCGACACAAGCGAATGGCGGAGTGGAAATGAGGAAACTACAGCTGCAGGCTGTTGGGTTTGCAGCAGTTGCATCAAAATTTCTGCTCTTGCTGTTGGAACTCCCACTGCTGTTGTTGCTGTTGATGTTCCCACTGTTTTAGCGCTGTTGCTATTGGTGTTGCTTGTGCTGTCGTTGCAGCTGTTGCAGGTAATCGGTGTGCAGGGAGGAGACCCCCCAAGAGGGATCATTGCCGATAAAATTTTATTAAATAATTTTTTCCATTCATAATGTACGGCCGTAGCCGGCTTGGGCATACTGTGGTGGTAGGTGCTGGCCGGAAGACCGTGGTCGGCACATTCCTGCCACGTGCTGCTCGGTCAGACTCTAGTCCCACGGGTCGGTTGCGCTGAGGAGGGTACGCTACTAGCAAGGCGCGTTGGCGGAATCAACCCTTCAACCAAAGACTAGTCGTGTGATCACGTGGGGACGCGGCCGGGAGCGGCGAGGGCGGCTCGGGAACAGCTCCGCGCTCTCATAGCTGCAGACCTATCCCGTGTAGTCGCTCCTCTAGCCTCTGCCTCTCTCCTCAAACCTCCTGATGAACAGACGGCATCCCCTCCTGGGGCTGCTCAGCCCTACATAGGCACCCATGTACCATCGTTACATGAATAAATAGGGTCCATTCCAGCTTGATTACTTTTAATTATAGCAACGCCCACAATTTTCCGCTCCTGACATCTATCCTGACGAACATCGGGCTGCATGATCCACCGAAATATTTGCATGGTAAGAAAGTTCTCATCGCCATTTTGCTATCCTACTGTGAGTAGGCCGAACAAAGTTTACAATCACTCGCAACGGTGCTAACGCAGAGGTCAAAGGACAAATAGATGGCAGCGAAGTTTACGAAGCGAATGGTTAACCAAAGCAAGTCCAGAACGCGGCAGAGTCACCTCAAGCGTATACTGACAGTCCGGGGGCAAAAACGTAGTACATGTAAGATCAAAACTCTGCTGATCAATGATGTATACTTAACACTTCAGTGAACTACTGAGATTGATTGAACAGTGATGGGCCGCGGTATTTGCAGGCCGTCTCGCGTCAGTAGACAGTTCCAGTTGAGATGCTTGTGGCTGTGACAGCATTTCTCGCCGGAACAAGCTGCAGCTAGAGAACGTAGCCCGAGAGTAGGGTGGAAAGGAGAGTTCTGGCGGAGAATGTGCTGAAATCAGTATCAGCGCTTTCTTATCTGTGGTGTCATATTACAGTTGGGACAATTGTGCATGTCTAATTTCACTGACAGCAGCATCAGCACTTTCTTCTCACCAAGCCCATATTGGGAATCATGACATCCTAACATTTTCCAAGATCAAGGAGGGGAGCAGAGGGCCCTCCCACCCCCTACCCCACCTCTGTGTTTGTTCAAATTTTGCATCAAGCACCCCCGACCCTGAGCATCTCTACTCTGCAGCCAAATATGGCAAAGTATCTCAACTGGCGAAAAATTTGTCAACTTTGTTTGTATTACTGGCATCCAAAAATTCGTGTAAGGACTGCCGCACCAGTACACAGGTAACTTTGATTTGAAGCTGTATATCATTCGCCACAGAATATTGGAACGAGCAGACAGCACATTTTACTATAAATAATTGAAAACCAATATTTGCTTATAAAAGAAAAATAGTGAATTAGGAATTTGTTGAACGTGAGTTTTACCTTAAATACTACACCACAAATACAGAAAACGCGAAATAAAAGCAATTCCTGTTTCATAACCCTGTTCCTCCTGTCACTAGCAGATGGCTGCACTGAAAAATCAAGTGTAGTTCGATCTTTGTACCATAAGTTGTATGTACATATCGATGACTCTACATAAAAAACATAATAGAGTCATAAATAAATTATTTTCCACAGCTGAGATGTTGCAATATTCTAAAAAGTAGGCAAAACACATCGGCAGCGCAAAAAGTGTTATGTTTACACTGAGTATCAAGGGCTTAGTTGAGGTTAATACATGAAAAAATGCTGTAGGACTCGCTTAATGTGATGTCACAATGTTGCAAAAGTATATCTGCAGTGGAAAAAAAGTGTGAATTAATTACCACACGTAGACATATTTGCCAAATTAGTATTCAGAATTCTAAAATATGTACCCAAAATGATATAGAGAATGTAGGCTTAATAATTCTATGTCATAAAACTAACCTAACTAGATTTATAACTAACTACAAAAGATTTTTGTGTTAGCTAAAGAAAAGAAAAATCACCCTAAGCAGGCAAATAGACAGACTGATGGCAACTGCTTAGGCTTACTCTTGATGTATGTCACAACACACCTTCAAGTTCAGTATTTCAGAATTTAATTTGTTCTCAAGGGACAAAGCTAATGCATCGTATTATTCACTAGAAACAATATAAACAATATTACTGAATGCCAGTTATTGCTGTTATTACAAATGACACAGTTCTACGGAAGGCTATGTACAATAACAGCAGTTTGTAATCAGACTTACGGTAGGGAAACACAACAGAGTCGTGAGTTAATTGTTTCCCACATCTAAGATGTTGAAAAATTACGCAGGCAGTGCAAAAAGTCCTGTATTTACATGCTGTCTGAGGTTGATACCTGAAAAAATTCTGAAAGATTCAAATCCTTGTGTGATGTCACATACATCTGCATTGAAAGCACGAGTTATTTTTCACATATACACATATTCGCCAAATTAGGGCCCAAATTCTAAACCATGTACTCCAATGCTCCCATTTCGATGTCTAGTAACAATTGACATGTTAGAAGTTAGAACTAATAATTCGATGTCAAAAAACGAACCTGTCCATGTTTATAACTGCAGAAAAATATGCGTCAGCTACACAGGCAAACAGACAGACCGAATGTAACTAGTTAGGCCTACTCTTGACACAAGCCACAACACACCCTCAGGGTGAAATTGTTCTCAAGTACCATTTTTGGAGAGACATGTTATTCACTAAAAAAATAGAATCTATGACGCCGACTGAAAATTATTGCTATGATTACAGATAACACAGACCTGCTTAAGAAAATTATTGCTATTATTACAAATAACACAGACCTGCTTAAGGATTTGCACAATACGAGCAGTTTGCAATCAGAAAGCTACCTAAAATCTTACTGTGTTTTTCCTACGATATTGCTCACAACGTTCTAAAAATACTTCAGCAGCGTGGAAAGTGTGATGTACACGTTGCAGCTGTATCTAAATACGTAAAGTAGGTAATCAATCTGTACAGTTGAATTTCTGGAAACTATGGCTCGTAAAAATAAAAACCAGTAACTAACTATACCACCACAAACACATGTACAACACAGCTGTCTTATTGCGGAAGGAAAAATAAGGTGTTCTTTTTGCCATAGGACTGCATGTGATGTAAACACACAGCCCAATACAGTAACAGTGAGACATGTGATCTTTCCAATTAAAAACAAATTAATAAAACGACTTACCATATATTGTGAGACGTGTCTCACTCTGCAAGCACAAATTAAATATTGCCAAGTCTAAATTGTGTGTATAACTCATAAAAATACCTTTATCGTAATATAAACAAAATTACAAAATTGTTAAGGCTTTCGTGGCCACTTGTTGACAAACTGCCTATTGGCTTCTGTCTCGGGTTCTTCGGCCGACGTTCATCTAATGATTTTTCTGACGTTTCGCCAGCACGAGTGGCTGGCATTGTCAAAGCTTCACCCTCCATTGCCGGTGGTGAACTGGAGGCGAGCTCGCGGCCGCAGACTATATGTACCTGGCGCGCCAACGTCCGAGGGCTTCTCCGCGGTCATTTCCGGTGCGGTTCTCCTCTTGCTACCTGCGCTGCAGTACGGGAAGCCAGGATCCGTTTACCTTAAGGCTTTCCTCTTTCTTGTTGAAACTGTTCGCGTGTTTTTGGATTTCTACAGCTTCTCTGAACAAGCACGTGTGATAGTGCTTCTCTACAGCCAGAACTTCCGTGTCGGCGAATTTTATTACGTGGTCGGTCTCATTCAGTGCGTGCTCTGCCACGGCCGATTTCTCCACCTGCCCCAACCTGCAATGTCGCTTATGCTCTTTGATCCTGGTGTTAATGGATCGTCCAGTCATTGCGACATAAACTTTTCCGCATGTGCAAGGTATACGGTATATTCCCGACATTGCAAGTGGGTCTCTTTTCTCCTTCGCCGATCTAAGACACTCTTTGATCTTCCTTGTCGGTTTGAAAATCGTCTTTACGCCGTGTTTGCGCAATATACGGCCGATTCTGTCCGTCGCTCTGGGAATGTATGGCAGAAAGGCCGTACCCGACATTTCTTTTTCTGGTTCCTTACTTCGCCGAGTGTTTGGCTCTGTGACACTTCTAATGTAATTTGTGGAGTACCCATTGCTCCTCAGAACAGTTTCCAGGTGTTGGATTTCTCGTTTGAGGTGTTGCTACGAAAATTCGATTTTGTACGTCTTGCAAGGACAATCATAAATCAAGATACAGCTAATGCCCAACTCAAGACATTTTATGTTTACAATCTAGTGCTATAAATGCTAAAGAATGCCACAACATATATTTAACATACAGATTTAACATAGAGATAAGTAGATGTAGTTGTAGAACGTGTAATATTCTAAAATTTGGTGGGTCACAACCGGAAATGACGTTAGAAACTCTACCAACCCAATGCTGCCTCAGCTGATATATACGCTTGATATCAAGCCCTGAACCACATCGATCAATGTAAGGACTTCGAATTCGCAAAGCTTAAACAAAATGACCATAAATATTATGAGGTGTGGTATATATAATAAATATCATGAAATATTGCAGTGAGACAGCACGACAATGCCATTTCGCAGAGACGAAGATAACGACGTCGTAATACGCAGAACACAGATGTGAAATAATATGATTACAGCGGCAATAGCGGTGCAGAATTCCCAACTATTTCTGAAATGAAATATTTGTATTCCATGGTAGAGTAGTTGAAAAGAAGAATACAAGTCATAGTGTATATATCTATACAGTCTAGCACAGTGACCAAACATCGATCTATTACGTAGTGGTTTCAAACATGGTGATACCATTTTCTTTAGCCAACAAAGACATAAAGATTTCCCGTTACTTTATAAAATCTGTAAGGCGGTTATAAGTAGCTATTCTCACTCCCGGGCATGTGATTAGACACATAAATATATTGTTTATGTTTTACCCTACAACTGGAGATCATCCACGTTAAACAGTGAACCCCAAAAGAATTTTTAAAAAATGTTCAAATGTATGTGTAATCTTATGGGACTTAACTGCTAAGGTCATCAGTCCCTAAGCTTACACACTACTTAACCTAAATTATCCTAAGGACAAACACACACACCCATGCCCGAGTGAGGACTCGAACCTCCACCGCGACCAGCCGCACAGTCCATGACTGCAGCGCCTGAGACCGCTCGGCTAATCCCACGCGGCCGCAAAAGAATTACCGTATAGCATAACCCTAAGTTTTCTGTACATTATGTATATGAAAGAAAAGAAAAATGGAACTGTAGGACCTTTAAGTCGTATGGGAGGTCACTAAACTTTAAACTACCATGTTTCAGCTACTTTTAAAGGTTATACAACTACCCCATTCCACACACATAAATCTTCGTAAATGGAAGAATCTTTGGGACTTTGCCTAGGCAACGAATAAAAAAGCACAATTATATTCTCAAAATTCTTTAATTCTTGCATGTACCGTCACACACAATAAACAAATCGCTCTTTATTTTCATTTGGTGTAGTTTTAATAACAATCAGCTTAGTTTATAACTTACACTCCTGGAAATGGAAAAAAGAACACATTGACACCGGTGTGTCAGACCCACCATACTTGCTCCGGACACTGCGAGAGGGCTGTACAAGCAATGATCACACGCACGGCACAGCGGACACACCAGGAACCGCGGTGTTGGCCGTCGAATGGCGCTAGCTGCGCAGCATTTGTGCACCGCCGCCGTCATTGTCAGCCAGTTTGCCGTGGCATACGGAGCTCCATCGCAGTCTTTAACACTGGTAGCATGCCGCGACAGCGTGGACGTGAACCGTATGTGCAGTTGACGGACTTTGAGCGAGGGCGTATAGTGGGCATGCGGGAGGCCGGGTGGACGTACCGCCGAATTGCTCAACACGTGGGGCGTGAGGTCTCCACAGTACATCGATGTTGTCGCCAGTGGTCGGCGGAAGGTGCACGTGCCCGTCGACCTGAGACCGGACCGCAGCGACGCACGGATGCACGCAAAGACCGTAGGATACTACGCAGTGCCGTAGGGGACCGCACCGCCACTTCCCAGCAAATTAGGGACACTGTTGCTCCTGGGGTATCGGCGAGGACCATTCGCAACCGTCTCCATGAAGCTGGGCTACGGTCCCGCACACCGTTAGGCCGTCTTCCGCTCACGCCCCAACATCGTGCAGCCCGCCTCCAGTGGTGTCGCGACAGGCGTGAATGGAGGGACGAATGGAGACATGTCGTCTTCAGCGATGAGAGTCGCTTCTGCCTTGGTGCCAATGATGGTCGTATGCGTGTTTGGCGCCGTGCAGGTGAGCGCCACAATCAGGACTGCATACGACCGAGGCACACAGGGCCAACACCCGGCATCATGGTGTGGGGAGCGATCTCCTACACTGGCCGTACACCACTGGTGATCGTCGAGGGGACACTGAATAGTGCACGGTACATCCAAACCGTCATCGAACCCATCATTCTACCATTCCTAGACCGGCAAGGGAACTTGCTGTTCCAACAGGACAATGCACGTCCGCATGTATCCCGTGCCACCCAACGTGCTCTAGAAGGTGTAAGTCAACTACCCTGGCCAGCAAGATCTCCGGATCTGTCCCCCATTGAGCATGTTTGGGACTGGATGAAGCGTCGTCTCACGCGGTCTGCACGTCCAGCACGAACGCTGGTCCAACTGAGGCGCCAGGTGGAAATGGCATGGCAAGCCGTTCCACAGGACTACATCCAGCATCTCTACGATCGTCTCCATGGGAGAATAGCAGCCTGCATTGCTGCGAAAGGTGGATATACACTGTACTAGTGCCGACATTGTGCATGCTCTGTTGCCTGTGTCTATGTGCCTGTGGTTCTGTCAGTGTGATCATGTGATGTATCTGACCCCAGGAATGTGTCAATAACGTTGCCCCTTCCTGGGACAATGAATTCACGGTGTTCTTATTTCAAATTCCAGGAGTGTATAATTTAAATCTCTACTAGTCTCTTCTCACTCTTTCTCCGTCCAATGATTTGACAGTTACAGTGAAGGTATGACCTCGAATTCCAAGACATATGTAAGTTTTTTACTGTAAACTATCTCTTTTAAAGCTTTGTTAATTAACACTGTTTCTTCTAACAGTTCCACATCTTCCTGGGTGAAAGCTACCAGCTCTTCTGCTGCGTATTCCTGTGGAACTTCCGGATAGAACTTTATATTTACAACTTTTGCAAACGGGTGGCCATTAAAAGTTTTTATTCCGTCGGTTTTAAGCTCTGAAAATGGTTGTTCTGTTGCTGCATAATATCCAATCCAGCAAATTTAGATACAACGTAACCACCCTTTGTAAGGAGATCCAAGTGGGAATGGCGCTTTATAAACAGATTTTACGTGGGGCACTTTAATGCAGTAAACATGTTCTAATACATAAGAAATTCAACACATGTCCACTTACCAGTGCTATTAAGAGTAAATGCAGATTTTTGTATTCCAAAGTCGTAGCTATATTTCGCCATTACTGTGTTTAAAGCTTCGCGATAAAGGACGACAGCCAAAACAGTTTGTAACAACAACGACGCTGTAGTATTGTACATATAAGTAATTTTTTTCTTCTGATTTTTCGATAAACTTGTGTAATTAATGTTCTGCTTTCATTTCTTTTTTTGTTTCGTGCCATTGTGTTAAGAAAACTGTAAACAAATTTCAATGTGAATATTAATGTTTATGTCAAATGTCAAACAATATTGTAACAGAATTGAAATGTAAGAAACGTTGAAACTATTGTAAGATGTTTAAAATTGTAACTGTGTGTCTGGTCCATACGTAGGCAATGTGTTGGGATATGTAGAATGCAAAACCTCGGGTGAATACCCGGCTTGTAAGGGAGCGGTAAAAGGTGGTAGGCAAGCGAGTGCGGGAAAATGCGCACGGGCGCTGCACGGCACAACGGGCTCAGCAGTAGTAGTCGGAGTTGGACATTGGCCTGAGCAACACGTTCTGGATCGAGGAGGCTCTCCTGGAAGACGTGGTTTCATTGAGCCTCGGGTATGCCGTTCCAACGCCTATACAGCATGGCAAAATTCCATAGGCACTAAACGGAAAAGTATTGCGACGCTATGAAGAATTAAAGTGCCGATACATCAAAAGCCATGGCTGTGTTTGTATGTGTGCTCTGTGCCTCGCCATCTCGCCGCCCGCCAACCGCCGCATCGATACGAACAGGTAGAAACTTTTAGTACTGTATTCGTATGGACCAGTGTTTCTATTGTTCCATACTGTTCATTAACAACTTAAATTTTACCAGAACTTTCCTGTCATTTAATTATCCTCACAACTAACCTAGACAGGGTCCTTTCCAAATGTTGTGCAATCCGAGGGTCCCGAGATGAAAAATTAAAGTTTGTTTTAATAATAATTACCTGCAGACCTAACTATGTTAGAATGGTGTTTAAAGAACTGTTTTGTTAATGAACCAGTAAATGAATAACGAAGGTCTGACAAAGTTGGAAGATAACTTTAATATTGATTTAGCAATGAACTTTAATTATTTCGAGACAGATATAAAGGTATTTAAATGAGTTGGAAATAAGATAAAGAGAGTAGTAACTCATATATTCGAAATCTTGAGCGCATAATTGTGTCAGTAATTAATTTTTTTTATACAGTGACCATAACAGTTGACATTTTGTTTGTGGCTCGAAATTATTATTTCTAGGGTGACCTATGCCCGATTTTAATCAGATCAATAGACAGTACGAAGTTTGGTAGTATACATTATAGAATGGTGTTGTGTATTTATGGTTTTTCCATATCAGTACAGAAAGTGAAACTATCAGTTCAATAGATTTTACAGTTCTAAAATTTACTATATTATGCAGTGTTACTACGTGTTGGTTCGCATGAATATACACCAACTTGTACAGGAAAGAAACTCAGTTAATGCCTAATTAGGCTGGCGACCGTATTATTAACAAATTGGTAGCTTCTTCTGTGTTGTTTCTTGTCCGTCCTGACGTGTAGTTGCATTTCGGACTTACTTGACGTATCATTGTTATTACAGAGTGGGTGTAAGTCTGATTTGCCTCCATTCAGATACATGCGGTCAATATCTATACAAAAATCCTGTCTAGTAAGGTAAACCCCACTCATTTACCACAGTACAGGCTTTAAAGAGTATCGTGTGCTCCGTGCGCACGTTTACAAGTTGCTGTTTGTGATTTTCGATGTGTATGTGTGGTTAATTGTCTAGTATGTTTTTATTCACAACGACAGATGGTTTCGTTTTACTGTAACATTTTGGTTGTTTTCGCTAGTATGAATTTCACCGCCTACGTTCTGGGGCATTACACTATGTAAGTAGGCTGTTTATGTTTTCTCTATGTAAGTAGGCTGTTCAGATTTAAGTAGGCTGTTTAGATTTTTATATTGGTAATGCCACGTAGCGCTCTGTATGAAAATCACTGGCTGTGTTGTGTGCAGTATGTGGCTAGTTTGCATTGTTGTCTGCCATTGTAGTGTTGGGCAGCGGCAGCTGGATGTGAACAGCGCATAGCGTTGGGCAGTTGGAGGTGAGCCGCCAGCAGTGGTGGATGTGGGGAGAGAGATGGCGGAGTTTTGTAATTTGTCATGAACTGCTATATATATTATGACTATTAAGGTAAATACATTGTTTGTTCTCTATTAATATCTTTCATTTGCTAACTATCCCTATCAGTAGTTAGTGCCTTCTGTAATTTGAATCTTTTAGTCAGCTGGCAATAGTGGCGCTCGCTGTATTGCAGTAGTTCGAGTAATGAAGATTTTTGTGAGGTAAGTTATTTGTGAAAGGTATAGTTTAATGTTAGTCAGGGCCATTCTTTTGCAGGGATCTTTGATAGTCAGATTGCGTTGCGCTAAAAATATTGTGTGTCAGTTTAAGCACAGTCATATACAATTGTTCTAAGGGGACGTTTCATATGTCGACCCTTAGCCTAGGATACCTCACTGGAATCTTCTGATTTTTTCTTGTAGTTTGTGTATTTAGTGTAGCTTTTGTTTATTGCTAGAGCGTAATTATAGAGAGAATTTCCTTGGTAGTTGTGGTTTTTCATTGTTGCACAGTTGTGGCATGCATGTAGATTTGCACCAAGTATTTAGCAGCTGCAATTAACTAGATATTATTTTCAGTTCTATGTTAATGTGTTCTCTTATTTTTGCTCTTAAAATTGTACTTTTCTGTGTTGACGTGTGAAATATTGTGACAATAATGGCGTGTGAAAAACGTAATACTAGGCTCCAAAGTAAACTGAGAAATGACAGTGAAGACGAAAGCAGTGTGTTAGCGCCACCGAGTAATGAATTAACTAATGTTCAAAGTAGTAATTTGGTAATTGTTCATAGGGAAATGGAGCGGGCTGCAAACAATGGTGTAGACAGTGAAACAATTAGTGAACAGGGAAGCATTATCGATCGATCGGTCGGCAACAGCTCGCCTCAGGTATCCGAAATGACAGGACACAATCTTGCAAATACTGTAGAGTCAGGTTTTGCGTCCTCACCCTTTTCTCAAATAAGTCAAGACACATTTTCTGCTATTCAAACTGCGAACATTGCCGGTTCAAATGTGTTGCCGAATAGCACTGAGAAACATGTTTCAGACACCAGTGCACTGTTATTACAGTTAATGCAACAAATGGGACAAAGGCTACAAAAGTTAGACACAACGCTTGAACAAAATCAGAAACAAATGGAACAAAATCAGAGACAAACACAGCAAAAGCTTCAAAAGTTAGACACAATGGAACAAAATCTTCAGAAGTTAGACACAATGGAACAAAATCTTCAAAAGTTAGACACCACACTTGAACAAACACGTGAAGATTTAACTACTGAGTTACATAACATCGAATCGAAATGTCAAAAAGTCTGTAATGACGTAAAAGCACAAATTTTTGAGCATTTCCAACCTATTTTTTCGCGTCATGAAAATGCATTACAGAATCACGAAGCAGCCATAAAAGAACTGCAAACCATTGTTCATGAAAATCATGAGACCTTGCAAGCTAAAATTGACTCAGTTGCATCTACCGATTCGGTTACGCAACTTGCAAAAACTCAGGAAAACTTAAAGGACACAGTAGATACACCGAAAATTGGTTCAGAAAGACACATGGAGGAGTTAAGTACACTATCGGAGAAAGTAGCCGAACTTTCGGATCAGGTCACTAACTTATCTACAAAGGTAGATGATGATCTGAATGACACAAGACCCGTAGCCTTCACTGACACAGAAGAGTATGAACAAATAAGAAAATTCAAACAAAATCAAAATCAAATCAAGACACAGTACAAAAGAGAAATCCGGGAAGTACAAGATCAGTTGACGCAGGTGATACAAAAATTACATATTTCAGAGGACACTCGCGCTCCAACACGGGAAGAGGAACTTAGAAATACGGAAAAGCCACAAAATAATAACACAGGGCATTTCGGTAATTATGAAAGGAATTGGCAAGGTGGACCGAATTTTGAGATGGAACCGCCGACACGATGTAACAATGACCGATATGCTACTCGCCAACATGATGACTTTGACTATAAGCTATTCATTACTATACGTAAATTCAAAACATTTAAGAATTCTGCCAACGACATTCATCCACAAGCGTGGCTCCATCAATTCTCTCATTGTTTTCCTCCCAACTGGTCATTAGAACACAAATTAGAATTTATGTGTGGCTACTTGGAGAATGAACCAGCTGTAAGAATGCGATCGGTCATTCACGATTGTCACAGTGAAGGAGAATTTTATCATGCCTTCCTCTCAGCATATTGGTCTCAAGCTACACAAGACCGAGTAAAACATTGCATCATAATGATGAAACATTTCGAACAATCTGAATTTTCCAGTCTTATGAAATATTTTGAAGACATGTTGCACAAGAATCAGTACCTGTCAAACCCATACAGCCCCTCAGAACTCATCCGCATTTGCTTAATCAAACTGCCTGAACATTTACGACATATTATTTTGGCAACACGTTGCAAAGACGACATTGAAGCTTTACTGGGACTCTTACAAGAATTAGAAATTGACACAGACAGTCGCGGGATGCGAAAACAGGAAAACAATCACTACAGGTCACATCCGTCACAATTCTGTGACGACAGAAACAATAACTGGACACGACAAGCCTATTCTTACAACGTAAATCGTGACCAAAACAGACACCACCCGTATGACAACCACTGGCAGAGTAATAGTTACAGAGAAAGATCGCATTTCCGTAGTAATGAATATGACAGAGACAATCATAGAAACAGACAATTTGGCAATCAGAACAATTATTATCACGGGAGACAGAATAACTTCAGATGCAACGGTCCACCGTGCAGTGATAATTCAGGGAGAAATTCTCCACCACTTAACCGACAAGAAAGAAACTACAGGAACTACCGACATGACGACAGACGATGTGATCGTAACGACAGACGTGAATTGCATCAGAACTGGCGGGATTTAAAGAGAGCAGCGCACTCTCATCACGGTGAATTTGTGGAAGTTAGGTCTCCAAATCCCAATAACGACGCGCGCCAACAAAGAAACAGACAATGACTCGCACCGCAGGCAGCCGCTTGCGCCCGCTGGCTCAGGGAAAAATAACATTGACGCTAACCTTGAGCAAAATTCCAGTATTCTTTACGGACAAATACCGCACGATAATTGCATTCAAGTTGAAACTCTGCGTACTGGGAAGAGCAAAGGTTTACACCACATTTCACATGAAACACCGTTTATTGAAAGATAATCTGCTTTTTAACTTTGTCCTTGCCATAAAACGTTTCACTTCACGTTACTAGTATGCTTTAGAAACTGTTACCATGCAACAATGTTTGAAGTTAAATATCCAGTCAAGAACCAAGAGAACTTATTTAAACAGAAATTACGAATGCATTGTGATAGTGAACAGACGACACAGTGTTATTGTGTGTGTACATTCTTGCTTGTTAGTTGCACGATTACGTAACGACTATAAGGCTCACATACGTAGAACATTTACCAGTACTGCTAATGAGATTTTAATGCAACATTTTGGTTTACTTGAAAATACATTCTGAATTAAAGTACTTTCTGAGAGATACCAGATGACACAGTGGTTAGTTTATGTGACAGCTACACGATTATATTACGACGTTACTAATAAGTGTCAATTTACATTATTGCTTTTGCGGTGTAGCTGTTTTACATCTGCACAGTTTTTCTGAATTCTTCTGGAAAGCAAAACATGTTTTATTAGTAACTTTTGTGGTATAGCTACAAGGAGACAGTCTTTTCCATAGCACAACAATACGTTACAGCACAGTACTTTCATCATCACAACAATAAGCGTAATAACTAAGATATCTCTACGCCAAGCATTTCACTTTTGTTTATCATGAGGTAAGTACATTGGCTTCTGCAGAACTTAGCTTTCGGAGGAAAATAACTACGACACTTCCACAGAGATTATCTTACAATAAGATGCACCTTTAGCGCTACAGGACATGCATTTCAATGATTAATTTTGTACTTAAAACATTTATTTTAAAAGATTTTTGAATTACAAAGAAAGTTTTCCGTGATATATTTCATTCCATTGCTGTAATCTGTAACACCTGAGGGTATAATTACATTAATCCTCAGGGGGGTACATGCTTACTTTGTGTACCATGTGTTTGGCAAGCACAACGAACCCTAGCTAATATGGTATTTGCTTATACAACTTTACACATCGGTACCATATTTCTCTAGAACATAAATTACACAGCTATCTGATCATTTAACTGAGAGATAAACATGTTTTTTACTACGTCAGTGACACATGTTTACGTAATTACACCATTGGGTAACTTCACACTTACAAAATTGTATTTTGTCTGTACTGTGTGAACTCTTCATATTTTTTCGGAACCATTGTGATACTATGAGAGCTTTGAATGATGTATTTGGTATGAGATCATGATTTTTAAAGTACGTTTGAGGCAGATGACACTATTGAAATGAGCAGAGAATATTTTTTATGGTTTGAAATTATTGCAGAAAGCTATGACTTTTTTGAGATTTGACTGAGGTGTTATGATGTTATTTTAACGACGACGATGTGTATTATGCTGTTGAGGTATGTTTATGTCAATAAGATGATGCTACCATATATGAGGAATGTGATTACGTGTTTATATGTATATGAATAATGAATAGAAGTTAGGGACTCTTGACTTGTGAAAAAGGATGTTGGAAACCAAGCATCGTACTTTAAGAGTTATGAAATGTGTGTAAATGCGTGAATGTATCACAATGCCGGCGAAAATTTTTTGAACACTGTTATATTCATAGGATTTTGTTTCTACACATTTGCAACGTAAATTCTCGACCTGTGAAATTTTTTATATGAGACTGTCACTGTAGCGGAAACTGCTGTCGTAAATATTTCCGTAAGAAAGTTAAGTGACCACCTGCACGTGCGTCGTCGGCACACAGCTGTGTCAGACACCTGGAGAACAAGCCATTAGGGTGTGCCTTTCTGGAAGCACAGGTAGAAAAAAAAAGGGAGGCCATTATCCTCGCTATTGACATTTCCTTGTTGAAAGCATACTGTGGAGCTCGTAATTTATGATATTTACTGAAATGCCTAATGAAATGACGAGAAATATTTTTACATCTGCACACCTGATTACGACAAGCGTCTTTCTACGAGAGTTGAGAGAATTTCTACTAACTTATGAAATGTCACATGACTATTGAATGATATTTTTATGCTTTGCTTTTTGTACTTGCTTATTTCATTTAATATCTGGTTTCCAGCTGTGTTGCAGCATTAGTTTTATAAAATAAAATGCATTTGCTAATGTGAACACTTTCTGTCAACAGAGCTATTAAATAATAATTTTGTAATCCACATTCTTTAAAAAAAAAAGGAGCACTTGGAAAGGAAAGAACAATAAGAAGGGACTAGTAACAGTAACTGGACACATAATTTTCTTTTCAAGTACATGGTAATATTTTTTTTACAATAAGTTGTTGTGGTGCACCACTTTAATTACATAGACATTAAGATGTGAATAGACATTTCCCTTGTCTGCATTGTTGTTTTTACTGTAATATTTTTTCTGCTTGAGCTTTGTCATTTTAGGTATAAGTTGCTGCTGCTGTTTGCCAGGCATAGTGTTATTGAATTTGACTTTGTATTACGCTGTTAAGCCAGTTTTACTACGGATTTAGTTTTCTTGTTGCTGCAGATTGGCTCATATTAGTTGTAATGTTGCATTGCTCGGTATTTTGATTTACTGCTGCTTGCATTGCTGTTTGTGTTAATTTGTTATGTGCTGCTGCATTGCCTCGTCCCTTAGTTTAGCATCTGAGCTCAGTAGATTTAAGTTAGCTTAAGAGGGGGTAGACTATATAAGAAACTAACTATGATGAATTTATTAGAAATGTATTGAGAAGCTATATGAAAATGGTTTGGGCAAAAAAAAAAAAAAGGTACTGTACAGTGGAGAAAAACTATTTTTGACAGAGGATGTGAACAGAATACAGAAAGCAGGCTTAAATAGGACTTTTTGGGAATAATGATGAACGAAAGGAGATCTCCATGCAAAATACTGCAGTAAAACAAACCCTGTCCTTTCCTTTTGTGTCATCCCTCTATATGTTTGTGTACCCTTCTGTATTTATGTTTTTCCTGTCTTTATATGTTTATCTGATAAGACTTATGTTGTAGAATTTTTCTAATACTCAGCTACATGAACTATGATGAGGAATACTGTTATCCTCAAATATACTTTGCATTAATAATATGATATTTTCTTTGTAAAGATGTTTAGACATTATTTATTCTGTTTTGTTTTAATGCTCATGTGTGAAGTTGATGTTTCAATAATTATTCTGATCTTTTATGTATGTACTCATGTCATAATTCCTGTAACACTGATGTATATGTTTATTTCTATTCTGTTGTAAAGCCTGTACTACAAATGTTATCTGTATTGTTATGTTTTTAATGATGTATTTTGTACCTTTGTAATTGTATTCTCGTGTTATAATATTGTAATTGACGCCAGTTAATCAAATTAAGTAACTTGTAAGCATTCATTTCACTGCGCACATTTCTGTTGGTCATAGTATATGGACAATATGTGAGAAGTTGGGGCTCTTAGTGTTTACATGTGTGTTGATAATTCAGCAAGGGACTGGATAACAGCATTGCTGGTTCTAAGGACAATTCTAAAAACTTTGTGAGTGCACAAGTGGTGGTTATGGACTTGCTATATTCTCCGCAAGACTCTTCGATGGTGAATGTGCACCTGCACCGTCGCAGCAGATGGCTGCTGGCCATCTCTACCAGGACTACAGTGGGTCTACACCTTTGATGACCCACCAATACCATTATTTCTACAAGGACTACAGTGGGTCTACACCTTTGCTGACTCACCAGTACCATAATTTCTACAAGGACTACAGTGGGTCTGCACCTCTGGTGGCCCACCAATACCATACTCTCTACAAGGACTACAGTGGGTCTGCACCTCTGGTGGCCCACCAATACCACAATTTCTACAAGGACTACAGTGGGTCTGCACCTCTGGTGGCGCACCAATACCATACTCTCTACCAGGACTACAGTGGGCCTGTCCACAATTTCTACAAGAACTGCAGTGGGTCTGCACCTCTGGTGGCCCTCCAATACTCTCTACCAGGACTGCAGTGGGTCTGCTCTGTGATGACCTACCTACCAATATTCTTCATAACTTCGACTGTCTCTGCTGTGGGTTTGCTCTGTTGTGGCCCATTACCTGTCAGCATGTCAAGAGTCAGCACTGTCTTTCAGTTGGAAGGACAACACTACTTCTTCAAGACTGCATGGAAATCCACTACTTCCGTGTGCATTGTCTTTTACTGCTCAGACTTTGAGAAAAGAAACGGCAGTTTCACTGTTATGAATGATCAGGACTGTCTTTATGGGCTGTGAGAAAATTTTAGCTTTTGACCAACATTGTATTAATAAGTGTGTGCATTTGATTTCTTTGTTATTGTATTTATGAAAAATTTTATCAAATCATTATTGGCCACTGGCAAAAAAAATTTGTAAAATTTTTTGTGGGGAGCGTGGGGGCTATGTAAGTAGGCTGTTTATGTTTTCTCTATGTAAGTAGGCTGTTTAGATTTAAGTAGGCTGTTTAGATTTTTATATTGGTAGTGCCACGTAGCGCTCTATATGATTATCACTGGCTTGCTGTGTGCAGTCTGTGGCTAGTTTGCATTGTTGTCTGCCATTGTAGTGTTGGGCAGCGGCAGCTGGATGTGAACAGCGCATAGCGTTGGGCAGTTGGAGGTGAGCCGCCAGCAGTGGTGGATGTGGGGAGAGAGATGGCGGAGTTTTGTAATTTGTCATGAACTGCTATATATATTATGACTATTAAGGTAAATACATTGTTTGTTCTCTATTAATATCTTTCATTTGCTAACTATCCCTATCAGTAGTTAGTGCCTTCTGTAGTTTGAATCTTTTAGTCAGCTGGCAATAGTGGCGCTCGCTGTATTGCAGTAGTTCGAGTAATGAAGATTTTTGTGAGGTAAGTTATTTGTGAAAGGTATAGTTTAATGTTAGTCAGGGCCATTCTTTTGCAGGGATCTTTGATAGTCAGATTCCGTTGCGCTAAAAATATTGTGTGTCAGTTTAAGCACAGTCATATACAATTGTTCTAAGGGGACGTTTCAACTAGTGCCCTCTCTCGTTAAATATGTTCCATAGCGCAAGCTTCATCTGTTTGACACTAGGACACAATTATTGACGACGCCTTTGGCACAATTGTTTTATTAATCTCCATTGCATGATGTAATTTTAGTAAGTAACTAAAAGATTTTGTGCCTGTATTACTCTGGTATTTCACTGTTACTTAAGCTTTAGTGTTTCTCATTTCCAATGCTAAGGTTTTTCTAATGAAAGTGTCTTCCTGTTCAGGGTTTTTTACTTCTGATGAAGGTATATTTATATATACCGAAACCTTGGTCAAGAACTTTAATAAATTTTTATCCTGCAACTGTTTTGGCTGTCATCCTTTATCGTGAAGAATTTCAACAGTTGCTGCTTCAGCCATGTTTAAAATCTTGTGTTTACAGCAGTATGTAACCCTTGTCTACATATCTGCAATAGCTTTTTATTTTGCAACTGCAGTTTATATTCTTCCTTTGCGGCAGTTGCTTTCGTTATAATCTCCAATTTTCTTTTCTTGGCCTCCATCTCTTCCTTTTCCAGTTCTCTTTTCCGTATACACACCACAGTAGTTGCACTTAAAGCCGTACTTTCCATAATGGGGAGTGATGTAAGCCTGTGCGATACATTTGTTCTTAGGACTTGTCGGATGACGTTGTTTGTGGATACCAGCACTGATTCGGCAATATTTGCATCTGACCGTATTGTGAAGAACAATGTCCTGGATTTTGATAAATATGTTTCCCCTGCTTTAATATAGCAATAGCATTCTGTGTAATACAAATGCTGTCTTGGTTGAATTCAGTTACAAGAAATTTCACAAAGTTGTCAGATAGTTAATCAAAACTGTATGCAGACAGATCATAGTTTATAAGCTTTCCTCTTTCGTGAGTGTCAGGAAGGATTATTTGTGTACATGGGCAGAGAAGGTGAGGATGATGATGATGTTTGGTTTGTGGGGCGCTCAAGTGCGTGGTTATCAGCGCCCGTACAATTACCCAATCTTTGCTCAGTCCTATTTCGCCACTTTCCTGGATGATAATGAAATGATGAGGACAACACAAACACCCAGTCATCTCGAGGCAGGTGAAAATCCCTGACCCCGCCGGGAATCGAACCTGGGACCCCATGCTCGGGAAGCGAGAACGCTACCGCGAGACCACGAGCGGCGGACGGGCAGAGAAGGTGGAAAAGGTTGTTGGATTCTGCTTATGACGACAATGTGTAGGAGGTCGAGCGGTCAGGACTTGTGACTGGACATCCAGGGCTGCTGTTAAATGACGAAATAGGAAATTAAGTAAAATAAATAGTACGGAATACAAAGGGCGCGCCAAGGGGCGGATGTTACCAGGTATAGGCCCGTCTAGGAGGACAAACAACTAATTGAAATGGGCAACGGAAGGGAGACGATTCATGTTAATTTATCCCGGAGGTTCTGCCTCCCACGAAAGACGTCTGTTTTGCTCGAGGTCTCGATGACAAGAGAGCGAGGCAACTGTGTTCTGCACTGCAGAATCCTCCAGCGTGACCTGTATCCCACGCACGCTGTTGACTAAAACCGATGGCGTGAATTTGTTAGCAGTTTCAGCAGAGGACTGACGGCGTCTCTTGGCAGTAACTTCAACTCGACGGAACTGCCTCGGTTCTGAAACGCAGGCAACTTGTGTTACGTAGGGATAGCAGAAGTTGCTCTGGGAGAAAACCTGTAAAGATTTGAATGGGGCCTTTTTAAATAAAAATTTTTAAACCAAGTCTCTAAAATTTTCCTTGACTGCCTGCCACCCTGTACATTTGTACACCAGTCAGTTTTCATGTTTTGTTGGTACGCCAGTAGACAAACTATAGAACGTTGTTAAACACCACACAATAGCTGTTCTACAAGTTATTTGTTAATTGACACAACATAGACGTGTTGGTACACAGTACAGTGGAGCACACTTTAAATTCAGTTTGCTTGAATTTAAAACACTTAAACAGTCTTGCATAGGGTCAAACACACAGTCAGTTCTGTAGTTATATCTTGTAGCCACCACCCTGGTAGTACCATGTTCTTTAGCCACGGTGGATATAAAAGCTTCTTCTAATCGTTTGGTTGAACACGTTATAAAATCTATAAAGAAGTTACTGATAACGTTGTTCACTCTCGGCTTGCGATCTGACAAAAAAATTTATTATTGTCCACAATCACACTGGTTTCACTGGTCGTCTCTTTCCATACAACAGTCGTCGTTTGATATTAGGTAGTCGTACATCTTCATTTCATGAAAAGCTCCAGAGTCATTTGCAGTTCTGTCCAAACCCAAAAGGTAATAGTCGTCCACACAAAACTGCTGCAGTATTCCTGCACGCTCTGTCATTAGAACTGACAAATTAACGTCGGCTAATTCCGCTTCATGTGATACAGCCACAGGATGTTTATATCTCCTCGAATGGTTTCCAGTGCTTCGCCACCAATTTTTTCCAGTATTCCTCTGTCTGTCACACTATCGTTTCGGTGTAGGAGAAAACGTAGCTTCACCTTGACACCATGTCTCACAGTGACGAACTTGGAGATTTTACTACGTAGCTAACAGCTAATAGATCCACACATCTCCTTCTTTAACATTACAGACCATCCCTTCCGTAATTTCCCCTGACAGTCCACTTGATGACGGATTTTAACAACCACAATGTTATTGCAAGACGGTTCTGTAATAGTTGCAAGCAAACTTAATTTCTTCCTGCTAAGAAGCGTGCCATTTTTGGTGTAATTTGTACTACCAGTATCATTTACAAAATTTTCTAGGTTCTCCAAACCAAAGCGTTCGTCGACTGATATTGTCTTCCCTTCTAATAGCCGAGGGACGTTTAGCACATTGAAGAAAGACATTTTCATACCTTCCATCACCACAGAAGACTGCTCAGTTTCGACTATCAAGCCTTATTTTACACTCTAAATATTAAAGATGGCTGTACTTCTGATGACGTGATCTTCCGCTCATTCCTTTTAAATTTGCTTGTACTTGTAAACTGTTAGCTGAGTTGCACTATTCTGTGTGCGCGTGTGTCAGTTTCTCGCAGCGTTGTCAGTTGTTGGGCGTCAGGCATCAGGCATCGGGTGTCGGGATTCGAGCGCTGTGCGTCAAGGGTCAGGTGTCAGGCAATCAGCATACCCGTTCAAATCCATGTTCGATTAATGGTAGATAGTAGGGCAACAGCTCATCCTGGCATGCTGGTACAACATGTTATTACCAATGATTTAGCAACATATGTGTAAAGCAGGCAGAGAAACAAGGCATCCAGTGTCGCTCATAGGTTAGCAGAACCACCAAAGGGAACTTCGCATTTATTATCATGTGATCATCGTAATAGTACATATGTTGCAGTTTGCAAGGCTCGAAATATAGATGTAGGCATCTGTCTGAAACGTTTGTTTATATCACAACTCTCATCCAGACTGTAGTTTTTTCGACAAATATGGAGGTGGGAGTGCTTTGACACTCCCTCCACCGACGCCAAAGGCATCGTTGGAGGCAGCGGCGGTGGCACCGTCAGACCTAACGCAGGAAGATCACCTTTTGACTTTACCCAGTATCATACGTTGGTGGCTCCATACCAAACATTATCCTGGAACTATTGCATAGTTGGATCAATCCCAAGCAATACCCCAGACTTTTCGTGGGTTGATTCACCCCAGACAATATAACAAGTTGTACCAAAAGCTGGGTCCAGCCCCAACAGTATTCCATTACGTACCCTACGACGGATCCAGCCCGAACAATATTCCCGGGCGTATTGCTATCTTTTGAATGCAAATCTGAACCTATCATAGGATGCTTCAGCCACTGCCATCCCCACTGCCATGCCACCATCGCCACTGTCGCTGCCTCCAATGACGCCTCCAGCATCAGTGGAGGGATTGTCAAAACACTCCCACCTCCATAGCCGTCAAGAAAACTACAGATTGCAGAAGTATTTTCGTATAAATGTATGTTACAGATAATATGCCTGCATCTGTATCTCGCTCCTTACAAACTGCAGTGTATCTACTACTAAGTTGATCGTGAACTTAGGATTTTCTCACAAAGCATACGGTAGTTGGCTGACTCGTACACATTAATATCTTGATGTGTAGGTGCTCTGTTTATCATAGTCATTGAGAAAGCTACATAATGCATGGATGTTATGGTATAAGTATGTGTTTCAGATAGATTCTTGCATTTATATCTCAAGACTTACAAACTGCTATGTATCTACTATTGGGCTGATAAGGTGATCATTAACTTTAAAATCCCTAGGTGGTTCTGCCTACCTGTAGGTGACATCAGGTGACTTGCTCCTCTGTGCTCTTGATGCCTCTGTTGCTGCACCATTGGTTATAATGTCTTGTACCAGCATACCAGGATGAGGTGTTGCATTATTATCTACCATTAACAGGATATAGATTTGAACGAGTGTGCTGGTTGCCTGATATCTAACATTTCACACCTGGTATCTGACACACTATTCCCAATGCCTGATGGCCAGTACCTGATGCCTGACATCCGACACCTACTGCCCAATGGCCGACATCCACTGCCTTATGCCTGTCGCCCAACACCCAACACTTGATAACCCTGCAAGTAGGCCTTCACTAGGGCTGTGTCAGTTATAATAATAGCACTAATTTTCAATCAGAATCATCGATTCTACCTTTTTTTGTGAGTAATCTCATGCATTACCTCTGTTGGTGCTTCAGAAAAATTTAAATGCTCGGAAATGCACTTCGAGTGTGTGTTGTCACTTACGTCAAGAGTAAGCGTAATTAGTTACATTCAAACTTCCTGGCAGATTAGAACTGTGTGCCCGACCTTGAGTTCGAGTCTCGGTCGTGCACACAGTTTCAATCTGCCAGGAAGTTTCATATCAGCGCACACTCCGCTGCAGAGTGAAAATCTCATTCTAGAAACATCCCCCAGGCTGTGGCTAAGCCATGTCTCCGCAATATCCTTTCTTTCAGGAGTGCTAGTTCTGCAAGGTTCGCAGGAGAGCTTCTGTAAAGTTTGGAAGGTGGGAGACGAGGTACTGGCAGAAGTAAAGCTGTGAGGATGGGACGTGAGTCGTGCTTGGGTAGCTCAGTTGGTAGAGCACTTGCCAGCGAAAGGCAAAGATCCCGAGTTCGAGTCTCGGTCGGGCACACAGTTTTAATCTGCCAGGAAGTCTCATATCAGCGCACACTCCGCTGCAGAGTGAAAATCTCATTCTAGAAACATCCCCCAGGCTGTGGCTAAGCCATGTCTCCGCAATATCCTTTCTTTCAGGAGTGCTAGTTCTGCAAGGTTCGCAGGAGAGCTTCTGTAAAGTTTGGAAGGTGGGAGACGAGGTACTGGCAGAAGTAAAGCTGTGAGGATGGGACGTGAGTCGTGCTGGGGTAGCTCAGTTGGTAGAGCACTTGCCAGCGAAAGGCAAAGATCCCGATTTCTAGTCTCGGTCGGGCACACAGTTTTAATCTGCCAGGAAGTCTCATATCAGCGCACACTCCGCTGCAGAGTGAAAATATCATTCTGGAAACATCCCCAGGCTGTGGCTAAGCCATGTCTCCGCAATATCCTTTCTTCCAGGAGTGCTAGTTCTGCAAGGTTCGCAGGAGAGCTTCTGTAAAGTTTGGAAGGTAGGAGACGAGATACTGGCAGAAGTAAAGCTGTGAGTACCGGGCGTGAGTCGTGCTTCGGTAGCTCAGATGGTCAGCCGGCACGGTAGCTCAGCGTGTTCGGTCAGAGAGCCGGTTGGCCTCTGTAATAAAAAAACTGTGTGGAAGGATCAACCACCGAACTTGAACAGGATGGCCTGCGACGTCCGCAACGACCAAACACAACGATCAATAATGAACAATAAGAAAAAAAAAAAAAAGATGGTAGAGCACTTGCCCGCGAAAGGCAAAGGTCCCGAGTTCAAGTCTCGGTCGGGCACACAGTTTTAATCTGCCAGGAAGTTTCATATCAGCGCACACTCCGCTGCGGAGTGAAAATCTCATTCTAGTTACATTCAGTCTGTCTGTTTGCTTGCTTTGGGTAGTACTTCTTTTAGCTAACATGTAATTGTTCCGCAGTTGTAAGCTTGGTCAGGTTAGTTTCAGAACATCGAATAATTTGCTCTATATTCTATACTGTCAAGTGTTATTAGACGTTAAACTAACTTTCCTGTAGAATTTTGGCACTAACTTCGTTAATATGTCTAATTACACCTTCTTTTGTGCTGCAGATGTATTTATTCCGCAGTTATAAGCTTGGTCAGGTTAGTTTTAGAACATCGAATAATTAGGTCTATATTCTCTACTGTCAGGTGTTATTAGACGTTAAACTATAGAATTGTGGGTACTTACTTTAGAATTTGGCACTAACTTCGCTAATATGTCTAATTGCACCCTGCTTTTTACTGCAGATGTATTTTTGAAACACTGTGACATCACATTAATTGACCCGAGTCCTACAGCGTTCTTTCACGAATTGACTACAATAAGCGCTGGATACTTCGTGTAAACACTGCTCTTTTTGCGCTGCCAAAGTATTTTACAGACATTTTAGAATATTGCAGCATCTTAACTGTGGAAAATTAATTTATGACTCTGTTGTGTTTTTTCTCTAGAGCCATCTGATGGTAACAGTGAGAACTACTTACTCATTGTACAACCAATGAATTAAGGACGATTTTAACAATGGGGCTATCTATTGTTGTGGTACAAAGATCAAACTATATTTGATTTTTCAGTGCAGCCATATGATGGTGACAGGAGGAACTGGGCTGTGAAACGCGACTTGGTTGTATTTCTTGTTTTCTGGGTTTGTGGAATGGTATTTCAGGTAAAACTTATGTTCAACAAACACAAATACCTAATTCGTTATTTATATTTTACAGGTAAATCTCCGTTTTGAATTATTTATAGAGGAATATCGATTTTTCAGTGTAGCCATCTGATGGTGACAGGAGGAACTAGGATGTTAAACAGGACTTATTTTTATTTCAGACTTTCATGGCTTGTGGGATAGTATTTAGGGTAAAAATCATTTTCAGCAAATACAGATTCCTATTTCATTATTTATATCTATAAGCAAATGTTAGCTTTTCATTATCTAAAGAGAAATAATTATGCTGTTTACTCGTTCCAATATTCCATCATGCATGATATACAGCTCAAATCAGCGTAACCGATGTGACTGGTGAGCCAGTTCTTAAAAGAGTTTTTATATGTCATTAACACAAACATAGCTGACAAGTTTTTCGAGGGTCAGATACTTTACGATATTTGGGGTGTATTTGGTGCAAAATTTGTAGGATTGCGTGACAGGATGCCATGATTACTGGTATGGCCTTGGAGATAGGGAACTGCTGGTGCTGCTGTCAGTGAAATACGACGTGTGCAATTGTCTCATCTGGAGTATGACACCACAGATAAGGAAACGCTGATGCTGATGTCAGCACTTTCTCCCCCAGAGCTCTCCTTGCCACCCTACCCCAAGCATTTTTAATCTGCTCTCCATATCGATACCTGGGCTGGGGGAGAGGCAGGTTGTGAATCCGAATCACTGTGAGATACTAATCTTATGTTGTTTAGTTAATGACCTAGATCTGGCTTGTAGACTTAACTTTCAGCAGGTTAACAGTTAACAGAATGCAATCCAGGGGCACATACAGTGTGGTCGATTTTTAACAGGTTTTCTTTGCTGAGACAGATTGTGTGTCACACAAGATCAGGCGCTGAAGATGTAGATGTTAATGAGGTAAGTGAACAATGGCTAGGAAAGCAACTTCGCTGCCTGTGACCAAAACAAAATGCGAATAGTTCTATATCCTATCAGAAATTAATTAGTCCTGAATTCAGTGAATAATTGTCTCCTATTCTTCTGAAATGCATTCCAGTACCACTTCAGAAAATGGTGAACTTTGATATAACTCTGGATAAACACTACAGCTGAGTAGAAAATGACATCACCCCGTGCAAAAAGACTTTTGCATACCTCTATGGCCTCCAAAAGTTTCGGAACATATTCCCACAGGACGTGAAACGTAATGTTGTGAAATCACGCGTTCCGCTGAACCTCCACCGTTACTATGTAATCCAAAACCACAATTATTTAAAACTCTAGGCCATCCCAACTAACCTGAATCGATGTGTGCGTTAGATCTGCAACGTTAGTCCATGTTACCATTCAGAAGCTTAATACAGTCTGTTCACTTGGTTCCAGCCAGACTAGTTATGTGACTGCCGTAAGTCCACATCGTTGGCTCCTCAGTGTGTATGCAGTGCCGTACCTCACATTACAAGTGAAGTACCTGTCATCTCATTATATTTCACTTTCCTAGCAGCCTAGATATGCCCATCCATAAAACAAAAACATCTGCAAAATTCCTTCTTCGTTGCTGCTGTCTGCTTGTACAATGCACCCCACACGCAGTTCGATGTCCTGTTCCATTTAAGTAAAAATTCTTTTTGTCAGCCTCATAACATTTGCTCTAAACATTAATGTGCACTGCATATCGCCATTACCTATCTAACAACAAAGTGAATGCACGCATCTTTTCCATTCTACTTCCATTCACGCCACTTCTCTGTCCCGCTTTCTTTGTCCCGCTATTCATAATTTGTGTTCCATCACCTTTCTCTGTTGTCTCGTGTTCGCTGTTACCACCGTCTTCAGTATGAATCTAGTCCAATTGCTTTGTTGTACTTTTCATAAAGTAATATAAACTGTTTTTATTCTACTGTAGCACGAGTGTTTCCACCGTTTTTATAGCTATTTCAAAGTGTTGCATCCCATTTCAAATGTCTAACGTAATATGAAATTTTTGAATGCGTGGTTAGATGTAACAGAGGGTCTGACGAAACTAATCTTACTAGGATAAATAAACAAATTTTATTGAGCTGAAGGCATTGTAGTTTTATTTCTAGAGCATGTAATCATCAGCAACTAATGAAAGAACTTAATAGAGCAAATATGAAAGTTAGCCGGAATATCGGACGTTATAAGACTAAAATAACGTACTACTAACACAACATTTAGAAAATAATATAAATGAATAGCGGAGATACAGATACAGTAGAGACATTTTTTTTTATTAAGGAAGTTGAAGACGACTGGATGGACGGAAACGGAGATAAAAGGTTGAAAATGGGTGGGAGTGCTTCTCGTAAGCTAAATAGTTTTCGAGAGATAGCGTCCCATAAATCTCAAGTTGACAATCAGTGAGTATCACCAGTTTTTATTTTAGGTGACGACGAAGCGGAATGTGGGTAAATGACATTTGAAAACGTGTATAGGCCTTTATCCAACAGCGGCTCATCGTTTGAAGAATTTTGAGTTAGATCACTCGTTGTTCCATTTATAGTAACAATACTGGGTCACTAACCTCCTCGTCTGTCTACTTAATCACTGTTAACAGGATATCAAATGCACCTGCACTTCGACCAATATTGCCTAAAACGTTTTTGACTATCACAAAAACTTGCTGCACTATCCCGTTTTAGTGCTTCGCTGTGTTAGTGCTTCAGGAGATACGTGTGGAATTGAAGTTCGATGCATAAAGTGTAAGCTGTTGTACCTAAATACTAGAACGTATGCACTTGAAACAATTACTGCTAAGTAAAGTGCCGTGTCTCCAGAATAAATGGATCAGATCAGCCTTCACAGTGGCTGAAATAACGAACATGTTAATTGAATTTTGTCTGCGAGCGGTGACCTGCAGGCGAGGGGCTGGCTTGGAGCAGCCGCTACACGGCCAAGGACCCACCAATATCGGGGATTTGCAGACTAATCCCGCCTTGATGAAGTTCCGCCCTCAGCTAGGTGAGCCAGCAGTTGACACAGCCGCTGCGGAAACACGCGACAAAGAAACTCTGCACTCCAGTCCCCCCGACCGTAATCTGGTCTTCAGAGTTACTCCCCGCGGCGGGCTGACGGATTTTTAACTTGTTTCGTTTTGTAATCCGGTGTCTCTTGCGAGAAACACGCAAGACATGCGCCTGTATACGTGCCGTCTGAAGGCTGGGAAAGACGGACGTCTAGCCAGATATCAAACTTCAATCAATATTATGTGTGTATTAAACCACCCGGAAGGCCGTTAGTGACCTCGCCCGTCCCCTCCCCGCTCCCAACAGCGACTTAAAGATTTAATTCACAAATGAGGATGTAATGATTCCATATAGTCTACTAATCCAGCAGGTACTTAATCAATTTGAAGTCTGTAGTGCTATAACGATGAACATGTGAATGATTTTTCCTAAGTGATTTCGAAGCTCAATGCACAGACACGATCATGGATTAAATGATGTCGTTCATTGACCAGTGGAATTTAAATTTTACACTGCTGTTTCTATTTCTGCTTTAAGGACTTGAGGACTTGTGATTGCATATACGAGGGCTGTTCAGAAAGTAAGCTCCGATTGATCGCGAAATGGAAACGACTATGAGAATCCGATAAAGCTTTGAACAGATGTGTTGGGCAGTGTCTCTAGTATGACCCTAGATAGCATCACGTCACTCCTCTCATTTCTGAGCTCACAGTGATCGCGTAAAGTTGGCTAGAGAATAGTGTCTCCCGCCAAGTACGAGGACCTGGTGAGAAATTTCGCCTGAAGCTATACAGCCAACATTACATAACTGTCGTGCAGTTTCTTCTACAAGGCAATATTCTCAGCCGCATTCTGAAGGGGCAATGAAGATGCTCCTGCATCGTTTTCAATTGGAAATGTTTGACTACCCACAATACAGCCCGTAATTGACTCCCCCTGCGTTTCATTTCTGCTCACATGAACCGCTGGCTATGAATACAACATTTTGGCACAGAAAACGAGCTGTAGGCCAGCGTAGAGAATTGGCGGAAAGCACTGGCGGCTGTCTTTTATGATGAGGGTATTGGAAATTTGGTACAACGCTACGACAAATGTCTTAGTCAGAACGGCAACTACGTAGAGAAGTAGCTGGATGGTGTAGCTAACTGTTAAAAATAAAACATTTCTAATTTTCACTGTGGTTCCCATTTCGCGATCAATCGGAGCTTACTTTCTGAACAGCTCTCGTAGATTAGCTCAGTTTCCCAAAGAAGTTGGCAACCCTGAATCTCGCTATGCTTTGGTAAAGGTAATTCATTAATATTATAATAACCTTTACTTCGGTGAATATAACATACGAGAGGGGTGTGTTAGCGTCTATTGTGCGCCTTCTATTAAAAAATTTAGTTTACTGTTCATGTTATTTGAAGCAAAGTGAGCTGGTACAGGATGATCACGTAGTCTAAGCATTTATTTGTTTAGTTATTGTGTTAGATGATCCGTAGATCATATCCACGATGAATGCTGTGATTTGAAGTGTGAGAGTTCAGGAAAATTTTCCACAGGCAAGTAAAAAAAAAAGTATTTATATGGTTACGTGTTGGCGATTTACAGGTTTGTAATTGACTTCTCATTTCTATCCCGTTTCTATGATGTAGAAGGAGTTATTAATCCACTGGAGCACAAATTACTTTTGTCCGTCGGAAACGTACATGATGATCAAAAATCGTCTGAAAAGCTTGTAAGGGCGTCGCAGGTGTCGTAGATTCGATTATTTGCGGCGTTTCCGAGTTAATAAGCACTGAAGATGACCAATCAGGCCGTTGCGCGACCAAATTCAAGCCCAGATTCAGGCGGCCCGGAAGAGACGGTGTCGCCATACATGTTCGCTTGATTTCTTAAAATCGAACAAGAAAGCGATACAGAAATTGGATGATGGACGGTAGTGAGGATCGAACCCGAGCCAAAGTATGAGCAGTCTCGTGCACTATCATTTACGCTGTGAGAACGGTTGACACTAATTGTATCTAGTGGGCAGCTTCAATTTGCGCGCACAACGGCCTGACTGGCTAACTTCAGTGCTAAATAACTCGGAAACTTCGCAACGTATCGGATTTTTTCTGAGCAGTTACTTCTCAGCGCAACCTTACCTGCAACATAGCTTTTAAAACTGTTTCTGACTAACGTGTAAAAGATGCAATCAAAATTTTTCCTTTGAGTGCGTTGCTACAGCGTATATGCAACCCAGGGCGACACTGATGCTGGTGTATAAGCACTGATATGGAGGCAAGGTATTAGTGTCGGCTTTGAATGGAAAGTGTTTGATCACCCTTTATATTTTATTATATTGTTCAGAATAATACATAAAGACGTTGCATGTCCGAATATAAAACTATTTTCATTATTCAAATGAATTATGGGTGCATTCCACTTTCTGAACAACTATGAATTATGAGTACATTCCACTTTTGGAACAACTGTCACAAATGGTACAGTATAGCTGTCGAATATCGTTTCTTATTTAGGAAAAACGAAACAGATCACACAAGCAGCATACGGTTTTGTAAATACTTTAACATATTTTATTCTTTTTGTCATTTTAACATTATTGTATGACTTCAAATACTCATCTAGTTGGATGTGATAAACGAACGGAAACAAAATGTTAATGTTCAGAGTCAAATAAAGCAAAACAGTGAGCATGATCTGTTGCTGTACACCTAGACGTCTGCATCAACGTACTTTTCTTACACAATGGAGGTGGTATAATGGTATTTACCAGAAAAGCGAGCTTCCTTGATCACCTTACTATCGCAACTTCGTTCCATGACAGGCACTCTACCTGAGAACAACAACGACGTACACATCTGAAGCTAAGCGAAAGTAATTCTTCTAATGATGGCTAGAACATCAAGAGGATTTTCCCTACCTAGCGAGTGGGGGCAGGGCGGTTCCTGGTTAAGATGACTATCTTATCTTAAGATCTATCCATGTTTCTGGGAAATTCTCGCCCCTCTGCCCATGTGTCTTGGGAAACTGCGTGTGCTGCATCCAAGGTCAATATGTAGCCTGATACCTCTCATGTGTCCTCCCTTCTGCCACCCACATGTCTGGGGCAATTCTGTGTGGTACACTCAAGCTTATGGGTTAACCTGAAACCCCACTCACGTCTGTCATGATTTCAAAATGTCCACCTATACACTGTGCCAGTTCTGGTACATAAAATCTAAGACAAGGTGACTCTCCACCTCCTCCTCCCCCACACCCCGCCGATCCGGAAGGTGGGAAACCTCCCCCCTGCCCCTTTCTCTCTGGGCTAAAAGGATGGCTTGATAAGGTGGTAAGTCTACCCCTTATCCCTCCAACCTTTTGTTACTAGAGTAATTACATAATCCCTGTCGCTTGTGCTCTGTGCAAAGTAGTGTGAGAACCATCAGAACTAGAGTTATCCTAGTTAAAAATGGCAGTAAATATTACTATAATTTATGAGGTAAGACACTTTGGTATTGGTGTACGGCTGAATTACTATGATTTAATGATGTTACAGCAAATTTTGCTAACTGGTGGGAAATATTAACATAATGTATAACATTAGCCACTTTGACATTATAGTGTGCAGCCGAATCACTAAAATTTAATGTCATGACATATTCTGCAAAATGGTAGTAAATATTGACAAAATTTATGACGTAAGATACTCTGACATTACAGTGTGAATGGAGCACTGCTGAATTACTTCAAGTAAATGACATCATGACAATATCTGTAAGCACTTCATCATATGACCACCTTCCATTGCTGTTCACAACTTTTGACCAATTCTCTCCAAACAACCACATTTCCATTCTATAACATATGTAAATACATTATCTGAAATGTTTATTAATTACTGCAGTGCATTATTTTAACAAAATACACCTATATTCCATTTTAAACAAGTAGCCCATTGTGATACATTTAACAAATACACCAACATCCCATATTAAACAAATAGCTTATTGCAATAAATACAGACCCAAAAAATGTCTCTGAGCACTATGGGACTTAACGGCTGTGGTCATCAGTCCCCTAGAACTTAGAACTACTTAAACCTAACTAACCTAAGGACATCACACACATCCATGCCCGAGGCAGGATTCGAACCTGCGACCGCAGCAGTCGCGCGGTTCCGGACTGCGCGCCTAGAACCGCGACCCCACCGCGGCTGGCAAATACAGACCCAGTCTATGTTATCCCTGTATTGTTATTGTTTGAAACAACTAGCCGGCCGTATCAGCCGAGCGGTTCTAGGCGCTACAGTCTGGAACCCCGCGGCCGCTACGGTCGCAGGTTCGAATCCTGCCTCGGGCATGGATGTGTGTGATGTCCTTAGGTTTGTTAGGATTAAGTAGTTCTAAGTTCTAGGGGACTGATGACCTCAGAAGTTAAGTCCCATGGTGCTCAGAGCCATTTGAACCATTTGAAACAACTATGAGGATGCCCTCAGTACACTTGTAAATAATAATGGAAAATTCAAAGTATATACATGCACAACACATCACTAAATGTATGTATTAAAAAATTACAGCCACAATTACTGGTGTAGTATTTTATGTAAGAACAAGGTAAAAATGCGAGGTGGAGATGCACATATCATTCTATCCACAGTTAGGCGTGGTTTCAGACACTTCAAGAGCTACTGCTGCTGTGATTCGCCACTGCCACCAGAGACGGCCACCACCTTGGTACAGCGTCCATGTGTGAGTGGTGGCTACCACCAGAGCCACATCTATTGGAGACAGCCAACGCCTCTACACTTCACTTATATATACATATATGTATTGTGGGCTTTCATAAAGATTGAAATGAAATGGTGTGATGGTGTTGTGGCCCTCAACTACGTACCCACTGACTAAGAGTTGAAATATTAAAAGTTTTGGCTGGTTTGGTTGTCTAGGGGCTGGGATACGTAGGTGCCGCATTACAAGCGAAATAATGCTGAGTCTGCAGTATACAATATGAATATACATATGAATCGAATGGTCGAAGGTTCCTATCACTCGGCAATTGCGAATGTAACGTAGACATTTATAAATGAACAATTGCAATTAAATAAAATCTGCAGCTACTATCTTAACGACTTTAAATGATGAGTACGATAGTAGAAGTACTTTTGAGAATGCGGTATATTTCTGCAAAACACTTATTGGTGTCGATGGTCCAGCAATTAAATAAAATATAAGTTGAGTAACAGGGAAAGAATAGATTCCTACTGCACTTAATTAGTTATGAAAAAAAAAACATAGCTCGCGAGATATTCACTTTCTAAATGCACACTACTTCTTCACTGTAGAAACCTCGGAAATCTCACAAGTGCACAAGTCAGCACCCCGAAGTATTTCTATATGCCGCGACCATGCGCAAATCACCCCACACTCTTCAAGTCTCTCCTGCGACCGTACATCCATCGCGCCGTCGCGTCCAGCACCACCCCTTGTCCTGTGCCATACCCCCCATAACTCTCCTGTCCTCTCTCCCACTTCCATCCAGTCTCCCCATTCACGAGCGCTGTGATTGGCTATAGTGTTCCCTCCATGTCTTCAAGCCAATGCACGTGCACAAACATATTGAAACACATTCAAACTACTGGATTTACATTTAAATAACTTGAAATTAAATAAATTTTCCTACAGCTGGACCGTAAACACGCTCTAACACATATTGTTAAATACATAAACAAATTAAATAAACTTGTATCAAAGGAATAGCAACAAAAGGTAGGCCAGTAGCCCAATGTCTCTGTGCTTTCTAAAACACAGTAAATATTTAACCAATTTCTTCATGAATAATATATATCGGATATAAACAAAGACATCGATGAATAAATATATTTATAAGCATGCTGCTACCGTTTTTTCGTGTAGCTGTGGAGTGCTTATGGCCTGACGTGTTCGATAGTAATCGGCCACTTTGACCTCCAATAGCTCATGTATTATTCAAGTTACATGCCTGTAATTTACAACAATTTAGGTTTACACTAATAGCTTTCTAAAAACACGTCGATCGACAAAATTAGATTTTCGAAATTAGTTGCTGGGTGTTACTTGTATAATTTATCGTCAAATACTAAACTTTAAACTAATAAAGATATTGAAAATCTGATTACACCATCAGAATCATCGTGCAAAGAACGGTAAGGTACACGTTTCTTTTCAAGGTGTCATGATTCCTCTGGCTAGTATTAATTTCTATACGAACTGTGAAATGTCTGCCATGATAGTTTCACAAAGTCCGCCATCTTTGGCACTCTCGGCACACAAGTCTCTTTCATCGACAAAGCGTCACCAAGGAATTCCCAGAACGTGCTCGGCCTGGACCACGTGCTGGGGCTGCCCCTCTTGTCCGGCTAACGTTCGGCACCACGTGTTTGCTGCCGGGCACCGGCTTGCCGAGCGGCCCCTGCGGCCTCGCCAACTCCGAACTTAAAATATTTCCAGGGCGCCACAACTCGCCCACTACCTCACAGTATTATCGTAATGCAGCCTGCCCCCGGAACTACTTCCTACCTATGACAGTATTTGCAAGGTACCTTGACAGCTAACAACTGTCAGAAGACTCCCATCCATCTGATAAATGAGGGAGAGACAGAGGGGTGGGGGGATGGAAGAAAACCGGTCATTATGGTCACTGAAACGAGATAGCCACTGGAGAAAAATCAGTAACATCTAAGTGCTGGCAACATCTGTGTTCACTTCTCATTTGTTATCCTGGTGGAAGCAGGATACAATAAGACAGGATGGCACCTGGCAAAGTGTCCAGCAGCAGAGGAAAATGGAAACTGTGTTAAATACTACAATACTTTTTTATTACAGGTCTTACTAATTCTCGAGGATATTTCGAGAAATATATCGTCATTATTGTTCTACTCCCACTAGCAAAGTTTTCCTCTGTAGTAAACGATTTTCATTATTATGTCGACTGTATGTGATGCATTCGTTATTAAAATTATACAACGATACAGACTGATCGTGACTAGCAACAGTGATGGAATCGTAAAAAATTTGCAGTTTATGTCTGCAGTAGTAAACTATGATAGCTATGACACATCATTAAACAAGAAATATCCCACACATTGGTTCCTACAAGATAGTGCCAAATCTTGTTACCTGAAATATTTCTCTACAAAGAAAAACAAAAGCCCAAATAAGCATGCATTGTGAAGCCTAGTGCAGGGTTGGCTCAGATGACTGACAGCATAGGGCAGTTATGTAGGAATTTTACTAAGGAGCATCAGGTAGTGATAGCAGATGGAGGAGGGAACAGTCTTGGTAGGGACGGGAAATATGATGTAGGTGGTAACCTGGTAAAGATAGCTACTCAAATGGTGGCACTAATGTGCATTTCGTGCAACTGTTTCAGCATCATGATTGGCCTATCTTAAGGCGGCTGTTAGGCGCATTAACATGGGGCTGGAGAAGGCGCTGATGGCAGAGGGCATGGGTACATTTCAGTAGTACTAGTTGAGTCTATCAGTAGATCAGGTTTCACTAGGCATGGCCAGCACCTCAATAGGTATGGGAACGGGAGGCTGACAAAGCTTATAGGTGGCAGTGTAGTGGGTGGTGGTGGGATCACTCATGGAAAAATTTCTGTAGTAGTTGGTGTTAGAGCTGCACCTTTTTTAAGTTGAAGTCAGTTGATATGTATATCTGCTTAAAGGAAGTCTCTCTAACTAAGGGCTCACTGTCATATGTTCGCAGATTGTGGTCTCGCTGTCGCATTCTCGCTTCCTAGCACGGGGTCCCGGGTTCGATTCCCGGCGGGGGTCATAGATTTTCACCCGCCCCGAGATGACTGGGTGTTTGAGTTGCTCTCATCATTTCATCATTATTCATGAATGTGGCGAGACTGTACTGAGCAAAGATTGGGAATTTGTACTGGCCCTGATAACCATGCCGTTGAGTGCCCCACAAACCAAACATCATCATTATCATCATCACCACTTTCAGAGCACGTCATGTTTCCAAGTAGAGAAGGAATTAGCATATGTCATCAAAATATAATAGATACTAGAGATAAAGTTAGTGAACTGCTTATAGATGTTGACTCTGAAATTATTGGTATATCGGAGCACACTTAAATAACTTGACAATTCAGAGGCTTCCTTTACCAGGGTACAGATAAGCTGGCTGTTTTTTCAAGGAGTTCCTCGTTGGGTGGGGGAGTGGCTATGTACGTAAAAAACAATATTCTATTTGAGTCCATAGACGTATCATGGCACTGCACTGAACAGATATTTGAATGTTGTGCAGGGGCAGTTGAATTTAGTGAAACCAAACTTCTAATTGTTGTTGTTGCTAGCCAGCGTAATTAATATACGTTATCATAACACCTGCATGTAACCTTATGGTGTGTGGTGGATAGTGCACTAACACCCATCGCACTCCATTCACGTGAAATGAATGGCTGTTGTTAAACATCCGTAATTCCTTGTTGTCGTCATTTCACGAGATGTATGTGGGAGGAAGTAATACTTCCCTGCATTTTTTTTTCAGCGGAAAATCTCTCCCTCATACATGTCTATAATGCAAAGGCCTCCTCCTATGGACGAAATGTAGAAGTATATAATGTATTGAAGGGTCGTTTCAGTAGCTTGACAGGTATATTGCATCCCTGTGCAGTAAATCGATGTATATTGCAAAACCCACTTCTGTATATGATGTTGTCAACAACTGCGATCCCACACAGGAATCATTGACTAACTGGTGAAGTATTACAGCGGCTGCTTAGCGATGCATACCCCCTGTAATCCACACTTGGCAAATAACAGTTAAAGATAGTTCCCCATTCGTCCATACACCTTCACATGCTGGAAATACACTCCTGGAAATTGAAATAAGAACACCGTGAATTCATTGTCCCAGGAAGGGGAAACTTTATTGACACATTCCTGGGGTCAGATACATCACATGATCACACTGACAGAACCACAGGCACATAGACACAGGCAACAGAGCATGCGCAATGTCGGCACTAGTACAGTGTATATCCACCTTTCGCAGCAATGCAGGCTGCTATTCTCCCATGGAGACGATCGTAGAGATGCTGAATATAGTCCTGTGGAACGACTTGCCGTGCCATTTCCACCTGGCGCCTCAGTTGGACCAGCGTTCGTGCTGGACGTGCAGACCGCGTGAGACGACGCTTCATCCAGTCCCAAACATGCTCAATGGGGGACAGATCCGGAGATCTTGCTGGCCAGGGTAGTTGACTTACACCTTCTAGAGCACGCTGGGTGGCACGGGATACATGCGGACGTGCATTGTCCTGTTGGAACAGCAAGTTCCCTTGCCGGTCTAGGAATGGTAGAACGATGGGTTCGATGACGGTTTGGATGTACCGTGCACTATTCAGTGTCCCCTCGACGATCACCAGTGGTGTACGGCCAGTGTAGGAGATCGCTCCCCACACCATGATGCCGGGTTTTGGCCCTGTGTGCCTCGGTCGTATGCAGTCTTGATTGTGGCGCTCACCTGCACGGCGCCAAACACGCATACGACCATCATTGGCACCAAGGCAGAAGCGACTCTCATCGCTGAAGACGACACGTCTCCATTCGTCCCTCCATTCACGCCTGTCGCGACACCACTGGAGGCGGGCTGCACGATGTTGGGGCGTGAGCGGAAGACGGCCTAACGGTGTGCGGGACCGTAGCCCAGCTTCATTGCGACGGTTGCGAATGGTCCTCGCCGATACCCCAGGAGCAACAGTGTCCCTAATTTGCTGGGAAGTGGCGGTGCGGTCCCCTACGGCACTGCGTAGGATCCTACGGTCTTGGCGTGCATCCGTGCGTCGCTGCGGTCCGGTCCCAGGTCGACGGGCACGTGCACCTTCCGCCGACCACTGGCGACAACATCGATGTACTGTGGAGACCTCAGGCCCACGTGTTGAGCAATTCGGCGGTACGTCCACCCGGCCTCCCGCATGCCCACTATACGCCCTCGCTCAAAGTCCGTCAACTGCACATACGGTTCACGTCCACGCTGTCGCGGCATACTACCAGTGTTAAAGACTGCGATGGAGCTCCGTATGCCACGGCAAACTGGCTGACACTGACGGCGGCGGTGCACAAATGCTGCGCAGCTAGCGCCATTCGACGGCCAACACCGCGGTTCCTGGTGTGTCCGCTGTGCCGTGCGTGTGATCATTGCTTGTACAGCCCTCTCGCAGTGTCCGGAGCAAGTATGGTGGGTCTGACACACCAGTGTCAATGTGTTCTTTTTTCCATTTCCAGGAGTGTATATGTAGCACAGGAACAAGATCAGGATGCTTTTAGTTGATAATTTTCTGAACAAGAGGTGGAGCTGTTGACAGTTATAGTTGCTAGCACAACACAGCAAATAAACATGTTTCACAGTATTATCATCTTTCCCAGTCTTGGTTTAATTGAAAACTTAGCAATGATCTGGTACAAATAAATTGTGTGCCAAATCGTAAGATAGTGTTAGAATCTATGTAATAATTTCCCACTTAGTTCAGCATTCCCAGATTTGTTTTCCCACTGCGATCATGTTCATATGTGAGATGAAGTAATACGCTGCAGCTGTACAGACGCATTGCTAACAACTTGGGTTGTCTAGCAAGGCTTAATTACCAGCTAAGAACCCCTTAAGAAAACTTACTTCATCATATCGAAAGTATCCACACTAACAGGAACCGAACTCTGTCCATGTACGTCCTGCACATGTAAGATACCTCATTGTATGAAACATCTTGGTGCACTCAATACACATTCTCCTCCAGTGGCTTCACTACGTACAGTATGTCAGCAGGTAGTTGTATCCCCATGCTCACTTAAAGTAATTTCATAGTGCACTGTGGTACATTATCATGTGAATCAAGCGTTGGTGATTTTGCTTGTAGTTTAATTGGATTACCCTCCATGATGAATGAACCTTGAATCTCTATTTAATAGTGTTATGCAGAATATCTTAGATTAACGAAACTATTTTCCTCTAGTTTTAATATTGCACTTATATACTGAAGAGCCCAAGAAACTGGTACACCTGCCTAATACCGTATAGAGCCCCTGGAAGCACGTAGAAGTGCCGCAACACGATGTGGTATGGACTCGACTAACGTCTGAAGTAGTGCTGGAGAGAATTGACACTATGAACCCTGCAGGGCTGTCCATAAATCCGTAAGAGTATGAGCGGGTGGAGATCTCTTCTGAACAGCACGTTGCAGTGCATCCCAGATAGCTCAATTATGTTCATGTCTGGGGAGTTTGGTCGCCATCAGAGGTGTTTAAACTCAGAAGAGTGTTCCTCGAGCCACCCTGTAGCAATTCTGGATGTGTGAGGTGTCGCATTTTTCTGCTGTAATTGTCCAAATCCGTCGGAATGTACAATCGACATGAATGGATGCAGGTAATCAGACAGGTGCTTACGTACGTGTCACCTGTCACAGTCGTATCTAGGCATATCAGGGGTCACATATCACTCCAACTTCACATGCCCCACACCATTACAGAGCCTCCACCAGCTTGAACATTTCCCTGCTGACATGTAGGGTCCATGGACTCATGAGGTTGTCTCCAGACCCATACACGTCCATCGACTCGATACAATTTGAAACGAGACTCATCCAACCAGGCACCATGTTTCCAGCCATCGACAGTCCAATGTCGGTGCTGACAGGCCCAGCCGAGGTGTAAAGCTTTGTGTCGTGCAGTCATCAAGGGTACAGGAGTGGGCCTTGGGCTCCAAAAGCACGTAGTGATGATATTTCGTTGAATCGTTAGCACGCTGACACTTTTTGATGGCCCAGAATTGAAATCTGCATCAACTTGTGGATGGGTTGCACTTCTGTCATGTTGAATGATTCTCTTCAGTCATTGTTGGTCCCATTCTTCCAGGATCTTTTTCCGGCCGCAGTGATGTCGGAGATTTGATATTTTACCTGATTCCTGATATTCATGGTGCATTCGTGAAATGGTCGTGTGGGAAAATGCCCACTTCATCGCTTCCTCGGAGTTGCTGTGTCCCATCACTTGTGCGCCGCCTATAACACCACGTTCAAACTCACTTAAATCTTGATAACCTGCCATTTTAGCAGCAGTAATCAATCTAACAACTGCCCCAGACATTTTTTGTCTTACGTAGGCGTTGCCGACCGCAGCGCCGTGTTCTGCCTGTTTACATATCTCTGTATTTGAAAACGCATGACTATACCAGTTTCTTTCCACTTCAGTGTATATAATACGTATGTCATCTTTTATAACGGTCCCCTCCCAGATTACGGTTATATAATTAAAACCTGTAGCCCAACAAAGAATTCCCCCAACAAAACTGCAGAACAGAAATGTCATATATGCACTTTATATTCGAAATCTTAGATGGGGGATGGTTTAACTCTGCTCAACATGTTTGTTCATTTAGTTATTAAGCGTCTCAGTATAAAATTTCGATGTGTGGTACATCACTTTGACAAGGTCCTGGATTAAGAAAACATTGTTTCCCGAGATTTCATATACCACTTATGAAGTCTTTGTTGAAGTCTATGTTAACAATGATCCCAATGATCCTCTGTACTGAAGCTGTCAGACCCTTTTCTTTAGCAGAATATTCTGCAAGTTGTGTTGTATACAGCTATCATACCTCGCTCCTTAATAGTGTAATGTTGCTTGGGTCTGCCTCCGACCACTGCCAAAGGTTCCTTTAAAACAACATTCTTCTATGGTATACATACTTCCTCAAAAATTTGAAATGCCATTTACTTATGATGAATAGCCAGTACTCTAGCACAGCAATGGAATTGGAGGTGCAGCCAAGATTTTCACATAGTCTGTAAATACACATGTCAGTTCTTATGTTAGTGGAGTAGTTCTTCTGGCTCTGCCTTCCACCATTCCCAGACGTTCCATTGCAACTACAGTCTTTTATGTGTATACTTCTACACCAGCCAGTTTTCCTATGTTGCCACTACATATGTTTTATACTCGAAACAAGCTAATTCTCTGACAGTTCCATTTTGTAGAAAGAGTATATTTGTTGCACTGTGCTAATTGTTAAACATTCAAACCATAGCCTTGCTGGCTGTGTGTGTATGTATAGGTTTCTCACAGGGGGTCCGCACTGTCACGTTAACTTCAGTATAAGGTTTGGAAGCGGATCCACCTTCATTCGGTCAGGGGTAGCACCTGGATATGTATCCACCACGCATTGAGTCCAAGGTACCTTTCTGTGGTTAGATCCACTCTTGTTACTTTCGGGGTGGATTCTGGAGGTGGATCCACCCCATCCTGGGGTCAAAGTTGTTTCCTTAGGTGGGTCCACCAGTGTTACATTCGGGATACAGTAGTGCAGGGTGATACAAGTTCCTCTGTACATTCTGAGGGACTGAACAATGTGACAATGTTGCCAGCTTCTCGTTTTAAAACACTGGTTTTCAAAATGCATCCGTTCTGATTTTGCTACATAAACTTTCCTCTTGATTATGGATGAGGAGTCACAAGCCGACCTCAAAGTGCAGCATTTTTCCTTCATTCTGTATATTCTGAAACACAAATTGACTGCTGTGGAGATGGAGCGCTGACTTTAGGTATCTTAAGGACAGCTTTATGACTCCTGATGCGTACAAAATATCTCTCCATGACCACCTAACAAACATGACAGCCACATGTTCTTTCTCATAAATATGTTAATAACACAGAATACAGTCAAAATAGGGCTTTCAAAGCTTCATATATACACTGTAAAGCTGCAGGATGTATGTTACAGTTGGAAATAAAATCTGAAATATTGAACACTTGCAGCTATCAAAGCTGCTATATATCTATACACTAAAGATCCAGGATATGCATATAGAAATAACAATAATAATAATGATGTTTGGAGAATCACTTACCCAGCTGTAAACACATGCAGATCAATTGCACTATTTTTGTATGTACATGTCTCAATTTCTCACAAAGGTCTCCCAGACTACTCTCCCCTTCCCCACCAGTCCTAATGCTGGTAGAGGGAGGGATGAAGGGGGAATAAAAACTAAACTCTGCCTGAATAGGCCATGGAGGCCCAACAGTACCGACTGGCCGCCGTGTCATCGTCAGCATACAGGCGTCAGTGGATGTGGAGATGTATAGGCATGTGGTCAGCACACTGCTTTCCCCGCTGTATGTCAGTTTACAAGACCGAAGCCGCTTCTTCTCAATCAAGGAGCTCCTGACTTTGCCTCACAATGGCTGAGTGCACCTGGATTGCCACCAGCGCTGGGCAGACCAGGTGGTCACCTATTTAAGTTTTGTCATGAAGTGGGGATGGGGGGATGAAAACCTATAAATAAAATTATTGTTTATGGGTTCTCAACTCCTCTCTGGTGACTGTGCAAATATGTAAGTATATTTATCTAATTAATGTAGAAGCTGATATTTTACTATTAAGTTCCCTTGTCTCTCTTTGTTGATTTTCAGTGTTTTCTCCCCACCTCCTCTCGCCCATCCCTCCTTCCACCCATGACTTCTTCTACCCTCTTTCCTTATTAACTTTTCTTTTCCTTTACAATAGTAAGTCATTAAAATTTCATTTTAAACAAATGGCTATACCCCTCCCTTCTTTGGTTATGCTGGTTAAAATCGGGATATTTATATAAGCACTCAGTTCATTTGAATGTGCTGCACAGTCATTAGAAATTTGTTATTAAACATTTTGTTTAGTTCAACTTTCTTTGTTTTTATTTATGTTGCACACTTAATATTACGATCTATATCATGGATGTAAATTGTTTGCATTCTACCAAAACTACATTTCACTTCTTTGTTTGTTAGGTCAAAGCTTCACTTGTTAGCATATGGTGTACTCTTTTTATCTCTAACATGACATTATTTTTGCCTGTTTTCCATGTACTGCTTCGCCTGTTTTCGTCTGTTGGTTCGTTACTCACTTTCTATGTGAATAAGCCTTCTCGTGATAATTTCTCTGTACAATTATTACACTGCTGACAATTTCATTGACTGCAAATGGCCTACAGCAGCAGTTTGTAATCGTTTACATCATGGTATAACATTCCTACTACTTATTTCCATAAGTACCATGTTTATAACCTTATACTAACCTGTCAAACTACAATCTCTAACGTTTTGTATTTCCTTGATTATTCTCAGCTTGAAAATGAAGTATGAAACTAGAAGCATCGTGCTAAATAAACGACAGTTGAATATTTCCAACTTGAATTTCAACGACTATTTAGCAACTGATTTTCATCACTCATATGCATGCATAAAGTTCAAGATATCGCAAAGACTCGTTGTTGAAGTGTTGCACAATAAAGAACTGCATCCACATCATTACACGTTAATTCAGCACCAGCAACCGGAATACAGCATTTGACAAGCATAGTTCTTTGAATAGCTTTTGCACCAAGTGAAATATAACATACACTTTATAAACAACATAATATGAGCAGTCGAATTCAGCTTCACTAATAACGGTATTTTCAATTTCCACAACAACCATTATTGGTTCAAACACAACCCATATGTTACCAGTGAACGTGGTTTTCAGGCACACTTTGGCATAACCCTGTGTTCTAGAGTCGTGGGAGAAGTTGTTTTGAGCCTTCAACTACTATTGGACAAGTTGAATGCACTCCTGTATATTACCTTTCTTTGCACTACTTTGCCTGACGCATTAGAAAACGTCCCACTTGGCGTTTGGTGACAGCTGTGGTTTCAGCATGATGGTGCACCGCGACACTTTGGTGTCCGTGTGTGTGACTATTTAAATGAAGCGTTTCCAGGGGATTGGATTCGTTGTGGAAGTCCATTGCTCTGGCCTCCAAGTTCCCCAAACCTTAAACCACTCGATTTTTATTTGTGAATTTATAAGTTTATAATATTCCTCCCACAGATATACACTAGCGCATGTCACTTTGGCAGTGGTGGATGAGGATGTGCTGCGTAGGGTCCAGAAAAGTATGATCCAGTAGGTGATGAAGTATTTGCAAATGCAAAGGGAGAACCGATAGAGGTACTCAAGGTACCCTCCACCACATACCGTTAGGTGGCTTGCGGAGTATGGATGTAGATGTGGATGTAGATGTAGATGCAAGGTGGTCGTTTTGAACATCTTCTCTAAAGTGAATGTTGCTTGTACTTATATGTTCCAGCTCTGTCAGGATAAGCCTGGATATCAGACATACAGAGTGGAATTATTGTATGTACTATAATTTGCAATGCAGTGTAGCCTGTCTATTGTGTTCTTTGTACCTTATTGTATACAGGTGGTGTTGCTGTATCCACTATTGTTTTTGTTGGCTTTACTTACCTCATGGACAAAACAAAGTGGTTGTTTATGTCTGTATGAAGTTGATGTTATGTCTTAATGTTTAAATAAAGGTAACTGCAACAGAAAGAAATACACAAGATACAGCATTGTGGAGAAGTAAATTGGAATATAAAAAAAAGTGTTCGCCGTGAACACAACTCAAACATCGGCAGGTCTGTATATTGTTCCCCACGACATGGCCTCATCTCACTGAGCAGATGGGACAGCTCTGACACTGTGTAAATTAGATTACATTAATACTTGTTCAATTGATCATGGATACGATATTTCGTAATTATGTGGAATATGTCATTTTAACAAAATGTTTCTTTACATGCCAAAATTTTAAGTATTTTTAGTTGTAATACTACTAATTAATACCTAAAAATTCATGTATTGAGTAGAAGGAGTTGTCAATCAGAAATCCGTTTAATTTGTTTCTAAATGTTTGTTGGCTCTCTGTCAGACATTTCATACTATTTGGTAAGTGACTGAAGATTTTTGTGGCAGCATAATTCACCCCATTCTGTGCCAAAGTTAGATTTAACCCAAAGTAGTGAAGATCAGACTTTTTCTAGTGTTGTAGCTGTGTGCATTGCTATTTTGACTGGGATGGGTTATCAGTAACAAATTGCATCAGTGAATATATGTGTATATTGTGAAGCTACTGTGATTATCCCTACTTCCTTAAATATATGTCTGAAAGATGATCTTAGCTGGGCTCCTGATATTATTCTGATTACACATTTTTGTGTAATGAATACTTTTTTTGTTAATGATGAATTACCCCAAAATATGATGCCATGCAAAGCAGTGAATAAAAATAGTCATGGTAAGCTAATTAACTTATTTGTTTATCGACAAAATTTGCAATAATCCTAAGAGCATAGACCGCTGAACTCAAACGTTTCAACAGTAATCAAACTCCCACCAATGCCCACACAAAAAAAATTGGAATATTCTGCCTTAGCTACAGACTTCTGTTCAAAACTATATTTATTAATGATGTTATGCGATTTACTGTATACAACTGTATATACTGTGTTTTATCAAAATTTAATGAGAGTCCATTTGCAGAGAACCACGTAATAATTTTCTGAATGACATTACTTACAGTTTCCTCAGATAGTTCTTATGTTGGATGTGGTTACTATACTCGTATCACCAGTAAAAAGAACTAGCTTCACATCTTTGTGAATATAGAGTGGCAAGTTAACCCCTTAATGCCGATTGTCGTGAATTCGCATCATACCGATGCTGTGCTAACAATTGGAAGGTTAACTGTCTTTGAGCGCCAGCGCCCGTGGGTGTTGATTCTGCATGAAGCTACCAACGCTTCCAAGTACTGCATTCTGCTGAGTGTTTCAGGTGCCTCTGAAGTGCCACGAGTTTTCATTTTTATCTTACATCTAGCAAATTAATCAGGCCTTAAGGGGTTAATATGTATTAATTACAATAAGGGACCAAAGATTGAATCTTGTGAGAGCCTATTCTAGAAATCTCCCCAGTTTGAGGAATCTACTGGTTTTTGTACATTACATGAACTGTTTTTTTCAACCTTCTGTATTCTTCCAGTTAAATATGAATTAAACCAGTTGTGCACTGTCCCACTTATACCACAATACTTAAGCTGCCCTAGAAGAATTACATGATTTACACAATCAAAAGCCTTTGAGAGATCACAGACAATCCCAGTTGGTGATGTTTAGTTATTCAGATCATTTAATATTTGATCAGTGAAAGCATATATAATATTTTCTGCTGAAAAGTCTTTCTGAAAACCAGATTGGCATTTTGTTAGTACTTTATTTCTACAAATCTGTGAAGCTACTCTTGAATACGCTACTGTTTCAAGAATTTAGGACATAGCTGTCAGAAGTGAGACTGAGTGATAGCTGTTGGCATCAGACCTATCCCCTCCTTTTATGCAATGGTTTAACAGTAGCATATTTCAGTCTATCAGGAAAAATGCCCTGTTTCAGTGAGCTATTAGATATGTGGTTGAGAATCCTACTTATTTGTTGGGAACAAGCTTTTAGCACGTTGTCGGACATGCCATCAATTCCATGTGAGATTTTACTTTTGAGTGAGTTTATAATTGTCCTAACATTAGAAGGAGAGGTGGGTAGAATTTCAGTTTCATGAAACTTCATAGATATTACCTCTTCCACATATAGGCCTTTCCAAATGAACATCTGGAGCCTTTTTTCTCAACAATGTTTAAAAAATGAGTATTAAAAATATTTCCAACCCCTGAATTTTTGTTAATAAACTTTTCATTCAGTTTGATGGTAATACAGTCTTCATGTGCTCTTGGTTACTCTGTTTTCCTTTCAACAATATTCAAAATAATTTCAATTTTATTATCAAAGTTGCTAAACTCAGACATAATACACATACCTCTGGACTTCTTAATAACTTTCCTTAAAATAGTATAGTAGTTTTTATAATATTTGACTGTTTCTGTGTCATTACTCTTTCTTGCTATTAGATACATTTCCGTTTCCCCATTAACAGATATTTTATACCTCTAGTAAGCCATGGTTTTTAACATGGTGTCTTACAATTATATTTCACTGTTTTCTTAGAGAAACTGTTTTCAAAAATATTCATAAACCCATCATGAAACAAGCTATAATATAAATTAGCATCAGGTTTCTGGTACACCTCATCCCAGTCTAAGTGCTATAAGCTCTCCCTAAAATTTTGAGTCATTGAATCGTTAACTGACGTACAATTTTGGAGGACTGTTTTGCATTACTGTATGGAGCTGTGTCATATACTATAACTACCTGTGCATCATGATCAGGAAGACAGTTCTTAACTGGATAAATATTCATTTGATTAAATTTATTTTGGTCTATGAAAATATTGTCTATCAGTCTGCCACTTTCCCACACTACCTGAGGAGGAAAATCAATAACTGATGTCAAATTAAAAGAACCGAATAATACTTCAAGGCAATTATTCGTATCAGACTCTTTCAGAAAACTACATTTAGGTCCCCACAAATAATAATTTGCTTCCCTCTGTATGACGTATAGCACAACAAGGAATCCAAGTTCTTTATAAGTAGTTGAAAACTTCCCAATGGGGCCTTTACACAGTTCCAATCACAAACATACCAAAACTAAGTTTAAGCCCACCGGCACATGCTTCTATATGGCGTTCTAGACTATTGTTTTTTAGTTTCTACATTTTTCACACTATAATAACCTAAAAAATGTATGGCAACTCCTCCTTTTTCCATATTGTGTCTACTTATATGTGCTGAAAGCTTATAACCACTTACATATACCTTTTCTATGCCTGTGAATGTGTATGTTAAGACACACATAGCACATCTGTTGCATTCTGTGCTTCTAAATCTTCTAAATAAACAAAAAGTTCAACTTTTCAATCCCCTGATATTGTGGTGCTTTAGTACTTGCCTGTCGCAGCTTTTCATTATGTTAAATTCTTCTCAGTGCTGTAGCATTTGAAGTAGAGTTCATGCTACTATCCTTTGCCACACTGCACGCAGTTATAGCGTTGGGAGAACCTCGTTTTTTTATATCACATTTCTATTAAGCCCATTGATGGGACGAGGTTTTGATACATACACTTTTGTCTTGAACTAGGATGAGGAATCGCATGCCAGCCACCAAATGCGCCAATTTTTCTTCATCCTGTATAAGTGTCGGATTTAGCAGTTGGAATTTTATGTTGGCTGGAGTTTTTTTGGGGGGTTTGAATTTGGAAGGAGAGGAGGAACAAGTGATCTTACAGATACTTTGTAAATTCTTTCTGGCTTGATGGGTGAATCCAAATCACTGTTGGATGCTAAAGGAACTTGGTAAGGTAAGCTACAAGAGCACTAACATTCTTGTACACTTACACATTGAATATGAAAAATGTGGAAAAATATGCAAAATGTGGACAAAATCTGGATACGAAATAGAAACAGAGTATGGTATTCCTATAGACTCTATGGCAGATGTATGATGACTGGCGAAGAAATATTATGTAGCCTACCTCAGATGCACGTTCCCTAAATTACCCAGAAGAATTAAGTGAGAGTTACGTTTTTACTTTTCCATGGAAACCTACTGATTAGATTTGGTGAAGAAGTACACCAGAGCAGAAGAAAGTTGCAACTGAGCCAACCTCAGGCAGGCAAGAGTGTTATGCGTTGCGAAACAAAATATTGCTGACAGGTTTTGCGAAGTGGAGCCTGCTGGGTGTGGTATAGCAATAGCCAATGCTGCAGTATTCTAGCGGAAGGATGGAAGCCTTTCCTTACTTGACACCATGGAGGAGTTTAGAGTACATGCCCTAAGCCCTAAACAAACATAGTCTGCAGTATATAAGTACTCAGCCGTTCATATACTAAAATATTCTCATCTCAGTATCACAGCTTACACCACGAGCCTGTGAGATCCGGAGCGACATTCTGGAATGCAGTACAGGCCCCGCTGTTCGATCACTGGACAGAGCAGCCTACCTTTAGTCTCGAAAGTAGCCGCCGTTGGGGAAGAGAGCCACCAGTTGGTTGGATGGAGGTCACAGCCTTCTCTGCGTAATTGTCTGCTGCGCTACCGCGCTGTTATTATGATCGCAGCCAGAGATGTCGCTGACAGTAGCACTCGAGAGACACTAAGCTCAGCTCTGCTCTTTCTGCTGTCGGCAATGTCAGATGTCTGTTGTTTCGCATGAGAGGCAACTGGACCCCTCCACCAAGCTGTTCCTGATGTAATACAGGCGAGGGGCAGAATAAAGAAGTTAATTTAACAAATCTACTATCGTCCTGATGTCTCATTTCACTCTCCCTGGGTGACAATCCATGGGTCATCTAACACTGTTGTCATATCATTGACATCGCCTTGTTAAAGCAACGCCTGAACTTACTGTCTACAGCTCGGTGAATCCAAAAATTTTGATTGTATTTTGGTCCTTGAGAAAAGGTTTGATGGTCGTTGATTTTGTAAAGTAGACTTTATTGCTAGTAGAGAAGCAGCAGATTTGTCTAGGTTTAGAGGTAATGGAAGTCATGATTGGTTAGTGCCTGTTAGATGTGCACAGTGTAATCTTGAGGGGCATTCAGTGCCATGTACAGATTCAGTCCCAGTAAAATGTTATACATGTAATCGTAAGGGGCATATGGCAAGGGAATGCTGGGAGTTGACATGGCTCTTGATAAGATGTAAGAATTAAGTTAATGTATTTTTTTCTTGTCTTGTGAATGTTATTTTTCAAAATGAGTATTGTCAAGGATAAAGCTTCAACAGAGCCAGAGATGCAAGGTGGATCAGAGCCAGAAGCATTATGCATATTGCTAGAAAAGGTAGCACAATTAACAGCAGATAATACGGAACTGTATATGTTGATAGAATCAAAATGGCCACAGCGGAGTGTAGATTTGTCAGTCGCAATTTTTGCTGCTCCTTTTTCTGGTAAGCAACCGATAATGTGCAGGCCTTTGCTGGAGAGAGAAATCTGGCTGAGATGGAAGGTTGTTCTAATAAGGAATTATTGATTGTTGCACAGTTGAGACTAACAGGGGAAGCTAAACCTTTGTAGGATATACAGAAGCTCTTAAGACAGCCACAACATTCGAAGAATTTAAAGAAGGGTTAATTCAGAGACATACGAAACGAAATAGTGCCAGACACTATAGAGAACAATTAGGGGTAATAACTAAGAAAAATACGGAAACTGTGGAACAGTTTGCAGATAGAATAAGGAAAATTAATGGATGTACCTATGAATTAGGAAAGGAAACTACAGCCAATAAAATTATTTTGCAAAGGGCTGAGCAGAGGGCACTCGATGCGTCTTTAAGAGGGCTTGTAACCTCCCCACAATATTCATTCTTTCACATTTGTAACCTCCCTACAAAATTCTTTCCCATTTTTACCTCCCCACAAAATTTCGTTACCATTTTAGTGTAACCTCAAAACAGAAAAATTCCTAAACCTCTCAATTAAATTGTCGCTCACTTATAACTTTTTCAGTAATTGACTGTGAATTTAACCTGGTAAATTTTGGACATGAGCAGTGCTGCGTCATGGTCCTGAAAGATCATTCTGAATAAAAAGAGAAAAACTCTTACCTCTTACAATAAATTTTTTTTTAGCACAGCCCTGTGCAATGCTGGTCGATAGATTTGTCATTTATGAAAGGAAGCAACTGATTTTTCTTTTGCAACAATTGGAATGATCATGGACTGGAGAAATTAGTAAATTCTTTTAATTGAAATGAATGTTTGTTAAAAATTACTTTATATGAGAAAGATTATTATTAGGACATTTTTAAAACATTTACATGGGAGTTCAGATAACATTACTAGATATGCGCGAGGCTGCTTTTTACCTTATACAATAATACTCAGGCTCCGGCATCGCTGCACTGCGACCGGCCCAGCCAACACGATACACTATACCAGACCAGAGCAGACTGCAGACTAGCCACTAGCAACAACTTACTGCTACAGCTACACATTTCCTACTAAGTCAACACTGCTCTCTGGTCAGCGATTCTCTTATACCTTGCATATCACAGGCAGCGCATGAGCAATACATCGAAATTACATCTGCTCGGACCTCTTACATAACCCTCCACTGAGGGAGGGGGACAAAAATTTGGCAGCGATGGTGAGTCAATTAGACTTGCCATTAGCAACAAATTTTTCTATAATCTACTTAATTAACCAAGTTTACAGTCACAGAGTATATACATATATATAAGTGCAGAACATGAAATAAAATAGAGTGCACATGCACTGAGTACAGAACATATCAAGAAATCACAAAATGTATACGCAATGAGTACAAAACATATTAACAAATGACATAAAGTGCACACACACTGCATATATTTCACCATTTTACAAGAACTAGGATACGCAATGAGTACAAAACATATTAACAAATGACATAAAGTGCACACGCACTGTATATATTTTTACCATTTTACAAGAACTAGGATACGCAATGAGTACAAAACATATTAACAAATGCCATAAAGTGCATACGCACTGTATATATTTTTTACCATTTTACAAGAACTAGGATACGCAATGAGTACAAAACATATTAACAAATGACATAAAGTGCACACGCACTGTATATATTTTTACCATTTTACAAGAACTAGGATACGCAATGAGTACGAAACATATTAACAAATGACATAAAGTGCACACGCACTGTATATATTTTTACCATTTTACAAGAACTAGGATACGCAATGAGTACAAAACATATTAACAAATGACATAAAGTGCACACACACTGTATATATTTTTACCATTTTACAAGAACTAGGAAAGGAAAAGGAAGGATTGCATCATGTTTGTAGCACAGTAGGTTGCACGTAGCTGCACTGAAAAACCATATCTTTCTACAGAAGCACAACACCAAGTGAGACAATCTGAAGTTCTCTTCCCTGAAGTATTAATCAGTGTAGCCAAGATACTGAAATGTTATATTAATATTCAATGTATTAATTTCGTAGTACATTAGGTACACCAAACAGTGGGACCATAATAACATCTCCATCGTTCAAGGTGGTGGACAGCATGATGTGTCAACACCACACTCTTGTAGAATCCATACTCTTTCACCAACGTAGAATTAGTGCAAAATCCAAATATAGTGCTCCATGATCATGAGGATGGACAGGACAAACGGATATTGCAGTAATTTCTGGTAATTAGGTCAGAAGGTGAAGGACATTAAGTCTTATGCTAGTCATCATTGAGAATTACACTAGTCTGTCAACCGATTTGAGTAATTGTTGGCACTCATTGCTTAGTTACTAAACATTTCTGTACTATGTATAGAGTATTACATAACATTATTCATAAGTCATCTGTTTACAGTAAATATAGGTACTCATTGGCCAGTTACAAACCATTTTTATGCATTATTCATAAGTGATCATTCAAAGCAAGAGTTAATTAATGGCATAGCATTTACATAATTCATCTAATTATAGTAATCATTGGCATTCATTGGCCAGTTACTAAACATGTAGCAAGTATTGAATATTACAAAACACTATTCATAACTCATCTGATTGTGGTAATTATTGGCACTCATTGGCCAGTTACAAACCATTTCTTATGCATTATTCAGAAGTCATCATTCAAAACAGGAGCTAATGAGTGTAGCATCAAGCTACTGGTATTCATATATGATATCATGTAAGTGACATAAGACAAATTTAAAGTTTTTCCGGGTCAGGCGCAATGCCTTCTGCTGAAATTACATGTCCAAGAAATTTTATAGAAGTTTTGCCAAAGTGCGATTTGCTAAGATTAACTGTGAGTCCTTGTGCACGAAAAGTTTGCAACAATTGTTCAAGAATCAGATTGTGTTCAGACCAGTTAGCTTCTGCAATAAGAATGTCGTCTACATACGTTGTGATTCTGTCTTTTAGTTCTGTCGGAAGTATAGTATTCAAACCGCGAATAAACGCTGCTGAAGAAATAGTTAAACCGAACGGTAATTTACAAAATTGATAACAGTCACCAAAACAGAGAAAAGCTGTGTACTTTCTGCAGTTCGGATGGAGCTGAATTTGCCAAAATCCCGATTTCAAATCTAACGTGGAATAAATAGCAGTACCATGAAATTTCTGTAGAAGTTCTTCTAGTGTTTGAGGGCGATCTGTTTCATTAATAATAATGTCATTGATGTGGCGCGAATCCTTTTTCTTAACAATATGGAGCGGGTTTATGTACGGACTAACTGCCGGTTAATTAATACCTTGGTCAAGCATAGCTTGCAATTCTTTCTTAACTTGTTCTCTGTGAATATACGGAATGGGATAATGTTTGGCTTTAAATGTATAGTGCTGTTTAACTTGAAATACATACATAAAACCGGATGTTGTCAAAAACTGGAGCTTGCTGTAAAAGAATTTTGCGTAGCTCTGTACGTTCGTCGTCTGTATTTGCACTGCTCTGTTTAACTTTATCAGAAATCATTTGCATAGCGTCATAGTCGGCTTCGTCTGGTGTGGTGTAGTTGTGAACATACGTATCTGTGAACAATGTGGAATGACAGTCTATGTTACGTGATGCAGAAATGACCTCTGTACGATTAATTGTTTGTTCTTCTGCAGATAAAGAGTGCTGAAATTCTAATGCCAGCTGTACATTTTCATCCTTTAACATTAAATATGAATTTCGAAAGTCAATAATTGCGTCGTGTTGTACCAGAAAATTCGTACCTAAAATAACGTCTGTTGTCAATAAGGGAACAATCCAAAAATTTGAGTGAAACGTATGACCTGCAATACAAAATGATAAGTGTGTCTGTAATTTTACATCTACTCCTTTATCAGATACTGCACCTTTTACTTTAGTTTTGCCTAATGGTAACGTAGGATAGGTATTCTCTTTGTTACATTCGTTGAAAGTTTCCTCATTTATAACTGACATAGGTGATCCAGACTCTATTACTGCTGAAAATTTGGATGATCCAATCTTTACTTCAATGACAGATTGGGAAATGGTTTTTTGAATAACTGGTTTTTCCTGCAAAAGAGTGTCTCGGATGCCGTCAAAAGTAATAACATTTTCGTCAACAAGATTCTCTGTGTCAAAAGTATTGCTTGCGTTGCTGGAAGATTCATTCTGCACTGTATCTAGTCAAATTCTTTCTGACGTACTGTTATTTGCGGGAGGATGCTGTGGCATTTCAACTATTTGTACTGTTCTGTTATTTCTTCCTGACGTATTACGTTCGGGACGATACCTACTGTCTGGTTCATTCATGATAATCTGTTGTTGCGGATGATTCTGCTGTTGGTAAGACCGACTGTTACGCTGAAAACTGTGCTCATTACTCTTACGTCTGTCATGATAATCATTGCTATACAGCGCGTTGCAATAGGAATTGAAATGATGTGTCTTCTGTACGTACTGATTTCCTTGTTGCGGTGCGTTATTATTTGGTGGAGCCGACGCTATACGTGTAGGCGGCGAAACATTAAAGCTTGGTTGACCTTGCACATTACATTGTTGGTTAGGTATACTAACCGGCTGGTTTTGTTGCTGTTGTGGGGAGAAGCTTCTATTGTTACCAAAATGCATTTGCTGTTGCTGATAATTTTCACGATATTGATAATTAAAAATTTTGTCACTTATTAAAATTATGCTGGTAGTTCTTGTCATCTCGAGAGTGTCTAGTGAAAACTGTCACTTTGAGGTAAAACTCGTCATATCAGGTTTTCTTTATACATCCTTAATCCTAGATAGATCGATAGTTGAAGAGCTGTTTTGATAGATATAAAGGATAGTAAAAGAGAAGGCAGCAGTGCAGAAAACTAAAGATGAAATAGCACTACTACGGCTCGGGGCCCTGTGCACGCTATGGCACATATTCATCAAAGTGTAATGAATCCCCTGAGGTCTCTTTCACACTGCAAATAAATCTTAGTTTCTGCGTTACAGGCAATGCCGGTAAAAATTCGAAAGAAAATTGTTGTATCCAGTCCAAAGGGTGAATCTGTGTTTTGTCATTATTAAATAACTTTAATTTTCTCACTGATAGAAAGTGCTTATAATCAAAATTATCGTCTCTGTATGTCTGAACAGGTTCAGGATTGTATGATAATCTATTTGTCTGTGACTGTTCGGAATCTAATTCACGTACTCTCTGTAAATTACCTAAATTACACTGGCTGTGTGAGTCTGACAAATGTTCGGAGAGTGGCGTATGCTGTGATATGTTAAAGGCTGAAATATTTTTCATCTCCGTCACTTCTTACTGTAAAGATGACAATTTTCTACGTAATGTATTATTGGACGAACCTATCTCACTGATCGTCTGCTGTAAATTTTGGAATTCGGGTGTTTGATTAAGCGAAACTGGTGACGTATCGTCTGATTTGGTGTCATTATTATTTTCGATAACATCAATACGACTGGCCAATTCATCATATTTTTCAGTCAGTGCTTTTACCTGATCATAGTTTTTAGTATCACAAGCATTAATTTGTTTTTGTATTTTACGTGTGGTTTTGTTCAATTTTTTAACGTCTGCTTTGATGGCATCTGGATCCTGTATTAGTTCCAACTTTTCAAGTCTGTTGGTCATTGTCTGAAAGTCTAATGTGTCTGTGTCAGTTTTTGTTTTAAGATCGGAGATTTCATTATGCAATTCGGTGTTCAACTGTTTGATTTCGTCTGATACTGTAGCAATATTGTTGTCTACGTATGTTTTTGCTTTCGTAAACAATTTACGCTTATCTTCCTGTCTCTGTGCAGTAATTGTTTCCATGACTTGTTGCTTTACTTTATTCTGTTCCAGTATAAATTTACTGTAACGCGTTTCACTGTTTTGTAGGTGGTGATTAAAACGTTCATCAATTTGGCTGTTCTGTTGGTCAAATTTCGCGTCTACTTTCGCATCCAGCGTGCGTGAAAATTCTGCTGACATTAATTTAAACTCGTCGCGTAACTGTGTTGCGTTTTCAGAACATTGTTTAGCGACTGCACTAATTTCATCTCTAAGTAATTTAGTTGTGGCTGCATGTGTATTACTTAATTCTTGTGCCATAGTTCTAATTTCTTCACTACTGTGCCTAGCATAAGCCTTAATTTCCTCACGTAATTGTTCTTTAGTATCGTGACATTGCACGGCAACGGCTGTAATCTGTTCACTAAGCTGTTTGAAATTGTTGTCTTGTTTTTCATTCAACTGTTTAGAATTGCTGTCTAGTTTTTCATTAAGTTGTTTGTTCCATTCGTTAAGGTTGTCGAATTTTTCATTAATTTGCTGTTTGAGATTTTCATTAAGTTGTAGCAATAATGCCATAAATCGATCCATGCCAAAATTAGCTGCTGTAGTCTCTGTGCTGTGTGATGGTGTATCTGCATATGTCACGTTTTGTGTACCGGCAACCATTTGGTCATTGTCTGATTCACAAAAACGTTCGCCAATCGGATGTGCACTGTTGGTCACTACATCGGAATCAAATAGATTTGACGTGGTTTGTGTATATTGTTCACCTTCGTTAGCAATATTTATCTGTTCACTGTGTAAATTTTGCAAATCAGGTGTGTTAAACTGGGCAGCGTTCATTGTAACGGAAAGTGCCGCGTCATCAATTGTCGTTAAATTAACAGACGACACAATTGAATTTGTTTGCTCATCATTAGCATTAAAATCATTACTAGTGATCGGCACGCACTGATTATCTGTAATTAGAGGATTATCGCTATTACACTGAGTGTCGCAAGTATTATCGGTCAAATTATTTGAGTCGGCTATTTCACTCATTGCACATCGCGATGTACTGTTAACAGTTTTTCGCGGCATTTTTCACATATCAAAATGAAGCACAAAAATGAAACAAAGACGAAGCAAAATTAGAACAAACAATTACAACAAAGAGCAATAAATTGCCGATGATCTGTGAAAGAAAGAGTGACAAATTAGTAAATGCGTTGCGCCAGACGCAAACTACATTTAAGTAAATAAGAGCAGATATATGACTACTTTTCAGAAATTCACAAAGAAAATACGATCCTGGCCGGTTGTCGCCAAGTGTAAGCTCCATACAATATTCATTCTTTCACGTTTGTAATCTCCCTACAAAATTCTTTCCCATTTGTACCTCCCCACAAATTTTCGTCACCATTTTAGTGTAACCTCAAAACAGAAAAATTCCTAAACCTCTCAATTAAATTGTCGCTCACTTATAACTTTTTCAGTAATTGACTGTGAATTTAACATGGTAAATTTTGGACGCCGGCCGGAGTGGCCGAGCGGTTAAAGGCGCTACAGTCTGGAACCGCACGACCGCTACGGTCGCAGGTTCGAATCCTGCCTCGGGCATGGATGTGTGTGATGTCCTTAGGTTAGTTAGGTTTAAGTAGTTCTAAGTTCTAGGGGACTTATGACCACAGCAGTTGAGTCCCATAGTGCTCAGAGCCATTTGAACCTTTTTTTTTTTTTTTTTTTTTTTGAGTCTTGTGTCTGCTTTTCCCACTATCTGTTTTATGTGGTCATTCCACTTAATGTCACTCTGGATAGTTACGCCTAGATATTTCACGGCAGGCGCTGTCTCTAGCTTTTTGTCATCAATAGAATAGCTGTACAGTAATGGCGTTCTTTTCCTATGTATGCGCAATATGTTACATTTATTTACGTTCAGGGTCAACTGCCAGAGTCTGCACCATTCATTAATTCTCTGAAGGTCGTTCAGCAAATTCTTACTATCTTCTGGCGTTGCTACTTTGGTATCAATACCAGCAACGGTCCTATCACACTTCCCTGTGGTACTCGGGATATTACCTTTACATCTGTCGATTTAGTTCCGTTAAGTGCGACGTGTTGAGTTCTATCTGCAAGAAAGTCTTGAGTCCAATCGCAGGTCTGCTCCGATACTCCGTAAGGTCGAATTTTTTTTTATTCAACGGCAATGAGGGACGGTGTCAAATGCCTCACTGAAATCAAGGATCATGGCATCAGCCAGAGCTCCGTTGTCCACTGCGTTGTGGATCTCATGCAGGAACAGAGCGAGCTGAGTTTCTCAGGATCTCTGTTTGCGGAATCCATGTTGATTTTTACAGAGGAGCTGTTCATTTTCCAAGAACGTCATAATTCTTGAGCATAAAACATGTTCCATAATTCTACAACAGATTGACTTCAACGATATAGGTCTATAATTGTGTGGCTCTGTCTTACGGCCTTCCTTAAAAACGGGAATGACCTGCGCTTTTTTTCCAGTCGTTAGGTACCTTTCGTTGCTCAAGCGATCTACGATAAATTACAGCTAGAAGGGGAGCAAGTTCTTTCGCATAATCTTTATAGAATCTTATAGGTATCTCATGTGGTCCTGAAGCCTTTCCACTACTAAGCGATTGTAGCTGCTTTTCAATTTTGCGATCGGTTATCTCAGTATCTACCATTTCGACTTTGGCACGACGATTGAAAGGAGGGACAGTGTTACGATCTTCCGCGGTGAAACAACTGCGGAAGACCGAATTCGATATTTCGGCCTTCTCTGTGTTATCTCCCGTTTCTGTGCCGGTATGGTCGCTGAGAGAATGAACAGGTGATTTTGACCCACTTACTAATTTTACATACGACCAAAATCTCTTAGGGTTTTCTCTCAGGTCTGTTAACAACTTCTTACTTTCGAAATCATTGAGTACTTCTCTCATTGCTCTCCTTACACTCATTCTCGCTTCGTTCAGCTTTTGTTTGTCAGCTAGGTTTTTACTTCTCTTGAATCTGAGCTGAAGTGCTCTTTGTTTACGTAGCGCTTTTGTAACACGGCCGCCCGCATCTCGTGGTCGTGCGGTAGCGTTCTCGCTTCCCACGCCCGGGTTCCCGGGTTCGATTCCCGGCGGGGTCAGGGCTTTTCTCTGCCTCGTGATGGCTGGGTGTTGTGTGATGTCCTTAGGTTAGTTAGGTTTAAGTAGTTCTAAGTTCTAGGGGACTGATGACCTAAGATGTTAAGTCCCATAGTGCTCAGAGCCATTTGAACCATTTTGAATTTGTAACACGGCTATTAAACCATGGTGGATCTTTCCCATTCCTTAAAACCTTACTGGGAAAACGCTTGTCTAGAGCATGTTGAACGATGCCTTCGAATTTTTTTCCATTTGTTCTCCACATCTTCGCCCCATCACAGATTATTTGATGCTGACTGCTGAGATATTCTGAAATTTGTATCCTGTCATCCTTGCTGAGCAAATATATCTTCCTACTTTTCTTAACATTCCTTGTAGGACCCGTCGTCATAGATGCTGTCACAGACTTATGATCACTGATACCTTCCTTTACGTTAACTGATTCGATAAGTTCAGGTCTGTTTGTTGCCACGAGGTCCAAGAAGTTACCCTCACGAGTTGGTTCTCTAACTATCTGGTCAAGGTAATTTTCGGACAAAGCATCTAGAACAATGCCACACGATTCCCTGTCTCTAGCACCAGTTTTGATGGCATAACATTCCTGATCTATACCTGGAAAGTTGAAGTCACCCACCATTACAACAGCATGATCAGGAAAATTACTAATGATATTCTGCAAGCTCTGTCGGATTAAAAAATACATCGCAACGTTTCAGAGATTTTTGGGAAGTGTTCTCAGAGGTTTAAAACCATGGTAATGTTTTTTTTATCTCGATGACATAATTGTCTACGGAAGTAATATGGAACAGCATGTGCAGCGATTAAGGAAACTGTTCCTAAAGTTAAATGCTGCGGAGTTAACGTTGAGTACAGAAAAGTGTAATTTTGTGATGGAAAAGGTAGCATACATAGACCATATAGTAAGTAAACAAGGGGTTAAGACAGACCTAAGATTAATTCTAGCTGCACGTGAATTTCCTGTACCAGAATTTCTAAAGGGGTTGCAATCGTTCTAGGGAGTTGTGAACTATTACTGCCGGTTAGCAAAAGGATTTGCGGATGTTGTCAGACCATTGACACAATTGTTAAAAAAGGGTACTACAATTGTATAATCAGAAGAGCGCCAGTATGCTTTTGTGGAACTAAAAGAAGCCTTAACGCTGAGCCCGATATCGGTATTTCCGGATTTTAATAGAGAATCTGTTTTATCGTGTGATGCATCAAACTATGCACTTGACTGTGTGTTATCACAAGAGGTAAAAGGTATAGAACATCTGGTAGCTTATGCGTCAAGACAACTAAATTCTGTAGAAAGAAATTATTACACAGTGGAGAAAGAGATGTTAAGTCTTATTTATGGAATCACATATTTCAAATGTTATCTGTATGATAAAAAGTTTTCAGCAATAACAGATCATGCACATTATAATGATTGGGGTTAAAGGATCCTTCTAGCAGGTTGACACGATTGGCAGCAAGACTAAGTGACCTTGATTTCGAAGTCACACATAAACCTGGGAAGAAGCACGGAAATGCGGATGCCTTAAGTGGAAAAGTAGCAGTATTACACATTGGCTGTAATGAGCATACAAAATGGCAAACTGCAAAGAGACTAGATGACGAATGTAAGCAGTATTTTAAGCAGTCACAGTTTTGTATGTAGGATGGGTTGCTATTCAGAGAAACCACGTTGGGGCAGCAGGTAGTATTACCAGCGAAGCTAAGGAGTAGAGAGCTACAAGAAGCAGACGATCACATGTTAGTGGGTCATGAAGGTTCCAGATCTACCACCAGAAGAGCATCAGAATAGTACAGTGGAGGAATAGGCAGCCAGGAGTAAAACAGTACGTGTGGAATTGCACACAGTGCGCACAGAGAGCGGATTTGTGTCGAACAAGAGTACCATTGCAGAGTTTACCTGAAGCATTAGCACCATTCGAATTTCTGGGGATTGATGGTTTAGGTCCATTCAATAAAACACCTATAGGGAAGAAGTACGTACTGACAATCATAGATCATTTTTTAAGATACGTATAAACGGTCACAATGCCAAAATAGCAAGATAATAACAGTGGCGCAAGCATTTGTGAATAATTGGAGAATGAAGTTTGGCGCCCCTGAAACAGTACTAACAGACCCGGGAACTAACTTCATGTCAGATCTATTCAATGACTTGTGTAAGTTATTGAATGTGGAAAAGTTAAGGACGAGTCCTCTCCATCCACAAGAGAATGGAAGAACTGAAAGAGTGCATAAGACAATCAGGAAGACGCTTGGATAATACGTTGAGTCACATAACACCAACTGGGGTGTCTGTTTGAAGTACGCTTTCTCAGCCTACAACTCAAAAAAGCATAGAATCAGGATTTTCGCCATTTGAAGTGGTATATGATCGCAATATGCCATCACCGCCCGACATATTAAAAACGAAGAAATGGAAGACTGGAGAGTCTGTTAATGAATTTGCCAGAGTGATTAGGGAAATTTAGAATAGAGTACAGGGAGCAAATACACGAGCACTGGAGAAACAGGAAGAAGCAATGGCCCATATGACAAGAATCCTACCATATAAGGTTGGTCAGTGGGTGATGCTATCAACTTCGTATATGCCAAAGGGAAAGACAAAGAAGTTTTTTGCAAATTATCATGAGGGTAGAGACTACGCCGCCAGTGTGCATGTAGGGCGGTTGAAAGATTTTGTAGGGTGTCCGGAAGTTGTTCCAGAGGTAGCAGAAAGAGGTAGCACTGGAAAGGAAGAGTGAGGAGAAAGGTATCAGAAGATAAACAAGAGGTTATGAATTAAACAGTAACTAGGAACCCGTATGGATTAAGGCCTAGGAGATAGTCATTTAATGTTTTTTTAGGTTGGATATAGATTTCATGTAATTAGTATAAGCAGCTGTGGAGCAGCAATGAATTTAAGGTGGAGGAAAATAATTGGTATTCCTGCCCATAGGTGAGGTGCAGAGAAGGCGAGATGATGCGGTTCATAGCGGGACTACTGACAATGGTCAGGGTGGAAGCGTTATGGAACCAGCACCTTGAAGGGGGACTGCTGTTCACCAAGTGGGTAGACCAGTCATCGTTGGGTGGTACAGGTGGTATTCAATGCACAGGAGATGCGTAACAAGGTGAGAAGATTGGAGGATCATTCGACAAATTTGGCCAGGGAACGGAAAGGCATGGGATACTCAACCGAAGTGCCGGGATATGTGAGAGAGTACGTGGAGCGTACGAGAAAATAATAAGTGAGATGATCCAGGTATGGGGGTTACTCCACATGCGCGAAGGAAGAGGGGTTGGATAGACACTGGAGGCCGACTTATGAAAACAATGCTTGGCACTACTAACGAGGGAGACATTCGAAGGGTGAACGACACCATAGAAGAGGTTGAGAACTGGGCAAAAGGAAACAAAGCTGTGAATGATTGCCACACTACGCAGATTGCAAGTTCAGAGAAGGTCGTATTGAATAACACACAATATACGGCTACTGACTGCAGAATTAAAGCGATATGCCAGAGCTGCAGAAGAAGCAGTTGATCAGAATATCAGGTAACTACAAACAGAAGTAGAGTTCTTAGGGAAGTAGTAATGACAAAATGGTTGCAGTCTGTAGAAGACAGTATTTGGGAAGCCCGAGGGAAAGTAACAGTATTACAGGAGTCTATGCAGGAGGCTATAAGAGGTCAGTTGGGGGTAAACTTGTTGTCACCCTTAGCAGTATTTTAAAGGATCTAAGGAAAGAACAGAAGGAACTACCACCAGAGTTGGGGATGGTTTTAGAACCCGAGTAGAAAACCTTACCTTTTTATTTCAGTGCACCATAGTATCAATGGAAACTGATGGAGCAAAAAGTTACATTTCCGCTTTTATCGGGGTCAGGGATTTTCTCTGCCTCGTGATGACTGGGTGTTGTGTGCTGTCCTTAGGTTAGTTAGGTTTAAGTAGTTCTAAGTTCTAGGGGACTGATGACCATAGCTGTAAGTCCCATAGTGCTCAGAACCATTTGAACCGCTTTTATGACAGTGGCAGGGAAACAAGCAAGTTATGAGTGCTAAATAGTTTGTGCATATACTGCCATATTGGGAATACTGAAGAAATTTGTAAGAGTAAAAACGCCGCGCCTATAATTAACTGCAAAGGACAGGGGAAGATATGTAGAAATGAAGGAAGCAAAGTTACAAAAATGCTACCGAGAGGAAATCTCAGTCTGTTCAAATACGGTAATAAGAGAGTGGCAGGACTCCTGCACAGTGAAATTGTTAATAAGACAAAAAGAGATAAGAGAATACAATAAATAAGTGATAGAACCAGAGTTGTAGTTTCAGCAAGTCGAAGCGCATTGGTTGTACTCTACCTTTGTCAAGATGGTAGTTGGGGCTAGTTGTTTCGAGCAGGGGAAGCTTACGTCAGAAAATGGTCTAGAATTGAAAAGGGAGTGGTTTGTTTTAAAATGGAAGACCGTACGAGATAGTGGTGCCTACTTTCCATCTGCCTGCAGCGGTTGCAGGGATAACTCTCCTGAATATTTCACAGCCTCGTTTGTATTAGCCAGAGGAACCCACTGAAGCGCTACCTGCCTCAAATCTAATCAGCCTAAGTCAAACTCTAGGGATAGAATTGATGCAGGCTATAAACATTCTTCTGAACCAGCAGGAGGGACGAGTCTCCCTGGAAACCTTGTTGCAGCATGGACATTTATATCGAGGAAATCAGTACTAGAAAGAGGAAACACTGACTACTGTCATACCAATCAATGAAAAGGCACTTGTTCTGTTCAGTGTAGTCTTTGTTTTGGTATGTAGAAGGTGAAGCACAAGATTGAGTTTGGACCCAGCCGTCATTCAGAGTCCAGTGGGTTGGATAGCCTGAGCATAAAATCAGAAGAAGGAATGAACAAAGAGTAGTATGAAACTTCCTGGCAGATTAAAACTGTGTGCCAGACCGAGACTCGAAAGGATATTGCGGAGACATGGCTTAGCCACAGTCTGGGGGATGTTTCCAGAATAAGGTTCCCAGGAGAGCTTCTGTAACGTTTGGAAGGTAGGAGACGAGGTACTGGCAGAAGTAGAGCTGTAAGGACGGGGCGTGAGTCGTGCTTGGGTAGCTCAGTTGGTAGAGCACTTGCCCACGAAAGGCAAAGGTCCTGAGTTCGAGTCTCGGTCCGGCACACAGTTTTAATGTGCCAGGAAGTTTCATATCAGCGCACACTCCGCTGCAGAGTGGAAATCTCATTCTGGAAACATCCCCCAGGCTGTGGCTAAGCCATGTCTCCGCAATATCCTTTCTTTCAGGAGTGCTAGTTCTGCAAGGTTCTCAGGAGAGCTTCTGTAAAGTTTGGAAGGTAGGGGACGAGGTACTGTCAGAAGTAGAGCTGTGAGGACGGGGCGTGAATCGTGCTTGGGTAGCTCGGTTGGTAGAGCACTTGCCCGCGAATGGCAAAGGTCCCGAGTTCGAGACTCGGTCCGGCACGCAGTTTTAATGTACCAGGAAGTTTAATATCAGCGCACACTCCGCTGCAGAGTGAAAATCTCATTCTGGAAAGAGCAGTATTAAGAATAATTGAATAATTTCACCTTGTAAGTTTGGAAGACAGAGGTAGAAGTCATTGTGCAAGAAGCCTAGTAATGAAATGAGTTCCAGGGTGTTTGATTTACGGAGATGGGTAGGGGCCCTGTAAAAATGTGTCGGATTAAGTGACAGGGTTAAAGAAACCAATTGTTATAACAGTTCTCAAGGGACGAAACAGGGCCAGAAGGACCAGTCGCCAGGAGCTCTAGTGTAAAGGATAACCTAGTTTGGCCGATCTGAGGAAACCAGGTCTTGATAAAAAGGACAACATTGTGGCGGATCGACCATACTCGGTCATAAAGTAGGCCAGAGCGGAAGTGAGGTGGAACAGAGCCAGCTGCAGGCAGGCAAGAGTGTTATGGATTGCGTAGAAAAACATAAAAGTGTTTAGAGTATGTGGCTCAAGCCCTACACGAACATAGTGAGGAGCATATAAGTAGTCAGCCATCCATGCACTAAAATATTCTCGTCTCAGTATCACAGCTGATAGCACGAACCCGTGACACTCAGAGCGACATCCTGAAATGCATTACAGGGCCCGCTGTTGGACCATGCGACAGGGCAGCGGCCGGAGATCAGAGCGGCCGCTCGCTGGAGGGAGTCGTGGCTGCCTCCACAGAATTGTCGGCTGCGCTGCCACGCTTTCATCACAGTCACAGCTGGACGCGTCGCTGATAGCTGACACCACCCTCAGCCCAGCTCTTTGCGCTGTCAGCAATGCGAGACATCTATTGTTTCGTATGAGGGGCAACTGGATGCCTCCACCAAGCTATTCCTGAAGTACTACGCCTCAGGGCCAGTATAAAGAAATTAACTAAACAAATCTACTGGCGTCCTGATGTCTGCATCACCTTACAGTACGTAGGTGAGAAACCAGTCGAGGGACTGTATATGCATATGTCTGAACAATCATTAGACTAAATTGTGAAACACACAATCACTCGCAAATCCTGCACAGATGTCCCAGCCTTGTCAGTAGCGATTTTGTCTTTTTTTTAAAATACAGCCGTAGTTTCGTTCATAGTAGTGTGATCATAAAATTTTGTTATTTATTTTGGCTTTCATTTTTCAGAGAATTGTTGAAGGTAACGATATTTGGCACTACCTTGTAAAAAAAATGGTTCAAATGGCTCTGAGCACTATGGGACTCAACATCTTAGGTCATAAGTCCCCTAGAACTTAGAACTACTTAAACCTAACTAACCTAAGGACATCACACACACCCATGCCCGAGGCAGGATTCGAACCCGCGACCGTAGCAGTCTCGCGGCTCCGGACTGCAGCGCCAGAACCGCACGGCCACCGCGGCCGGCCACTACCTTGTAGGAACTAACGTGAGGGATGCGTCTTCAATGATGATATGTCATGGAACGATCATACTTTACTACTGCATACATATTTATTAAGGATTTATTAAGGATTCCTTCACTATTGTTTTTCTTTATCTGGCTGTCACTATGAAACAGACAATTGTATAACAGTCATCTCCAGTGCATTGTAACGATTTTTTAGCACAGTAAATGTAAAAAAAAAAGTTGCTGTACAGGAGAGCTTTGCTAGTGGTAATAGTAAGTTAACAATGTTTAATTTCTGGAAATATTTAATATAATATAGATTAGAGGTAAGTAATAAAACTCTATTAGACTGTTTAATGAAGTTGACATTCTCCTCTGCTGCTGGGACCATTTGCCAGGCACCGGCCTATCCTATTGTATCTTTTAGTCCCACCACCACGGCAACTCATATTTAATCCATAGGTTTTGCTGGCATTCCGCCACTAGCTAGTATCTTATTTCAATGGTCAGAGTGCTAGTATTTTTACATATCTCTCTCTCTCTCTCTCTCTCTCTCTCTCTCTCTCTCTCTCTCTCTCTCTCTCTAGTGAGGCAGTAGCCACCTCTGCCAGCAAGGGGCATTCACTTTAAACACAAGAGGGCAAGTGGTATTGGTTACTGTTCCATCTTTCATGTTACGACTTACTGTAGACACATCTGATTATGCATGGCATTTAGAAATAATAATGACTGCTGGGTTATACTGCCATCAATATATAACTACTTGTTCTGTAACTGAATATCCCTCTCTCTAATTAGTTTTCCTCCTGAATTTTGGCAATTTTTCCTGTATGGTATTTTTTGCTCCACAAGCGTACAGGTCTTTAGGTTGTTGAACAGATCATATGATGTAAAATAATCGTCTATAAAAATAACATGATTCACTCCATGAACCCATGAAGTCACTAATTAAATTTAGATTGATTCACTCCATGAATCCATGAAGTCACTAATTAAATTTAGATCCACTTTCGATCCTAATCGTACTACTTGAGACAGCGAAACTTTTCCTGTGTAAACAGAAAATTTCAAGTTGTATCACGATTCATCACATAACATCCACACTTTGTATCCTCTCTTTATACTTTTATCTCTCATGTATGGTTTGAGTGATGATTTGCCTTCGGATTTTAGAATTTCCTGTTCAAATGATCTAGCAATGGACATATTTTGTACAGCTCGCCATAATTCTGACTGTTTCTGTCAGGAGCCACAGAATTATTATTGATGTGCAAGTTACTCAGTAACCACCTAAATCTTTTTACTGGCATTAGCTTCGCTATATAACTTTCACCAAGGTCTGAATCAGTACTTCTGTAATCTCAGTAGCTAGATATTTGTTCTGATAAAAGTTTCTATTTCAGGTTCGTTGGTGTGGACGAAAATTTGCGTGTCTGTGTTGCACACAAACTGCTTTGAGACACTATGTGGTTTATTACAAGTGTTTCATCAGAAAACTCACAAAATACGACAACTGGCTTTAGATTCAGTTTGTTCTTTGTTTCTGCAATCCAATAAATAATGATCATTTCTCAACACGTGTTTCTTGGCACAAGTTTATCGTGACTGTCGATGGAACGGTGAGCATTGTTTACACTTGTCTCATCACTTTCATTGTTATCCTCACCATTGCTCTACACACGACGGTTAACAAGACTAGAATTTGCGCAGTCTGTAGTGAATGTTGGTTCATTGTCACTCTCATCACTGTCAACACTGTTGACACTAGGATCGATTTCATCAAATAATATTTGGTAACATTCTTCCTCCGTTGTTCGTCTTAGGCGAGACATACTGGATGGGGAAGAATATATACTGGATGGAGAAGAAGGTTAGTGGTTTGCACCACTATCCACACAGAAATTCGTATGTGAAGTATAGAAAATTCTATTCGAATAAAAAGTAATATTACTTGTAGATTTCTGGAACGTCAACACATAAATATAAACAATTACCAAAAATAGCCGTATAAAGACGAGCTACAGAGAGAAATGCACGACACTTCCACGAGCAACACTAACAACTCACGAAATAGCATCTCATGTCGTGAATACGCAGCAAAACCACTGTGATTCTCCTCCATCTAGTGAACTTTTAGTCAACAATTACTTGGTTAGTTGAGAGAACTACCGTCCCTGAGCGGTAAACTGAGAAAAGTGTGTGGTTAGCCACAAAGACCACCGCCCTTTCAAAGCGTCTACATATGTGGTAGATTCCAATGATGCCCGCCCATCAAAGAGATAAGATGCGTGTGTGACCTTGGAGAGTGTTTATCTTGACATGTGAGTGGTGTCTGGTCTTATTCGGATACATTCCCTGGAAGTATGGGCGTGACCATGGGATAAGATCGTCATCTTAGCCAGAGACTGCTTCCTAGCCCAACTTTGATCCTCGTTTTGCCAATCTCTTCATTTGTTGTACAGTCTATTCCCATGAGTGTGTTGTATCGGATGATTGCAGAAGATTGTTCGACCACTTCTTGCTCAGCACCAACATACTGCTAGATCAACTGCATTTATCCCAACACTATTAGATCCAACAGCAACCACACTACTATCATGCGCTGAGTATACTGCCATCTGAATATAGCACTGCATCATGGTGCAACTGTTGGTAAATCTTTTACATAAATAAAGAGCAGAAAAATCCTAAAACAGATCCCTCAGATACACCCTTTGTAACTAGAAGACAGTATGACTTACGATTATTTACCTTCATTAACTCTTTCCTATCGTTTACGTAAGACTGCATTAAATATAGAGCATTTCCTCCCACTTTGTAGCAGCGGTTTTTTACCAAGGATGTTTTGGAGATCATATGAAACGCTTCCCTCAGTCCAACAGTATCTGACAGATTATCCATTTATTTTCAAAACAATGGTATGCATTTGCTAGTATGCTCTCAATTGCTTTGGCTTTAGAATAGTTGGACATGAAACAATGTATGCTGTTAATTGTGCCGTCCCAGCGACATTTTTGTCGTAAAGATATTTAAAACAAAAAAACTTGGAACTAGAAGTGTATCTCCCGACGAAATAAAAGTACTCGAACGTTATGTGTCTCACCGACCGCATAGGCGGCGTAAATTTTTTCTGTTTTATAGTAAATATTAAATTTAATCTTAGTATCAAGGAGTAAACTCCTTAAATGTAATAACTTCTATGCAATTAATAAGGGAGAAGAACGCTCCTACATTGTTCTTCTCTCCCTCTCTCTTCGCTTGTTTTCTAGTAATAGAAAACAGACATATTGTACCAAGGAGGTTAATTGTTGTTAATCTAGTAGGTTAAAATTTATATGTGAGTTATTTCGACGTACAGTGAGTTCTCTGTCATGTTCCTTGCATTGAATTAATTTTTCTTAACACGTTTACAGCTCTACAATTTTAGCGGCCGCTGCTTCAACGGACGCCATTACGCGTCGTCCTACAAAGTGAATTCATAGCGCAAGCGGAGAGGTCGCCCAATGAAACATTTAACAAACATTTTTTCACAGCAATGAGCCGCAGCGGAGAGCAACATCACTTTTAAGATTTTACTTTTTAGCTTACGGCACTACCACAGCCTGAATATGATGGTAAGAGGAGTATTCTTCGAGTGCTGTGTGGGTCCACAATACCTTCAATATTTGAGTCCATGCTCTTAAAGTACAAATCCACCGAGGCTAATTATAATATATTTTAATTTTTAAGTAATATTCTTGGAAGTAAATCAGTCCATTATGTTTGAGGATTCTACTGCTCAGTTGCGGGTTACGTAAAACTAAGTTTGAAATAATTTTCTAAAATACACTACTGGCCATTAAAATTGCTACACCAAGAAGAAATGCAGATGATAAACGGGTATTCATTGGACAAATATATTATACTAGAACTGACATGCGATTACATTTTCACGCAATTTGGGTGCATAGATCCTGAGAAATCAGTACCCAGAACAAACACATTTTCAATTGGTGAGGGATCTGGAGAATGTGCTGGCCAGGGCAGCAGTCGAACATTTTCTGTATCCAGAAAGGCCCGTACAGGACCTGCAACATGCGGTCGTGCATTATCCTGCTGAAATGTAGGGTTTTGCAGAGATCGAATGAAGGGTAGAGCGACGGGTCGTAACACATCTGAAATGTAACGTTCACTGTTCAAAGTGCCGTCAATGCGAACAAGAGGTGACCGAGACGTGTAACCAATAGCACCCCATACCATCACGCCGGGTGATACTCCAGTATGGCGATGACGAAAACACGCTTCCAATGTGCGTTCACCGTGATGTCGCCAAACACGGATGCGACCATCATGATGCTGTAAACACAACCTGGATTCATCCGAAAAAATGACGTTTTGCCATTCGTGCACCCAGGTTCGTCGTTGAATACACCATCGCAGGCGCTCCTGTCTGAGATGCAGCGTCAAGGGTAACCGCAGCCATGGTCTCCGAGCTGATAGTCCATGCTGCTGCAAACGTCGTCGAACTATTCGTGCAGATGGTTGTTGTCTTGCAAACGTCTCCATCTGTTGACTCAGGGATCGAGACGTGGCTGCACGATCCGTTACAGCCATGCGGATAAGATACCTGTCATCTCGACTGCTAGTGATACGAGGCCGTTGGGATCCAGCACGGCGTTCCGTACTACCCTCCTGAATCCAGTGATTCCATATTCTATTAACAGTCATTGGATCTCGATCAACGCGAGTAGCAATGTCGCGATACGATAAACCGCAATCGCAATAGGCTACAATCCGACCTTTATCAAAGTCGGATACGTGATGGTACGCATTTCTCCTCCTTACACGAGGCATCACAACAACGTTTCACCAGGCAACGCCGGTCAACGGCTGTTTGAATATGAGAAATCGGTTGGAAACTTTCCTCATGTCAGCACGTTGTAGGTGTCGCCACCGGCGCCAACCTAGTTTGAATACTCTGAATTGCTAATCATTTGCATATCACACCATGTTCTTCCTATCGGTTAAATTTCGCGTATGTAGCACATATTCGTGGTGTAGCAATTTTAATGGCCAGTAGTGTAGTTAAATAACTCAAAAGACAAAAATCAAAGTGTGTATTTAAATTTCTTTGAATGGTAGATTTCAAGTAAAAATCATTTAACAATTTTTGTATATTGGACCACACAATTACACTCACATATGTTTTTAAAGACACGGAACAAATGCTAAATACATAAATAAATATACTCTCCACTAAAGAGCAACAGAGGGATAAGGGGGGCATCAGCGCATTTTATTGGTGTGGGTTGCCTACATCAGGGGCAGGGATGCACTCAGAGGCAAACCTATGGTTCTCCTTTGATTGCTGGTACTTAACCTATTGTACCCCCACTTCCTTCCACTACCCTCCCCCCTCAGGAAACCTCCAACCCGCCCCTCCCACTCGCTGTTACAGGTATACTTGCACGTCTGCGTTATTGGAATAGCCCCTCTCACTCTTATCAGTTTGATTGACTACTTAATTAAATTGATCAATTAATTAACCTCTCCCTCTCTGGTAAACCCCCGCACCCACCCTACCTCCCAGAAATTGGTAGGAAAAAGACTCAGTCGATCGGTCATTTGGAGGGAAATCGATTGCTGTGTATGGAATATTGTTTAACCAATTTAGACAATGTGTGGAATATTGTTTATTTCAACAATTTAGGGGATTCAAGGCAGTGTATGGAATATATGGAAATTGGTGGCACTTTGGTGGAGAGTAAGGATCTCATAACAGGAAATTCAAGGGGACAGTAGGTGGGCTAGGACGATGTGACCCCACTGACGTCATCCAAGATGGCGGCCATGACGTCAGCTGATGACGCGATTGACGTCATTCAAGATGACTTTCGTGAGATCAGCTGATTACGCGAGTACCGTTAAGCAAGATGGCGCGGAAAAGTGCCACCTCCCCCCCCCCCCCCCCTCCCTCCCTGGCATGAAGTTTGAATTTTGGAAGAAGAGTGAATTTTGGAGGGAAGAGAGGTCAATTGGGCTACCTCCACCAACTCAGCCTGTGCAGGACATAAGTCTGTATTTTCAGTCTTTATTTAAACAGTTATAGGCAGTAACACCATCAAGTGTGTTCGGGAGTCCTGGCACGTTATCCTCTAGGAAAATGGGCTGGAATTCCACATTTTGGAGGGAATTTTGCTCTAATAGCTTACTCCTGCAGCTGAGAGGAGTTAGTATTGTGTTGGCACCACTAGAGGCTGCTCATGATGTCATTCAATTCGAATATAATTTGTTTAAATTTGTGTAAATTTATTACCTACCTACAGCAGTATCGGCCTAGTTCGGTGTTACCACCACAAAAGGCTGAGATATCAGTGCTTGTTGAGCTGTCGGTGTTCCATTAGCGAGATTTTGGTGCCAGACAGGGGGCTGTTTTAATAGATGTATTAAACGCACTCATTCAGCCGAGTAATGCATCCACAGCTCACTGCAAAATCAACCGACAAAACTACATCACGTCTGCTACTGCATGATAACGCACTCTGTGGATTTGAGAAACAAAACTATGAAGGAGCTTGATAAGGAAGTCATCTTTCAGGCACTTATATTGATAGGGAAGTCATCTCTCAGGCACTTGTCCCTCTTATCGTTTACTCGTAAGCTTTTAACTTTCCCGCTCTTGAACGATCAACCGTCAAGGCAATTCATTTCTAGACGAAAATGCTCTTCAAACTACACTGGTTTGATGACATCGTTAGATCCAGTAGATTTCTACAGGCGTAGAATTGGTAAACTACTTTAGCATTGTCAGATTGTTTTACGTATTGCGGAAGAATATACTGTTGCTGATTAATTTCTCATCGATGATTACTGTTGTGTTGAATAAAGTAATGGAAAAAGCAATTTAAATATTCACTATACTAATATAAATTAAATTCCACTTACTACAGAAACATCACGACTGCAGTCTACCACAATAAAGCATTAAGTGCTGGTAACACGATTGTGCCTATTTCAATACGAATTGGTAGGATATTGCCAACATTTGGCTCCGAGTAGGTATGTATTTACTTCATGTCCTGTATCATACTCGAGTATTATGAAAATGTGGCAGGTCATAGATAAAATTACGTACTCACAACAACAAAACATATGTCAGCAGAAAACAAAAGTGTCATTATGAATATCTGCAGTACCATAAGGTTTTCGCTCTGACGCTAAGGGGTACTGAAAGTCGGAAGACGAATTTTGCTCGAGCGTTGTCTTACGATTGCCTTATTGAGTTTCTACCTGCGTGCTTGTAGCTCTGCTACAAAAAGAATAAAAAAACCTGGCCATCGGCGAATCTCGAAAGGCGAACGAAAACAACTTGCACCTGGTAGGCAAACACATTACCTCGGAGCTAGCGGAAATGTGCGGCAGATGTGTCTTACTTATTGGCCCAGTAGCCTCTATGACCGATAAATCGCAACACAAGAGACAAAGAGTAGTTGTATTTCCCGCGTGGAAGGACGTTAGTGGACTCAAAAACATTAACTGATGTCCTTTTATCACATCTCAAGAGAAAATCAAAAGACGGACATGACCGGGCTTCTTGCTGTCAGGTTGACGCATATTCTGCCGTTGCTCGAAACGTGAAGACTTAAGTTGAATTCGAATATCCCATAAGGCGAAAATCTTATGTTTCTATTCTTCCAGCTCTAACATTCAAAAGATAGTTACAATGAGCGCCAGAAAAGTGCCTGTGAACCAACAATTAACAAAGCAGTCATAATTAGTGGAATCTGGCGAGCTCCATCTCAAATCTGATAATTGTGAAAAACTACTTTTTTCATCTGCTCAGCTCCGCAGTATGAACTTCAGGGTTTCGTAGGATTCCTACACTTAATTTCGTTGTGATCGCTTTTAACGACAGTAGAGGTGGAGCAGAACCATATGACTTGAAATATACTTTTTCAGCGGGATTTGAATCTTTGGCTACAGTTGCAGTAGTACATCCAGTGAGGTGTCAAGAATGTGAGCATTCATTCATTGCTGTAGTATAGGCTGAGGCAGAAAGAAGCAGGTTTCCCACAAAGTAAACGGTGGGACACACCCTCGCATAGAGTAACCATCAAGCAAACGTAAGTTTTCCAAATCGCTGTCACTTTTTAAAAATGAATTGTTCAGAAAATTACAACTATATCTAGTGAAATGGGTAGGTAAATGCAGCTCCAGTCCGTCACTGAGTTGCCAAACACTTTCCGAATAGCACTTAAGATAGAAATATATATGCGTGTGTGTGTGTGTGTGTGTGTGTGGCGTCTTTTCTTTCGGACACTTCTTTTCTTCCGGACATGTCCGAAAGAACAGACACCATACATATATGCACATACAGAGTGTTTCAGGAAGAAAAGTAGATGTTTTAGCAGGTGGTGGTATAGACTAATTGCATAAAAATTCTATGTAAATATGTCCACTTTTTATTGAGTACAGAGATATAGCTATTAGTACGTAACCCTAAAAAGCAAAGGCAAATGAGGACGTTCACAGTTTATTTTCAAAAATTCCCCCACCAACTTCAATGCCCTTTCGACTTCCCTTGATAACACCACGTGTAGCTCTTGCGGGGTCGACGGCTCTTAGCACTATGGGACTCAACTGCTGAGGTCATTAGTCCCCTAGAACTTAGAACTAGTTAAACCTAAGGAACCTAAGGACATCACAAACATCCATGCCCGAGGCAGGATTCGAACCTGCGACCGTAGCGGTCTTGCGGTTCCAGACTGCAGTGCCTTTAACCGCACGGCCACTTCGACCGGCTTGCGGGGTCGACTTTCCGTTCTTTTATTAGGGATCCATTATTCATAACCCGAACGATCAAATCGGCTCTTGGCTTTACTTTTGCTTTGTAGACTTCGCCTTTCAACCATCCACACAGGCAAAAATCAAAAGGGATAAAGTCCGGAGACCTTGGTTATCAAGGAAAGTACTCATATCTACTGATCCATTTTCCGGGAAATGTTAGGTTTGGATGATGTGTCACCTGACAACTAGAATGTGCAGGAGCCCTGTGATGCTGGAGGAATATATACTTTCTTGTAGCCAAAGGAACCTCTTCCAAAAATGCTGGAAGCTCATTTTCAGGGAAGTGTAGACAACAGAGTCCTGTAAGGACCAACAAACGAAACAAAAATGCATTGAACCCAGCTATATGTACTCAATAAAATTGGACACATGTTGAAAAGCGTCAAAGCTTTTCATGTTTATAATTAAAGGCGATAATTGCTTTTAAAAACAGTCATTAGTTTATTGCAATATATGAATGTGATGGAAGTGAATTATCGTGTCATTAAGCATCGGTAAATGGCTACGATTCTTATCTTTGGAAACTTGGTACACTTTGTGCATGAAAAGAATTCTCCTGATGCGTTCCTAGCTGGGAAGCCCGGCGACTAGGTGGACACAGGTAGTGCGCCCACGGGCGAGCGGCGATCGCGCGCCTATGTCGGCACGCTTCACAGAGGATTAGCGACAGGCGAAGATGCTGCATACATCAACACGCTGCCAAGGGAAGCCGTCGACATTCGCATGTGTGCCCGAGGCAGCGGATACTGTAAACTTAGAGCGAAAACCAGCTTTGCCACTATTCTAGGTAACACGGACAGAGCGGCGAGTTGAATAGGAACAGCACGATTTAGGTGTCCAAGAATCTCAAGTGGCCCGGGGAATTTTGGCCGTTTCCCGCGAGCAGAACACCTGGGAACGTAGCGGCAATACTCAAAAGGAGAAGTCTTGGTTTATTTGTATACTCTGTCGCACACAGAGTATGGCTCTCTTTTCCTCGCGGAATGCGACGGCAAGGAGGGAGGAAATTTTGAAATGGACTTCTTCATTGGCAAGAATCTAACCTTGGGTTTGAAAAATAGTACGAGCTACGTAATTTGCGGAAGGGCGGAGACAAGACGCTGGAGGGGAGCGGCTCTCTCTCTCCAGGTGCGAGGAGCGCACTAGTATTGGGCATTCCGAATATTGCATCTGAGGATGCAGGGGTTCACTTTTGACTGCTTCCGATAAGTCGCAAGGATTCTCTCATCGCTTGTCATGAGACGATGCATTTTGCATTCGTCGCAAACAACGTAGAGAGCAAAGTTTGTTAGATCCGAGTAGGCGAGCTTCACTCACCGTGCGCGTTATCAAGAGCTTAACTCATGATCATTTTGATTTACTACATGTCCGATGACGGTAGTACTGTCAGAACAGTTTTGAGCTTTGTTTAATGCAGTTTAACATAGGTTTGCACTTGGAGATGGACGCATACCGTCGTCCAGTAATGATAACTTCCAGTAGCAGGTTTCGGTCACTATTTTCAGCGTAGGGCATGTTAGACGCTATCAACTACATCGCCGGCAGAGTCTTGATGCAGCCGCTCGCAATCAGCCGACTCCACCGCCACGCCGACCACGCTATGAACATGGTAATACAGAAAACGCCAGCTTTCCTAGCTGCGCATTCTTCTTTCGCTTTCTTCAATATCCTTGCAATGTGTTAGATGCTCATAAAGACGCAATCTTGGTGTCAATTCAATTCTATTCGTCGTTTTTTTTATATACTTTCTGCAGTATCTGGCGACCCAATTTTTTTTTATTTTTGTTTATCATTATTTGAATAATTTGAGAGTGAATGTTTAATGAATTTGATAAACTTTCAATAATTATTGCATATACAGTTTAATGCAGTTTCACTGAATAAACCACTTACATGTTGAACAACACTCCTTGCATTTCATTTATAGAATCTAAATCAAAATTCACGCCTCTGTCTCCCTCCCACACGTGGTATCTTGCATAAAATGTACGACCCTGCCAGGATACGAAATAACGTGGTTCCCTCGTGAAGTAGTCGGATTACTGTTATCCACAAATTGTTTGTTTTTACGTGAGTTTTCATTCATTCTAAAGAAATTAATTTAGCGACAACGGTGAATTACTGCCACTCTGTTAATCTTTTATTTTCTCTTCAGTTAAAGTAAAAAGTACGCATAGAGGCACTAACCATTGAATGTATTCTAATGTTACAGACAGGAGACAAAGAAGAAGACTAAGTAACATACTCACACGAGCACTGCAGCCAAACAACAGCGCCAATTGTTGTAATTGTCTTTTAATAACTGTTCCAGATCGCAGTGAGAATCGGAGAGTCGAAAATTTCGTACCAGTATGCACTGGACTGGAAGCAGCATCTAACCTACATGTATTTCCACCAATTTACAGGGAAGAACAGATAAGAAAAGGAATAAGGGCAACGGAACTACTAGGTTTCCATAGAAAGTAGTAAGTAGAAGGTAGTTAGATGCAGGGGGAAAGGCAAATGTAGTTTGCGCTAGATGAAATAATGCCATGGCATGTAATTAGAATACTAACAAATGGCCATCCTTCATTCCTCAGCACACTCACTTGTCCCAAACAAAGAATTATGATAGAAAATAACCTAAAACTAGATTACAGCTGGAATATTATTGTTAAAAACTATTAGTAAACAGATAGGAAGAAGAGTATAAATGTATATTTTCAAAGAAAGATAATTTTTTTTGTAATGCAAAGGCCTAGATAATTAGGTTGGGATAGGTTATATGTTTTCCTTTTATTTTTTTTATTTTTTCCTCTTCTTCATGTCTTATATTGTTTTATTTATTATTGTAATACCAGTGGATGTAACTTTTATAACTGAATTGAGTAAAGTAACTCAGTCTTTTTAAATGAGAATAATGATGGAACGGTTGAGAAGTTCCGCAGTAAATGGTAATGTATGGAAAGGTCACGGGATATGACCAGCAACAAGGACTTAATTGTAATAACATGTAAATGAATGTAAGTAGGGGAGATTTGTATTTGTTTTTAAAATGTACTTTAAAGTTCTGTACGCAAAAACGACAAGGAACTTTAGGAGGCTGAACACAACATAGAGAGAGAAAGGGGAGCTTACCGGTCACAAGGGACCAGGCTTCGCAGCGCCTGGACAGAAGGGTCGAGCGGCTACAAGGAAATACCTTGTAATCTGGTTACCGCCGAGCAGCGACAGGTAGCACAATGGGCGACGCCGAAGGCGACAATGACGAGCCACGCGCAGCCAGTTCAACGCTCCAGACAGATAAACACGGCTGACGCACGTCACTGTCCAAGGAATCCTTGGCGGAGGCACACAACAACATCACAGGAGAATTGGAAGGCGAAAACCTCACCTAATATTTCGTCTGTCGATCTGTATTCCTATCTGCATCGCAAATCTTGAATCATCCGGTAAATCCCATGTACCTTCCCGGCGCCATACCACGCAAGCACTAAGAAACGGCGCCTACCAAATTGTCCTCTCACGCATCAAGAAAACGCCATACTATGGGCGTCAACAAGAAGAGAAGAGGAGCGTGGAAAACACGCATTATGGTGACACTTAGATGCCGTACAGCTGTGGACAGCACAGGCTAGTATGCTTACCACCCTTGGCACGTCACAATGACTTGGCTTGTCTATCAAGAGGCCAATCATAGCAGCACAACGTCACCATGTTTTTGGCATGTCTATCAAGAGGCCAGGCAAAGTAATTCAACGTTCAGCGAGCCACAGGAGAGTTGAGTGGCGTACGATCGATGCAGAAAACGAACTGCACCCTTACCTACCAGTCTGTAATTGCTTCATGGCCCTCTCCCTATAAACAGTGATCCCTAATTAGTGCAACAGCAGCACTAGGTGACCGTTAAAAGTGAAACAAATATGAGAACACATTTTTTTTTCATATGCGCACTACAGTTACACACACACAACTCAAAGAACCACACTTCAGGCAACAAATAGGACTGCCAACATGAAGTTTTGCGTTAGTTTGTCTGTGTGTTCTCTTTCTATGTGGTCTTGTGTTAGTTAAGATGTTCCTTTTATGACTATTATGTGTTTATAGGGAACTGATGCCTACTATGTTTTTCATATGTTTTATGTGTTTACTTAAGAGTTTTTTTCATAACTGTGATGTTTTTATATGTTCTAATGTTAGTTGTGAGGTACAGAGTTTTTTTGTTTTGGTTTAGTATATGTGATTAGTTGTCTATACTGACAAAAAAAATACTTAAAATGAATGAATGACTGCAAACAGAATGCAGAGTTGGTATGGATGCTGTAAGTGTACGACATAAAACAAGTGTTGCTCATGTGAGCATATCTAAATACTAATAAGGATGTTCGTAATCTGTTAAACGTAATATTAGGCACTATGCCGAAAGAAGTAGGAAATTTGTAATATGTTTGCTTCAGTTTAAATTTTGTTTTATTAGCTCTGAAGAGCGCAATTTGAATTTTAATGTTTTAATGTTTTTGGAGAGAGTAAAATTTTCTTGTCAGTCAATAATAGACATGCTTTTCACATTCTTTCTTAAGGCATTGGCCAATAAAATCAGTTTTTAATACTAACGTAAATATGGATAGAAGTTTCTTATGTTTTAGTGACGACAGGAAGTAAGCTTTCTATGCTCACATTTTTGAAGGCATTTCAGACAGTCTTCGGAAAATTTCATGTTTTTTCTGTTAGACATTCAATTGTGGCACTTAGCCACGTAATAAAATTTTGATAGGATGTCATTGTAAAGGTATGACTGCTGTGTTTGAGTGGGAAACTAATAGCGTTTTTTTTTTTTTTTTTTTTTTTTGCTGGTGTTGGTCATGTGTAAATCCTTTCCAAAACCGAAAAAAAAACAGCTTTTCAATTATAGAAATTTGTCTTACACACCCAGATATAGACGGTTTAAAATTTTTATTTGTTCGTATGACTTACTACGCGTGAAGTAAGCCATACTCCCTATAAAAATTCTTTGCAACAGCAGTCTGATGAAAAGCGTCAAGGCTTTTCATGTTTAGAATTAAAGGCGATAATTGCTTTTAAATTCAGTCATTAGTTTATTGCAATATATGAATGTGATGAAGATGAATTATTGTGTCATTAAGCATCGGTAAAGGGCTACGATTCTTCTCTTTGCAAACTTGGCACACTTTGTGCATGAAAGGAATTCTCCTGATGCGTTCCTAGCTGGGAAGCCCGGCGACCAGGTGGACACAGGTAGTGCCAATGGGCGAGCGGCGGTCGCGCGCCTATGTCGGCACGTTTCACAGAGGGCAGGCCCTCAGAGTATTAGCGACAGGCGAAGATGCTGCATACATCAACACGCTGCCAAGGGAAGCCGTCGACATTCGCACGTGTGCCCGAGGCAGCGGTAACTATAAACTTAGAGCGAAAAACAGCTTTGCCACTATTCTAGGTAACACGGACAGAGCGGCGCGTTGAATAGCAACACCACGACTTGGGTGTCCAAGAATCTCAAGTGGCCCGGAGAATTTTGGTCGTTTCCCGCGAGCAGAAAACCTGGGAACGTAGCGGTAATACTCAAGGGAGAAGTCTTGGTTTATTTGTATACTCTGTCGCACACAGAGTATGGCTCTCTTTTCCTCGCGGAATGCGACGGCAAAGAGGGAAGATATTTTGAAAGGGACTTATTCATTGGCAAGAATCTAACCTTGGGTTTGAAAAATAGTACGAGCTACGTAATTTGCGGAAGGGCGGAGACAAGATGCTAGAGGGGAGCGGCTCTCTCTCTCCAGGTGCGAGGAGCGCGCTAGTATTGGGCATTCCGAATATTGTATCTGAGGAGGCAGGAGTTCACTCTTGACTGCTTCCGATAAGTCGCAAGGATTCCCTTACAGCTTGTCATGAGGCGATGCACTTTGCATTCGTCGCAAACTGCGTAGAGAGCAAAGTTTGTTAGAAAAAAATGGTTCAAATGGCTCTGAGCACTATGGGACTTAACTTCTGAAGTCATCAGTCCCCTAGAACTTAGAATTACTTAAACCTAACTAACCTAAGGACATCACACACATCCATGCCCGAAGCAGGATTCGAACCTGCGACCGTAGCGGTCGCGCAATTCCAGACTGTAGCGCCTAGAACCGCTTGGCCACTCCGGCCGGCCCTCGTTTATTACACCAGGTCAACCCGCCTCGTATAATTTATTTATACGTTAAATTAGAATGAAGTCATACAATCCTCATGTTAAAAGGCATATGCCACGGCAGGCACCTTATACAATTCCCTTGTTGCGAGCTCTTGGTGTCAATTCAATTCTATTCGTCGTTTTATTTTATTTTATTTTATTTTACTTTCTACAGTATCTGGCGACCCAGTTTTTTTTATTTTTGTTTATCATTATTTGAATAATTTGTGAGTGAATGTTTAATGAATTTGATAAAATTTCAATAATTATTGCATATACACTTTAATGCAGTTTCACTGAATAAACCACTTATATGTTGAACAACACTCCTTGCATTTCATTTATAGAATCTAAATCTAAATTCACACCTCTTTCTCCCTCCCACACGTGGTATCTTGCAATGTTATATGGTATTTTTTCTGCAATCTGTCTATACTACAACCTCCTACAATATTTAATATTCCTCTTGAAACATCCTGTACGATTATTGAGGTCTCGATGGACCACTGAAAACTTTTTGTGCCAGACCCACGTCATCCTCCAAACCCTCGCGGGAAAACAGTGTGGCTGCGAGCGAGTGGAATAATGGACGGCGGGGTACCGCGTATGTGGTATGCGGCAGAGATGGGAATTTGCGTCTGTCTAGGAGCGTGTGTAGATAGGTTCTGCAGTTAGGCTGGCCGTTGTGTCCGATCGTTCAATGGTCAGCGCGTAGGCCTAGTAAGCAGGATGTTCAGGTATGAACCCCGGTCGGGCACAAATTTTCTTCTGACGCCGTTACTGTTTTTCAACGCCCTGTGACGGCGTGGACGTCTGCCTTTCGATATTTAGGATGCAATTGTTTCCTGAGGCAATACGTGTGATTTGCGAACATTTATCTTGGCATCAGTATAACGGGACTTCAACGGCATCCATTCTTAGTCATTGCTTTGTGACGGCGCTAACCAATAGCGCTAACCCATGTCATATACATGCGAATCAGATTCTAGCGCATATTTGGTCCAATAACGAATGGTCAGTATACAAGTATTTACGAACAGTAGAAGTAGGATTGCAGCGAGCTGATCGTTTAACCAAGTGCAACGTAGAGTACCCGTGTAGTGAGTCATGTCAGCTGCATAGCCCACGGTAATACTTCTCAAGCAGTTCACTGCAGAATTAATATGGTACCCGCACGATGATCCCTGTAGTCATACTGTATCATTGGCAGCTCGTGAATGGAGTACTATGTTCGTTCAATCAGATTACTCAAGCTGATGCCAAATAAAGAGGAGCAACGACACCACCTCACAATCTTTACTTAGGTATTCAGCGTTAGATTGTGTGCGTTGCCATTAATGTTATTGTGAGCAGTTGGACAGCATAACACATCACCCACTGACAACCTGTACCATTATTATCACACAGTTGTTACTTGCAGTGATTACAAGTTGCTGATGTTTGTCAAGAACAGCGGAAAGGGCCTGATGATTAGTTCCATTTGCCTCACCCCTTGGACAGAGAGAATCGTAAATAACAGTAAGAGGTTACCCAGCGAAGGGAAGAGTCCACGAATTGTCTCGAGTTCTTGCAGTTTCATAGTAAAGTAGTTCCCGATGGTTTCACACTAACGGGTTCCTTTGGCTATCGGAATACTCATATTGGGCATTATCAAAGTGTAACTGCTATAACACGCTACTACCTTAATAAACTCGTCTTCGTTGCATTTTTTCCATACCGTAATTAGCACAACAACATAAGGCTCATTCTGCTGAGGAACTTGATGCCCGCAAGTCCTTAAGTAAGAATCTGCGAGCGGTAGTAATGCATGAAAGGAAACAGAATGTTGGACAAAATAATGGAGAGTTACCTGCTTTTTGCGTTTCCATTCGGCCTACGATAAGAATCTGGTCTCATTTTATGCTTCAGAACTTTAAACTGTTTATTTTGCACTCCATACTAATACAAAAGCTACGACATGAGAAGAGGAAACGACTTATATGCTTCTGGGAAACTTATATTCCGGGTTCCCGGGTTCGATTCCCGGCGGGGTCAGGGATTTTCTCTGCCTCGTGATGGCTGGGTGTTGTGTGCTGTCCTTAGGTTAGTTAGGTTTAAGTAGTTCTAGGGGACTGATGACCATAGCTGTTAAGTCCCATAGCGCTGAGAGCCATTTTTGAAACTTTTATTGTGCTTATTTTCTCACGTCGTACTAAAACAAGAGTGTTGATGTGAGAGGAGGAAATATACGCTTCCAGGACATAATATTTCCTTGTGAAAGCTCTGCAGTTCATTTTTGTGTGTTGGATAAATTTTTATATCACCTCACATTACTTTGAGAGAAGGTTCCTATTTTCTTGGGATTCAAATAGAGTGGACATTTCATCACTGGTTAATATTCTGATGACTAATAACATCATAGCCGTTCCAATTGCTCCGTGGCGCCTGTGAGTAGTCTCACAATGGTTACCGTAAGAAAATGCAGGCAGTGAAGTCCGCTCACTGCAGTCAGAGCGAAGGTGATTTCTTTCCGTTTATGGCGAAGCGTCTGCTGCAGTGTCCACGCTCAACCAACATAAACAAACCGCGGCGGCATTGGGCACTGCGAATCGCTGCACTTGTCGCGAGCCGCGACAATAAGAGAGCACTGCCTCTGCTAACGATATTATGGAGTTAATACGTATCACTTACGTAACGTAATATGCAGGACATGGATTGGGTAAAAATTCAGTTTGTAGCTTTCCATCACATTAAAATACTTTACAGTAATATCAGATGCATTATTCATTGTTGCTTGTCTCTCTTATGTTAAAAGTATTGATTCAGATTGCACGGGAACACGAAAACACACACACACACACACACACACAGACACACACACACACACACACACACACACACACAGTAATTGATTCCAGAGAGAGTGACGACTGCTGCCTGTTGAACAAAACATGCGCCAATCAATTCCTCAGTTGGCGTCGAGTGGATGAGATTTTTCAGTTACCTTGCACTGCAAGAATTGTGAGAAGGAGACTGAAAGCAAATGGACATGTATGCTACAGATCTGCGACACTGGAAAGCTTGACTAATTGTTATCATATGATTGTCCACATGGGTTTGGTGGACGAGTATACTTTAAGTAACCAACTCACCCACCATCATTACGTAATATTTCTCAAAGGCGTCGGGGCATTGACTCCACTAAGGTCCTCGATAGTGTAGCGTGATGTTTTACTTCGCACCATACGTTTTCTCTGTTCGTCCAGAGGTCGCTTTCATTTGTAGATCCACATGTCAGTGGGCTAGTTACCTCTGCCCACATATTCTCTATCGGTGAGAGATCTGGTGATCGTGGAACAAACGGCTACAGCTTTATCCTCTCTTGGCCCTGAAACCAATCTTGCACTGCTCTGCTCTGATGGATGTGGTTGTGGTCCTGAAAATAAATTGTTGCCTCGTTATATTTATATTATCAATTTATATTTATATAACGTATTTTTAAAAAGCGCATTGTATTAGTATTTTCCATAGTGTTTAAGAATTCAAACCCTGTCATAGGTAAGTGATCTAGGTTCGACAGTCCGATTAGGAATGGTATACCGAGTCTATAATATGATGAGAGTCGTAGTCGGAAATCCACATTAAGACTGACTGGCTGAAACCGATTAGAACGATCTGCTATCGAACTGAAACTACAGAAACAGGATAATTTGAAGGTGTTTATTGCAACAATGCTGCATACATAAATTCCTTTAATGGAGTAACAGTTAGCAACTGCTGACAAAAAGTGAGGAGTATGTCAACTGGCAGCAATATAATGTCATTAAATCTATATTTATGTGATGCAAATATTGAATCGAATAATACTCACCGATTGCTGTGATGGGAAGTTACACCATATCGAATTTGCTGATGACATAATAAAAATAATAATAGCAATAATAATAATAATAATAACAATCCCGTGTGAGGTTATTAGATCCTCCACCGGACGCCTCCGCAGGTGGTGGATAGGGGAAAAGTCTCCCAGATGTGGGTGATACCGAGGAAATCAAATACTTGGTGTGGACCAAATACTAACAAAATCCTGAACGGCTATTCAGCCCGTTGAACCCAAAACCCAGACACGCCTGAGTGAAAATCACTGTTACTCTGGTCAACTTCTGTTAGCGCAAAGAGCTCGGCTGAAAATATTTGGTTACAAAGGCTTTAAGAACTTCTTGTCCTATCCGGTCCTGGTATCATTCAGGCAACACAAGCAAACATGAATTGTGCAAGTAAATTCAACTTTACCCCATGTGGTACACAACCCGCCCGTCGACAGACGGCAACTGGACTTTCGGATTCTGGGGAGTCCAGGCTAGCACAGCAGAGAATATCGGAGATCTCTGCTAAACTTCCCTACAAGCAGAAAACATGCACTGGAACATTAAATATCAGTACATTGATCCAAAAAGGAAAACTACATAATGTCACATAAGAAATCGACTCATCCTTGCTCTTCATGAAGCATGACTAACTGACAATGAAACCTTGCATTACGGAAACTGTCGCATCTTCAAGAGCAAAACCCAACAAAAGGTAGCGAAAGGCGCACCAATCTACGACATGGCATTCCTCTTACACAGATCCATCATCAACTCTGTCAACGAAATCACACCTATCAACAATCGACTTACGGCTACGCGCATTCAGAGCGCCAATAAAATATATACACTCATCAATGCACATGCCCCACCAAATCGAAAATAAGAAAACCTTGAAAATTTCGAAAAATTCTGGTACATACTCGAAAAAACCATGAGGTAAGATCCACAAGATAGCGTCAAAACCCTAATGGGAGACTTCAATACTCAATTAGGGACTGAAAACCTATAGAAAAATCATCGTTAAAAATTCAGTGCACCAAAACACTAACACCAACGGCACACACTTAACATCAAAATGATGTCTACCCACTTTAGGAAAAAACTAGAAAACAGAAAACATGGCGATCCCCGATCTAGCATCTTGGTGAATACCAGATCGACCACATTGTCATCTCCTACGCCCACTACGGAATCATCCACGACATTTAAGTCCGACGAGGCGCGAACATTGAGTCAAACCACTACCTCACACGAGTTAAAGCGAAATTCTCTCCGAATAGAGTTCAGCTCAAAAATCTTTGTATCCAAAAATTCTATACATCCAAAATTCAAGAAACCAATATCACAGAAGAATGGGAGAAAGAACCTGACTTCTGCAGTAAAATTATGAGAAAAGTGAAAGAATGCATCCAGCTTTTAAAAACAGGCAGAACACCCATGATTGGACTCCAACTGCTATCAGGCTATCATCGACCGCCGACTCGCCTTCCAAAAATACTACAGCAAAAAATAGACAGGAATCCTACAACACTTCCTCGAGATCTGCAAACGGACAAAGAGAACTATCAGAAAAACCAAACGCAAGCTACATCACCGAACAGCTGAAATCGATTGAGGACGACTTCAGAAAATACAACAGCAGAAATTTCTGTAGAACTTTAGCAAACAAAATTAAAGGTTACTGACCACAAGATTTGACCTTCATGAAACATAATGGAAAACTCGCCCTCACCAACCAAGAAAACTGTGAAGAATTGGCACACTACTTTTCCGATCTCCTTAACTGACCCGAACCTGCCGAACGATTACCACACACGTCCCCAAGATACACAAAACTCGATTCCTATCCACCGACATAAGAAGAAATCCAACGGCACATCAAAAAACTCAACAACGGAAAGTCGTCAGGAAGAGACGGAATCATTGCAGAACCACTGAAAAATCTTGGACAACGATCACTACAGGAGCCCACACAGATCATCCAGGAAATCTGGCGAAGTGAAAAACTCCAAGACGACTGGAAATGTAGACTGATCCAACCACTCCGCAAAAAAGGAGACAAATCTGATGTGAATAACTACAGAGGAATTTCCCTCCTTTCAGTCCCCTAAATAATCATCTCCGCGTGCGTCTTTCAACGCGCACAAGAACAAGTCGAACACCTAATTGGTGAATACCAAGCAGGATTCAGACCACACAGATATGGCACCGAACAAATTTTCAACATGAAGTCCACACTGAAAATACAAGCACTACAGTCGCGACACTCTCGCTGATTTTTTTATACACCGCGACAACAGCGCCCCAAGCGTTGGAGAAGCCACGCTGCTGAATACGGTATTCAGTAAATGTAAACAGTATCGTTTATATTCATTTTTAAGATGGTTTTTACGAAAGGCAGCGTATGTAGCGCAATCAATTGCAGTAATAATAGGAAGAAGACACCACATTTGTCAATCTTCAGGTTTCCTATGGCCCCTAAGAGGTATGAAACATCACATTAGAGCGCTCTTTATTTACGATTTTTTTCTAAACTGTATTGAATTACTGAAATTGTTTTTCTTTTTTAGGAGCAAGAAATGGTTAATAAATAGTAGAAGACAGGACCTGCTGCAAAAAGATGTCCTTTATTTGCACAATAACGTGAAGTTTTATGCGTTACATTTCGAGTCAAACCAGTTCATGAGCGCGGAAAAGAAGACATTGGTATGGAATGCAGTTCCTACGTTATTTGACGTGAAGAATAAGCCACAAGTAGTGACGATGAAGGGAAAATTGCCATACAAACGTGAAAGTGTTACTGCACAAACAATAAAACTGTCTCCTAACACAGAAGAAACAGCCACCACAAGTGTTACTACACAAGAGACACACATAAAATCACTAACAACGGAATCTGCAACACAGACATCTTTTGAAGATGAAATGTTTAGATTACGTGAAATTATTTGCGTGTTGGAAAATCGTGTGAAATGTAAAAACGTGCAAATCTTTAGACTTCCTACAAAATTACTACGTGACAAGGAAAGTGCCCATCGTAAGAATAAAAACCACAACGTCACAGGACACAAGTACAAAAGGACAAGCTCATTTTAAAAATTATTGGTTCCAAGTACTTGAAAAAAGATGCTCTCGATTTATTGATAAGCCAAATCAGTATACCATTGAATGGTAAACGTGGTGTGAGATGGAAAGATGAAACTAAATTATTTGCAGTTAATTTGTTGTATTATAGAACTCAGGCATACAGTTTTTTATCACATTGTTTTAGCCTTCCATCAGTACGTACCTTACAAAGGTATGTGGAAGATATACAATTAAATTGTGGGATAAATAATAACATATTTCATCTTTTAAAGCAGAAAGTGTAGCAGTTACCAGAAACTAATATAATCGTTAATTTGTCTATGGATGAGATGTCACTAATGGAAAATTTGATATATGACAGCTCTAGGGATCGTGTTATTGGATTTGAAGACATGGATTTCATACGCACGTCTGTGGTTACCAATACTGCATTAGTTAAAATGATTAACGGCATCTTCTCAAATTGTAAACAGCCATTAGTATATTATTTCTCCAAAGGACCAGTAGGAGCCACCCATCTGACGCGCATATTTTTTGAAGTTGTCAAAAACTCACAGAGATTGGTTTGGTTGTAAAAACATGTGTGACTGACCAAGGCTCGAATTTTGTGGAGTGAAGGCACAGACTGGGTATCACACCAGTTAATCCATGCTTAGTACACGAAGAGAGTAAGATCTACTTTTTTATGATACCCCTCACTTGATAAAAAGCATACGTAATTTATTCAGATATAACATTATCCACACAACAGATGAAGGAGGGATTGGCACTGATTCATGGAAGGACATTTGTCAGTTGTACTCAAGTGATTGTGAAAGGAAGTACAAGTTGGTCCCCAAGCTCACTAAAAGAGCTGTCCAACTGCCAGCATTTTCAAAAATGAAGGTAAACACTGCAGTTCCTGTGTTGAGTCATACAGTAGCAGCAGGCATTGAGACACTTGTTACTTGTGGCACCATATCATCATCTGCTACTGTTACTGCAGATTGTTGCCAAAACGTAAACGATATTTTTGACATATTTAATGCATATAGTGTTAAAGGGCCTGTATCCTTAAGGAACTGCATTACAAGTGCCTCAAGACATTTGGAAATATTAAAGACACAGAAGCCAAGGATACCGTCATGGAAATTTGTAGATGTTGACGGGAAAGATTTTTCATCTAGGATTAAGTGTGTTAAAGGACTTCTGGTTAACATAAGCGCCTTGAACATGTTTGTTGATGATATTTTGGATGGAACCAAGTTATATTTATTAACACGCAAAATTAATCAAGATCCACTGGAAAACTTTTTCTCAGTGATAAGGCATAAGGGTGGTTTTTGTAGCAACCCATCACCACGACAGTTTTGTGCTGCATTCAGTAACTGTGCTTTAAGCAAATTAATGAACACACACAGTGTAGCTACCTCCAGTAGTGAGGGGATCAACTGGGGTCAAACAAAAGTGGATATGAAAGCAGCACCCAAATTACTTGTTTCACCACTGTTGGACATCAGCGACACGAGTTCAGTGATCAGACTACCAAATGTGGAAGTCCAGACAGACCTCGGAGAGGCAAACAGCATGAGATACGTGTTTGGTTATGTATTAAAGAAACTGCTTACAATTCATGACTGTTATAAATGTAGGACAGAACTTGTAGATGGCAGCCAAGACTTAGACGCAAATGACAAAGTTTATTGTCATTTTAAAAGTTACGAAGGCAACTTTGGCAGCCTATTTATTTGCACAGAAGATGTCAAAGAATTTTTAACTCATTGTGATATTAAGATGACTTCTACTTTTGATGAATATGCTCACATAAGTAATTGTGGTGCTTTCTTTGTGAACATGTTGATGGACATCCCAAATTTTCCACCTGGGTGCTGTGCTGAAACCAAGGTGCTGTTAATAAGACTGTTTGTGAAAGTGACGCTCTTTTACATTATTAAATTGAGGAATCAAGACTTAGTCTGTAGGAGCAAGAGAAGAAATAAACAAGTGATGAAGCTGGCTCATTTGGGTTGCTAAAGTGTTAGGACTGGCTCATTCATTTAATTTTATTTTCGTTAAATGTATCAATGGAATATAATAAAGTTTTGAAACAGTCATGCTTTTTATTGAGATAACCTGATACCACAAAGAATAAGATGAAAATTGTATTTTTGGAAGCAGGCTTCCTGCAAAGCAGAACGTAATGAAAAGTGATGTGTCGCTTCATTTTTACACAAGGAAGAGCACCTATATACTTCATATGTGGGATATACCGTGTATATTCTCTTATTTTCAGTGGAATAAGTGCGATTGTATGCTACTTCTTAATTATTTCTTCAAGAATATGTTGCAGCTTATGTCATTTCATTCAATAGTTTGTGGTCTGTTTACTTATATTTCACGATCATTTATGTCTCTCGCTGTTCTCCTTACACTTGTGACGCAAAAATATACTAATTATTTTGTAATTTACGTACAAAACGAATTAAAAACAAACATTATTTTTACGTCGCATCTGCCGTCAGAGCAAGGCGAGCTTTCTGGCCGCTAGGGGCGCTAGTGTCACTTGAACTGTCAAATGGTAACAACTTTCACAGCCATAAGTGTCGCGACTGTTAATATTAGACTGTGATACAAGCCATAAGAAATCTCCCAACCGTCTGCACATTCGTCGACTTCAGGAAATCTGCGATTCCACCGACCGACAATCCCGTTTCAATATACTCGAAGAAAGCAATCTCGACCCTAAAACACGACGCCGCATCCAACAAACACTAACAGACACAACTTCCAAAGTATAATTCAACGGAGAAATCTCACAACCCTTCTCCGTCAAGACTGGCATCCGGCAAGTCGATGGCCTCTCCCCATTACTCTTCAACATCGTCCTAGATAAAGTCATCAAAGAATGGGAAAAAGAAATGAGACACAGAAACATCTGGAGACCCATCAGGCTAGGCAGACAACAGCATAACACCAACATGCCTAGCCTTTGCTGACGATCTTGCAATCCTTTCCGGAGTTGAACATACAGCAATTCATGAGGTCGAAGTCCTCAAAGAATGTGCCTAGAAAGTTGTACTACAAATTTCTTTCTCAAAAACCGAATTCATGACCATAAAACACATCAAAATACAAAACTTGATTACAAAATACGGCACAATAAACAAGGCTAATACTTTTAAGTACTGGGGCGAAATCATTGAACCCACAGGTACAGAAAGATTAGCACAAAAAACAGGCGAACTCAAAATGCGAAAAGCGTATGGAAAAATCGCGGGCATCTACAACAAGAAATGCATGAACATCAAAACCAAAAATCGATACCACACGACTGTTGTCAAACCTGAAACACTCTACGCCAGTGAAACCCTAAGCATCATTTACAAAGGAGACCTCGAGAATATCAAGAAATCTGAAAGAAAAATCATCCGAAAAATCCTTGGGTCAAAACTCACAGATGAGGGATATCGTCTGAAATCACACACATTGATAGAAAAATACTTCAACATCGAAACCGATTTCTGCAAACGACGACTGAAATTCTACGGTCACATCACGAGACTAGATGACAGCCTACTAACAAAGGAAGTGTTGATGTGGCTACAGAAACAAAAAACTACAAGTCTGGACCAAACAAGTCCAAATTGATCTGAATATGCCAACATCACACTCACAGATATCGACGATCGAAAAGACTTCAGACATAAAATCCACCGCTGGGAAACTGTACCAGAGGATAAACCCAACATATCTAGGAGAGAATGGATAGAAAACGTCGCGCTAAACACAGCGAGATGATGAAAGAATTCTGGAAGAACAAGAGAAAAAGCAGCTACATACCATAATTTGCTTTATGTGGTCCCTATAGGTCTAAACAATGTAAATAAATAATACTACTACAGGTACTACCACTTTTTTTTTAATCTCCTTTTTTTGGTTTACATTCGTTGCATCTGCTCGGGGCGGACGTCGTGAGACATCCGTTTCAGTTCGTCGTTGGTTGATTAACTCCGTTTTTTTATTACAGAGGGCAGCTAACGCTCTGACCGAACACGCTTTTTTTATCTCATTTTGTTCGCTTATGTTCGTTGCTTCTGCTCGGGGCGGACGTCGTAAGACATCCGTCGAAGTTCGTTGTTTATCGATTAACTCAGTTTTTTTATTATAGAAGGCAAGTATCCCTCTGACCGAACACGCTGACCTTCCGTGCTGGCATGAGTTGGTTACTAAAAGTATACTCGTCCACCAAACCCATGTGGACAATCTTATGATAACAATTAGTCAAGCTTTCCTTTGTCGTAGCTCTGTAGCATACAAGTCCATTTACTTTGAGTCTCCTTCTCACAATTCTTGCAGTGCAAGGTAACTGAAAAATCTCATCCACTCGACGCCAACTGAGGAATAGATTGGGGCATGTGTTGTTCAACAGACAGCAGTCGTCACTCTCTCTGGAACCAATAACTGTGTGTGTGTGTGTGTGTGTGTGTGTGTGTGTGTGTGTGTGTGTGTGTGTGTATGTGTGTGTGTGTTTTCGTGTTCACGTGCAATCTGAATCAATACTTTTAACATGAGAGAGACAAGCAACAATGAATACTGCATCAAATATCACTGTAAAGTATTTTAATATGATGGTAAGCTACAAACTGAATTTTTACCCAACCCATGTCCTGCATATTACGTTACGTAAGTGATATGTATTAACTCCATAATATCTTTAGCAGAGACAGTGCTCTCTTATTGTCGCGGCTCGCGACAAGTGCAGCGATTCGCAGTGCCCAATGCCGCCGCGGTTTGTTTATGTTGGTTGAGCGTGGACACAGCAGCAGACGCTTCGCCATAAGCAGAAAGAAATCGCCTTCGCTCTGACTGCAGTGAGCGGACTTCACTGCCTGCATGTTCTTACGGTAACCATCGTGATACTACTGACCGGCGCCACGGAGCAATTGGAACGGCTATGATGTCATTAGTCATCAGAATATTAACCAGTGATGAAATGTCCACTCTATTTGAATCCCATGAAAATAGGAACCTTCTCTCAAAGTAAAAGTGAGGTGATATAACAATTTATCCAACACACAAAAATGAACTGCAAAGCTTTCATGCACGCATTAGTAGCACACAAGGAAATAATATGTCTTGGAAGCGTATATTTAATTTCCTCCTCTCATACCAACGCCCTTGTTTTAGTATGACGTGAGAAAAATGGTTCAAATGGCTCTGAGCACTATGGGACTTAACTTCTGAGGTCATCAGTCCTCTAGAACTTAGAACTACTTAAACTTAACTAACCTAAGGACATCACACACATCCATGCCCGAGGCAGGATTTGAACCTGCGACCGTAGCGATCGCGCGGTTCCAGACTGTAGCGCCTAGAACCGCTCGGCCACTCCAGCCGGCTGACGTGAGAAAATAAACTCAATAAAACTAAAGTTTCCGAGAAGCATATAAGTCATTTCCTCTTCTTATGTCGTAGCTTTTGTTTTAGTATGAAGTTCAAAATAAACAGTTTAGGGTTCTGAAGCATAAAATGAGACCAGATTCTTATCGTAGGCCGAATGGAAACGCAAAAAGCAGGGAGCTCTCCATTATTTTCTCCAACATTCTGTTTCCTTCCATGCATTACTATCGCTCGCAGATTCTTACTTAAGGACTTGCGGGCATCAAGTTCCTCAGCAGAATGAGCCTTATGTTGTTGTGCTAATTGCGGTATGGAAAAAATGCAACCAAGACGAGTTTCTCTAGAGCAGTGAAGTTACTTGCACTTGTCTGTATTCAGCAATGACTGCCTGCTGCCACAACACTTTACAGAATTCACTGTGAGTGCACTTCAGACTTCATTCAGTAAGTCGTCAGGAGACGGACGGAAACGTCAAATTAACGTCGCTTTCCGAGTCATATTCAATTCAAAATGAGGTGATATTAAGGTAGTTGAGTGTTCTAGCAATTACACTTTGATAATGCCCATATGGGTATTCCGATAGCCAAAGGAACCCGTTAGTGTGAAACCATCGGGAACTACTTTACTACTCTTCCCTTCGCTGAGTAACCTCTAATTGTTATTTACGATTCTCTCTGTCCAAGGGGTGATGCAAATGGAACTAATCATCAGGCCCTTTCCGCTATTCTTGACAAACATCACTGCAAGTAACAACTGTGTGATAATAATGGTACAGGTTGTCAGTGGATGATGTGGTGTTATGCTGTCCAACTGCTCACAATGACATTAATGGCAGCGCACACAATCTAGCGCTGAATACCTAAGTAAAGATTGTGAGGTGGTGTCGTCGCTCCTCTTTATTTGGCATCAGCTTGAGTAATCTGATTGAACGAACATAGTACTCCATTCACGAGCTGCCAATGATACAGTATGACTACAGGGATCATCGTGCGGGTACTACATTAATTCTGCAGTGAACTGCTTGAGAAGTATTACCGTCGGCTATGCAGCTGACATGACTCACTACACAGGTACTCTACGTTGCACTTGGATAAACCATCAGATCGCCGCAATCCTACTTCTACTGTTCGTAAATACTTGTATACTGACCATTCGTTATTGGACCAAATATGCGCTAGAATCTGATTCGCATGTACTGGGTGATGAAAAAGTCAGTATAAACATGAAAACTGAATAAATCACGGAATAATGTAGATAGAGAGGTACAAATTGACACACATGCTTGGAGTGACATGGGGTTTTATTAGAACCAAAAAAATACAAAAGTTCAAAAACTGTCCGACAGATGGTGCTTCATCTGATCAGAATAGCAATAACCAGCATAACAAAGCAAGGCATAGCAAAGATGATGTTCTTTACAGGAAATGCTCAATATGTCCACCATCATTCCTCAACAATAGCTGTAGTCGAGGAATAGTGTTGTGAACAGCACTGTAAACCATGTCCGGAATTATAGTGAGGCATTGGCGTCGGATGTTGTCTTTCAGCATCCCCAGAGATGTCGGTCGTTCACGATACACTTGCGACTTCAGGTAACCCCAAAGCCAATAATCGCACGGACTGAGGTCTGGGGACCTCGGAGGCTAAGCACGACGAAAGTGCCGGCTGAGCACACGATCATCACCAAATGACGGGCGCAAGAGATCTCTCACGCGTCTAGCAATATGGGGTGGAGCGCCGCCCTGCATAAACATCGTACTTTCCAGCAGGTGTTTATCAGCCAGGCTGGGGATGATGCTATTCTGTAACATATCGGCGTACCTCTCACCCGTCACGGCAGCAGTTACAAAACCAGAATCACGCATTTCCTCGAAGAAAAAAGGTCCGATAACGGTAGATGTGGTAAATCCAACTCCTGCAATGGAGTTTCCACGACAGTTCTAGGATTTTCGGTAGCCCAAATTCTGCAGTTGTGGGCGTTGACATACCCTCGGAGCGTGAAATGAGCTTCGTCGGTCCACAACACGTTACTCAACCAATTGTCGTCTTCTGCCATCTTTTGAAACGCCCACATCGCAAATGCCCTCCGCTTCACTAAATCGCCAGGTAACAGTTCATGATGCCGATGGATTTTGTACGGATAGCATCGGAGGGTACGCCTCAGTGCCAACCAAACAGTAGTGGATGGAATGCCGGTGAGACGTGCGACTGCACCAGCGCTGACTTCCTCGTGCATAGACGAACCCACTACAGTCTCCATTTCTTCCTGAACTGTCTCACCAGCATTACGCCTTGTGCTCGGTCGGCCACTACGGGGTCTATCGTCTAAACAACCCGTGGCTTAGAACTTCGAAATCATTCTCGCCACAGCTGCATTTGTCAACGGACCTTTACCCGTTTGAATCCCCTTCCAATGGCGATAGGATCGTAACGCTGAACTAGCACATTCCCCATTCTGATAATACAGCTTCACTAAAAGCGCGTTTTCAGGTAACGTCAACAGGCTGCGACTGCTGGCGCAGCTAATTCTCTCTCTTTTTTTTTTTTTTTTTACTTTATTGTTATTTTAAAACCTGTACAACAGGCAGGCTGTCAGCAGCATTCTACGCTGCTCTTCAGCCATAGAATACACAATGAGAAAAAGACAGGAAGAATACACGTAAGTTCCAGAACGGAGGGCAATAAAACAGTGGACACATAAAGACAAACATGGAGCCGTTCACACTCGACGATAATCCACACGGCAAACTTTTGAAACGACGCACAAACACTGAAGATGGCGATGGCACAGGTGAACGAAGGAGTGCGACGGTGAACACTGAACACTAAACACGACGGCACACACGAGACACTGAGGGCGATGATCTCCGGCGCGCGAAAGTCCACGTAGTGTGTGCGAGTCCGAGGACCTGCCAAGAAAGGAGGAGGGGGGGGGGGTGGGAGAGGGAGAGGGGAGAGCAGAGATGCCATTGGCAGAGGAGATAGGAGGAAAGGAGGAAGGGGGAGGGGAAGCCCGGGGGAAGAGGGATGGGGGGAAAAGGAGAGAGAAGGGAGGGAGGGTGCCTAAAGGAAAGGACACCGGAAGTGGGGGGGGGCAGGATCAAAGTTGATAGGAGGGGTAGATGGAGGGGATTAGGACATCATCAGGGAGGGGGAGCTGGCGGAAGCCACCTTGGGAGAGGGTAAGGAGGGTGGAGAGATGGAGGCCGGGTGCGACGTGGGAATACAGGCGCGGCAACGGGCGGGGGTGGGAGAGGATGGGCGAGACAAGCAGGTGAGGAGGATCGAGTTTGCGGGAGGTGTACAGGATCCGAATCCTTTCAAGGAAAAGGAGGAGGTGGGGGAACGGAATGAGATCGTACAGGATCCGCATGTGGGAGGGGAGACGGATGCGATAGGCGAGGCGGAGAGCATGGCGTTCAAGGATTTGAAGGGATTTATAAAAGGTAGGGGGGGCGGAGATCCAGGCCGGATGGGCGTAACAAAGGACAGGGCGGATGAGGGATTTATAGGTGTGGAGGATGGTGGAGGGGTCCAGACCCCACGTACGGCCGGAGAGGAGCTTGAGGAGACTGAGTCAGGAGCTTGCCTTGGCTTGGATTGTACGGAGGTGGGGAGTCCAGGAGAGGCGACGGTCGAGGGTGACGCCAAGGTACTTAAGGGTGGAAGTGAGGGCGATAGGACGGCCATAGATGGTAAGACAGAAATCAAGGAGGCGGAAGGAAGGGGTGGTTTTGCCTACAATGATCGCCTGAATTCTCTCTCTCATTACAGCTCCTTTTATACACGATTGTCATGCGCACTCACTGACGTTTTGCTGTCCAGCGCCATCTGTCGGACATTTTGTGAACTTTGTTTTTTTTTCTAATAAAACTCCATGTCATTCCAAGCATGTGTGTCAATTTTTACCTCTCTATCTACATTATTCCGTGGTTTATTAAGTTTTCAAATTTATACTGACTTTTTGATCACCCGGTATATGACATGGGTTTGCGCCATTGGTTAGCGCCATCACAAAGCAATGACTAAGGAATGGATGCCTTTGAAGTCCCGTTATATTGATGGCAAGATAAATGTTCGCAAATCACACGTATTGCCTCAGGAAACAACTGCATCCTAAATATCGAAAGACAGACGTCCATACCGTCACAGGGCTTTGAAATACAGTAACGGCGGCAGAAGAAAATTTGTGCCCGACCGGGGTTCATACCTGGACATCCCGCTTACTAGGCGGACGCGCTGACCATTGCATGATCGGACACAACGGCCAGCCTAACTGCAGGACCTGTCTACACACGCTCCTAGACAGCCAGCCCAGTTAAGTCATTTTAAGTTATAAAACATACAGTTTACTACTGATTACTTGGAGAATAGGTGTATTAGTGTGCCTTTTAAGTGTACCATTAAACGTTTCATTTTTCTTTGTGTAATATAGCAGAAAACGCGAAAAGATCGTACAGTCGTATTTTCTGTTTTCGTTTTGCCGCAGTAAATCTATAGAATTTCGTTTAGTTGTTCTTTGCTCTCTCCAGCAATTTAACTGTAGCGGCCCTCATCATTTATTTAACTAGCTTTTCCGGAAAGTAGCGTAAAGTTTAAATTGTTGTGGTGTCACCGCCAGACACCACACTTGCTAGATGGTAGCCTTTAAATCGGCTGCGGTCCGTTAGTATACATCGGACCCGCGTGTCGCCACTATCAGTGATTGCAGACCGAGCGCCGCCACACGGCAGGTCTAGTCTAGAGAGACTTCCTAGCACTCGCCCCAGTTGTGCAGCCGACTTTGCTAGCGATGGTTCACTGACTACAGACGCTCTCATCTGCAGAGACGACAGTTTAGCATAGCCTTCAGCTACGTCATTTGCTACGACCTAGCAAGGTGCCATATTCAGTTACCATGTATTCTGAACAGATAATATTGTGAATCATGTACCATCAAGAGCGACGTTCATCATTAATGGATTAAAGTTAAGTATCAAACTTATTACGTCCACTTTCTGAATTCTAATTCCTTGTCATGTTCCAGACCTCACGTCAGTATATTTCTTCCCTCCTCACGCCAGCCTGCGTGAGCTAAAACGCGTGCATTTTGGCCTCCTCTAGTAACACGGTGTTGGCTCTTCTGCCAACACAACATTGGCGACGAGTGTAAAGTCGGTATTCTTATCTATACGGCCCTGATTTAATTGTGTAATGGCTTCGTCACGTTCTCCAGATGGACTGTCCGAATTTTATCGCTTGTGGAATCAGCAGACGCAGGTATTACTGGATGCCCTTGGACAGCTCGTCCAGGGTCAACGTGCAATGCAAAACGATGCGGCAGCCACCGCTCCACCGCTAACGCAGCCACAACACGCACTTGCACCGCCCTTTAGACCTTTTCATGCTGCACTGGAAAGCTGGACGGAGTGGTCATGCCAATTTGGATTCCATCTCGCCGCCTACAGAATGCAAGGTAATGAGCAGCAGCCTTTTCTTTTATCGTCCGTCGGTGTGCAAACCTACCATGTCATAGTCAAATTATTTCCCCAACGCAACGTAGCAACTCTGTCATACGAAGAAATTTTGTCTGCATTAGATGCATATTTCAAACAATCAGTCAATGTAGTTGCGAAATGGTATACCTTCTTTCGTACAAAACGTACGGCAGGTCAGACTAATCGGGAGTGGGTTGCAAACTTGCAAGGCCTTACTAGGGATTGTGCTTTTGAGTGTCAATGTGGACTCCCATATTCAGATACTATGGTATGTGATGCAATTGCACAGAACGTTTCTGATGTTCGTATAAGGGAACAGATTTTGAAAATAGTCAGTCCCTCCCTTCAACAGGTGATGGACATATGGGATCGGCAGGACACCCTTAACTTTGCTCAGTAATCATTTGAAACTTCGCCAGCCGTGTGTCAGGTTAACCGGCCTGCCGGGCGAGCTGCACGGAGCAGTAAACAGCCCTCGCGCCCGGCTGCGCCGCTGCCGCCAGGCTCGTGCCGGCAAGCAAATGCAGTGCTCAAATCATGCCTGCAGTGCGCTACTAAACATTCGCGTGAGAACTGCCCATCATGACAAGCTATTTGCTTTTACTGTAATAAAAAAGGACATGTTCAGAGTGTTTGCCAGAAAAAGCTCAGATCGGAAACGCCAAACCATTCCAGGCCCTTTGCTTCGCGCCGGAATCGGAATCGAACGAAGGATACTCAGGCTCGCAAAACTTCGCCCATGGGAAATCATGTCGTTCATTCCACTCCTCCCAGTGCCAGTCTCTCTAACAGTGACTGTGTTCGTCCTACAAATAGTGTGCGTCGACATTGCCGGAACTCCCGTCAAGTCGCAAGTGATTTTGTACCAGTGTCAGTTCACGTTACACGAGACAGTCGCTCTTGTCATCAGCAGGACAATTAATTTTTTGTCGACTTGGACATTAATGGCAAAGTGATACCATTCCAGCTTGATACCGGAGCTGCAGTTTCACTGATCAATCAAGACACTTACAAACAGCTGGGCACACCTCCGTTGCGTGCCGCAAATGTTCAGTTAACTAGCTATTCAGGTCAAGAGAGCCCCGTGTTAGGACAGTGCAGCCTTCTTGCAACATACAAAGGACAAACAAAACTTGTGTCATTTGCCGTCCTTCGTTCTTCTTCCACAGTTAACTTGTTTGTTTTCGATTTATTTCAGTTGTTTAACTTGTCTATAGTAAATAAGGTCCTATCAGTGAACCAAACTGTGCCTTCATACAGTGTTTCTCATCTATGTGAAGAATTTGCAGACATTTTTGCACCGGGCCTCGGTTGCGCTAAGAACTATAAAGCACATTCGGAAATGAAAGTAAATGCACAACCGAAATTTTTCAGAGCGCGCAATGTTCCCCACGCATTGCGTGATGATGTCGCAAAAACATTACACGATTTGGAATCACAAGGTGTAATTGAACGTGTGCAGGCTTCTCTCTGGGCATCACCCTTAGTCATTTTGCCAAAACCTTCGGGAAAATTGAGACTTTGTGTGGACTTCAAGGCAACAGTGAATCCACAACTAGTGGTTGCAACTTTTCCTTTACCCCGCCCAGAAGATCTTTTTGACAAACTGTGCCCAGGCAAATATTTTTCGAAGTTGGACCTACCAGATGCGTACTTGCAAATACCGGTGGACGAAGAATCCCAGTGCGTTTTGGTGGTTAACACGCATCTTGGTTTGTATCAATTCAAATGACTGCCATTCGGGTGTGAATCCGCCCCTGCATTGTTTCAGCAATATCTACAAACTGTTTGTGCATCGGTCCCTACTGCAGCAAATTATCTGGACGATATTGTGATCTCCAGAAAGACGGAGGAAGAACATTTAGTCAATCTCAGAACATTATTTCAGGTCTTGCAACAAAATGGTCTTCGCTTACAGAAGGACAAATGTGCGTTTTTTGCTCGTGACTTGCCATACCTGGGACATGTACTCAATGCCCAAGGCATACATCCCAGTCCCACGCACCTCCGTGCCATGCAAGACTTGCCTTCGCCGCAGAATTTGAAGCAGCTACAGAGTGTGCTGGGAAAAATAAACTATTATCACAGAGATGTGCCGCATGCCTCTTCCATTTCAGCTCCGCTTCATCGCTTACGCCGTAAAGGTGTTCCGTTCGTCTGGACGACGGAATGCGAACGCGCCTTTCGCCGGTTGAAATCGGCGTTGCTTTCCAATACTTGCCTTACGCCATTCGATCCCCAGAAGCCCCTTTTGTTGATGGTGGATGCATCGGATTTCGGGACCGGTGCTGTGCTTGCGCACAAAGATGGCTCGCACAATCGCCCTATTGCCTTTGCGTCCAAATTGCTCTCGCCTGCGCAAAGAAATTATTCACAGATCGAGAAAGAAGCATTGGCTCTCGTATTTGGTGTTACAAAGTTTCATGACTTCTTGTATGGTCATCACTTTACCACAATTCACAGACCACAAACCTTTGACATCGCTTTTTCATCCGAACAAACCTGTACCTCCACGTACAGTGCAGTACCGCTACGATATCTTGTATTGGTCCACTGCTAAGCACGGAAACTCCGATGCATTGTCCCGTTTGCCTGTTGCTGAGGATAGGGCATTCGATTCCTCCGAACTTGCTTGCATATTCATTGATTCGGAAACTGATGACGCGGTCAAATCGTTTCCGATTGATTTTCGTCGTGTAGCTACAGCCACCACTGCCGCCCCTGTCCTTGCTACCGTTCTGCGTTTTGTTGCTGCGCAATGGCCCTTGTCAAAGTTACGGATCGGGGACCCGTTGGTTCGCCGATTTTTTGCTCACAAGGAGAGACTTTTTGTTCGACGTGGTGTTTTGCTGTTGCGTTCTGATAATGATCAGTCCAGGGTCGTGGTCCCACGTTCGTTACAGTCCTCTGTCTTAAAGCTTCTCCACCAAGGACATTGGGGTATAGTGCGAACGAAACAACTTGCTCGTCAGCACTGTACTTGGTTCGGAATCGATGCTGCGGTTACGAATATGTGCTCTTCTTGCATGGTGTGTGCCGAACAACAATCAGCACCACTGCGGAAATTCTTTGCATGGCCAAAAGCCACTTTCCCTTGGCAACGCTTACACATCGATTTTGCTGGTTCATTCTGGAATGCTCGAAGGTTGGTTGTGATAGATTCATTCAGTAATTTTCCTTTTGTTGTCTGGTTGTATTCCACGACATTATCTGCCACCATCGAAGCGTTATCTGCCATCTTTAGCATCGAAGGTCTTCCCCAGACAACTGTTTCCGACAATGGCCCACATTTCACATCCGCAGAATTTCAGTCATTCTGCAAGGCCAATGGTATTCAACATCTGACGTCCGCGCCGTTTTCACCACAGTCAAACGGTGCCGCTGAACGATTAGTCAGGACTTTCAAGTCACAGATGTTGAAGTTGAAAGAGTCGCAATCTCGAGAGGACGCGTTATTGCTCTTTTTGTCCTCGTATCGCTCTCAGCCCCGAGATGGTCGCTCGCCGGCTGAGTTACTCCACGGTCGCCATCATCGAACCTTGATGTCTTTGCTCCATCCGCCGCATCAGGTTCCTGTGCAGCGGCAGACACCTGCTTTTGCCACAGGCGACGTTGTCTAGTACCGCCACTATCGAGTTTCACGGCGTTGGCTCGAAGGGCGCATTCTTCGCTGCCTCGGACGCGCTATGTATTTGGTTTTGGGGGCCTCTGGTGAGGTGCGCCGGCATCTCAATCAGCTGCGCCTCTGTCGTCGCACGGGATCTGCCGCTCGCCGTCTGCTTTCAGCGACGGTGCCGTCCCGTCAGCGCCCCGGGGACCCATCTACTGGCTCGCCTCAGCCCCAGGTGTTACCGACGCAGCTTTCCATTTTGCCCCATGGCGACACGCCGCCGCCGCCGCCGCCGCCGCCGCCGCCGCCTGTTCTCCCGCCGACGACGCCCGCAGTGGACGCGTCGCTGCAGCCGTCGGGCGCCTCCCTGGGTCACGCGCCGCCGATCGCTTCCCGTGACCCGTTGTCCTCCAACATGGAACTCTTGCCCGCTCCGGACCATATGTCGTCTTCGCCCGTCGGTTGCCCCAGCCCGATGGAGGTCGACCCTTCGGCCCCTCCTGTCTCTCTACGGGCGCATACACCGCATGCTGGCGTGCACCCTGGACTAGGTTTTCAGGCGTTCCCTAGCTACCCGCGGTCCGAATGGCAGGGTGCGGGTGGCACAGCCTCGCCTGTTGTTAGGCTTCCCACCTCGTCGCATACGTCAACATGGGGTCCTCCCCACGGCGGGCGGAGGCCTCATACCACAACCGTCCGCCGATTTGCGGGGGAGGAATGTGGTGTCACCGCCAGACACCACACTTACTAGGTAGTAGCCTTTAAATCGGCCGCGGTCCGTTAGTATACGTCGGACCCGCGTGTCGCCACTATCAGTGATTGCAGACCGAGCGCCGCCACACGGCAGGTCTAGTCTAGAGAGACTTCCTAGCACTCGCCCCAGTTGTACAGCCGACTTTGCTAGCGATGGTTCACTGACTGCAGACGCTCTCATTTGCAGAGACGACGGTTTAGCATAGCCTTCAGTTACGTCATTTGCTACGGCCTAGCAAGGTGCTATATTCAGTTACTATGTATTCTGAACAGATAATATTGTGAATCATGTACCATCAAGAGCGACGTTCATCATTAATGGATTAAAGTTAAGTATCAAACTTATTACGTCCGCTTTCTGAATTCTAATTCCTTGTCATGTTCCAGACCTCACGTCAGTATATTTCTTCCCTCCTCACGCCAGCCTGCGTGAGCTAAAACACGTGCATTTTGGCCTCCTCTAGTAACACGGTGTTGGATCTTCTGCCAACACAACAGGGGAGATCTTGACAGGTGAAGGAGGGAGAAGGGTAAAGAGAGGTGGAAAGTGGCAACAGGCAATAGGGTGAACAGGCCTAGAACTTTGTCTGGCAGCTTCGTGGTGAATGTGGAAAATAGATTTGACCTGTAGCTTCAGTTGGAAGCTGGTGAGCCTCAAGCAGTTGCAGGTGCAGACAGGGCCCAACAAACTTTCAGCAGCAAATTGAAAAGTAAGAATGTACGGAAATCAGTACAGAGAAAGAAAGTGTTGTTAGGTAGTTCCCATGAAAGAGGTGTTGGCCAACTTTTGCAGGATGAACTAGGGGCAGAATACCAGGTTGGTCTGGAGTGGGTGACAGAGGATTTAGGATCACTTTGCAAAGATTTCACTAAGGAAGACACCGTTGTTGTAGTGGGTGGGGCAGGTAATAGTATTGACGGAGATCCTGGGTACAGTATAGAGTGTGACCTGGCAAAGATTGCATCAGCATCGAAGCATACTAGTGTTGAGTTTGTGTCTGTTCTTGGGCGCCATGACCAACCTCATTTGAACTCTTCTGTAAAGAGAGTTAATTTGGAGTTGGAATGGTTGCTTATGTCGGGTGCAGGGTCACACATTGGTGTGGTTCCTGTTGATTCTCTCAATAGGTGGGATTTACTAGGCATGGCCTTCACCTCAACAGGAAGGGGAAGGGTAAACTGGCTGGGAAAATAGCAGGAAAGTTAAAGGGGGTGGCACTGTCATGAGTGATAAAATATCAGTGGTTATAGGGTTCAGAAAAGACCCTTTTTTAGAGTAGCGAGGACAGAAAGAAACCAAATTTTAAGAGAGGTTGGGACTCAGACAAACCTTCAGTTTGAGAAAGAAACCAAAAAACATACTTCTAGCTTATTACATCAGCATAAACAGCTATTGGTTAAGAATTTAGAACAGTCAGCAGATATTTTAGCTCTACCCAATTTTAACTCAGTCAATGTGAAATGTCAGCTATCTTTATTGCATCAAAATATTCGAGGACTGAGAAATAAAATTAATGAATTAATTATCTACATAGATGAATTAGTCTTCAAACCCAGCTGACATAATCTGCCTCTCTGAACATCATGTGACCACTGGTATAGAACTTTTAAGTGTCACAGGGTTTAGGTTAGCATCTCACTTTTGTAGATCAGAAATGGAGAGAAGAGGAACTGCCACATTCATCAGGAACTGTCATAAATTTAAGAACATAGAAATTCATAAAGCATACGGAAGCAAGTGCAACAGAAGTAGAAATTCACAAAAAATCCTTCATAATATTAAGTGTATATCGAGCACCTGCAGGTAACTTTAATCTGTTCGTAAACCACCTTGAAGCTGTACTGGCTCATTTAACAACCAAAAACAAAGAAATAGTGGTTGTTGGTGATTTCAATGTAGATTTCCTTAAAGACTCTCCCAATAAGAACTTATTTGAGTTAGTAACATTATCATTCAACTTAATTCCCACTGTAAAGCTCCCCACTAGGGTACCCAATTGCTCACAAACAGCCATTGATAATATCTTTATAGAAAAGTCCAATGAACAAAACTATATTACAAAACCAATAGTCAATGGCCTCTCAGACCATGAAACGCAGTTCCTTCTATTAAATGTTAATACCGAACAGGATATAAAATCTGTTAAATCTGAGCTCAAGAGGGTAATCAATAAGCCAAAAATTGATTATTTTAGGACACTCCTCAGAGACATTCACTGGACTGATGTTTACAGTGCTCATGGCATCAATGAAAAATGTAACACTTTTGCTTATAAAGTGCTTACCTTATTCGAACACTGTTTTCCCCCAAAACTTACCAAGGTTAGAACAAAGTCTACAAAGAACCCATGGATTACTCTAGGAATAGGGGTATCTTGTAAAACAGAAAGAAAACTGTATCTGTCAATCCGAAACAGTTCTGATGTTGATGCTACAGCACATTACTAAAAATACTGCAAAATATTAGAGACTGTAATACGGACACCAAAGTAAATATATTACAAGGGAAAGATAGTCATATCAGATAACAAAATAAAGACTATATGGGATATAGTGAAGGAGGAGACCGGTAGAACCAGACATGAAGAGGGACAAATAGCATTAAGAGTAAATGATACATTGGTGACAGACGTGTATGGTGTTGCAGAACTTTTTAACAAACATTTTATGACTGTTACTGACAAGATGGGATTGTCAGGTTCTGTAGATGCTGCTATGGAATACCTCAGACTAGACAAAATGGTTCAAATGGCTCTGAGCACTATGGGACTTAACATCTGAGGTCATCAGTCCCCTAGAACTTAGAACTACTGAAACCTAACTAACCTAAGGACATCACACACATCCATGCCCGAGGTAGGATTCGAACCTGCAACCGTAGTGGTCGTGCGGTTCCAGACTGAAGCGCTTAGAACCGCACGGCTACACCGGCCGGCATCAGACTAGACATTTCAAGTCACTTCCATAATATGAATTTGACCCTCATTACCCCAGCAGAAATAATATCCATCATTAAAATCAAAAACATCTAGTGGGTATGATGAAATATCAACAAAGTTACTTAGAGAATGTCATTCTGAGTTAAATAACATATTAAGTTATCTGTGTAACCAGTCATTTATCAGTGGAGTATTTCCTGAATGGTTGAAATATGCTATAGTTAAGCCACTGTTTAAGAAGGGAGGTAAAGAAATAGCATCAAATTTCCGCCCAATTTCACTTTTGCCAGCATTCTCAAAAATTTTAGAAAAAGTAATGTACAATCGGCTTCACAACCATCTTATCTCAAATAACATACTGTTAAAGTCACAGTACGGGTTCCTTAAGGGTTCTGATATTGAGAAGGCTATCTACACTTACAGTGAAAATGTGCTTAATTCAATAGACAAAAAATTGAAGGCAACAGGTATATTTTGTGATCTGTCAAAGGCATTTGACTGCGTAAATCACAATATCCTTTTAAGTAAATTAGAATATTATAGAGTAATAGGAAATGCTGCAAAATGGTTCAAATCTTATATCTATGGCAGTAAAGAAAGGGTGTTATTAGGAAAGAGACACGTATCAAGTTATCAGGCATCATCCAACTGGGAACTAATTACATGTGGGGTCCCACAAGGTTCCATTTTAGGGCCCCTTACTTTTTCTTGTGTATATCAATGACCTTTCATCAGTAACATTACCAGAAGCCAAATTCGTTTTGTTTGCTGGTGATACAAACATTGCAATAAATAGCAAATCAAGTGTAGTCTTAGAAAGGTCAGCTAATAAAATATTTGTGGACATTAATCACTGGTTCCTAGCCAATTATTTGTCACTAAACTTTGAAAAAACACACTACATGCAGTTCAGAACTTGTAAGGGGTGTCTGACGAGTATATGCCTAACATACGATGACAAACAGATAGAGGAAGTGGACAGTGTTAAATTCTTGGGATTACAGCTTGATAATAAATTCAACTGGGAAGAGCACACCACAGAACTGCTGAAGCATCTAACAAATCGCTATCTGCAATGTTAATTGTGTCAGACATAGGGGATATAAAAATGAAAAAGCTGGCATACTATGCTTACTTTCATTCCATAATGCCATATGGGATTATTTTTTGGATCAATTCATCAAGCCAGGCTAAAGTTTTCTGGGCACAAAACGTGCAGTAAGAGTTGTATGTGGTGTGAACTCAAAAACATCTTGCAGAAGCCTGTTTAGGGAACTAGGGATACTAACTACTGCTTCCCAATATATTTATTCCTTAATGAAATTTGTCATTAAAATATATCACTTTTTCAAACCAACAGCTCAATTCATGGAATCAATACTAGAAATAAGAATAATCTTCACAAGGATTTAAAGTCACTTAGTCTTGTACAAAAAGGTATGCATTATTAAGGAACACACATCTTCAATAACTTGCCAGCAGCAATAAAAAGCTTAACAACCAATGAAATTCAGTTTAAGAGAAGCCTAAAGGATTTATTGGTGGTCAACTCCTTCTACTCCATTGATGAATTTCTCAGTAGAACCAACTGATTTGTATATATAACTTCTGCACAATTTCAGTGCAGTAATGTGTTCATTGTAAATAAGTGTGTGTGTGTGTGTGTGTGTGTGTGTGTGTGTGTGTGTGTGTGTGTGAGTACAATCTAACTTCTGAACCAGTTCAGTGCAGTAAAGTGTTCATTGTAGACAAGTATTTAGTAGTTGTATTACACGTTTATTACCTTATATATAAATAAAAAACTGTTTTATTTAAAATTCAATGCATTAGCATTTGTAAAATGAGTCTTTCATATAGCGTTCATTAAAAAATGACGACCATGCCACTTGGGACCTGCGGAATGGTACATTAGCTTATTTGTTTGAGTTGTAAATATTTGTCATGTATTGTTGTTTTTCTGACATGTTCTACATCCTGGAGGCCCTCCTCACTACGGATCAATTGTAATGAAAGTAAATCTAATCTAATCTAATCTAATTAGATGCAAATTCCCATCTTTGCCGCATACTACACACCCCCGCCGTCCTTTATTCCACTCGCTCGCAGCCACTCTGTATTCCCGTGAGGGTTTGGAGGATGACGTGCGTCTGGCACTAAAAATTTTCGATGGTCCATCAAGACCTGAATAATTGTACAGGATGTTTCAAGAGGAATATTAAATATTGTAGGAGGTGGTAGTATAGATAAATTGCAGAAAAAATGCCATATAACATGTGTCCAATTTTTATTGAGTACAGATAGCTGGGGTCAATGCATTTTCGTTTCGTTTGTTGGTCCTTACGGGGCTCTGTTGTCTACACATCAGTGAAAATGAGCTTCCAGCATTTTTGGAAGAGGTTCCTTTGGCTACAACAAAGTATATATTCCTCCAGTATCACGGGGTTCCTGCACATTCTAGCCGTCGGGTGACACATCATCCAAACCTAACATTTCCCGGAAGATGGATCAGTAGATATGGGTACTTTTCTTGGCCACCAAGGTCTCCGGACTTTATCCCTTTCGATTTTTGCCTGTGTGGATGGTTGAAAGGCGAAGTCTACAAAGAAAAAGTACAGCCAAGAGCCGATTTGATCGTTTGGGTTATGAATAGTGCATCCCTTATAAAAGAACGGAAAGTCAACCTCAGAAGAGCTACACGTGGTGTTATCTAGGGAAGTCAAAAGGGCATTGAAGTTGGTGGGGGAATTTTTGAGAATAAACTGTGAACGTCCTCATTTTCCTTTGCTTTTTAGGGTTACGTACTAATAGCTCTATCTCTGTACTCAATAAAAAGTGGACACATTTATATGGAATTTTTTATGCAATTCGTCTATACCACCACCTGCTAAAACATCTACTATTCTTCCTGAAACACCCTGTATATGCATGTATGTGTGGTGTCTGTTCTTTCGGACATGTCCGGAAGAAAAGAAGTGTCCGAAAGAACAGACTCATTAGTTATGTGATCTACCCATCTAATCTTCAGCATTCTTCTGTAGCACCACATTTCGAAAGGTTCTATTCTCTTCTTGTCCAAACTATTTACCGTCCATGTTTCACTTCCATACATGGCTACACTCCATACAAATACTTTCAGAAATGACTTCCTGACACTTAAATCTATACTCGATGTTAACAAATTTCTCTTCTTCAGAAACACTTTCCTTGCCATTGCCACTCTACATTTTATATCCTCTCTACTTCGACCATCATCAGTTATTTTGCTCCCCAAATAGCAAAACTCTTTTACTACTTTAAGTGTCTCGTTTCCTAATCTAATTCCCTCAGCATCACCTGACTTAATTCGACTACATTCCATTATCCTCGTTTTGCTTTTCTTGATGTTCATCTTATATCCTCCCTCCAAGACACCATCCATTCTGTTATGCATGGTGGCACTTGCAGCAGCCCACATACGACTCTTATAACTGCCATCTGGTTTCTGTACAAATTGTAAATAGCCTTTCGCTCCCTGTATTTTACCCCTGCCACCTTTAGAATTTGAAAGAGAGTATTCCAGTCAACATTGTCAAAAGCTTTCTCTAAGTCTACAAATGCTAGGAACGTAGGTTTGCCTTTCCTTAATCTTTCTTCTAAGATAAGTCGTAAGGTCACTATTGCCTCACGTGTTCCAGTATTTCTACGGAATCCAAACTGATCTTCCCCGAGGTCGGCTTCTACAAGTTTTTTCCATTCGTCTGTAAAGAAATCGTGTTAGTATTTTGCAGCTGTGGCTTATTAAACTGATTGTTCGGTAATTTTCACATCTGTCAACACCTGCTTTCTTTGGGATTGGAATTATTATATTCCTCTTGAAGTCTGAGGGTATTTCACCTGTTTCATACATCTTGCTCACCAGATGGTAGAGTTTTGTCAGGACTGGCTATCCCAAGGCCGTCAGTAGTTCCAATGGAATGTTGTCTACTCCGGGGGCCTTGTTTCGACTCAGGTCTTTCAGTGCTCTGTCAAACTCTTCACGCAGTATCGTATCTCCCATTTCATCTTCATCTACATCCTCTTCCATTTCCATAATATTGTCCTCAAGTACATCGCCCTTGTATAGACCCTCTATATACTCCTTCCACCTTTCTGCTTTCCCTTCTTTGCTTAGAACTGGGTTTCCATCTGAGCTCTTGATATTCATACAAGTGGTTCTCTTATCTCCAAAGGTCTCTTTAATTTTCCTGTAGGCAGTATCTATCTTACCCCTAGTGAGATAAGCCTCTATATCCTTACGTTTGTCCTCTAGCCAACACTGCTTAGCCATTTTGCACTTCCTGTTGATCTCATTTTTGAGACGTTTGTATTCCTTTTTGCCTGCTTCATTTACTGCATTTTTATATTTTCTCCTTTCATCAATTAAATTCAATATTTCTTCTGTTACCCAAGGATTTCTACTAGCCCTCGTCTTTTTACCTACTTGATCCTCTGCTGCCTTCACTACTTCATCCCTCAAAGCTACCCATTCTTCTTCTACTGTATTTCTTTCCCCCATTCCTGTCAATTGATCCCTTATGCTCTCCCTGAAACTCTGTACAACCTCTGGTTCTTTCAGTTTATCCAGGTCCCATCTCCTTAAATTCCCAGTTTTTTGCAGTTTCTTCAGTTTTAATCTACAGGTCATAACCAATAGATTGTGGTCAGATTCCAGATCTGCCCCTGGGAATGTCTTACAATTTCAAACCTGGTTCCTAAATCTCTGTCTTACCATTATATAATCTATCTGATACCTTTTAGTATCTCCAGGGTTCTTCCATGTATACAACCTTCTATCATGATTCTTAAACCAAGTGTTAGCTATGATTAAGTTGTGCTCTGTGCAAAATTCTACCATGCGGCTTCCTCTTTCATTTCTTAGCCCCAATCCATATTCACCTACTACGTTTCCTTCTCTCCCTTTTCCCACACTCGAATTCCAGTCACCCATGACTATTAAATTTTCATCTCCCTTCACTATCTGAATAATTTCTTTTATTTCATCATACATTTCTTCAATTTCTTCATCATCTGCAGAGCTAGTTGGCATATAAACTTGTACTACTGTAGTAGGTGTGGGCTTCGTATCTATCTTGGCCACAATAATGCGTTCACTATGCTGTTTGTAGTAGCTTACCCGCATTCCTATTTTCCTATTCATTATTAAACCTACTCCTGCATTACCCCTATTTGACTTTGTGTTTATAGCCCTGTAGTTACCTGGCCAGAAGTCTTGTTCCTCCTGCCACCGAACTTCACTAATTCCCACTATATCTAACTTTAACCTATCCATTTCCCTTTTTAAATTTTCTAACCTACCTGCCCGATTAAGGGATCTGACATTCCACGCTCCGATCCGTAGAACGCCAGTTTTCTTTCTCCTGATAACGACATCCTCTTGAGTAGTCCCCGCCCGGAGATCCGAATGGGGGACTATTTTACCTCCGGAATATTTTACCCAAGAGGACGCCATCATCATTTAACCATACAGTAAAGCTGCATGCCCTCGGGAAAAATTACGGCCGTAGTTTCCCCTTGCTTTCAGCCGTTCGCAGTACCAGCACAGCAAGGCCGTTTTCGTTATTGTTATAAGGCCAGATCAGTCAATCATCCAGACTGTTGCCCTTGCAACTACTGAAAAGGCTGCTGCCCCTCTTCAGGAACCACACGTTTGTCTGGCCTATCAACAGATACCCCTCCGTTGTGGTTGTACCTACGGTGCGGCTATCTGTATCGCTGAGGCACGCAAGCCTCCCCACCAACGGCAAGGTCCATGGTTCATGGGGGGGGGGGGGGGGGGGGCAGGATAGACTAGAGACTTCATTTTCATTCCCTTTGGGTCATTGCCAGTGTCAACAAATCCAGTTCAGTTTGAAAAACACAACGGCCACGTTTCACTGATGTTTATTATGGGGTATTAAGAAATTGAAACTATGACAATGTAATTTGTACAAGCTCAAGAGAATTTTATCTGTACATATCATCACAAAACACCACATTCAAATACAACTTGTGTTTTCAAGGGATATGAAGCAACATATCCCATGGTTAAGAGAAATTTTTAAGTAGTTACATTCAGTGCATCTTATGTTAAGTACAGAGAATTGTCATTTTGATCTAGTAAAAGCAGACTTAGAAGTTAGGCATTGAGATATAGAGTTTGACTTTGAGGTGATTCATAAATCAGGCAAGAAGCATGGGAACACGCACTGGGTCACAGTGTTGTGGAGTGGCAGAAAATGTAAGCTGCTGATGCAGAATGCAAGCTGTTTATGAAACAGCCATGGTTAATTGTGCATGATGGTTTGTTGTGTAGGTCAAGTAGGCTGGGGTCATGCATAGTAGTACCTCCTGATCTGAAAGAAGAGGTATTGAAGTACATAATCACGTCCTATCTGGGCATGGAGGCCATATGGTGATGGGCCGAAGGGTGTCAGAGCATTACTGGCAGAGGACAAGGAAAAGGCATGCAGACCAGAAAGTAAGGAATTGTGTAACATGTGTAGAACAGGCAAATCTAAAGCATCAGCAAGAATCACTACAGAGGTTAGTGGAGGCAACCAAATCTTTTGACATGATGGGAATGGATATTTTAGGTCCTTTTAGCCAGATGCCAGCAGGAAACTGCCATATTCTGGCTCTCATTTATTGATCATTTCTCCATGAAACATTGCAATGATTGCCATTCCAAATCAAAAAGTTACTATGGTGGTGCAGAATGTGGCGAATAACTGGTTGCTAGTTTGCTGTCCTTGAAATAATAATCACAGACCAAGGTACTAACTTCATACTGGATTTGATGAACAAACCTTAAAACTTATTATCATATCTGGAAACTAAGGAGTAGACCATTGCACCAACAAGCTAATGGTGGAACAGATACTGTATATTGTACTACCAGTAGGATGTTGAGTTACAAGGTCAATAGTAACCATAACGACTGAGATGTTTACTTCCCATACATAATGGCAGCATACAATTGCAGTACTGGGCTTTCTCCAGTTGAGGCAGTGTCTGGGAGGAAGACACCTTTGCCATTTGATGTAGTCAAACTAAAAATCAAGAGGAATGGAGAGCCAGTTAGGAACTTTGAAAGAACATTCAAGGGGGCATGGAAACATTACAAAGGGCCAACACCAAAGCCCTTGGTATCAAGTAAAGGAAGGGAAATGCAGTCTTCACAGCATCACATTTGGACCATTTCTCTAAATCTTTCTGTTCTGATTTCTCTCATTTTATTAAGATGATCATTGCTCCCTATGTAGGCTGGCATCAATAAAATATTTTTGCATACAGAGGAGAAAGTTTCTGATGGATATTATAAAAAACGAGCTGCCCCTCTTTGGACTTTTACAATGTCCTCCGTCAATCCTATCTGATAAGGACCCCATACAACACAGCAGTATCCTAGAAGAGGATAGGCAAGCATAGTGTAGACAGTATCTTTAGTATTGCATCTTCTAAGTGTTCTGCCAATAAACTGGAGTCTTTGGTTTGCTTTCATTATCTATGTGACTTTTCCAGTTTAAGTTGTTTGTAATAGTAATTCCTACATACCAGTATTTAATTGAAATGACTGCCTTTAGATTTGTGAGATTTATTGTGTAGCTGAAATTTAATGGATTTTTTTTAGTACTTACGTATCCTTACTCAGAGACAGTTGTCACTTTTCACACCAGTCTAAGTCATTTTGCAATGGTTTTAATCTTCTGATGACTTACTAGACAGTAAATAACAGCATCATCTGCAAACAATCTAAGAGAGCTGCTCATATTGTCTCTTAAATCATTTGTGTAGATTACTAACAGCAGAGGGCTCATAACACTTCCTTTGGGGAACCACACATATCTCTTCTGTTTTACTCAATGATTTCCATTGCCTACTATGAACTGTGACCTTTCTGACAAGAAATCATGAATCCTGTTGCACAACTAAGATAATAATCCATAAGCATGCAATCTGATTAGAAGTCTCTTCTTAGAAGTGGTGTCTAAAACTTCCTGGAAATCTAGAAATATGGAATCAATTTGAGATCCCCCTATCAATAGCACTCATTATTTTGTGCAAATAAACAGCTAGTAATATTTCAGAAGTATGATATTTTCTGCTATGTGTTGATACACTGTTTTCTTTGAGATGATTCATGATGGTTAAACAAAGTATAAGTTCCAAGATTCTGCTGCAAATTGACATCAGCGGTATGTATCTTTAATTCATCAGATTCCTCCTATTTCCCTTCTTGATTATTAGCATGACTGGTGCAACTTTCCAGTCTTTAGTTATATATCTTTCATCAAGGGGGTGGTTGTATATGATTGCTAAATGTGGAGCTATTGTATAAGCATACTCTGAAAGGAACTTAACTGCTATACTATCTGGACCAGAAGACTTGCCTTTATTAAGTGACCTAAGCTGCTAGATACACAGTGGATATCTACTTCTAATTTAAGCTGTTCTCAACTGAAACTGTGGATTATCTGCTTTGTCTTCTTTGGTGAAGGAATTTCAGAAAACTGTTTTCAACAAATGAGGCTACGTTGGATCTATTCCATTTATGGTACGATAATAGTGGCAGTGAATTGCTATGAGCAGGGGAGGCTTACAAGTGCAATGCAACACAAGCGAAATGGGAGTGAGGTGCTGACCAGCGGGACAACTTTTGACATAACAGGGCTGACATTTCGCTTCCCAAACACCGTTACTGGGGCCACCAGGGTGAACATAACGCAGCTGCTGTTGTACTGGCTGGGTAAACTACTAGGGGTGCTCCTAACAAGTAACCTGACATAGCTCAATAATACAGCATTTTATAACCCAATTCACTCTCTCCCTGAAGCAACTTCTAGGAATCTACATTTCTATAGGATGGACTTTTCAGCATTTGCAGCAATACCAGGATAACCAATGTCATATGGTCATGACCATGAGCATCACGATATCCAGCACCATGACTGTTCTGTGCAGCCTTCATCTACCTTACACACAGAACCACCCACCCATGTGACCCTCTAGTACTTCAATTACCAGTAGAATGGACTATCTGTTGAGCATAAAATGAAACTAAATAAGATCGTCTGCTGTGGAAAATGAGTTACTACACAGTGTTCTGAAAGGCATAGGGAAGTAGTTTGACTTGCATTTGGTACTCAAAGATCTTTACCAGTCCTGATTTGTCAGAATACATTTCACTGTTATTCCATACAACTGCTTTTTATGTTCACTCAATACACTTTGTATTCCATTCAATATTTCTTCAGTGATACTTTGCACATGGTGGTTCTCAGAACCATTAACCATGCAATTATTACAGTACTCAGTTGTGATTTGCAACAACTGATACTGCAACATATATTCTTCACTCAGGTCTTCAAATTCTACCTCCAAACCTTTTTTGCCTCTTCCAAATTTCATGACTTCATTTTCGCAATCATTATTCCCCTGTTGTTTTATTACCCAACTGCTTCCAAGAATGACCTCAGCTCTAAGTTCTAGTAATACCAGATATTTGTGTTTCCTTTTCATATAAAATCTGTAAGTACTTGTCATGCCTAACACTTTAATCCCAGAAACTGCCATTATAACTAGTCTAGATTTGCACTGATGTATTCGAAACTCTCTTGCAAAACAACATTGATCTGTGAAACAGCATCCTATAATACATTCAGCTTTTACAGCACTTATTTCAATCAGTATGATTTTCTGTTTCAGTTTTTTGATCTTTTCATTTTCCAGATATTCCAAATAATAAATTTTTCTCTGTTATTAAATTATGGGACACAAATTTGATATTGTCAGGATGCTTTTTCACTTTCTCAATTATTGGTTTTGAGGAACCTTCATTTGGTGTTGCACTTGCATTACTTTATTTGTTGATTTCTTTTTCTTTGGTTCAGTTTCTATTTCCAGTGCTTGTAATTGCAACCCTTCACAGCTGTTTTCATCAGACTCAGTTTGTAAGATCATCTGAAGTATTCAACTCAGCAGATGTCAACACAAAATTTAATGTATTTATTAATTTAACATCAAATCTTTTTGATGAGGTGTTTCCAAATAAAAGAGTCAGAGAAAATCAATGTAACCCTGCATTTAAGAAATGGATTACCCAGAGCATCAAAATTTCATGTAAAACAAGAAGAGAATTGTACGCCTCAGCCAGACAGTCTAACAATACTGCAGTGATGGGGCAATATAAAGTGTACTCTAAGATATTAAGGAAGGTGATCCAGAAATCTGAAAGTATGTATCTAAAAAAGGAAATTGACAAATCAAATAACAAAACGAAAACCATATGGAAATATGTTAAAAGTGAGACGGGGAAAAGCCTATCTGCCAAAGAAGTGATTAGCTTAAGAACAGGGAGCCTTTCAGTGGATGCTCCTGAAATGGTGGCTAATATCTTTAACAATCATTTCCTAACAGTGACCAACCAAATGGTATGCCAGGGTTCTGTAAAGAAAGCTACAGAATACTTGCATAACACCTTAACTAACAAAATAGATGAGATGCATCTTCAAAAAACTACAGTGATAGAATTAGAAAAAATAATTATGTCTTTAAAATGTAAAAATTCTGCTGGAGTTGACATTTCCAGCATGTTACTGAAATACTGTTGTAAAGAAATAAGTAGAGTCCTCTGCCATATTAGTAATACGTCATTGGAAGGAGGTGTTTTTCCCAACAGGCTAAAATATGGGCTGATATGACCAATTTATACAAAGGGAGAAAAGACTGAGGCTACAAACTATTGACCAATTTCATTACTCTCAATTTTCTCCGAGGTACTAGAGAAATTGATGCATAGCAGAATGGTTGAGCATCTTAGTAAACAGAACATCCTCAGCAGTAGCCAGTTTGGCTTTCAGAAAGGGGTATCAACCGTGGATGCTATACATGCCTTTGTTGACAATGTTATGGAAGCCATAAATAATAATATGATGATGGTTGGAATATTTTGTGACCTGTCAAAAGCTTTTGACAGTGTAAGTCACCATATTCTCTTGAGTAAAGCCAGGACCCTAGGAATGGGTGGAACAGTAGGCACATGGCTTGAATCCTATCTGTGTGGTAGAAAGCAGAAAGTAATCGTGGAAGGACTGCATGGTGGCCAGGTATCTTCAGAATGGGGCTCCATTACTACAGGAGTACCTCAAGGCTCAGTATTGGGCCCACTGCTCTTTCTAATATTTATAAATGACTTAGCACTATGTACAGAATATGGGAAAATACTCGTGTTTGCTGACGACACCACTTTATCAGTTAATAATTTCTCAGGGAATGTGCCAAATGAGGCTGCAAATAAAGCTTTTGCAGATTTGACAAACTGGTTTGAAACCAATGGCCTTACAGTCAACCTAAAAAAGACAAATTACATTCATTTCTCTTCTAACACAAATGTTACTGATGAAATGAACCTAAAAATGGGTGAGCATGAGATTTTGAAGGTTAAGTCCTCCAAATTCTTGGGTCTGCATATAGATAGCAAAATGAAGTGGCACCAACATAGACAAGATCTGTGCAAAAGGCTAAGCTCAGCAACGTTTGCCTCAAGAATAATTTCAGACACTAGGGAAATGAGCACAATAAAAACTGCATATTTTGGCTATTTTCACCAACTTATGGCCTATGGTATAATATTTTGGGGAAATCAACCAATAGCAAAAAATGTGTTCCATGCACAGAAGTGAGCAATAAGAATTATGTATGGAGTACATCCTAGGCACTCGTGCAGGGATCTGTTTAGAGCTCTACAAATCCTTACAACACCTGCCCAATATATTTTTTTCCCTGATGTGCTTTGTTTCAAAAAATAGCAACTTATTCAAAATCAATAGCTCATACCACAGTAATAACACCCGAAGGAAACTGGATATCCATTATGAGCTAAAAACGAAAAGCATGGTCCAGAAGGCGGTTTTATACAGTGGCACCAAGATTTTTAATGCCCTCCCACCGCACACTAAAGAACTGGTTGGAAACATGCCAAAGTTTAAAGAAAATCTGAAGCAGTTCCTTTTAGATGAATCTTGTTACAGTATTGATGAATTTCTTAGCAACAATGCATAGAATCTCTTGTTTGTGCTTAAACCTTACTGTATGAACTCTACAATTGATTAATCACACTCTGTAAGTACAGTGTAACTTAATACAATACCCAAATTTATATATGTCTGTATATGACACCTGTATAACTTAAGAACAATACCCAAATTTATGTATGACTGTATATTCTTTCAGATGTCCTGTATCTTAACTAATATGTAAGGGTATATGCTAAACTTCACAGTTTTTTTAATCTAATGATAAGATCAAAGTATCTGTGCACAAAACAATAATCTGTAAAAACCTTGACTCGTTCTATATCCAGGGATATGTTACCATATGGATCTATGGAACACAAAATAAATAAATAAAAGCTTTAATGGTATAAACCTTTATTAACTCATTATGTGCTCACAAGCAGTTTCGACAAATATCTCATGTGTTTCCACCTTTGTTTCTTTAACATTTTCATTATTAACCAGACATATTTCACTTGCAATGTTATCAGTATCATCATCTGCTTGCATTCTTTTTGCGGCATTTACAACTCCACTACACATAGTTCCTCTTAGAATGAATGATATTCCTTTCTCATGGCTCCAATATACATTACTAAGTTGTTTTGTCCAGTTCTACATTTCAATATACTGTAATATGAATGATGACACAAATTTGTAACCTGAACTACAATGTTCAACTTCTCGCTTGTATGTGTATGTAGTGACTGAATACTGCAATGTCTTTTTCTGGACAGCATCAACTAGATCACATAATGAACAAGCGATATACCAGTGACAAATGAACTAAATTATTAAGCATTTATTCAATCAACTTATACATCATATTTATTTACATAGCAATTATTCCCAATTATACAACTCTAGATGTATTACACTTATTAAGACAGTAGTTTAACGTCAAGTTCATGAACATTAAGAATCAATCGAAAACCATTATGCTGGCTGTGCAACCACCCAGCTCTCCAGCATCCACTTTACTGTACCTGAAAAACAAAAAAATCGGTGAAGATGAAATACAAAACAACAATGGAAGTAACAAGATTAAATCATTTGTTACCTACCAGATATAGCTTGTTTTTACTTGAAAACATTTCAATAGTTACAGTACAGTAACTAATCATTTACAACAGTGTGCATTTTGTCTATCCATACTACAAGGGGTTGAAGGTTAAAAGAACCAAAATAATATTGAGATTTACCTGAATGTAAGCTATTTGGACTGTCCTGAGATGTGAAAACTGTGTGCCTTGATGGGCTTCAAATATTTGTATTTTGTAGGCAACACTATTTCCTGCACCATCTAAGCATACATCATTAAACAACTCAAATCTTCAATATTGAAATACCATTTTATTCATTAATCTTATAGCTTTCATAGAGATAGAACATGATGAGGATATTAGCTGGCAATAACTTCACAAAGGAATATACCGGGTGATCAAATAGTCAGTATAAATTTGAAAACTTAATAAACCATGGAATAATGTAGATGGAGAGGTAAAAATTGACACACATGCTTGGATTGACATGGGGTTTTATTAGAACAAAAAAAAAAAAAAAAAAAAAAAAAAAAAAAAAAAAAAAACCATTTGGCCTCCCATGTCCCCAGACTTCAGTCCGTGCGATTATTGGCTTTGGGGTTACCTGAAGTCGCAAGTGTATCGTGATCAACCGACAGCTCTAGGGATGTTGAAAGACAACATCCGACGCCAATGCCTCACCATAACTCCGGACATGCTTTACAGTGCTGTTCACAACATTATTCCTCGACTACAGCTATTGTTGAGGAATGATGGTGGACATATTGAGCATTTCCTGTAAAGAACATCATCTTTGCTTTCTCTTACTTTGTTATGCTGGTTATTGCTATTCTGATCAGATGAAGCACCATCTGTCGGACATTTTTTGAACTTTTGTATTTTTTTGGTTCTAATAAAACCCCCACATCATTCCAAGCATGTGTGTCAATTTGTACCTCTCTATCTACATTATTCCAGGATTTATTCAGTTTTCAAATTTATACTGACTTTTTGATCACCCTGAACATACTTTATATGCTCCTAGTTTTATTTCTTTATCCATCCAGCAGTATTTATTATTCACCAGTTGACATGGTATTCATTTCAAAGCTCCATCTTCAGACACTACTGTGCATGAATCACTGTACATCCACAACAAATATCTTCGAAACATGACGAAATAGCCCACATGTCCTTTATCAACCAGTACAAAACATCTTAACTTACTGACCCAACCTTAAAAAAACTGAGCCGATGTGGAAATAGAAAGAAAGGAATCTAAAGTATGTATCTTTCTTCATAAAGTTATTAGCAGCACATAAGAGGTTCAGGATCAACTCCTAAAATGGCATAAAGTTTTAGTTTGCCAGGAAGGTTAATTTCAGCATATTCTACACATTTGTGTTTGATAATATTTTTCCAGTCAATAGAAGTCTCCCTTTGTGTTAGCCTCTGGGTGCAATGGACATACTCTCAAAATGGCTAGAAATCACAATTTGGTGTTTTTGAGAAGGTACCTGTATCTCTTAACACTACAACTTGTGGTACTCTTCTGAAAGTTAACCTATGCGGACCTGTTTAACTCATATTACCCAAACCCCATGACTAAGTCTTGTAGTGTCTGATTACTTTCAAAGCTAGTGAAGATTGTCTGTATGCAATATTGCTAATTTTTGTCCATCACTACTGTTCCTGTTATCGGTTCTCCTCTATGTAATTGAGAAGTTCCTTATTTAACCATGTTTCTAATCATTACATGGTTTGATTTCAAAGAACAGCACCATGGAAACCACAAAAACCTGGCACAATGTGTATTTACATAACTATGTATTTGACACTACAGAAGCTTCCTTTAACCTGGTGTAATGTTCATCTGTGAGTATCTCCTATATACAAAGGTTCAACATAATTATTATTTTATGTAGGTGACTTGAAGATGGGAACTTGAGCAAAACTGGTTATCTGTGAATAAATACACATTATGGCCACTTTTGTTGGTTTCCATGATGTCATTCCTTAGCTACATTGTAGCGGTGGAGCACTATTTACAGAAAATAGTGTGTGTTACTTTCATTTGAAGATTTCTCAAAAGTTTACCTTTCATCAATACACACACAGTATTTGCAAAGTTTAAGACAGTTTTTACACTTTGACATGATTTGTGTACTTTCAAAGCACAATAACACATCTATCAGCTATAATAACATTGTTACTGTTTATTGCTGACTCTTTAGTTGCAGATGAAGTGTTAACATGTGTCACTGCTCATGTGCCCAGATTCTGTAAACATGTTTAACCGGTGTGCCTTTCCTCAGATTATTTAGATGTGTTTACTTGTGCTGCCTGGGGGTACATAGGGGACAACTGATGTCCACATTTTTGTAGTGAGTGACAGATTTGGAGATGTGCTGGCCAGGGCAACAGCCAAACCATGTGTACTGCAGAAAGGCAAGCCAGCATGGGCAACATTCAGTTTTGCATTATCTCATTGAGAGACCTTGAAGATACAGCAGCACAGCCACCGGCCTTAACATTTCAAAAATGTATCATCAATAGTACGAGGCATGTCCAAGCAAGTGCATTAGATTTTTTTAGAAAAAGTGTATTTGAAAAAAAAATTACAGGCTATTTTAGTACACCTGTTGAACATTTTTCCTCATAATTGCCATCCTGTTCAGCGCTTGTGGTGAGCCATGACAAAAAGTTTCTTAGTACCCTCCTTGAAGAGCTCTCCCATCAGCTCCTTTCCCCACTTTAGAACCTCATTCCGTCCCAGTTGAAAATTTATTTCCATTCATGTGTGTCTTTTGGGAAGTGAAAAGATGATAATCTGAAGGCACCAAGTCAGGGGACTATAGAGGTTGGTTCAGAACATCCCAAATTAAATGAGTCCAAGAGTGCCTTGGTTTCTAAGGCTGTGTGAGGACAGGTTTTGTCATGCAACACGTGCTAGCCTCTCATCAGAATTCCCCTACTTTCATTTTGAATGCTCCTTAAGAGTGTTTTTTTAACTCACAATATCTTCGTGCATCAATGGCCTCCAGCTGAGGCAGAAATTCGACCAAAATTATGCCTTTTTGGTCCCAAAACACATGCCATTTTTGCCGAAAATTGTCCTGAATTCTTCGGCAGGTGGGAAATAGGTGTGATGCCACTGTGATGACTGTCTCTGTTTCTGGCATGTAATGAGTGACACACGGTTCATCTCATGTCACAATAGAGCTCAGAAACCATCCAATTAAAGTCCCTCAAGAAACTCACTTGTGCCACTGGCCCAATTTTTCTTGTGCTGCCATGTCAGCTGTTTTGAGATCAATCTTGTACACCGTCTCCAGTATTCAAGTGTTCCTCAGAGTGCCTCATATAATAGAATTCAAGAAAGTTGTGGAAACACTGCAAAAATTTCTCCCACTGTCAAATGGCAGGTTTCACAAACAGTTTCCTCAATTTTTTGCACCAACTCATCAGTCAAAATAAATGGTCTTCCACTCCCCCATCATGAACATTTGGTTTGCCTTTCACTAAGCTCCCTACACCACTTAAATGCACTCGTTCCCCTCATAACACCTTCACAATAAACCATTTTGATTCACGAAAAAATTTTGGTACATGTTATTCTTTCCGTGAGAAGGACACGGATCTCAGCATTTGCCTAGCAGCACCTGGTGGGATTTCTTACTGACATCTTTCATGCAACTGGACACTACAATGTGAGTTTACATACTACTGTCTTCCCGAAATGCTTGCTCTGGCCAACATCATGCCAGCGTCATTTTTTCTCCACAAACATTTTTTTGTAATGCCTAAATCACAGGAAAATTATAGATACATTGATGCAAAATCAGGTGCAAATTAACATTGTGGGCATAGTAAATTTGACAGGACTGATAAAAAATGTCAAACGATTGGACAACGTCAATTGCGGTAATGTTAAAGTGGGGTTATACTGTATGTTCATTGATCAGTGCAGTCGTGGAGTATGTGAAGGAGGTGGGTGGAGGTTCCATTTTCTGTAAGCAGTCAGAATGTGGTGTGGATGTAGGAAAAGGGAAGGAACCATCAAACATGTGATAATGGTTGTTCTGGCACATTTATTACGATGTGGTCACAAGTTACAACATGGGTTCAATATGGTCTCCTCACTCAGCAACATGCTGCATATATAACAAAGCATCATCAACATTTGCTCACAGCATATCCAGTACAATCAGAGTGATATGTCAAGAGTCTGGACACATACCTAAAGAGACAATCTCTCAGGTACCCCCCCCCCCCCCCCCCAATCCAACCAGAAGTCACATGGATTTAGGTCAGGGGGGTCTGAAAGGCTCCACATCTTGAAGTTGTCTAGAGATGAAGAAGACGTTTTCAAAGGTTTCTTGAAGCAAATCTTTTACCTGGCAATTAACATGTTGAGTCACCCCATCTTGCAAGATAACAGTAGTGTGGACACAGTCACACTCTTACAAAACTAGAATCATGTGTTGCAAAAGGAGGTCCTTATAATATGCAGATGTTACAGTACACCTAACAGGCCTGTGAAGTGTCATCACATCTAAGAGAAAGTGTACGTTGCTGCACAACATGAGGAGGAGTAAGGCCTCATATGCGGCAGTCCTATGCATTCATGGCAACATGCAGAGTAAAATGTGCCTCGACATCCCAAGATAGCCACATGTCATTTATTTCTACACGTGTCAGAAAATGAAGGGCAAAGTCATGGCATTGTAGTCTATCTTGGAGCTTAATTTGGTTCACATTCTGAATCTTATAGGGATACCAGTGTAAAATAAACCACAAAATCTTTTGAACCATTGACCAGTGGAGCAGGGGACAGACAATTTGTGTGACACAGCCAACCACTGGCTGCAGAATTTGAGGCATTTGCTACATCGTCAGATACAGCTACAGCAACTTCAATGACTGCTATGAGAATGGGCTGCCTCCCTCTCCCTGCTGCACGACATAATTCACCTGTTTCTTCAAATTTATTGATCATATTCTTTGGAGCATTTGCTGACATGAGGTATCTTCGCAACTCTTTCTGTCAGTAATATTCCTACAATGCAGCACTGATATTGCTGCTGATTTCATAAAACAACTTTGCCATCAGTGTAAGGTCTTTATCCTAAATTGCAATTTTACACCAACAGTTGCTTCAAAAATGAAATCAACATGCATCGCCAAGCAACAAACAGCATACTGACATCAAAACAGGAAACATTTGACATTCTGAATGCTAACAGCACCATATTTGCAACTGGTGGCAGAAAGTGGAACTATTATTTTTTCAGTATACTCCACAAGTGCACCAATTAATGAGCACACCTACAATGCTTTTATGCCCTGCAATGTGTGCAGCTCACACTGCAGCACTCAGAACACCATCAGTTTAACTGCAGCCATCCGGTGTCAGAGAAATATGAGTAGTACTAAGACTCATTAAAATGCTATTTTTGTACTAACCATAACATGGTGCAGTACTGTGCTAATGATATTAAATCAGTTGTTAAACCATCAAAACAAAGATAAAAAAGAAACTTTATGTGGGAATTTCTAGTTAACTTCTTGTATCTACATCTATGTGAGTACTGATCACTACTCAACAAATGGAGGCAAAACTGAGCAGCGAACATAAAAATACAAGGACAAGGTGAATGGCTCTTGTTCTGGCAGTGAAATACTATGTATTCTGGTTTAAAACTGTAACTATATTTGTGTTCACTCTCCTGTTAGGTCAATTTTACTAGGTAACATTTAGTTAGCATAAATACACAAAGAGCATTAAGCAGTTTTCTGGTAGTTTCTTGTTAATATTGAGTATAGAGCAAGTTTATCCGTGATTCTTTTCATATGTTTTTTATGATAACATTGATTCATTCCACATCCCGAAACGGTCTCCTCCTACATGGGCGCTACAGCAGCTGAATGATGGAATGAATGAATAAAGTAAATTAATAATTTTAATACAACAAAAATGTAAGTGAAGCATGGAAATTGAAATGCAAAACATTTGATTGATTCATCATATATGTAACTAGAGTCACTTCATGTCTGTAATTAATTCAAGCTGCAGAAGTTCTTAACAAAAAATATTTTGAAACACTGTTCAATTTCTCTGATTCATTGCACATCCCAGAAGACTCTTTCAAATGGCAGAATCTTTCTGATTGTTCATATGCATGCAAAATGATGTTAAGATTGTGTTTTCTACTTGGATATGTGGTTGCCCTTTATACAGATAAAAACCTGGTCACATAGCATTGAAGTATTGATTCTGGTATACAATGCCAAAGGAAGCTTAGTAGATTTAAAATACACCATGTTTAGAAATGAATAGCTAGTGACTACCAAAATGTTAAAGAAAACCACAAAACATGACAAATGAAAGTGGAGTTAACAATACCAGAGAAGGAAAGCTGCTACTCACCATATAGCGGAGATGCTGAGTCACGATAGGCACAATAAAAAGATTCACACAATCAAAGCTTTTGGCCATTAAGGCCTTTGTCAGCAGTAGACACACATACACACACGCACTCACACAAACACAACTTGCACACATGTCTGCAGTCTGAAAGAGCTGAAACTACAAGTGGAGTTAACTGAGATAAATCTTCTCTATTCATTGCACCAGGAAGTTTGTCAGTTTTGTATTTAAGAAATAGAAATGAATACTATAGAATATTTACCTGTGTTACTCAACCTCAAATGCTTTTGACAGTTTCTCAAGGTCCCTGAAAGAAAATAGTTGCAAGAGTTTTATAAAGAATATTAAATAACTTTATGAACCTTATCAAACTATTCTCAAAAGTCATCCGTCATTTACTCACTATGTACTTCTGAAAAAAAAAAAAATTTTTTTAGTATAAATGACCTGCAACCCTAAATCTAAAAGGTAAAAGTTTTAAATCAATACAGAAACACTATAATACGAGTATCAGTAATTTATTTGTGCAAGGATTTAACTAGAATGGTAATTTATTAGCACAAAGTATTAAGCAGTACAAGATTCTGATATACACTTACTGTTACACCTTACTGACTACAAATACTGTGAAACAAATTTAAGCACTAAAAATTACTGTGACAGACAGAGAAAATGTTAAGGTATAACAAGATGCACAACACTGACCCAGAAAATGTTTTGAGAAAGTTATGCAGCAATGCAAATGCCAAGAGTGATTGCAGTATATTTTGAAGTCTTAAGTTCAAGCCATAATTTGGTAGTCTATGGCCTGGCAATGTGCCAGTTGTTGCCATCTTTCCTTCCAATTATGAGGAACATGCTGAAAAGTAATGCCTCAGAATTTTTTTTTTTCATGAAGCTCTTAAAGCTTTTCAAGTAAAACATTATTAACATTCCACATCTTTATTCCTCGTGCCCACATATTTGCAACCCTCTGCTACCAGAGGGATCCCAACTGTATTGTGTAACATGTTGGTGTGTAACTTAACTATGTCAGTGTGTGAGAAGCAGCATGCTGCAATAGTGTTTCAAATTCAAATAGTTCATCCACACAATGGGAAACCTTCTCCTTCAGCATGGCAATGTCAGACCACACATGAATGCACCAATGTCTGTAACAATCCAATGCTTTGGATTCGCTGTCATCTATCACTGTGCATTCGGTCCTAACTTGGCCCCATCTGATTTTCAACTCATTCCAAAACTTAAAGAACAGCTTCAAGTATTTCACTTTAAAAATCATGAAGTGGTGTAAGTAGAGATGTGGTTATGGCTCTGTCAACAAAGCCAAATGTTCTAGACTGACAGTATCAACAAATTGGTCTCTCACTGTGAGAAATCAGTTCTTCACTAGGATGACTATGTTGAGGAATAAATAAGTAGATATGAAGACTAAAGATGAAGAATGTTAATAACATCTGTTTTATTTAAAAAGCCTTAAGAGTTCTCACACAAAAATTCATTACTTTTTAGCATGCCCTCGTATTTGAGTAGAATATGATGAGCACATGTACAAAATTTAGGGGAAGACTTGAAACAGCTCCTATAGGGCTAGCAGTAAAAACTGATGATGTATGTGTAGTGAAAATATTGTCAAAATTTGCACAAACTTACAAGTAGTGTAGTCTGTACAAAAATTACACAGTCATCCCCCCCCCCTCCTACACACACACACACACACACACACACACACACACACACACACACACACACACAGGTCTTGTCCATGGCAGTCAATTACACAAATAATTGGTCACAAGCCAGTCAGTATAGAATACAGGTTTAATGTTCAAGCTAAAGAATAAAAACATTTAATAATACTGAAAGTAAAATAAAAATAAAAGCACTGAAAGACTGAAGAGGTCATGGATCAGCCAATTCATGGATCAGTCAATTCATGGCTAATGGGTGGCAAGCCAGCTACTTCAGTCTTTCCATAGGTTTCAGCTGAGGTGTAAAAACCACAGATGAAGTGAAAGCGAAAAAGGAAGTTCCACCCATCTGGCAATCCCTCATTCACTGCAGAATAGTGGCTGAATATTCACATCACAGTATTGTAAAAAAGGAGAATAGTGACGAGCACTGAATGAATGTATACATACCACTCTTCCAAATAAAACTCAAAACCATATCCTCCACTTGAATGTCATCAGCTACCATTAGAGATAACAAGTTGTCAAGCTTCAGTGTTTGACACAAAGCAGCCAAGTTAGTGCATTCTAATAGGACACGGGTCACCGACGGAGGGTTGTTGCAACAAAACTGAGGTGGATCCTCTCACCTGAGGATATGACCACGAGCTTGGCAGATGTGGGCCAGCAAAAGATAGTAGATTCAGATTGAGGAGGGAAAAGAGAAGATTGCCACACAGTTGAGAGCCTTTTATGGTACACTGCCTAATTGTGGCGGCCACAGTGAGAAATTCCTTGTTTCAAGCCTACAAAAGCTGAAGACTTACTGTCATGCACAAGTTGGATCCTTGTATTCTCATCTCCAGGAACTCCATCTCAGTAGCTTCCTTTGCTAACTGGTCCGCAAGATTGTTTCCCAGAATTCCTACACATTTTGGGGTCCAGAGGAATACAATGGAGCTCCCAGTATCATAGAGGCAAGAAAAAAAGACTGTGTATGGTCAAAATCAATTTGTTCTGAGGATGGCATTCACTTATGGCCTGCAGGTTGCTTAGAGAGTCACAACTGGTTAGGAAATTGTCGTAGGTGTGAGTGCAAATATAATGGAAGGCTTGGATAATGGCCATGAATTCTGCTGTAAAGACACTACTGTAGTTCGTGTTATTCTTGGCCCCTGGATGTGTGAAGGCATGGCAGACATTATCATTGACATCTGGCCCATCATTCTAGATGAGTGCTGAACCAAGAAATTCAGCAAAAACTGAAAGAGACAAACATCAAAATGCAGATGGTCTATCATTTACTTTGATCCAATAGAAGGTTCGGTTGGATCTCTGGATGAGGCATGCACATGGGAGGTTTGGTGAAGGTAACGTGAAAAGAGGGTTCAGGGGAGGAAAGTGGAGGTCAGAGCAAGGAGACTTCAGATGAACTGCTACTGGGATACCTGACCAGAGTTACCTTTGTGAGAGTTGAATTAATGCCAGTTTTGTCCCAGCCTGTACAACAAGACTGGCCACAAGGTGCATCCGAAACACCCAAGTCACAAGCCAGATACCACTGTGGTAAAGCAGGTCATGAAGCCATAATGTCGAAGAGGTCACTGAACCATCAGATAGACACTCATGGTCCTCCAGTTGGGATAGTGTAACAGAGCAACGTGGAATTATCCTACATGTGCTTATACCAATCATAATGTCAATATTATTTTTTCTTTCTTTTCCTTATCTTTTTTTCAGTAGTGGTACATATATGACAGTAACACGAAATAGCTAATTCCTTATCGACACAATGTTTCATTAAACTTTATTATTCACTATACAACTTAATGATTGTTGATGACAACAGTATATTTAGTTTTTATAATGAAAACATTTTATTTAAAGTAATATTCATGATTTACTAAACCTGCAAACCATGTGCACATCATATTACAAGAAGCTAAAAACTCTTTGTTTCAAGGTTGACCTAGCTCATTTAAAAGCTCTCATTATCCACTTTTCAACAATTTTTTTCCCAAAAACTTTAGTATTCATGAGCTACAAATATTCAAAATTTTCATGTTCAAGGATTTTCCAACCATAACACTTCATTCTTTTCTAAATCCAGTGCCATAGTCTTGTAGCCCTGATCTTAAACAATCTGTTAGTTTGTTAATTATTCCAATTCAAGACTTCACTTTCTAGCAACGTTTTGGTAAACTTTGGGATCCCTGTAAACATTAAAACTACTCTCCCTTCTCTCCAAGAAGATAGTACCTATAATTTTTCCATTTTCTACATATACTGCTATTAGGTAAACAAATTTACTTCACTACCTATTGTATCACTGTCCCTTTTATTATTCCTGTCTTAGGTTAATTTCTAAAATGGAGCAGCTTAGTACTGTACCAGTTTGTAGTTTCTGTAATACGTGCATCTATAAACAGGTCATGCACTGAAAGCCTTAACCCTTTGGGTACCAATGGTTTCTGCCCGAAACCATCATTTTCATTAATTTTTTTATAAGTACCAGTGCCTTTCACATGAAACTAATGATGCTATTGCAAGAGATAGATATCTAGTGGTACACTGAGGTACTTCTATGAATGTAGTGCGTCACAGCAGTCTCTTACAGCATTAAAGGCATCAGTCAGCATGGAGCTTGTGCTACATGATTGTAGAAGATTGAGAAATGTTCTTTTTTTAAATAGTTACCATAGTGAGGAGATGACTGACAGTGAAAGTAAGTACACCTAAAATTACTGTAATATAAATTTATGAGTGGTTTTGAAATGTAAGCACTGGGGTGGTATGTACTTTTGATATAAATTCAATTTTATGTCCATTTTTGCTTATTATTGAGGATTATAATTTGTTTTGTGCATTACAAGTTCATGGAAGTTTTGAGGTGGGAATTGTGCCTAGGAGAAATGTGAAACTGCTTTCAAATATATCTCAGGAAATGAAGGTGGCTGAAAACTGTATGTTCCAGTACTTCCAAAGTGAAAACACCTTCTTAAAACAACTGATTATTTACTTTTTGCCACCTTCTTCTTGTATTCGTTGCTTACTCTGATGGTGAAGTTGAATTTTGTGAAATATTTTAAAATTAATTTTTTTCATATTATTGCAACTCAAAGGGTTAAGTAAGCACACCTACTAGTCAAACAGTACAGTAACTATGTTGTCAGACAGTTCGTTTCCACTACTCGAAATATGAACAGCTATGTAAAGCTCATATTTACACTATATATTAACTATGTATCTGGTTAAGTTGACAGTGAGTCTCAAACATATATAGTTACTTCATTGATTACTGCCACTTGCGAATTTATTGAATATGCTCAGAGTTATGGAGCTTGCTGGCCCATTGCAAAGATACAGATGTCCTGCAGTTTTCAGATGTGTTCACCAAACTAAACCATATGTTAATACATGTGAAGAACAATGCAAACTAAATTCTGCAGTGAACATTACATCAGTTAATAATAGATCATTATCATCAGTAACCACAAGAAGGAGACAAAGCAGACATTCTGCAAGACTTATGAGGCAGAGGCACAAGGACTAGGCTGGTAATTTACAATAGGACTAGAGCTTTGTACAGATGCAAGAGAGTGCAGTGGTCGACACCCCAAAAGGGGTAACTGAGGCAGCAGCACATACCAGGCAGTGGAGTGTGTTAAGTTTCAACTGGCATATCTCTTTTAATCTGACAAATAAAAGTCCCAAAAACTGGAATTAATATGACTCTACCACATTAAGCAGTTCATCACAAAGATAAAGTTTTGGATGTGGGTGAACAGTTCTGTGTCATCAGAGGTACATAACAATGTTTTCACAGTGGAAAACTGGGAGTCATGGGAGAGAGCCCAGGCTTGCACTCTCTTGATGGCACTGTGCAACTAGCAGTCAGCAACATTCATGGTTGAAGAACTGTACTAAATACAACACTCATTCACATACCGGGAGAGTGAGAACATCAGCTTCACAGCCTTTGCAAGCCCATTAAACATTAACAGAAAAAGGGTCACACTCAGCATGGACCCCTGTGACACTCCATTCTCCTGTATATGAAGGATACTATAGGATGTCGCAATGCATACGTGAAACAAGCAGAGAGAGAGAAAATTCTGGATAAATGTCAGGAGGTGGTTTCTAAAACCCCCTCTCATGTGGTAAGGAGTGGTAATGTCATGGGATGACATATGCCTTCCTCATGTCAAAGAAAACAGAAGTGAAGTGTCGGCAGTGGGCAAAAGGTCTCCTAATAGAATTAAGTGGTCAGTTGTGGATCAGTCAGCCCTAAATCTACAGTGCCTGTTGGATGAAAGCCCTTCACCTCAAGAGTGCAACATAGTTGTCGATTCACAATTATGCAGACCATTAGTGAGGCTGCTGATGGGCTTATAGCTGTCTATTTTGTAGGAGTTTTACCTTGTCTCAAAACTGCGACAATTGAGGTGCATTTTTCCAAAACTGAACAAGAGCAAAAAAGTAAATTTTGCAGGAAACACATGTTTTAAATATCATACTGAAATATTAGCTACATAAACGAGATAATTTAACACAGTTTCTTGTAGACACACTTCCAATTGAGTGGTCAACCTTTCTAAATTTTTCATTGTTTATTTTAGAATGGAGGGTCAAAGTTTCCAAGTTTTTTTGAAAGTCAATAAACGCAAAGATGGAAGTTAAAAATTTTTGTAATACACACATTCAAATTGATGTTTTCCATTCCTTTTCTCTCTATTATTACAAAGTTACTTTACTGTTCATTTTGCACAGAAATTGAATAATCTGCAACAACATAGAACTTTACTATCATACTTTTGCATAAATGTTTGATAATCAGAACCGCATGATAGCATCAAACACTACTGAAACACTGCACAAAATACTGGCAACAAAAATACTAACCTGGAAATCTACTGATTAATTTCAACAGTGTTCTTACAAAACTCTTCTACACCTTCTGGTATATTAAAATGCCTAATAAGTTTTAAGATAGACTTTTTCTTTTCCTTGCTGGTCATGTTCTTCTTTTCCAAGGTGGCAGCTTTCATCAATTCCTGGCTGCAGTTTCTAGACTTCTGTACTTCAACCTGTACACGACTTTCACTACAAGAGTCTAATACTGAAAGCAATACAATATTCTTAGAATTTTTGTACGCCATCACTCACTGAAAATACAATTTGAAAGGTATCTTAGATTTAGGGGTTTAAGTGCACTGGACTTGAAATCCTGTGCAGCCCAATCTTAATGTAGTATCTTTATGATGCCATGTTGTTCCAGCATTTTACAGTATTCAGTCACTGAAAGAATATCTTCCTTTTACTTGTAGTCTTTATCCACTCTACCAAACACTTTATCAGGATTATAACTACAACCATAAATAGGGAGCTAAAGCACCTGCTTATTAAATTTTCTGTTTTTTTGTGCATATCAATAATATATTTTTATTTCGACTGTGACAAGAGTCAGGAAACAAATGAATTTCATTTAGAGCATTTTGTGGCTGGGACACCTTAATAAGGTTTCTGAGAAAATCCAGTAGAGTGGAGGCTACTTGGCTGCAACCTTTCTGTAATCTTGTTTCAAGCCAAGTATAGAAATCAGTCCTTTCCTTTGCCTGTGCTCCAGAACTGTATAGCCACACCTGCCTTTAACAGAACACTTCACCTACACAGTGCTCTGGTACTGACTGTATATCAAAACATACTTTAAATACATTTGGATTTTCCTCCTTCATTATTACATCTTGTTCCTTTTGAGAGTGTCTTTGGTCATCCTTGATGTTGCTTAAAATGTTCCCCTATGCTGTGTCTCATCGAGACAGTCTTTATGTTCCTTCTCCCTGAGAAAAGCTGGCTCGAACTGAGCAATAATCCAGAATTAATGTTGTTGTGTGAACTACTAATCTATTTCTATTGTTGGTTCTGGCAGAAAAGTCTCTCATATTATCATTAACAGTGATGTTCTGTATTTTATTCCCCTTCAGATCCCTCAGAAGCAAAGCACAGTTTGCATTTATCAACTTTTGCTTTAACTGGCTAAGAGCAAATACAGAGTTTTGGAAAATTCAGGGTTTTCAACGCCCTACAACAGCAGCATATATCGGCTCTTGACAAAACTGTTAACAGGTGAAGCATGGCAACAAGATTGATCTGTAACTACAAAAATCTAAATGTTGAAAAATGGAGCATTTATCAACTTTTCAAAAAGTGTTCCTCAATTGCATTTTTCCCCCACATGATGGGAAGTGCATCATTACACCAATACAATTGAAGACTGAAAATATGTGGAATTGTTAATCTACAGTTAGATGTTGTAGCATTTGATTATGGATTCCATCAGGCCCTGGTGGCATCTTGTGACTAAGGGCCATAGCACTGAGGAGGTCCCATGTCTCCTGGGCATGATCCTAAATAGGCATCCCCCAGGCCACATCATACAGTGCTCTGTTAAACTATCACAATCGAGCTGGAACTCTCACAGATGCACAGGGGTGTCTCACACAGATCATCCCAGAGTGCTTTTAGTAAAAATGAGCATTATATGGTTCCAAAAACGGAGTAGTTAAGGTCAGTTTCTTATACTCTACCCATATTTTGATAGAGGGAAGGCTGAGCAGTAAATGTCAGTTGCAGACAAAGTGTGCCATGAAGCACTCTGCATTAACAGTAGGATCAGAATGAATCTTGCCATCAAAGAGGATACTGGAAATACTGGTTGCTAGCTGCTGACCATACGTACAACAGAACTTGACTCAGCTGTGTTTTGTAAGGTACCGTGCTGCACCAAGGAGCCTTTTGAAGGCAGTACGGTTCTGCACTGATGGGGTGATGCTTATGTCATTGGAGTGCTCACCTGTGAACTTTGATTGCCTTAAGGATTTCCTGTGTGAATCATGGGACTGGGTTGGGATGGTAGCACAGTATTAACAGCTTGCCACTCAGCTTTCTGGATGGACTATCGTCAAGAGTGCTCAGCTGGGGAACAGAGTGGGAGTGGCACGACAGTCAAGAAATGATCACTCTCGCAGAGGTCATTGTGTACCCTCCATTGAATTGAGTGGGGGATCCAGCCTGAAACCCAGGTACAGGTACTTATACAATTGAAAGGACAATATTTCAGAGACTTCACTGGTCTCATTAAGATATGGTTTTATGTTCATAGACAGAAACGCTTCACTCACTGCTTCAGTCTATATACATAAATTCCTATCTTTATGAGACCAGTAAAGTCTCTGAAATTGTGTCATTTCATTTGTATCACATATTTAGTTCATTTTCTAATGTCCATTGAGTCCCGGCATATACCATGAAGAGAAAGGCTACCAAATATGCTATGCATAGAATGTTGCTCTTCAGAGTCACTCATAATATTTGTAAAGCAGAACACATGGAAGCACCCAACTCTGCTGAATGACCAGCTGGAACCTTACAAGGCAACACTGCAGGGACAGGAGTGGAACAGAGTTAGTTGTAAGGAGCTGACACATGTGAACATGAGCCGCACAGTTTTGTAATGGTGGATATATGAAACTACAACTGTGCAGGTACCTGACAACACCCATATTTTAATGCACTGGCTACAGTGTTAGGTTTTGGGTGCCTAATTTGAACATTCACACAACAGGTGCTTAAGGCGGAATTGCACAGAGGCTGGAATGTGGGCCATGACGGGTGACCTTCCCCCAAACAACCCACACTAATATAATATTTTGAAAAAAGTGAAGGTAATACCCAATTCTGAGGACCAAACATAGCTTAACCAAAGAAATTTGGGAAAGAAAGCTTAAATATGTAACCCTATTTACGTCCCCATGAGAAAAGTCAGATTGTCAACAAGGAAGTTGTCCTACAGACCAAGTCAGAGAGAAGGTGCAGTTGCAGAATAGGACTGCAGCATGGGAAATGAAGGGCTACTTCAATGGCTTGCCCTCCACAAAAGAGTTGTGAGCCCTTGGGGACAGGATAGCCACAGAGTTAGACTTAAGGTATCGTTAAAGGATGTAGTACAACAAGGGCTCCAGGTCCTGTGTTCACCAATCACATATTGACAAAAGAACTGCGAGCCTTCTGCAGAGGTTAGTGATCCTGAAATGGAAACATGTTACGAAGGAATGCAACTGAAATATCTGCTTCAGTATTGAAATATGTTAATGCTAATGATTGGCCACTGAAGAGAAATGAAACATTTTATAATAGGAACAATGATATATGAATAACCATAATAATTGACATGTGGCAGTTCCTGAATGACAATTTCTTTTATTTTGACTAAAGTTCAGTCTTGATCACTCATGTATGTTTTAATGATATAGGTAACCGGTTTCGGTTCTTTCTACAGAACCATCATCAGACCCATGGCTCCCTTAGGATGGTAGGCGGAGCTCTCCTCGCTGCTACGCAGTCAACTCTGCGTTGACTGCGTAGCAGCGAGGAGAGCTCCGCCTACCATCCTAAGGGAGCCATGGGTCTGATGATGGTTCTGTAGAAAGAACCGAAACCGGTTACCTATATCATTAAAACATACATGAGTGATCAAGACTGAACTTTAGTCAAAATATAACAATTAATTGATCACTGCTTTCCAAAAATGTTTACCAAAATTGTACAATTTCTTTATTGTGGTCAAAGATCTGTGATCTGTGGTAGCTGTCTGAAGTAACTGTTAATGCTTTTATACTTTTCATAATTTGTTACAGGTTTCAAAAGGTTACCCAATTAAGAAATGTGAGAAAATCCTTTGGTTACATCTTACTGGGGATTAAGGGCATAGACCAGGGTGGTTCACGATGTTCAGCCTAGACACTCATGTCATGCAGCTTTTAACATCTATAAGAAACCATTTTATGGGTAACCAATACGAATGAGCTGTTTAACCAACACCATAAGCTGGCAGTGAGTTAATACATGAAACTGCTGTGAACAGAGCTCTGTCAAGATTTAGTATGGTTCATGTGTGCTCCAAATTCTTTGAAGCCCTAGTAGGTTAGTGTACCACAGATAGAGTTGCCAAATGCCCTCTTGATACATGTGAGTTCCTCAGCAGAAGTGAAATAATATTGGGAGTAGTGAACCGAAGGGATTGGGGCAATGTATTTAGACTATGAAGCAGTCCCATCTACTTTAGCACTCACAACTTGTAACATGATGTTTGACAGCATCAATAACCTGAACTTTAGAAACACAATTGCTTCTGCTACCATTTTCATAAGGCCAACACATAGCAGAACTTTAGGAACCGAAGACAGCTGAGTCAAGTTGAATGAGTAATGAATTAACATCAAATGAGAGAATGCAAATGCCCAGCATAGACTAATTGGTGGAAGGAAAATGACATCATTTCAGCCATCAATCTTTCACTTTATACTAATGAGAAACAATGTTGGATGCCCCGAAAGAATGTTTCATAGCAGAACCTCATGGAAAATTGTTGTTGTTGTTGTTGTTGTTGTCTTCAGTCCTGAGACTGATTTGATGCAGCTCTCCATGCTACTCTATCCTTTGCAAGCTTTATCATCTCCCAGTACCTACTGCAGCCTAAATCCTTCTGAATCTGCTTAGTGTATTCATCTCTTGGTCTCCCTCTACGATTTTTACCCTCCACGCTGCCCTCCAATACAAAATTGGTGATCCCTCGATGTCTCAGAACATGTCCTACCAACCAATCCCTTCTACTAATCAAGTTTTGCCATAAGCTCCTCTTCTCCATGTTCCAACATTTCTACGGAATCCAAAATGATCTTCCCAAAGGTCAGCTTCTACCAGCTTTTCCATTTTTCTGTAAAGAATTCGCGTTAGTATTTTACAACCATGACTTATTAAACTGATTGTTCGGTAATTTTCACATCTGTCAACACCTGCTTTCTTTGGGATTGGAATTATTATATTCTTCTTCAGGTCCTAGGGTATTTCGCCTGTCTCATATATCTTGCTCACCAGATCGTAGAGTTTTGTCAGGACTGGCTCTCCCAAGGCTGTCAGTAGTTCTAATGGAATGTTGTCTACTCCGGGGGCCTTGTTTCGACTCAGGTCTTTCAGTGCTCTGTCAAACTCTTCATGCAATATCATATCTCCCATTTCATCCTCTTCCATTTCCATAATATTGTCCTCAAGTACATCGCCCTCGTATAGACCCTCTATATACTCCTTCCACCTTTCTGCTATCCCTTCTTTGCTTAGTACTGGGTTTCCATAAAAGCTCTAGATATTCATGCAAGTGGTTCTCCTTTCTCCACAGGTCTCTCTAATTTTCCTGTAGGCAGTATCTATCTTACCCCTAGTGAGATAAGCCTCTACATCCTTACATTTGTCCTCTAGCCAACACTGCTTAGCCATTTTGCACTTCCTGTCAATCTCATTTTTGAGATGTTTGCATTTCTTTTTGCCTGCTTCATTTACTGTATTTTTATATTTTCTCCTTTCAACAATTAAATTCAATATTTCTTCTGTTACCCAAGGGTTTCTACTAGCCCTCGTCTTTTTACTTATTTGATCCTCTGCTGCCTTCACTATTTCATCCCTCAAAGCTACCCATTCTTCTTCTACTGTATTTCTTTCCCCCATTCCTGTCAATTGTTCCCTTATGCTCTCCCTGACACTCTGTACAACCCCTGGTTTAGTCAGTTTATCCAGGTCCCATCTCCTTAAATTCCCACCTTTTTGCAGTTTCTTCAGTTTTAATCTACAGTTCATAACCAATAGATTGTGGTCAGAGCCCACATCAGCCCCTGGAAATGTCTTACAATTTAAAACCTGGTTCCTAAATCTCTGTCTTACCATTATACTATATAATCTGATACCTTCTAGTATCTCCAGGATTCTTCCATGTGTACAACCTTCTTTTATGATTCTTGAACCAAGTGTTAGCTATGATTAAGTTATGCTCTGTGCAAAATTCTACCAGACGGCTTCCTCTTTCATTTCTCCCCCCCCAACCCATATTCACCCACTATGTTTCCTTCTCTCCCTTTTCCTACTGACGAATTCCAGTCACCCATGACTATTAAATTTTCGTCTCCCTTCACTACCTGAATAATTTCTTTTATCTCATCATACATTTCATCAATTTCTTCGTCATCTGCAGAGCTAGTTGGCATATAAACTTGTACTACTGTAGTAGGCGTGGGCTTCGTGTCTATCTTGGCCACTATAATATGTTCACTATGCTGTTAGTAGTAGCTTACCTGCACTCCTATTTTTTTATTCATTATTAAACCTACTCCTGCATTACCCTTATTTGATTTTTTATTTATAAGCCTGTATTCACCTGACCAGAAGTCTTGTTCCTCCTGCCACCGAACTTCACTAATTCCCACTATATCTAACTTTAACCTATCCATTTCCCTTTTTAAATTTTCTAACCTACCTGCCCGATTAAGGGATCTGACATTCCACGCTCCGATCCATAGAACGCCAGTTTTCTTTCTCCAACGTCCTCCTGAGTAGTCCCCACCCGGAGATCCGAAGGGGGGACTATTTTACCTCCGGAATATTTTACCCAAGAGGGTGCCATCATCATTTAATTATACAGTAAAGCTGCATGCCCTTGGGAAAAATTACGGCTGTAGCTTCCCCTTGCTTTCAGCCGTTCGCAGTACCAGAACAGCAAGGCCATTTTGGTTAGTGTTACAAGGCCAGATCAGTCAATCATCCAGACTGTTGCCCCTGCAACTACTGAAAACAGAGGATGTAACATCGATCACCTGACTTGGCTATGGACTGAAGAGAAGACGAAAGCTGTGCATTTTAAAAAGCAGATATATCAAAAATTGCTTGTTTCAAACACAGAGGAAAATTTGAATGATTATCATGATGCTAGGGTTGCAGCAAAGAGGGTAGCTGCAGCACCAAAATCAGTTCACTTCAGCTACATCTGTGACAAACTTGAAACACCAACTTGATAGTGAGAAATCTGTCGACTTGTGAAGCAATATCATAGGCAAACAGTGGACATGGAAAAATTCTTTGGAATCAAACAAGAAAAAACTATTTTCATGAGAATATGACAAAAATTTTCTCCGGAAAGTACAAATATGACCTTTAACCTGTGGCCACGTCCAGGATAGCACACTAAAAATCATCACATCTTAAAATAAATGTAAGTAACATTTCATTTCAAGCAAAAATGGGAGAAGAACAGTTTTAGAACTATAATTAATATGTATAAACTAAAATAATATTTCAGAACAACACTGACAATGTCTATCATAGAAAGAGAGACCAATGTCATACATAATAAATACTATATCATTATTTCAGGGTGGAAAAGGGGTTTTGTTTGCAAGCAAAAAAAAAAAATATGTCTTTACATTTTTGCATAATTCAAGAGATAAATCAGGTTATTTGTTGGATTACAAAAGATAAAGAAAAGATACAGAAAGTGGCCTAATGGAACATGGGTAGGTTACATAAGAAAATATGTAGGAGCAACGTGGATGTTTTCTACTTCAGACCATACTGCATCAAGAATTCCGGAGGTACCTTTATCCTTTATCTAGCAAGTAGTTTCTGTTGACTGTGATAATAACTAATGAAAAACAGATTATTTAATTATTTTAAGCCCAGGATAAGGGTAGGAGAAGGTGGCCAAGTCCAAATCATTAATGATGTCTCAGAAAACATATGGAGAAGTAAGACCATGAAAGTGCTCAATCTTAAATTACCCACAACCTTTTTCAAGTTATTAACTGATTTCACACACATTATTGTTTGTCCAGCACTGTAACTGATAAAAAGATGTGTTTTTGTCGTATGTTTCATATATGTCAGTCTAGCAAAATATTGTCTTTCACTAATAATATTAGTATGTTTATTTAAACAGCTTGATAATATTTTAAAGGAAAGAAATAAGGCACATTCTCCTACAACAGTGATGATTTCGTATCATCAAAAGATTTCTTGATCATTTTTCTCGAATTATGCAAGTGTGTGTGTGTGTGTGTGTGTGTGTGTGTGTGTGTGTGTTTGTGGGGGGGTGTCCTTTTTCAAACAAAGCCATCAATTTTAAACTATGTACCAGTATCTGCATTGAAATCTGGTATATACTACAGTATTTCACAGAACAGAAGTAAGTAAAGAAAAATAAGTACAAAAAGTGGGTTTACCTTTGCTCCACTGATTTCAGTAGCTCTTTGTCATCCATCAGAGTAAGGACAGTCCTTAATGAATTCCATATATTATCAGACATTATGGTTCCACTACCACCACGATAATTTTGTTGCTGTGATACAGATGCTTGCTGATTTAGTGAAACAAGGAAATGCTGTGCGGCCTCCCTAAGAAACAAAACCCATCTGTCTCCATTAAAATGTCTAAGAAGTGTTGACAATCCACAAATAAAATCAACAACAAAGGAGAAAATTTTTACCACTCAAAAAGTACAGAAAAGAATATAGATATTGTAGGAAAGTCCTTACAGAATGTTAAAAATTTAGGATTAAAGGAGACCACTCACCTAAAAGCAGAAGTGTTGAGTCACCAATAAGCACAAATAAAAGAAGGAAAACTTGCTAGCTTTTGGACTTCTCCTTTGATGAGCTAGAGTGTATGGAGACACACACACACACACACACACACACACACACACACACACAGCTAGACTGGCAGTGCCAATGCTACTTTGTTTTGCAGCAGGTGGGCTGGCTAGTTGTGCTGGGGTTAGTGTAAGGTGGGGTGGGGTGGGGTGGGGGCGGGGAAGAGAGAGAGAGAGAGAGAGAGAGAGAGAGAGAGAGAGAGAGAGATAGGCCAGCTGGTAAGGAGAGGGACAGTGGACAGTGGGTGGCTAGTGGTTCAGGAGGAGGCCAGTTTGCTGGCTAGGAATGCAGGAGGGAGGGTTGGCAGGTGTAGTAGTTGCAACTGGTCGGAAGTGGCACACACTGAAGGCTACATAGAAACATGAATTGATAAAGGTGACAGGATGGAGGAAGGTGCAGAGGCACTGGGTCACTACGATTGAGGACAGGATAAGTACAGGGACAGAGGCTACATTTTAAGGATAACTCCTATCTGTGTAGTTCAGAGAAGCTGAGGTGGAGGGAAGAGTCCAGATGGCTCGGGTTGTGAAACAGCCATTGAAGCTGAGCATGTTGTGTTCAGCTGCATGTTGTGCCACTGGGTGGTCAACTTCATTCTTCACAGCAGTTTCACAGTGACCATTTGTCCTGGTGGACAGCTGGTTCATAGTCATACCAACATAAAAGACTGTGCAGTGTTTGAAGCAGAGCTGGTATATAACATGGCTGCTTTCAGAGGTGGAATGCCCTCTGATGGATAGAATATGCCTGTGACAGGAGTGGAGCAGGAGGTGCTGGCTGGATGGATTGGACAGGTCTTGCACCCAGCAAATTTACCTTCTTTAGTGTGTGCCTATTGGTGACTTCATGGTTCTGCTTTTCAGTGAGTGGACACAGCAAATGCAAATGAATTTATCAATGCTCTCTCTCTGTCTCTGTCTCCACGTGTGTGTGTGTGTGTGTGTGTGTGTGTGTGTGTGTGGTGTGTGTGTGTGTGTGTGTGTGTTCACCACCAGGTGCAATGAACAGTGTGATGAACTATGTAAAAGAACTTTAATCACAACATGGTGTTATGAGTCCTTCCTTATCCAACAATAGTTAGTGAACCGCATTTCTGGATGCCACATGAGTGTGGTTCTAAAAAGTATTTTAATTTTTTTGCGTTCCCAAGAGTATTAAAATAATTTAAAATGAAGGATGCTAACATGTTTTAGTGTATCTTAAAGATAAAGATAATGGTGATTACTTCCAGCACAGAAATGTGTGAGATTAGATTACCTCTAAAGTCTTATTAAATAAGGTGCTGCATACATGTTGAACATGCTTCAAGGCAGGAGCAGGGAACATTTCTGAATGAAAATAACGCTGTCTCAAAAGAAAATTGCTCTCTTTAGAAGATGGAAGATATGTTGTGGTCAAGAGCAACATGGAGAATCCTATTTTGAGCATAAAGTTGCCCATCATATGACCAAATGCTTCATGATGGATCATACAAATCTGGACTAAGTGTGAATCTTATGTTATTGAAGATGCTTAGAACAACCATATTAGGTATCGTTTCACAAATAATCATGTATATGTGTAAAATAAAAACAAAGTAGAAACTATCATAATCACATGTCAGTCAAAAATGTTCAAATGTGTGTGAATTCTTATGGGACCAAACAGCTGACGTCATCGGTCCCTAGGCTTACACACTACTTAAACTTACGCTAAGGACAACACACACACACACACACACTGCTGAGGTCATCGGTCCCTACGCTTACACACTACTTAAACTTACGCTAAGGACAACACACACACACACACACACACACACACACACACACACACACACACACACACGAGGGAGAGAGTGGCCCACGTGTCAATCCTTTTTTCCAAACATCATATGCAAATGGGTTAAATTTATATACATTTATAGTTTCACAATTTGTAAATACTTTCTAATTTCTGTTAGTAAAAGATTCTGCCTGGATTGAAACTTATTTGTAACCATACACAGTTGTTTCATACACATTTCAGAGCAAGTCCTCATCAGAAATCAGAATGAAGAACAATAAATACAAAGTACCTATTGGCTTCCGTCTCGGGTTCTTCGGCCGACGTTCATCTAATGATTTTTCTGACGTTTCGCCAGCACGAGTGGCTGGCATTGTCAAAGCTTCACCCTCCATTGCCGGTGGTGAACTGGAGGCGAGCTCACGGACGCAGACTATATGTACCTGGCGCGCCAACGTCCGAGGGCTTCTCCACGGTCATTTCCGGTGCGGTTCTCCTCTTGCTACCTGCGACGGTCGTTCGCTGCAGTACGGGAAGCCAGGATCCGTTTACCTTAAGGCTTTCCTCCTTCTTGTTGAAACTGTTCGCGTGTTTTTGGATTTCTACAGCTTCTCTGAACAAGCGCGTGTGATAGTGCTTCTCTACAGCCAGAACTTCCGTGTCGGCGAATTTTATTGCGTGGTCGGTCTCATTCAGTGCGTGCTCTGCCACGGCCAATTTCTCCACCTGCCCCAACCTGCAATGTCGCTTATGCTCTTTGATCCTGGTGTTAATGGATCGTCCAGTCATTCCGACATAAACTTTTCCGCATGTGCAAGGTATACGGTATATTCCCGACATTGCAAGTGGGTCTCTTTTCTCCTTCGCCGATCTAAGACACTCTTTGATCTTCCTTGTCGGTTTGAAAATCGTCTTTACGCCGTGTTTGCGCAATATACGGCCGATTCTGTCCGTCACTCTGGGAATGTATGGCAGAAAGGCCGTACCCGACATTTCTTTTTCTGGTTCCTTACTTCGCCGAGTGTTTGGCTCTGTTACACTTCTAATGTAATTTGTGGAGTACCCATTGCTCCTCAGAACAGTTTCCAGGTGTTGCATTTCTCGTTTGAGGTGTTGAGGCTCACATATTCGTCCTGCTCTCTTTACGAGCGTACTAATCATGCCTCTTTTCTGGCTCGGGTGGTGGTTTGACAGTTTGTGCAGGTATCGGTCCGTGTGTGTCGGTTTTCGATACACGCTGTGTCCCAGGTTTTCGCCGTCCCTTGTGACCAGCACATCTAGAAATGGCAGTTTCTTGTCCTTTTCTACTTCCATGGTAAATGTTATGTTGGCATGGAGGCTGTTCAAGTGTCTCAGGAATTCACCGAGCTGTTCTTCACCATGGCTCCACACCACGAAAGTATCATCGACGTACCTGTACCACACCTTAGGTTTGCAAGTCGCCGAGTCCAGTGCCTGTGCTTCGAATTGTTCCATGAAGAAGTTGGCCACCACTGGACTGAGAGGACTACCCATGGCGACGCCTTCCAGCTGTTCGTAGAAATCGCCATTCCACGTGAAATAGCTCGTGGTGAGACATGCATGGAAGAGCTTTTTGATGCATGCGAACGACCGTCGCAGGTAGCAAGAGGAGAACCGCACCGGAAATGACCGTGGAGAAGCCCTCGGACGTTGGCGCGCCAGGTACATATAGTCTGCGGCCGCGAGCTCGCCTCCAGTTCACCACCGGCAATGGAGGGTGAAGCTTTGACAATGCCAGCCACTCGTGCTGGCGAAACGTCAGAAAAATCATTAGATGAACGTCGGCCGAAGAACCCGAGACGGAAGCCAATAGGCAGTTTGTCAACAAGTGGCCACGAAAGCCTCAACAATTTTGAAATACAAAGTAATGTATCAATTTCAAAGTACATATGCAAATCACACGACCAAAAGGCATTTAAAAAAAAGATGAGTGTGTTAATAAATAAACTACAAGCCAGGCATAATCTAGCATTAGAAGTGCTACTACAGTGATGAAAGACTTCTAATTGGATTTTATATGCTTCATTAACATATTATTTCTTATTACATATTTTTATATGTTTATTATTTCTTGTTTGTGCCCTTCCTTCTTTTACAGTTCATGGTTCTTCATTCTTCATTTTTCTGCACTCTCCCATTGCCTTTCCCATTGTTCATTCAACATATACTGCTGCCAGTTTTCATTACCTTGCCTCAGCAACACTTATCATCCTCAGCATATGCTTCCAATAATGTTATGTACAGATTCCAAAGATGTGTGTCATGTCAGCAGTGGCAGAAATTTGAGTCTAAGTGAGCTCCTGTCATTTATTCAGCAATGATGCACAGAAGGACTTGCCCGAAGTAGTCACAAAACCAATACCCATCATCATATCGGGTTTGCCATTGACTGTCAAATACACTAATTTTGATGTCACACTCTTGCGTTGGTCCATGTAAGTGTGGCCCAGCACTTCTCAGTCCTTCAAAAACAACTGAGAAGTGCTCAGCACTTACTCTCTCATGGAAACATCATTTTTGAATGTTCCACCCTGCTGGCACAGGCCAGCAGAGGTTTAAACCAACTGCTTTGCATCAATAGATAGATATTCACTCACTCAATACCGTCATTTGTGGTGTAGTATGTTTTAGTTCATTTTTTTAATTGCGTAACATAGTATCATTTACAAATACAATTTATTTTGTTTATTTCTTTGCTGTAGTGGGCTTCTGTAATGGATAAATTCATTACTCGCTTGTCAATGAAGAAAAGTGATTTGGCTATGACATATGTAGAGACTGCTTCAAATGGCTCCGATTCAACTGCCATATTGAATGAAACAAAGAAAACTGATCATATTGGTGGTAACCACTCTTTTCAAAACCAGTGAAAAGATAAATATAACTGGATGATGTATGACGAGAAGTGTGATAAAGTGTTTTGGTCTGTAAGGAAATGAGTTCCTCTAGTGGGCCTTTTTCAAAGAAAACTAACAAGACAAAAATGTGATAAAAACATTTGTTGAAAACTGCTAAGACTCGCTTCAGAGAAACAGAAATATTTCATCTTTCCAAAACAAAAGACTGCAGTTATGTAACAGAATTTTAAAAGGATCACTCTGATTCATAATGATTAACTGTGCTCAGAAATATGATTTTAGATGTGTGTAAATGTAAAAATTATTTCACTGGAATTACGGAAGACTTAGTGTGTGAACTATGGAAGACTTAATGTGCTTCTTTTCCTCAAATATGTATGTCAGCAAATTGATTCCTGAGGTGATGAAATTGATACAGATCACTTTAACTATACCAGTTTTTACATGTACAACAGATCATTCTTTCTCCACCTTTCACAGAATAGAAGCTTACCTGTGCAATATCATGACACTACAGAAATTAAACGATAATGCTGTCATGCATTTACATAAACAAGAACCAAAAAACTTGAACTTTGACACCAGTAGCAGCCATTTATTGTGTGCTAATGTGCTACAGCACATGGTCAGTAATACACTAATCTTACGCCATTTCCCTTTGAATGAGAGCCAGAAATCAAACTATAATTATGCCATTTCTCTTCAAAAGCTTACTGGTATGCAAATAAAATGGACAAACCATGTTTTGTAGCGCCCCCTACGTGATAACTAGAAACCAGTGTTGAGTGCTAAAATGGTGGTCAGCTGCACTATGATCAACTCAGAGAAGGGATGTAGCTGTCTGTTTTTACTGCACATGTGCTGACTTAGCATCACCCCTTCCTGCACTACAAGTGCTACATTGCTCACAGCACCAGGTCAGTATTTTTCTTTGAAACTGTATGTAACCTACTGAGCAAGCGTAGAGTACGATGGATTTTTCAGAAGTCATTGTCATAATGGTGCTGTAGTTGAGTGGTCTTGTGCATTGACTGACAATTCATTAACCCAGGTTTGTTTCCTGCCGTTACTAATTTTTTTTTTCTTAATTTTATTTTCTTCCCCACTTAAATGATTATAAAAATTGAATATATTTAAAGAGTTCAGTTTATAAATGTAAAATTAATATATTCAATGTAGTTATCAATTACTACCCTTGTAAGTCAAAAGGCTGTATGGCAGATGGTGGTAAAAAAGAAAGTGAGTATACAAGGAAATTTAGTATGAAAGTGTTTTCTGCAAATAGAACCTCCTCCAGTAGATCTTTCAAGGATAAAGCAAGATTTGAAGAGTTAGGTAGATCTACTTTTTTAATTTTATTTTCATTTATTTTGAACATAAATCAAACATCTTAATTGTCCTAACCAATCATTAAGCTTGAATACTCAAACACTAGTGAAAATCTCAAAGAGTTATCCCAGCTATCAAAGAAATTGGAAAGTTATTAAAACCTCATAATGCTAATAGAGAAGACTATTACAAGCAGAGCTTCTGAAATGGTCTCTACTAAAAATTAAAAAAAAAATGAGCTAAAATTAATCTTTGAGAAAACCAGGGAAACAGAAAAACTCCCAGGAGAGTGGAACGTGGCCTTGATACATCCATTACACAAGGAAGGCAAATAACAAGATGTTAACAACTACAGATGAATTTATTTCCAACCAGCTGCCTACAACATATTCCCCAAGATTATACTAACCAGAGTAGAAACAACACTGGAGCATAATTTAGGTGAATAACAAGGTAGCTTTAGGAAGGGCAGATCACATTCTCAACAAATATTTAATCTGAAGTCAATCATTTTCCACAGGTTACTGAATTCAAAAGATGTTTGTAGATTTCGAAAAGGCCACTGATTCTGTGGACAGAAATTGCAGAATAAATAAAACTGTGTGTAGGAGCATGCTGATGCCCCTTTTAAGTTCCTAGAATATTTCACATGAGTAGGCTGTCACAAAAAGTAAAATACACTCTAAATATTTAGCGTTAGTGCGATTGCCCAGCCATAATTTTTTTCCCCGCACAATGTTAACAATGATTTATTGTAAAACAGAAATATAGTTAAACAGTTCAATTTATTTAAGTGAAATTAATATATTCCATTTAGGTATGATTATGACTCTTGTCAGTCAAAAGGCTATGAGCCAGTATATTGCAACACACAGGTAAAACTCTGCATGAGCTGCACTGCAGTAAACATTTTCATCAAATGATCCACTGTTTGTAGGAACCCATTCTTTATTTGTGAGAATTAGAAATTACATAGAGATTTGGAAAAAACTCTATATGGATTGTGGATTACTTCTTGTATTAATTAATTAATTAATTAGTGTGGAAAAAGAATCCAATAAACAATTATATATTTGTCTTTATCAAATAAAACTGGATTTTCAGGAGGGTTAGTTTTCAACATTGGTGAACTGTGATTTACAGCACCCACATTGATTTCCAAAAGCCAGTACCCCTGTCTGCATCTACTCATCATATCACTGTGAAGTGCGTGGCAGAGGGCATGTCCCATTGCACCAGTTATTAGGGTCTTTTCCCCGTTCCATTCACGTATGGGGTACAGGAAGAATGATTGTTTAAATCCCTCTGAGTGTGTTGTATTAAACCAATCTTGTCCTCCTATTGATAACTATGGGAGAGATATATAGGGGATTGTAGCGTATTCCGAAAGTCGTCATTCAAAGCCAGTTCTTAAAACTTTGTAAGTAGACTTTCTCAAGCTAGTTTAAGTCTATCTTCAAGAATCCACCATTTAAATTTCTTCAACATCACTGTAACTCTCCCCTGCCCTTTTCTGTATATGTTCAAAATCGCCTGTTAGTCCTATTTGGTACAGGTCCCACACACTTCAGCACTAAGTCTACCACCTGCTTTACCCATGACTCAATATGATGCTTTTTTGTTTTATGAAGTGTACAATTTTACATTTCTGAATATTTAAACCAATTTGCCAATCTCTGCATGACTTTGAAATCTCATCAAGGTATGATTCAATATTTATGCAACTGCTTTCAGACACTACTTCATTATAGGTAACTATTATCTGCAAAAAGCCTGAGGCTACTATTAATATTGTTCACAAGGCCATTATTATACTATGTGTGGCTAAAGTCATCCCAGTCTTTAAGAAAGGTGAAAAACTCAACGCAGAAAATTACAGACCCATATCGCTGTTACTTGTGTTTGGTAAACTTTTGGAGAGACTAGTTCAGCAAAGACTAATAAATTTTCTTGATAAGAACCAGATACTATCTGATGCCCAGCACAGTTTCAGAAAAACAAATCCATGACAACTGCCATATATGAGTATTTACACTGCACCCTAAATGCTCTAGACAAAAAACAAAAAGCAGCTGGCCTCTTCCTAGATCTGTCAAAGGCATTTGATGTCACAGACCACAAGATTCTTCTCAACAAACTGGAGTCATATGGCATCAGAGGCACCCCACTAAGCTGGTTCAGCTCATACCTGACAAATAGGAAACAAAAAGTGTCAATAAAGGATAACAACCAAGGGCATATCGAAACATACTACTCTGACTATTGCAATATTAAACAAGGTGTGCCCCAAGGCTCAGTACTTGGACCAGTGCTCTTCCTTGTGTACATAAACGACCTACCGTCAAACTGCCAGCACCAATACACTCTTTGCAGATGATACCAGTATCCTCACAACAAGCAAAAATGAACATGAACTCCAAGAGGCCATAAATGGAAATACAGACAAACTTGGTGATTGGTTTGAGAAAAACAAGCTCGTAGTTAACACAAAGAAAACCACTTACTAAACTTCCACTTAAGATCAAATAAAATTATGCCTGATATGAAATTACACGGTTCCCAAATATCCCCAAATACAGAATCAAGATTTCTAGGCCTATGGATTCAGGATAATCTAAAATGGCAAACACACATTAATAAAACTAATAGTAAGCTAAACAAAGTGTGCTATGCCCTATGAATCCTTGGGTACTGCACAAGCCAGGAAACTGTTCACACAGCCTACTATGCACAATTACACAGTGTAATGCAGTATGGTATTATATTCTGGGAAGACTCTACACATAGGCCAAACATCCTCCTCACCCAAAAGAGAGCTATAAGAACAATGAACAAGGCAAAGCCGACTGATATCTACAGACCTCTCTTCCAAAAGTTATTCATCCTACCCCTTGGCAGCCTGTATATACTAGAACTATGCAAATTTGTAAAAATTAATATTACAAAATTTAATAAAAATGTAAATGTCCATGACTATGGTACTAGACAGAAAATGGAACTCCATGTTAAAGAAATGCGCACCTCTGCCTTTAAAAACTCTCCCTTCAACAATGGCATTAAAATATACAATAGCCTGCCATCAGAAATAAAAAAAGAATAAGTCCCTGAGTGTATTTAATAGAAAATTAAAATCATTCCTACTTGATCATTGTTTTTACAGTGCAAGTGAATTTCTGCTCCACATGGGTGGAAAGAAACATGAAACAAATTGCAGCAAAGAATTTTGTAAAGAGTAAAACATTAATGCAAGTATGTACAAAAATCTTGCATCTATATCATCTGCTACTATGCAAATTAAGTGCAGAAAGAATATCCAACCAGGTACTGTTGTGTATATGTGTTAGAGGAATATAGCACTAAAATACAAATTTGTAACCGAGTATGAAATTTGTGTGTCCATAAATTTGTGTGTCCGTAACTTCCCACAAAATATGTATGTAAGCTCATGTTTCTGTAAACTTTTGGCATATTACTTCATGCCAGCAAATTATCACAATGTCCAACATCAAATGTATGTTTGTGCATCACCATGACAATAGTTCCCGATGTGATTCTACACCCACCCCATCATCAAGACTTCACTAATCACTTGCTGCAGAATGTTACCTGAGCAGAGGTTTTCACAAGTGCTTTAGCAGAAGAAATGTAGGGACAGAAACCTGTTGGGATTTTGGAGATATTTTTAAGCAATAGTTGACTGTAGCCTAATATGTAATGAGTCTCTGCTACACTTCTGGCAGCAACAGCTTCCATCTCAAGAAAAGTTGACATTAATAGCATATGAAGGACAACCATTGGATAAATTCCTGCAAGTAGCTGATATAGCACATGCCACACTAGAGTCAACCACTGTGACACACGTAGTAGCAACAAATATGAGCGTCACAACAGAAGGTGACAAACACGCATCACACTTTTTGGAGGAGCTGATGCCGAAATTTTGCCACTGCATCTTGTTGACAATCACTGGACATTACTGGGGAACTCTGAGAGTTACAGACCACAATGTAAGAATTGTCATGCGGTTACAGAACTTGGAGTTATGGACAGACTACGATAAGAGGATGTGGTTGCGTCGTGCATCCAATCTACAGCCATTAAACACCACTCAGCGTCAAACTACAGTTGATGATATCTGCTGGTACCACAAACAGTTCAGTGCCCATGCTACAAAGTGCATGAAATCATGTGAGAACTCAAATGGCAAGGGCAGTCCAAATTAGGCACCACGGGCTGCAACATTCACAAACGACACCACCAATAAGTAGAGTCATATTGCACCAACACACAGATGGACACACGGCAAAGGTAAGGCTCATGATGGCAATTTTACAACTTTTCTGATGAGTCATGGCATGACATCGCGTCAGTTGCACGTGACTGATAAGATTTGAGGCTTAATATTTTTAATAGATTGGTTCAGAAGTCAGCACCCTTCCAGTCACGGGCACAGTTAAGACGACAATGCAGGATCCCTTACAGTTGTTAGCCATCAACAACTCCAGCATCCAAATGCAAGGGTGCAAAGATATGACGATAGACATTGGCTTTCCTGCTCTCTACAATTGGAGTTTAGTGGTGGCAGACATTACACAACCCATATTACGTGCTGATTTTCTGTTGCACATTGCACTAGCTGTAGGCTTGGCAAATGCCTACCTTATAAGTGGGACACAATGCGACAGGATAAAGATGATTCAGAGAGCTTCTGTGGACAATGTAATAGGAGTAATTAATGATGCAAGTAAACAGTTGATCCCACATATGTCAGTGCAGTCAAGCAGTGTTAAGTATAAGACAAAGCATTATATGGCCATGACACCAGGTCCACCGGTTTCACAACGCGTCCAGAGAACAGCTCCAAAACAATTGGCTGAGACTAAGGCAATATTTGAGGATATGCTCTGTGCTGGTGATATACAAAAGGGTCAGACAGCCCATGGTCAGCCCTGTTACATCTTGTGTGCAAAAAGGATGGCACATGGCACTCCTGTGACGATTACCATAAGATGAACGCAAGAACGGTTGCAGATAAGTACCAGATAGCTAATATCCGAGAATTTACCTATTCTCTGCTCAGTGCAAAAGTTTTCTTCGCCGCAAAGCTTACAATCAGATACCACTGGCACATACTGATGTTGTTTGGTTGGTTTGTGGGGGTTGAAGGGACCAGACTACAAAGGCCATCGGTCCCTTTTTCCACGACCATGAAACAGCCATAAGGAATAAAAGCGAGCAATGGAGATAACAAGGGACAACACAGAACAAGAAAGACACAAAGACCAGAAAAAAAAGTAATTAAAAGTACACAGAGTTGTACAGCAGTTGGCCAACCATGGAAACAAAAAGAAAGGAAAAGCCAACCACCAAGAGACATACCAAGAACCCCAATCTAAAACCATAGACCAAAGGCCAGACTCAACACACAAGAGAGACAAACCCTCAGATTGAGCGATAAAAGCCCCCTGCTCGAATAAAACTCTAAACTAAGCCTGCCATTGCAGCGTCATCCGTTAAAAGAGCAGGGAGCGTATCAGGCAGCAAAAATGTCTGCCTGAGCACAGTTAAAAGTGGACAGTCCAACAAGACGTGAACCATTGTCGACGCTGATCTGCAGAAACAGAGTTGGGTCCTCACAGTGCAATAAATGATCGTGCGTCAGCCAGGTGTGGCCAATGCGTAGCCAGCAGAGAAAACTGAGTCCTTGCGAGAGACATGATGGAGGTGTGCCACACACCTGTAGTCTCCTTGATGACCCGAAGTTTGTTGGGTGAAGGCTGGGTGCGCCATTCATCACCCCAGGTACCAAGGACTTTTTGCCACAATATAAACTGGAGATCACATTACGAAAGGCCAATCTCAAGGGCTGGTTCACTGACAGCCTGTTTGGCCAGCCTATCAACACATTCATCACCCGGGATGCTGACATGACTCAGGGTCCACACAAAAACCATCGAGTGGGCACAACAGGCAAGAGTATGAATGGGCTCCTGGATAGCCATCACCAGATGAGAGTGAGGAAAACACTGGTCGATAGCTCATAAACCACTCAGGAAGTCACTACAGAAAACTAACGACTTACCTGAGCAGGAGCGGATATACTTTAGGGTGCGAGAGATGGTCACCAGCTCTGCAATGAAAACACTGCAGCCATCCAGCAACGTGCATTGTTCAGCAGAGTGATCCCCAAGAGTAAAAGCATAACCAACTCGACTGGCAACCATCAAACCATCGGTATAGACTACAGCAGAGCCGGGAAACGTGGCAAGGATGGGAAGAAAGCGTTGGCAGAGGGCCTCAGGAGGGACCAAGTCTTTCAGGCCTTGTGCCAATTTCAGCTGAAGACATGGGTGGGGCACACACCACGGGAGTATACGTATATGGGCCCAGAAAAGAGGTGGGAGAGAGAAAAACTCAAGCCCAAAGAGAAGAGACCGGACGTGAACCACAATTGTACACCCTGACTGGTATCGGCGTTCTGGAAGATGGACGACTGAGTTGGGGAACAAGAGACGGTAATTTGGATGCCCGGGCAAGCTACAAACATGTGCAGCATAAGTGGCCAGTAGTCGTTTGTGCCAGATCCACAATGGAGGGACACCAGCCTCCACAAGTAGGCTGTTTACAGGGCTTGTGTGGATAGCTTCAGTTGCGAGTCAGATCCCGCAGTGAAGTATGGGGTCAAACAACCGCAAGGCGATGCCGAACTGTAAGCCAGGCTCCCATAATCAGGACAGCACTGAATCAACACTTGATACAGTCATAGAAGGGTAGACCAATCGGCACCCCAGCTGGTGTGACTCGAGCAACGAAAAGCGTAAAGATGTCGTCAGCACATTTGTTTAAGCTGCCGAATACGAGGGAGCCAAGTCAAAAGGGTATCAAAAAGCAATCCCAAAAATAGATGCGTCTCCACCACAGCAAGAGGTTTGCCATCAAGATAAAGCCGTGGCTTACAGTGAACAGTGTGACGGCGGCAGAAATGCATGACGCAAGTCTTGGCGGCCGAAAACTGGAAGCTGTACGTTATGGCCCAAGACTACGCCTTGTGGATAACGCCCTGCAACTGCCGTTCCGCAACTGCAATTCCAGTTGAGCTGTAGCACAGGCAAAAGTCATCAGCATACAAAGAAGCTGATACAGATGTTCCCACAGCAGCAGCTAACCCAATGATAGCAACTAAAAAGAGGCAGACACTCAAGACAGAGCCTTGCGGGACCCCATTCTCCTGGACTCAGGAGGAACTAACTTGCATGCAGAAGGAACGAAGCGACACCCATGAAGCATGGTGAGGATGTGATGTTGCCATATTGTATCGTTCGCCTACTGCATACCAAAAAAGACGGCAACCAGATGCTGATGGCAGGCAAATGCTGTACGGATGGCAGACTCCAGGCAGACCAGATTATTGGTGGTAGAACGGCCCTTACAGCCTTTCCCAGCACTCCTGCTTCCGTCAGCGAATAAGGCGTCGGGCCCGGGCATGGAGCCACTTGAAGGCAATGAGGTTTTCCAATGAGGGGTGCCGCTTATGATGTTGGAGGGCCCACCTGCGATCTCTAATCGTCTCAGTGATTTCTGGTGACCACTGAGGCGCAGTCCTCTGCCGAGGGGATCGGGAAGAACAGGGAATTGCAGATTCCACTGCAGAAACGATGCCGGTGGTTATCGTGTTAACCACTACATCAATGGCGTCATGAGAAAGAGGCTCAGTAGTGGCAACGGAGGTGAACGAGTCCCAGTCAGCCTTATTCAAGGCCCATCAGGGAGGCACCCAGACGAGTGTCGCTGGGGTAGTGACAGAGAGATCAGAAAGTGGTCACTACCACACAAGTCATCATGCACACTCCATTGGACAGATGGTAGGAGACCAGGTGAGGCGTAGCGCTGTATAACGATCCTGCCTTGGAGGCGGTTAAGTGGGAAATGTGTCTCAGAGCTGGATAGTGAGTGATGGTGACGCGAGACTGGACGCGGACGTAGTTTATGTATCAGCCGATAGAGGGCAATATTGGATAGGGGGGATAGGGGGACTGTGATTTTAGTTTCAATTGTTCCCACTAGAGTAATAGAATGTTTTTCATAAACTGTTCTAGTATTTTCATAAAGTGTTGTTATGTCTTTTTGTGTATGTAAAATGTTATTAATGTGTGTTAGCAGTATGAATGATACACGAGTGTGGTTTAAGGTTAATATGAAGATAATTGTTTAACGAGTTATGTAGTAGGATTTAGCGTGGGAACATATGGATATGGACCAAGGGGATTTTTGTAGAATAGATTTGTAAAGTAAGTTTATGGTAAAGGGAAAGTTAATTCAGGTATAAATAACAATAGCAAATAACTTTATGCTTAAACAAAACTTCATCATATTAGAGAATTACGTCAGTAAACAGTGCAGTCATTAGGTTTACTATTTTGCGATTGGTTATTGATGAAAAGTGCGGACTGAGGCGGGAGAATGTTGTTTTGCTATTGGCTGTTGAGTAAACTGACCAATGGTAAAGCAATATTCTTCGCGCGCCGTTTTTCTGCTGGTAGAGAAGACAGAGTATTCTAGAGAGGAGTCTGAGCCTAGCCATGAAACAGTCTGGATATGTGTAGTAGCAGTTCCGATCGAAATGATAAGTTGCCTGATCTAGCAGTGTTTCATACACCAAAAGTGTTGTAAAGTGACGGCATAATAATTCCGATGGGTGTGTAGAAATTTTGGAATTTTTAAGTGAATTTTGTGACGAGAAAAGACACATATTCTGCGCGGCGTATTGTGCAGGTCGGTGGCTAAAAACTGTGACTGCATTTGGTCCTGATAGACTTAATATTTGGCAAGCATTATCAATCAAAAACAATCAGTATTTTTGTAGCTATTACAGTTTTCATGAAACCCAACACCATAAACTTGCTAACGTGAGTGAAAGGGATTGTGAGTGTCTGTGTTAAGACTAGCACGGGCTTGGCAGTGATACTTGTTCACCCAAGTTTCAGAATATATTAATTGAGGACAAAATTTCCAACCTTTCATTTGTGAGAAAACTTTCTCCCGAAACATAGTTTAGTGACGTAAATTGCAGCCTGGTTCACGTCGAAGTACAGTAGGCTTCCCTCGGCTTTCCTACTGATGATCTGCTGAGACAATGTTCACAGGTAGGTGCAGGTCGGTCATAAAGGGACAGAAAGAACTGCACTGCCGCACAGGGCTGCAGACCAAAAGGTCAATGGCAGAGTACGTGCCATGCGCCACAAGGAAACATGTTGAGGTACCATTATTTAAGAAGGAAAGGTTTAGCTGTGCCAACATTTGCTCAACGACAGTGCCCTGGCCTGTTGCCACCGATCCACCCCATAAGGGGTTACAGGCATTAATGTCACCCAGTAACAGAAAGGGAGGCGGCAATTGGGCTATCAGCGCAGTTAATACGTGCTGTGGGACATCACCATCCATTGGAACATAGATACTGCAGACAGTAACAGCCTGAGGTGTCCACACACTATCAGTGACAGCCTCTAAAGTTGTTTGAAGAAGTACACACTTGCTGTAAAGAGAGTTGAGGATGTAGATGCAGACTTCACCATATATCCTCGCATAAGCTGCCCAATTATTATAATAACCCCAACAGTCATGGAGGGCGGAGGTTCGCATCACTGACAACCAAGTTTCCTGGAGAGCCATGCAAAAGAAAAGGTGAAGGCTGATAAGTTGTTGGAGCTCAGCAAGGTGTTTGAAAAGACCACTGCAATTCCACTGGAGGCTAATAGGATCGTGAGGCTGGGAAGGCACTGAACATTCAATGAAGCAGTTTACGCCTCAGGTTCACCTGCCGCCACCAACTGATTTCCTGAGGAGTCGATATCCATCGTGTCTGACAGTCCGGCAAAATCCAGGTCCTCAGCAGACACCAGAATCTGCACCTTATCCTTAGATGCAGAGCTTGTAGGTAGCGTTGGGGTGGGTGCCACCGGAAGTTCCTTGGTCTTCTTCTTGGACTTTTCTCGCTGCTCCTTGGGTTTCTTTGGCTGGGAGAGCTTCACTGATTCAGTCTTCGGGACTGAGGAGGAACGTGAAGCCCTGCGACCAGCTGCTTTTGGGCACTTCAGCCACTGGTGGGCGTCATCTTTCCCACTGGTGTAAACCTGGGAAGGGAGGGTTCCAAGGGACTCCTTCCGAGCAAGAGGAGCATAAGAAGTTGGATGCTTCTCTGGCTTAGAAGTGGGGATGAACGGCCCATCGGTTGAGGGGGGGAGGGGGAGGGGGGGTGTTGCTCCCAAAGTAGATGGTGCAGAAGCAACAGCAATGGAATTGGCCCCACCATCAAGGGGGCAGGTGTAGTCTTCCAGCACTGAGATGTAACTGGGGCACGTGGAGCTGATGGGGCTAGAACAGTTGTAGCGGCAGCGTAAGAGGAGGGCATACGAACAGGATGGAGGTGTCCAAATTTCCGCTTAGCCTCAGTGTAAGTCAGTTGGTCCAGGGCCTTATATTCCATGGTTTTCCTCTCTTTCTGCAAAATCCTGCAGTCTGGTGAGCAAGGTGAATGATGCTCTCCGCAGTTGACACAGATGGGAGGCGGGGTACATGGAGTATTGGGATGTGTGGGGCGTCCGCAATCTCGACATGTGAGGCTGGGAGTACAACAGGAAGAAATATGGCCAAACTTCCAGCACTTAAAAGCACTGCATCGGGGGAGGGATATAGGGCTTGGTGTCACAGCAGTAGACCACCACCCTGACATTCTCAGGCAATGTATCACCCTCAAAGGCCAAGATGAAAGCACCAGTGGCAACCTGATTATCCCTTGGACCCTGATGAATGTGCCAGATGAAATGAACACCTCGCCCCTCTAAATTGGCACACAGCTCGTCATCAGACTGCAGAAGAAGGTCCCTGTGGAATATAATACCCTGGACCATATTTAAGCTTTTATGGGGCATGAAGATCATCCAACTTGTCACAAGTGAGTAATGCTCATGAGTGGGCAGAGGATGCTGTTTTTATGAAAAACTGCCCCAGAGCGCGTTTTGGACAAGCCCTAACATCTTCCCTAGTGGGCCTGCAGCATGCACAAGGTCAAAGAGCAGTATTTTATGTCTGGTACAGGTTTCTGCTGCACAGCTGATGTATTTGCTCTTAGTGATTACAGAGTTACACGATGAGCTTGTTTCGGTGTTTTGCCATTGTCAGGTGTACCTGTGCAGATGGTATAATATTACATCTGTATTAGTTACTATGTCTACATATGGCACATTATGCTTACATCTTAGCTGGTGTAATGTGGTCCATATTGTATCAGTTGTCTTCCTTTTATGTTATGATCCAGTTAATTCTATATACTTTTATTTGCATGATCTTGGTAAAATTATTTTTGACAGAAATTTGACAGCTGTCTCCAGTGATGCTTTATATTTACAGTGAAAATTATATTTTACGGAAAGTCAGTGAGTACGTTAAATTTTCAGAGACAGAACTTTTTGTTTCTACATAAATAATGTTCTGTTGTTTGTCATGATAATTCACCCTTTCTCTTTTACAAGGCCAATAAAATTTTTCAGGAGTTCTTATGTTTAAAACCTATTTGTTCATTATGGACATCCTCTGGTTATTTTACATCTGACTGCAATTTCCCGTTTCCTCCAAAATGTTCATTTTACGTCCTTTAGGTACTTTGTGTAGAACTGTATACATAGCCCTACATATTAACCACTAACATATGTTTGAACTAACCAAATTATATATAAATATACCAGTATCACAAACAATATAGAATACAAAGAAAAACTCTAACACGATAGGAAAATACCTGTCATCGAAACTTATGAAATAATAAATATATTACTACTTATTTTATCTGAGAACTATTTAGAACCAGAACATAACATCTACACACAAGCAGATGAAGTAGCAATGGGAAATTGTATCACAGCAACCATAGCAAACATATTTATTTATACATTGGAAGAAAAGTCTTCAACGCAAGTTGGCCCGTTTGAAACAAAATTATCTAGTGCCACAGATATGTTGATGACACACTACTACTAATAGACAGTGACAACTAAGACACACAAATCATCCATCAGCAAACAAACAACTCACACACTAATACAAATTTACAATAGAAATAGAAAAAAAACTAATCCATAAACTTTTTTGAGCCAAAAATAAGCAACAAAAACAGCCACTACCAATCTGAAATACATAGAAAACCTACCACCTCTGACATTATCAGAAATAAAAATTCTTGTCATCCAATTTAGCACAAATACACATGTTTCAAATCAATGGTTAACAGAATTTTAAAGTCACCTCCTGATAGTAATGTGATTCATAAACTATAAAAATACTACAATATGTTCAACAAAATTACTTCAACCCCAAAATAGTACTAAAATTATATAAACAGTATACAAAAACAAAAACACGTTTCACATATACAGAAATAGCATTAAAAAAGAGAAGAAAAATCACAAATAAACCTACCTATGTCACAGCACCACACATAGCCAAGTATCTAACAAGATAAACAACTTGTTCAAGAAAACAAAAACTGCTGCATATAACTGAAGCTGGCCAGCACACAAATAGCTCATTTTCTACCCTCTCCCCTTTCCTAATGACTAGCCTATTATTTTCTGGCACTGATCATCTGCAACAAATAATAGCACCCTTCCTCCAACAAAACCAGTCTTGCCCTGCGGAATGGCTGTAGAAGGCTACATAGTTACGTACATGACAATCTTCTGAGGTACTTCAAAAATCTGATTATTTAATAAATTGGCTACCTGATTGTTGTTTTCTTTAATACAAAAGTCCTCACAAGTGCTTTCCCAGTTTCTCGTAACTACTGTCCACACAGATTTAAAGTCTTTATCTGAATTATTGATTTATAGAGATATTTTTTATTTTTTGATGATTTCCCTTAAGACTTCAGAGTATTTCTTGTAATTTGTCATCAATCCTATTTTCCTGTTTACCCTAACCATTTCAAACAATTTCCTTTTCCTTGCACACATCAGTTTGATTCCTTTTGCAATCCAGTGCATTCTTCATGTCTAATTAGTACCATTTTTTGTTTCCTTGGGAAAGCAGCTGCTAAAAATTGATTGAAGCCTATGTATTAATTTATTAAATTTGGGACTAATATCTGTTTCATGCTACACATATCCTCAGTAAGCTTCCTGTGTGGCTGCCTAGAAACTTCCAGGAGTGTCTTCATTAATTACTCTTACCATTTTCCATGGTACCACTTCAATGTAATCATATAAGTTGTTTAGTACGGTTGGTTATGCGTCACGGTCAGATATGCCATTCACTACACTTAGTTAACTGTTTTCTTTTCAATGCTGGTGGGGAAACTGGCAACAGAATAAATCTTAAGTAATATTTCCAAACTGTTTCTTTTATCTGAATCTTTCACAAAATTAAAATTCAAATCTCCAAGAATATCATGTGTCGCCAACAGATTTTGGACTGGCTGCCATTGATGTTAGCTGATGATGTCTCATTTCATACTTAAGGCTGGTGAACAACTGGACACCATTCAGAAACCATAAAACAGGCACATCTGCCTGGCTGAAGAAGATTTGTGTGTGTGTGTGTGTGTGTGTGTGTGTGTGTGTGTGTGTGTGTGTGTGTGTGCGTGCACGTGAGAGAGAGAGAGAGAGAGAGAGAGAGAGAGAGAGAGAGAGAGAGAGGGGGGGGGGGGGGGGGGGGGAGACAATGCAAGTGTATTATTATTTCACATGTTTCACACCAAGAACTTCAATTTCAGCTACAAAAGTCTTATTTTTCTAAGGAAGACATACCTGTAAGCACGAAGAGTACAACACGTAATGCCAACATTGTATCTTGCTCTAACAAAGGCTGGATACAGTTCTAAAGCTCGTCGATATGCATGCACAGCTTCTTCACTCCTTCCACCATTAGCAAGAGTTGCTCCATAACTGTTCCACAACTGAAAATCCTTATCAATAAAAAAATTAAAATGTTATTAAAACCATTATTCTTGAAAATTATAAGAATATAAAAGTTTAATAATTAGAGCCTGAGGGTATGATAGGAAGGATTTGGGTTTAATGTCCGATCAATGATGAGGTCACTGGAGAGGAAGCACAAGCTTGGATTGGACAAGAATTGGGAAGGAAACAAAAAGGGTTCTTCTCATAGGAACCAACCTAGTATTTCCCTTAAATGATGTAGGGAAACCACAGAATAACTTACTATGAATAGCCAGATGAAGATTCAATTTCAATTCTTCTTACAGGGTGACAATTATTGAACTATATGAAATAAAATTGTCATAACTTCTGAATGGTTTGCATTGCAACATTGAAACAGCATGGTTGGCCGTGGGGTGTGATGGGAATTAGTATGGGCAAACACACGCGCCTTATTGTTGTTGTCCATTTGCATGTGAAAATGTCACGGTACAGCGTGCCTGAGTGTACAGCGTGCCTGAGTGTACAGTGCTTGTGAAGTCCTACGATGCGAGCAGTAACAGCCCATCTGTGGCTCAAAGGAGGATTGTGACCAAGTTCAAGCTGAAGACAATCAGTCCAAGTGTGCTAACAATCAAGAATTTGATTCACAAGTTTGAGAGAATGGGTAGTGTTCATGACGACAGTGTTGGCAATGTCGGTCATCCAAAATGGTTAAAATGCTTGACAACATCGAGAAGACATGCACTGTGTTTCAAACCAGCCACAGGAAATCGATCACATGAGTTGCACAGCAGGTAGGAATCAAGCGGGAGAAACTGGGACAAATTATTGTTGAAGACCTGCACTTCTTACCATACAAAATTCAAACCCATCAGCCACTAAGCCCCAGGGCATGCAACAGCAGTTGTGCTTTACCAGCACTATTGTCCACAGAATTGACAAACAAGACTTTGATTTGAATATGGTATGGTTTAATGACGAAGTCCACTTTCATTTGGATAGATTCTTCAATAAGCAAAATTGCCTCATTTGGGGGACAGATAATCCGCATTTCATGATCGAGAAGTTCTATTGCTGCACTCAATGGGTGACTGTGTGGTGTGCATGTCCAGCCACAGAATACTCAATGCAATATTCCTAGACTGCACAGTGAATACTGAATGGTACATGAAGGTTTTGGAACATGATTTCATCCCCATTATACAAAGTTACCCTGATTTTGACAAGATGTGGTTCATGCAAGATGGATCTCGACCCCATCAAAGCAGCAGAGTGTTCAGTAGCCTGGAGGAGCACTTTGGAGACCGTATTCTGGCTCTGGGGTACCCAGAGGCCACTGGCATGGGACTCGATTGGCCGCCATATTCTCTGGCTCTGAACACATGCGACTCCTTTATGTGGGGGTATATTAAAGAGAAAGTGTACAGCAATAACCCCAAAATCATTGCTGGGCTGAAAACAGCCATTCAGGAAGTCACTGACATCATCAACGATCAGACACTTCGATGGGTCACGCAGAATTTTGCTATTAACTGTGCCACATTATGGCCAATGATGACAGACATATTAAGATGTCATAATCTAAATCCGAATATCTGTAGCGATGTTATTATGTTTCATAAAGTGTGTGCATGCCACAGTTTGTAACTGATTTATGTTTTTCTTTATATAGTTCAATAAGGGCCCTGTAAATGCAGGTCCAGTGTTTTAAACAAAATGCTTCTTTCTTAATGAAATCATGAGAAGACTGACAGGAATTCCAGTATAATGTTCGTAAATACTAATCAGCACATTTGGAATTGAGCCTACTGCTTGGGACTTGAGGCAGAAAAATAACACAAACGGTAAAGCGAATCACATCCTATTCCCCTGGTTGAGAGGAAATTAAGATGAAAACCACAGCAAACATACTGAATGTAGCTACTTAAACAATGATATATGTAAAGTGGTTAGAGGGGTAACAAAAATATAAATGATTAGTACTACAATGATGGTACTGTGTTATAGCGTCACATAAATGACACATGTAGTATGTGGAAAGAAGATCAACACTAATCCGATGGCTGAAAATGCAGTAGAGATTGAATGTTACAAGTACAAGTAATGTGAGCTCAAATCTATACTTATGACCAAACCAGAACTGTTAAATAGCAACACACGGCCACTCGGCATTCGAAGTCAAAATGCAGGGCCAGAAAGGAAGGTAATAACTGTATTAAAGAATCGGTACACAGAGGCTTTGGTGACGAGATAAGAACTGCTGATCCACCCACTGGGCCAGGTACTTATTTCCTGTAGAGGCCCAATAGTCATCCCTGTGTACTGTCTCTAATACCATATCACTTCAAAGAAATGGAGAAAGACTCAAAGAGTGGTGCTTATATTATGTCTATCACATAGCTCCATTTTGACTGCCATGACCTCTAAAGAAGCTGAAAACACAATTATGTGTCAAACAAATAATATCACAATCCTGTCGTGCTGATGAAGTGGTGACTTATTACAGATGATATGTTTTACCATCAGAGGCCAGAAAATTGTAGTTATCCTTGAGCTGCTGTTCACTGTTATTTCAAGAGGTCTGCTGGCTAGTGGATATGCAGAATAATGTGTACCGACTTAAATCATCCTGTGGTGAGCTGAGGTGCATTTTTCATCTAACATTTAATTGTGGACTGTATTACACCTCCACACAAAACATTCACTCAACTGTAGCACCATCTGCTGATACACGGCAGCAAAATCTACACTGTTCTACTGGAAACACTTCCTGAGTCATTGATTTTTGGTCAAATGTTTTAGTGGAGTGAAAAGAACTGCCGAAAAATTACACAATATATTTTTTCTCAATTTTCATAGCCAAACAAAAAGTCAGAAATGGACAAATGGGGTATCAAAATGACCAGCATAAGGTCTATTTTTTTTTACAAGAAAGATTATTTATTTGCTTGAAAGTAATTACAATAAATAAGAAAAACTTACTTTGTGATTTGAGGGAAAATTGAAGTATTTCACAAATAGCTGTTACTACCTACATAAATGAAGTGTCAAAAAGCTCATCTCTTCAAGACCTAGCTATTCTGTGCATAAAAAGTTACACTGATGTAGAAATTGTGGAGTTCTTGCTTTTGTATTACAGGAATAAAACAAATATCAAATTACAGTACAAATTGAAACTTCTCTGTTTTCTCTTGGTCTGTATACTCTCAATAATAATAAAAAACAATACTAATAATAAAATAATAGTAGTAGTAGTAGTAGTAGTAGTAATAATAATAATAATAATAATAAACTGATCAATATTTAAATATATTATATTTAATGCTTTCTGAATAAAACTTGAACATGGAAAAACAACTGAAAAATGAGGCTAAATGTTTTGTGAAATGATTTGTATGGATGTAAAAAATAAAACAGATTAGAGAAACACTTTAATCACTTCTTTGTTGTACATGATTTTGAGCATCATTCAAAGGGACACCAAATGTTTCTCTAATCTGCTCTATTTCTTACTTTTAGATATATCATTTCACAAAACATTTGAAATCTTTCAATTTTTTTTATATTTCTTTTGGATCACATGGTACACAATGTGGAAAGAGTTGTCATATTATGACAAAGCAATAGTGTATCAGTGTCATATAGCTTAATAAATGTTAAAGCCTAAAATATAACCACATGAGCCATTCAAAAATAATATGTGAAGCTCAAATTACTGTCAAACTATACAATAAATGATAAAATTTTTTATTCATCATACTACATACACAAGCATGGAATGGATAGTCAACAACTGTCATAAACCTAGTAGTCACTTTCAGTAATATATACAATTTGTCTTATCGCTAACTTATTACTCACTGTCACTCCCTTCCCCTCACAAAAAATTCCTCCAGAAATTAATTGTGTCAGTGGAATCTGAAGGAGGAAGAATTTGAGTTACCATTACATTTTATGATGTGAGATGCTTCCACTGCAATGTTCCTTGATTCAGTTCTCCTAACCCTACAGATGAGACGTGTATACTAATCAGCCAGAACATTATGACCACCTACCTAATAGTCGGTATCTCCACCTTTGGCACTGTTAACAGTGGTGACATGTCACAGCATGAAAGCAGTGGGGGCTTGGTTGGCTGCTAGAGGAAGTTGGCACCGCATCTGCACACACAAGTCACCTAGTTTCCATAAATTCCGAGGAAGGGAGTGATGAGCTATGACGCCACGTTCAGTCACATCCCAGATGTGTTCTATCAGATTCAGATCTGGTGAGTTGGGGCAGGAACACCAAATCAATTAGAAATTGCCACTGTGTCCCATGAATCACTCCCCACACTCCTGGCCTTGTGACATGGTGCATTATCTTATTGAAAAATGCCACTGACTTTGGAAAACATGATCATCATGAAGGCTTCTAAGTGGTCTGCAACCAGTGTATGATACTCCTTCTGCCCAGCCTATGATGTCCGACATCTGTAATGAGGGGTGGCCACCAAACCCCACTACATCTGGATGTGGTTTCGTCTTGCTTTCGCCACGTGTTGAAGATACTCACCACAGCACTCCTCGAAAACTGGCAAGTCACGTACGTTCCGAAATGCCGAGCCTCCAGGCCATAACAATCTGCTATCAATCAAAATCAATTCTGCACACGCGCGCACACACACACACACACACACACACACACACACACACACACACACAGCACGCTCACTGACACTATACACACGCTGTGTGTGTGTGTGTGTGTGTGTGTGTGTGTGTGTGTGTGTGTGTGTGTGTGTGCGCGCGCGCGCGCGTGACCAGCAGGTATTCCTCATCACGCAATGGTACTATTTATATCAACGGTAGGTCAGTGGTCACAATGTTCTGGTTGATTAGTGCGTGTCATTTGTGATGTATATTTGAAAAATCATGCAGTCTTTCCAGTCCATTGGTTTTGCCATTAGCCTTATTATTATGCACAGTGTTGTACTGCAAGGATGAGATGGTGGTACTTTTTTTATAGCATACCTCACAACAGGAAGATTGCATTGCCATGTTAAATGAGTTTCATGCAAGCCAGAGATGTAGCTTACACACTGCTTCATGTATGAATTTTTTCATCGGTTAGAATGTTTGGAGTCCTATGGCTGGCAGTGTATAAAGTAATTTCCATGTAGACTATGCATCCCTGTTTAACATTCAGAACGGCATTTTATATCCTGGTGCAAAACTATGTAACAGGTTTCCAGCAGACGTCAGACTGAAAAATCCTCAGAAATTCAAAAACAATATAAAAGTGTACCTAATCTAGAAGTAGTTATCAAAATTATGCATGTGAGTCACAACTGTTTGATAGTATACTTCACAGAAGTAAAGCACAGTAGCTGATTTTGCATGTTAATGTGGAACTTGACGTATTCCACAACCCTAAAGGATGCCCTCCATAATGGGATGTACAGAATGTATGTGAATGTATGAATGATGATATTAATTAATGTGAATGATCCATGTGAGTTTTATGGTGGTCAGAGAGAGGTGGAGGAAGGGATGGGGGTGTTCTGCTGTGATAGTACTAACACACTACATGGATGACAATGGCTGGTACGATTGAAGTACTGATTAAGGAAATACCATCACCATGTGGCTGGATGCTAACAGACAACATCTATTGGCCACTGACTAAAAACTAGAAGGTCAAGCTGTTTATCTGACAGTTTTCTCATCCTAACTTTCAATTTGGTATTCCAGGTGAGGTAGTAGACACTATTAACATCAGGATGACGGCATTTATTGAATGAATGTTGACATTACATAACAGACCACCGATATAATGACATATTATATAAAATAGAGGCCATGCTACTGTGTACACCTACTACAGTTCATCCATTCCACCTAATTGTAAACTCTGAGATCAGACTGTATAGGGGAAAATATCAAAGAATATGAGAAAAAGTAAGAGTGTGTGTGTGTGTGTGTGTGTGTGTGTGTGTGTGTGTTTGTTTGTTTTTCAGCGCATGCAACATTTCATAAAATGTTCAACATTGACAATATGCTTCACTACTGTCTTTTATGACAGAAATTTTATTTCATGTCACAATTGTCTGAAAACTGTAAACACTCACATCTTGCCGTACTTGCAGTGCTGCTCTGAAACAATCAACAGCTTTATCAGTTTCCTGGCTGAGGTTGAACAGAATCCCCAAACATGTCTGTACGTCAGCATCAACGTCAGTAGGATATCGTCTTGCAGCTTCAATGAACAGATTCTTCACTTTTTCAAAGTAATTGCTGAAATTGAGACAAAAACTTCTATAAATTATATTGGAGGACAAAACTTATTCATCACCACAGGCTAAATTCTATAATAATAATAATAACAAATAGACAGTAATTGTGGAGAAGTAGAAACTGGAGCAGTAAAAGACTGCACATTCTAAAAGAAACATTAGGCATGCACACTTTTTTCCCTGTTTGAATAAATCCCAGCATGTATTTATCCATTTTGGCTGTTCTTCTATAGGTGACATAAGAAATAACACACACAGTTGAAGAGATAGTGCTCACAATTTGGACAGCTATAATGATAAAATGAAGCACACAATATCAATAAAATTAACCTTTCATTTAAAGAGGCAATTTTTCAGTCACTTTTGGATGTCCTACTTTAAATGGGAGGTTTTCCCAGTGAGAGCTAATGATGTCTGTCACAGCAGTTGTCCCTAGGTTTGTGGGTCATTCTGAGTGAACTGACAACAAATTCCTGTCATCCTGCATCTTTAATTTTCAGAAGTTTCAGTGTGGTATGTACAAACTTTAGGTTTTTGGTATTACCAAAGAATAAAATCACACTGGATCCAATCATGTTACTGGGCAGGTCCATCAATGCCACCACAGAGGAAAAAAATTGAGAGAGAATGAGCAAGGCTAAGATGCTCTTCAAATTCATTAAATTGAAACAGATTTTTTTTATCTCATCATTACAGTTGTGGGGAAGCAAGTACGGGCTTCCCTACTTTACACTTTGATATTTATAATACACTCGGTGTACAGTCTGCACCACTGAATTGTTTTAATTATAAGAGCACACTGTCCCACATTCACTGTGCAATATTTTGAAAGTACTGTTTTTATTATAATTTTTTTATCATTAAATTGTGGGTGAAAGGAATAATATTTGACAAAATTTCAAGAAAGTGACATTAGGATTTCTTGAGTTGTTACATGTTTCTCTATTTTAGTGACTGGCAGGGAGTTAAGACAGAAAGTTCATATTTGCAGATTTAGGTTGATTCACAATTAATTTACAGTTAATTTATTGGCATTATTTTTGAATTAACTGTAGAGATGAAATGTTACTCATATCCTAAGATATCCAGTTTCTCAAGAAAAAATTAATTTTTTATAGTTAATTTAGTTTTTATTTTATCTTTCGGGTCAAAATATTGGCATATTTATTCTTTAGGAGATAAACTGTACAGGTGTTAAGCTCTAATTTAGCAAATTCTGAATACAGCAGTAAGCTTTATACCAGCTATCTTTCATATTACAATTTAGTTCATTATTGTTAATTTTGATTTTACGACTATTTTAGGTTTTTTTATTGAGATACTGAATTTTATTATTTTTACTTTCCACACACCGTCAGGTGGCTTGCGGAGTGTGGATGTAGATGTAGAATGATAAAATTAGTGTATTTATTTTGCTTATAACTTATAAGGAACTAGGCAAATCTGATTTTCACCTGTTTATCAAAAACATGTCCTCTTGGTAATATTTTGAAATCTGTCCTGCTCACTGACAAAGTTTTAAAGAGCAGCAGTATTTTGATCATGCATATCAAGTGACTCTTAATAAATTTTTGAATTTAACATTTGAGTCAAAAACTTAAATTTTTCTGAAGGTCGAAAAAACCCATAACAGCTTGCCATTTTATTTTTATGTAGTTGTTTGATAGTCTTGCTACATTTAATCATAATATTTTGTTGGTGTTATATGAAGAGTAACTAAACTCTTCATTAATAAATAAATAATTATTTATGTTTATCATGAGCCACAATTTGTGATCAAATGATTACGTTACCTCACGGAAAACTGCATAATTGTTTTCAAGGGTTCATATTGACAAAGCACATTGTGAGGTTGATATCCAAGAAGAAAGAATATGTAAATGAAACACCTGTCATGCGCACGACCCACTGAAGTTGGTATAAACATGCCAGGTGCACAGCTTTTCCCCCTTTTGCATCGGCGACGTTCATCATGACTGTCTCAGTGTAGCATCGTGCTCTGCTTGTAAAGCTGTATTACAAGAATGATGACGTGTACACGTTGCTCTGCAAAAGTTCCAGACACTGAAGGGTTTGAAAAAAGGCATTGGTACAATGACTGCTATGGGTTTGGAGAAAATTATTCAGATTCGAAAAGATGGGTTCTTTTGGTGCGCAACCTAGTAGAGGGAGGAAACAAATTGATTCGACGTCAGTGGAAGCAGTGGCCACAGTAGGAAGAAATGAGTGGTGGTGTGCAAACATGTAGTGCATGGAGAATTTTCCAAGCACTGGACATACCCACGAGCACAGTGCATAAAATATTAAGAAACATCCTTCTTTGCTATCCATTCAAAATTACCCCTGTGGATGAGTTCCTTCCTGTTGACTTGCCAGCAAGAGAGACCTATGCTTTAGAATTTCTTGCTCACATGGAAGTGGACAATGACTTGCCGTGGGAGACTTTGTGGACAGACAAAGCTCACTTCCATCTGACAGGATATTTCAATACACAGGATTATCGAATATGTGCAACGGAAAATCCACACGCAAATCAACCAGTATCATTTCATCCTGAAAAGGTCACAGTGTGGTGCGGGTTTGTGGCATCATTTATCATAGGGCCATATTTTCACGAAGAGACAGGTGCTTCCGGTCCTGTTATCTGTACTGTCACTGGTTAGCGCTGCAAGTGTCTTTTGCACAAGCACGTCATTCCAGCTCTCCAACAGTGTGGATGTTTGGATGGGATCCTTTTTATGCAAGATGGCGCACCTGCGCACATTGCAAATCCAGTTAAGCAGCTGCTGAACCGCCATTAAGGAAATTCTAGAATTATCAGCCACCTTTCACCCAGGGCTACCTGAAAGATGTTCAGTGTTCATATTGCAAACTTAGCTGCATTGAAGGCATGCATTGCGCAGCACATTCTGAATGTGACCCCGGAATCATTTTGATCAGTTGTGGAACATGATGTTTCTCGATTTCAACTTGTTGCAGAAAATGGTGGACAGTATATTGAACATGTTTTGTGCCAGTCACAGAGAAATTAATAATCCAATTTGATTTTGATTGACGCTTTTTATGCGGTTTTTGGTAGCAGGACAATTAAAAACCAGTGCGAGTGATGCTTTGTATGCGGTTTTTGGCCTCAGGACAATTAAAAGCCTATATTTCCCATCCGATGTGATATGACCTTGCTGCAGTGGGTGGCCTTACATAACTAATGGAATCACACCTGTAGACCCATGCACACTGAGTAGTACAGTTAGTTTAACATGAAACGTACACCTTAGGCATTGCTGTACGATTCATTTGTCATTTGTAGTTGACCACGCTTAAATTACGATGCTTACAGTGCTATCTATCCCTACATTTTGTAACTATTTATTTTTCTTCAGCTATAACTTTTCCCCCTTCTACGATAATATTCCATTGCAATTTGACATCACTCTGACCAGCAGAGTTATTTCTACAGCAGTTTGAACGCTTAACTTTAATTGTAATCACCCTGTATAACACTTCAATCATAATTTTAAAATTTTGTTGCTATTTACTTCTGGTTTCAGCCAACTTTTCTGTTCACTACCCTTGTAAATTCTGTTACCAACCACAGTACACAAATTGTAAACTAATCTAATCTCTTTTGACTACTCTGTATCCTCCAACCCAACTTCCTTATATATGCTCCCTTTCCCCTCTCAATATTCCAAATAGTCATTGCCCATTCCATTCCTCTTCAGTGTATCCACTATTTGGTGAGTAGTCATTTATTTTCATATACATATTATCTCGATCAAAGGTTTTCTGTTAATGCAATCAGGTCTTTCCAGTGTCATAAATTCTTGACATGGGTAATTACTTCTGAGTGAAGAGATATATTGGGCAAAGAGATGGCAAAATAACACAGTATTGTGTTACAAAGGATAATATCAGTAATATGAGTATTCAATTCTGTAGTGATGTGTGCAAAGTTGTGGAACAGATTAAAATTGTCTGCCGAACTGTGACGAACTCAAACTCATCTATTTTGCATTCAATGCCCATACTGACAGACATCCAGATTTCTTGGCATTTCTGCACCTGTTTCTCCAAAGTCAAACAAGATGATGAGCTTTAATGCTGCTGCTCTTCGGACACATTTGACATCTCTGTTAGTTAAATCTGATATGGACCTTATCCATTTACAAGTATTCCAGTGCACAATCGTATTTAAATAAAAACAAATAAATAAAATAAAAAATTTGAAAAATAAAAAAAACTTTAAACACAAGGTTTTCTGTTAATGCAATCAGGTCTTTCCAGTGTCATAAATTCTTGACATGGGTAATTACTTCTGAGTGGAGATATATTGGGCAAAGAGATGGCAAAATAACACAGTATTGTGTTACAAAGGAAGATGCTGTGAATTACACAAGCTGTTTAAGTCTCCAGATCCTGCACTGACATTAGGAATTTCATTGTTTGTCTCACATAAGAGAAAAAAATAATATTTGTAACAGCTTTACTCATAAGAAACTGATGATTGAGAAATTTCTACAAGCCTATGACCTAACCACTATTGTTCTCATGGTCCTCTTTCTTCAAAAAGGAATGATAGTAACGATGGCAATTTTAAACCAGAAAAATATGTGGACAGTAATATTTTATTGCATTAGTGACTTTGTATATTTATTTATTTTCATTCTAGTGAAACTCTGTCTAGGACATATCTTACATATCCAGAACAGTTTTAAGGAAAAAAAAAATATATTTCTGTATCTACGATAACAGGAATTTCCAAGTCCGTCTATTGAAAAGAGCAAATGACATTCCATTATTAAGGCATCAGTACTTAACACACACTTTTTACAGCCACCAGACTGTGTTCATTTACAGGGGACACACAAAGCAGTAATTAACAACCACAATTTCCCCTTTTCCAAACCGTCCTTTCATTTAATATCCAGGAACAAACACGAACATGTTTTAACATACCATTATTTTTACATTTGTAAATTTTTATCAGAAAATCTCTTCAACTTCATCTACATCTACCGTATTTACTCGAATCTAAGCCGCACTTTTTTCCGGTTTTTGTAATCCAAAAAACCGCCTGCAGCTTAGAATCGAGTGCAAAGTAAGCGGAAGTTCTGAAAAATGTTGGTAGGTGTCGCCACAACTAACTTCTGCCATCAAATATACGTAGCGCAACACAGGTATGCTTTGCAGGCACAAAGATAAATACTGGCGCCAAAACCTCTGCGTCCGTAAATAAATTAAAAGAGAAGGTAGAAGAATGTATACATCATGCCATATATTCTTTCGTGTTTGCTGCTATCTCATTTAAATCCTGTCTGCCTAGTAAACTACGAAAATAGACCGAGACAACAGCAAACGTGGAAGAATATACATATCATGTCATGTTTATATTCGTATTATTCTTATGCTGAATAGTGATACAGACAGAAATGAAGCATGGCAACGGACTAAATTTTAAAATCTAAGATGACTCTAATTTCTGTGCACAATGTAATGTGCTAAGAGGCATCTGCAAAGATTTTCAAACGGAGAAAAATTTTCACTAAACTCTCGTTCAGAACATCATCTATCATACGCAGCTATTATTTGGTTCTTGTTGATCATTATCAAAGAAAGCAGCAGTGTAAGTAACAACAAATAGCAGTCTCTTGCTACTGTTTCACTAATGAGATAATGTTACTCTTTTTTTTTTATTGTAAGTGGCGGTAGCGCGCACTAAGCAATCCATGCCGCGAGTGGCAACAGGCCGTTAACACTCGTTATCAGAATTCGACAAACAATGCATGACACAGTACAATAATGCATTTTCAGCTTAGAGTGACGTAAACACCTATAACAAAGAGAACAGCACTTATCAGATCAAAGCAAAATAAGCAATCGATTCAAACCAGACAAAGCACGTGAAAAAGGAAGGGTACCCATATAAATACGGATGGAGTGCCTGACACATAGCAATGGCTACTTGGTGAAGCTTAACTGTTAAGCTTACGACTCGAACCAAACTACTGTAGCTGTATCTTCATCCATTCGACTTCAATTGTGTTTCACGTTAGAATGGACCAACTTTGTTTCGATTTGGAGGGGCGGTCTAAAACTTTTCTCTCACCTTGAATTTCGAGTCTGAAATTTCAGAAGTGGCTTAGATTCGGGTAAATTTTTTTTCCTTGATTTCGAGTCTCATTTTTCAGGTGCGGCTTAGATTCGAGTGCGGCTTACATTCGAGTAAATACGGTACATCTACATCTACATCTACATCTACATCTACATGACTACTCTGCAATTCACATTTAAGTGCTTGGTAGAGGGTTCATCGAACCACAATCATACTATCTCTCTACCATTCCACTCCCGAACAGCGCGCGGGAAAAACGAACACCTAAACTTTTCTGTTCGAGCTCTGATTTCTCTTATTTTATTTTGATGATCATTCCTACCTATGTAGGTTGGGCTCAACAAAATATTTTCGCATTCTGAAGAGAAAGTTGGTGACTGAAATTTCGTAAATAGATCTCGCTGCGACGAAAAACTTCTTTGCTTTAATGACTTCCATCCCAACTAGCGTATCATATCTGCCACACTCTCTCCCTTATTATGTGATAATACAAATCCAGCTGCCCTTTTTTGCACCCTTTCGATGTCCTCCGTCAATCCCACCTGGTAAGGATCCCACATCGTGCAGCAATATTCTAACAGAGGATGAACGAGTGTAGTGTAAGCTGTCTCTTTAGTGGACTTGTTGCATCTTCTAAGTGTCCTGACAATGAAACGCAACCTTTGGCTCGCCTTCCCCACAATATTATCTATGTGGTCTTTCCAACTGAAGTTGTTCGTAATTTTAACACCCAGGTACTTAGTTGAATTTACAGCCATGATAATTGTACTATTTATCGAGTAATCGGATTCCAACGGATTTCTTTTGGAACTCATTTGGATCACCTCACACTTTTCGTTATTTAGCATCAACTGCCACCTGCCACACCATACAGCAATCTTTTCTAAATCGCTTTGCAACTGATACTGGTCTTTGGATGACCTTACTAGACAGTAAATTACAGCATCATCTGCGAACAACCTAAGAGAACTGATCAGATTGTCGCCCAGGTCATTTATATAGATGAGGAACAGCAGAGGTCCCAGGACGCTTCCCTGGGGAACACCTGATATCACTTCAGTTTTACTCGATGATTTGCCATCTATTACTACGAACTGTGACCTTCCTGACAGGAAATCACGAATCCAGTCGCACAACTGCAACAATACCCCATAGGCCCGCAGCCTGATTAGAAGTCGCTTGTGAGGAACGGTGTCAAAAGCTTTCCGGAAATCTAGAAATACGGAATCAACTTGAGATCCCCTGTCGATAACGGCCATTACTTCGTGCGAATAAAGAGCTAGCTGCGTTGCACAAGAACGATATTTTTTGAAACCGTGCTGATTACGTATCAATAGATCGTTCTCTTCGAGGTGATTCATAATGTTTGAATACCGTATATGCTCCAAAACCCTACTACAAACCTACGTCAATGATATAGGTCTGTAGTTCGATGGATTACTCCTACTACCCTTCTTAAACACTGGTGCAACCTGTGCAATTTTCCAATCTGTAGGTACAGATCTATCGGTGAGCGAGCAGTTGTATATGATTGCTAAGTTTGACAAATACATATATAACATGTTTGTTAGATGAAAACTCAAATTTGTAATGTGACCACATTTTATTAGGACATTCAATTAATAAGCCCTCAAAACACAATGCTTTAACAATAAATAATTCTTAAAAGTGATGGGACTTAATTTTTTCACAGAAATGAAATGTGTCTATAACACATACTTTAAGAAATGGCACTGTAAAGGTAAGAACAAGAATCTTTCCAACTGTTAGCTTGGTTATATTGACATGAAATGTGTAATTATAAAGTAAAATAAGCAATCAATCAGCAATGTTTTCTTTACTGTTGAAAGGCATTTCAAAAATACAATAGTTTTGGTGGATTTTATTGACCCAACAGGAAACAAAAATGAGAAATCAAAAAATTTTTCATATTTATATGAGAACCCTGAATCCTCACTGTTCAGAAAAATATTGTTGCTCCAGGGGAGTAGGAATTACGTATGTGAATGATAAATTTTAAAAAAATTGCATAAATTATGAAATTTATAATAAAAGGCGTCTCAGTGCTCTTCCATATGGCTAATACATGATTTCCAAGTGTCTTTCCAGTACATGTACATCTATACCCTCAAAGTCACCTTGTACTGTGTGGATGAAGGTAGATCTGGTACCACTATGAGCCCCTCCCTCTCCCCCTTTTCCCTGTTCCATTTGTGAATGGAACATGGGAAGAAAGACTGTCTACAAACCTCCATAGGTGCTATAATTCCTCCGATTTTCTCACTGTAGGATATAAAATGTAGACTGGCAATGGTGAGGGAAACGTTTCTGAAGAAGAGAAATTTGTTAACACCGAGTGTAGATTTAAGTGTCAGGAAGTCTTTTCTGAAAGTATCTGTATGGAGTGTAGCCCTGTATGGAAGTGAAACATGGATGATAAATAGTTTGGACAAGAAGAGAATAGAAGCAGCTTTTGAAATGTGGTGCTACAGAAGAATGCTGAAGATTAGATGGGTAGATCAAGTAAGTAATGAGGAGGTACTGAACAGAACTGGGGAGAAGAGAAATTGGTGGCACAACTTGACTAGGAGAAGGGATCGGTTGATATGACATGTTCTGAGGCGTGAAGGGATCACCAATTTAGTATTGGAGGGCAGTATGGAGGGTATAAATAGTAGAGTGAGACCAAGAGTAGTATATACTAAGCAAATTCAGACGGATGTAGGTTGCAGTAGGTACTTGTATATGAAGAAGCTTGCACAGGATAGAGTAGCATGGAGAGCTGCATCAGACCAGTCTATGGACTGAAGACGACAACAACAACAAGTGGGAGGAAGTAATGTGTTGCTCAACTCTTCTTGGAACATGTTATCAGAATTGCAAAAGTAAACCTCTCTGCTATGCACAATGCCTCTCCTGTAGCACCTGCCAATGGAGTTTGTTGAGCATCTCTCTACTGCTCTCTTGATAGCTAAATGATCCTTTGACATACTGTGCAACTCTTGGTTAGATCTTCTCAATCTCTTCTGTTAATCCAACTTGGTAACTTGATTAACAATACTCAAGAATCAGTCGAACAACTGTTTTGTAAGCCAATTCCTTCATGGATGGATTTCGTTTCCTTAAGATTCTACCAATGAATCTCAGCTTGGCATCTGTGTTTCCTACTATTTGTTTTAAGTGGTCATTCCACTTATGTTGACTTAAAATAGTTACTCCTAGATATTTTGCCGAGTCCTTCTGCTTATTCACAGATCTCAACTTCACTGCAATATAGCCAGTGCTGATGGGTGGCTGTCCCATTATGTGTCAACTGCTGATAAATAAACACAGGTTTGCTAGCAAAACCTGTGGAAGATTTCACATCATGTCCACCACCAATAAACAGAAATGTGTTTACCAGTGGGTTTACTGAAAGCTCTGGATGGAACTGCAGGGCCATCATCATCCCACATGGCACTACTAATCATAGGCTACTTCCCTATGCTAGTCACACGCCTGATTGGGAAAGGGACAAATAACCCTACGCCCAGCGTGTATATACGGTGATGCCTAGCATCTAATCAGCAGTTCTGTTTCCAGAGCCAGTTGTGGATTATCACTACTTCAGCTTGTCTACAAGAAGTCAAGTCATCAGTAGTGTAAAGCCATCACTCACTGCTGGCCATTGTCTCTCTGGACTTCATCTCTACTCCAGCCAGCCACCAAGCAGCTAACAAATCGCCAATATGGAGGCATCAATCACCACTGACCACTGCCTTGTTTGACTCTGCAGTCAAGGAACCATAAATTTCATATTTGGGAATGAACTCAGTAAGATACTTCCCATTTGTTAAATTCAGTGATTAACTAGCACCGGGACTTTGTCAATCACTGATTATTGACTATTCCTTTGAATCTTGGCCCAACAAGTGAACTGTTTCATTCAACTGTTGAACTCTGTTCGAGAATATTAATCTCTTGTGTGAATTATCCTTAGTTGTGCAAACTTGGGTTTGGCCTTGACTGAAGAACTTGTTGCAATTGTACTCACTGAGTAACCAAAGACTCTGCTTTCCAATGAATTATGTTCCAAATGTATGCACATAAACTGTAATAAAAGTGTTGCTTTATCTTGCTGTCTGTGAATATCAGTTACACATTTTGTTCCATTTCAATCATGATACTTACTGATGATGAAGATATCTGAACTTTAGTGCTACCATACATTCCCAGAATGACTACTGCATTATAATGCATTTTCTTCAACTTTTTATAAGTAGTGTTTTCGTCACTCATATCCAATTGTTCTAATTGGTCACTCTCTCGTTATCAGTATGGTGATGCAGACCTTGGGCATCTGAGTGCAGTCACTGTTTTTGCTAACTGGATATTCAATGAGGACAGGAGCTTCTTTCAAGAGCTTCCTTTGCAAGAGTTGTCACATCTGTACACTGCCCCACCTCAGACGAGTACACTGCCACCTCTGCCATTTCTCCGTTTCAGTTAAGAATGTGGTTCAACCAATTTAAATGGTAGGAACAGCATTCTGAGTACTATGAGACTCAAGATAACACTTGATGAAAGGCTTTTTTACTTGTGTACTCAGGTGCTACACTGTATTGACTTCTACAGGAGTGCCATAAGTTCAGATGAAGGCTCACCTAACAAACTACTATGCTTCGTATAATGTTCTCAGTGGTATTCTGACCAGTAAACAATCCACAACATCACCCATGGTATTGCAGGACTTCGCAGACTGGTAAATAAACTCTAAGCTCAAAGTTTTTCACCACCACAGGGCCAGCATCTGCCCTCTGGGTGCAAAATTTCTACAAATTCCAAGTACCATATGCTCTTGCTTTCATTATCTAAAAAATTATGTTTCTACTGTGGCAAAAATTCTTACAGGAATGACAACTGTAGTGATTCGTTTTCTGTCCCAATTAGAAACTTGCTTCCAATACACATAAAGGTAATAAGGGGGTTAGTGCCTGTTTTGCCAAACAAAGCAGCATCCATAGTTGATGCACTCAAAGGTTCTGTACAATCCTCCACTCTATTAGTTATACTCTGGACTCACATTCAGGAGGACAACTGTTTAAATCTCCATACAGCCATCCAGCTTTAGGTTCTTCCATGATATCCCAAAATTGTTCCAGTCAAATTCCAGGGTGGTTTATTTGAAAAATGTATGGCTGCTGTCCTTCCCCATCCTTTTATAATTGGGGCTTGTGCTCCATTTCTAATGACCCTGCTGTTAACGGAACATTAAACTCTAATCTCCCTTCCTTCCTTTTCCATTAGCTATTGGTATTGATTCAATATTAGATGTTTTATCTGCCCAGTTGTCACACATCAGTGATCGTGAGCCCCAAGAAGCTTTGACTGCAGAAACAACACCCATTGTGCCACTATCATTCTAGTCTACAGGTGAAGCTATGACTGCACCTCCAGTTTATGTAGCCACATCACTAGTTTTTCTTGGCTCCACCATTCAGGATGTGGACCAGTCACCATCTGTGTGTAGCACATCAGACTCTATTACATACCCACAACTGCATAGTGCCACAGAGTTGGACCCTCCTCTGGACAATTCTGTAGCACCGGCCACAGATTTAGTGCAGAGTGGTCTGATTATACATTCACAGAAGGGACCAGTGGTATAGATTCAATATGCAAGACAGCTTTGTGCTACATCATTCAGGGACCACAGCAGGTGTTTCTCAATGTTGCAAATATGTATGATGATTCTTCGCCATTGTTTACAATCCTATCACTCGGTCATTAGTGCAGAGCCACATCCCTGCACTCACTACTTCAGTAGATGTGTACCAAATGGAGCAAGGTAATCATGTTCCTGAGGAAACTGACACACAAAATATCAATTTCAATCAGTACTGGTCAGACAAACTTAATAGGGGACCTGTCCTCCCAGCCAGATCATTCTGCTGGCGTTACAATAAATAAATTAATGGATTGCATCTTCATGATTCTACTTTCTCAGGCTCCACCTCTCACTTCCACTGAAAGAACAGTATTAACTGGGCACCTATGACAAAAAAACAGCAAGATTTCAGCCATTCCCAGATGTGTGTGACTCCGTGTTGCAATGGGACTGTCTTGGATATGCATTACAGTTCATGTTGCTGACAGCACACAATTAACTAAATGGTCTCTACTCAACTCTCCTGTACAAGGCAGTTTCCTTGTCCAGTATGTAAAAGTTACAGGACAATAAACACGCATCAAGCACTGGTCAATAAACACAGGCTTGCCATTGGACCTGCAGAAGACTTCATGTCTTAACCTTCACCAGTAAATAGAAATATATTTACCACCAGGTTTACAGAAAAGAAAGCTCCACCACATGAAACAGGGGTGCCAACATCATCCCAGGTGGTGCCACCTTTGATGCACTACCTCTCTATACTGATCGTGTGTACACCTGGGAGATCGACAAATAACATTCCACCCAATGTGTACTTAAGATGCTGACCTGCAGCTAGCCAGCAGTTCCATTCACAGAGCCAGTTGCAGATCATCATCACTACTTTAGCTAGTCTACAAGTAGGCAAGTAGTCACCAGTGTGAAGCCATCGAAAGCAATCACAAACATCACAATATATTTTATGTTGAAGTTACTGTTTCCAGTAATTTGTCACCTGAAGTGTAATAAAAAAAAATCTGTGGACCTCTCTGCCTATTTGTATGCAGTACGTAACATTTATGCTCAGGGTGAACTGCCAGTCCCTATACCAATCGTCAGCCTATTGCAGCTTTTTCTGCAGTTTGTTGCAGTTTTTCTGGCATTGCTACCTTCTTATAGGCACAGCATCATACCATAGAATAGCCTCATGGATCCTCGAATGGTATCCATTTCTTCATTAATAAAAATTGTGAACAGTAACGGCTGTACCACTTTCTCTGGTGTTAATCCTGATGTTACCTTTAAATATGTTTATTTTATTTCGTTAAGAACAGTGTGTCGAGCTCTGTCTGTAATAAAGTGCTAATCTAGTTGCTTATCTCATTTTATACACAATAAACTTTTATTTTGTTCACCAAACAGCACTACAGACTGCAGGGGTTGGACAAAAATATGGATATCCTGTGAGAAATGCATGCCTAGACACAATTGCAGATGCTAGCCGAGCCTGCAAGCTGCACTGCTGTATTTGATCATGAACGGCATTTGTGCATTTGTCTGCCATGGTCATAACAATGTTCTGTGTAGCAGTGAGTGATTTATGTCAGAGTTAAGTGAATGCGAACATGGGCAAATTGTTGGTGCTTGTATGGTGGATGCTTCTGTTACCAAGGTAGCCGAAGTGTTTGGTGTTTCAAGAAGCACCACATCAGAGATTTATATACAGAGAAAGTTGAAAATCATCATCTGCTAATTATGATTACCTGGCATTGCTACTAAACTGGAGGCAAGCTCAAAATCTAAACACAGCTGTTCTAATACAGAAGTTTATTGACCCAGACTGCATAAAAATACACAATGATTACTAGTTCCAGCGAAATTGAATCAGCATCTTCAGATCATTTGCATAGAAAAAATTTTTACAGGGCCAATCCATTTCATCAACTGTTCGCATTAGTTGGACACAACTTAGAGAGACAGCAAATAGTACTGTCTCCTGTCATACAATAAGAGAGAAGCTCTCTGAACAGTGCATAAAAGACATAAATAATATACATAAGACATGTATAAAATCCTTTCATATTGTGTGAAAGGATTTATACACAACTTACGTATTTTATTTGTACTATTGTGCACTGTTCGGGCAGCTATTCTACTACGGAATATCTCTGTAAGTTTGTCGAATTAATGTGAACAGTTGATGAAATGGATTGGCTGTGTAAAATTTTTTCTATACAAATGATCTGAAGATGGCGACTCGGTTTCACTGAAACTAGTGATCACTGTATATTTCTATGTGATCTGACAGAATGAACTTCTGTAATAAAAACAACAACTGTGTTTATCATCTGCCAAGTTACAACATAGCTGAAAATGTGTGTTGAATGAGTGCAACAGATCGTCATGGAAGAGGATTGTGACAAAAATTTCCGTAACAGAACGAGTGCTGCAAAAGTCGCTGCAGGATTGATGTCGCAGTCATGAACCTTATCCGCACCGAGACATGAAGGGAGCTCCATAAGCAGATAACTGTAGAGCAAGCTGGAATTAAAAAACCACTTATCAGTGATGCAAATCCCCGTGACAGGAACACATGGTGCCGAAGCCACAAAATGTGGGCTACGGAGCAATAGAAGAAAGTAATTAGATTGGGCGAGTCTGGTTTCACATTGTTTCCAACTTCTGGCCAAGTTTACATCCCAAGAGTGAAATATGGTGGGAATTCAATGATGGTATGGGCACCCATATCATACTATTGCATGAGACCCATGGTTACTCTGCAAGTTTGTTTTACCATCAAGGATTATGTGACTGTTTCAGCTCATCAAGTCAGTATCATGGTACAATGTTTGTTTCCCAATAGTGATGGTATATTCCAAGACAACATGGCAGTGGTTCACACAACTCACATCATTCAGAATTGGTTTTGTGAGCACAAGGATGAATTTTCACATCTCTCCCAGCCACTACAGTCATCAGGTTTCAATATTATTGAGCCTTTGTTGTCTACTTTGGAGAGAACGATGCATGATCACTATGCACCTCCATCATTTTTACCTGAATTTGTCACTATTTTACAGGAATTTTTATAAGATTTCCTTGAAAACCATACAGGACTTGTATTTATCCATTCTGATACAACTGAAACCTGTTTTGAATGCCAGCAAGTTTTCTACACCATATCAGACATGCTAAAGAGTTGTGTTTTTGGCGTTTCCATATTTCTACACACCCCTTGTGTATCAAATACCTTCCAGAAGCCAAGGAATGCAGCATCAACTTTGTTGTCACTGTTTATAGCACTCTGGCTCTCATGAACAAGTAGAGAAAATTGAGTTTTGAAAGATCCCTGTTTGTGGAGTCCATGTTTATTTTTATAGAGGAATTTTCATTGTCCAACAAATGTCATAATGTGTAAGAATAAAACACATTTCATAATTCTACAACAAATTGACATCAGTGGTACAGACATATAATTATGTGCATCTGCCCAATGACCCCCCTTGAAAATGGGAACGATACACACTTTTCCCCATCAATAGGAACCCTCCATCACTCCAACAACCTAAAATAAATTACTTCTAGGAGGAGAGCAAGTTCTTTTGAATTATCTCTGCAGAACCTCATTAGTGAAGTTGCCTACACACTACTTAGTAGTTTCTGTTCCACTATCGCTTATCTCAATATCTACCATTTAACACTCATGCACTGACTGAAAGTAGGAGCTATGTTATGATTTTCTCTGGTGAAACACTTTTGGAAGACCATATTCAGTTTTCCAGCTTCTCCGTCTTTCATCTTCTGTTTTTGGTGCTAGTATGATCACTGAGAGACCAAATTTATGATTTTGATCCACTTGCTGACTATGTCAGACCTAAACTTCTTAGATCATTTGTCAAACTTTTACTTTCGGATTTATTGAAAACTTCTCACATTGTTCTGCTTTGCACTTTGTTCAGTTTCTGTTCATCAACTAGGCTTTGATTTCATTTAAATAAAATGCTGATGCTCACTCTGCTTTGTTCCTAACGTAGCTCTCAGTCTCAAAGTGTCAATGCCCAAACCCAACTGACTGGATTTAAGTCTGTTGACTTTGTAAACCATTCCAATACCAATACCAATACTTCTTTCTAGATGGGTCTTCAGTTAATTTCTTTCATGAGTGTTAGCTGCTGTTAACTTACACAAATTAGATGATAGGAATCTTTTCTGCTAGATAGAGAGATGAAATGGCTGGTGGCATACTTTCATCTAAAATATGAGTGTATTACTCCAAGTCCATCCTGGATGAAAATCCAGCTAATTATCCCACTCAAACTGTCACATTATGCAGTAGTGACTATGTGATCTGGCAAGTAGCATATGTTATGCACTTTTCATAAAAACTGTCCACCATTCTCGTAAGAAAAAGTAGGAGATCCGAGAGGTACTGGAGACAAAAGTATGCATTCTTTCCAATGACAAAATACAATGACTCATTTCTTGCAGACCTGGAGACACAAACCAGTTTCCAGGAGTTCAAGCAATTTTACTTCTTAGTTGTACATAACAACATGATGCATTTTACCATCAATAAATCCTTGACCCAGTATCAAATCTGGTTAAATATCCCATAGAAACATATTGCTTTTAGATAACATCAGTCCAACACTAAAGAAAAAAGGTTTGAAAATTAAGTAGCAGCACATGCATAGTTTTCGTGACATATGCACAAAGTGTACAAGAATGGTTTGATGAAGTAGACCATTATGTTGAACTCGGGACATGTTATAGGATACTAAAACAGGTAGATACTGATACAGGCTGGTAGCATTCCATGATGGTCTGCAGCCCTTTTTGTAGTTGGGTGTGACTTGTTCTCTGTTCCACTCACTATGAACAGTTCTCTGCTAAGGAGATGCACAGTAAGTTACAACTGATAGCATGTCAGGATTTCCAGCCATTTACAACTCCAGGGATATGGACTTAATAAAACATATAAAGCAGTAACTGTACATGACAAGTAGTCACCCTGACACAGGCAGTCTGCAATAGTGCCTGAAATGTTGGTAGTTTTATCACATGGTAAAAAAAAAAAAATCAGATTGTGAAAGCCCACAACAGATCTATCTGAGATGCAAAATCCCAATTCTGTATACAATTTATCACAAATTTCATGAAGCCCTGGACCTTGTTATGGTCAGTGGATGAGAAATGTGATGCATTGTTAGTATATGGAGATATCAAAGGAACGGAAGGATGAACATCTGCCTCAACGATAGTCTGGGTACAGCCACCACATAGCCACATAGTAAGACCTAGTGGCAAAGCAAGTGCCCAGAAACCCAAAGGCTGCAGTATCAAATCTGGGTCAGACCATAGAATATTTCAGTCAGCATTTAACCTAATCTTTGCCTCACACTGATGTCAAGGCTTTCCAGGAATGAAAAGTTGTTCAGATTCTAGGTTAAACTGTAGGTTCCCTCTCTCCTCGGTAGGATTACTAGGGTACGGATAAGCACAGGCAAGTCACCGAAGTGGCACTCATTCTAAGACTTCCACTAGACCATCGAACAACACCCAGAATTCTTATTAGACCACCATCATAATGACTGATAGATCTAGAGCAGCACAAGCATTATGGGTGTTGTAACACCATGACACCAGTAGAGTGGTCATGGCCATAGTCTGGGTAGGTAAGACTTACTCACCCCCCCCCCTCCCTCTCTGTCTGTCTGTCTGCTTTTTGCAAAAAAAAAAAAAAAAAAAAAAAAAAAAAAAAAAAAAAAAAAAAAAAAAAAGAAAGAAAGAAAGAAACACACTTAAAAATGTTCAGAATGTAACCAAAAGTACAAATTAATTTGCGATGTGAATGTAAAATGACTCGTTCCACATCATTACGATTTACAGTGCAAAATGATCCATGGAACAATTATCTACATAAATCTAAGTAATGGTAGCAGTGATGGTGGAGGAGGAACAGTAGAAGTAGTCTTAAGTTGAAATAGGTGAGGATGATGACTAGCAAATACAGCTTAGTTATGAATAACATACATGCATTCATATATACATATATGGTAACAACCTTTTTAGAAAGGATGATCTCAAGCCAGCCTTTGAAAGAACATCAGCCATCATTCTTTCTGTCTCTTCAGATTGTGTATTTCCTTCTAGTGCCTGACCCTGATCTGCAATTAAGTCTTTGTATTTAGGATTTGCAAACAGCCATCTCTGAAACAGTATAAAGGAAGCATGAGGATCAACTGTGGGCACACATGCGCACACACATTTAAGCAATTAAAGCAGGTGAATTTTCAATTATAATTGTGGAATACATTCATTCCTTTTATGACAGATATTATTAACTAGACCGCATTATGTACACAAAGTTATCATCTACAGACTGAAGGAAATCATATACCACTGCATACACAGATTAGAGGAACCTTGCTTCATAGTATATCATTCGAGCTCACCTAACATTTTGCACTTCACTGTGGTTCCTGGAGATTTCTATTGCTCCAAAAACTCTTTCTCCAGATTCCTGCACTGAAAATGCTGTAAGGTGGCATAAACAACAAACAAGACACCAATGTCTGGATATTTACTTATCAGGGAATATGTCACATTTTGTACCAGTTTTTGGTTGATTACAAACCTCACCTTAGCCAACATTGGCTAAGTTTCCTCTGGAGCTTTCTATTATTATGACATAAATCTAGCACACCAGCAAATTCTGAAGATAAATGAGCATAAGGTGATATTTAGTTTAGCTTGCGCACAATGTATGACATCAGCTTCGCAATGAGTTGCCAGTCTTGAAAAGTCTGAGATCTTTTAGCTCAACTCTCAGGTAATGAAGCTGTTACCAAAGCAGGGAGATGATACTTTGCGTAATAGCAAATGATGACGTGGTCTGTACCCAGTTCTACTTGTTTTTTAATCATTTAGCAACTCTTGTGTTGCATCACAGAAAATTCAGTTATGAGCTCAGAAACACTATTATGTAACTTGTGCTCACATTTACTAATAACCACAGTTCTATTGACTGTAAGAGAAGCAGTTGGTGTGGAAAGGTCTACTTAGCACTGCAACTAGACCATATGCTAACACCTCTACACAATTCTACGCATTGTACAAATCTTTTGGGCACTGATGCACGAACAGTATAAAATGAATGATTTCCACACTGAAACAATATGAAAAGTGAATGGAAAATACACAAAAACCAGACTGCTGGATGGACTAAATTCAAGTTTGTGCACAAGACAACTATCCAAATAATCAATTTAAAAAAAAGTGACAAACGAAGTTAAAACTGGATCAGAGTTTTGCAACAGAAATTTCGTGTGTTTATAATACAATTACCATACATTTAACTAGTTAAGATACAAATTATTTGAACGTCAGATAATTATACTTTGGTCCTCAGCCTACTACACATATGTTATCACAAACATTTGATTTATTTAGGTGATCTAATAGCAACTTAAATGAAGCAAACCTCCTTATACTACGCTTGTATTTCTAACAAGTGATGTAATTTGTCCCAACCACATGTAATTCATTCTTTTCATAATAAAAATCTATAGTCCTATCAATCACAAGTACCTTGCTTTTCCACTGGTCTTATCTTTCTGCATTTTTTTTTCTCAATATGTCAAGTGGATAGGATGTCTATCAAAGTTAGAAAACAGATGATGGAACAATCAAAGACAAACACACCCTAAATTATGGAGGCATTGGGCTGTGGATAGGTAACTAAACATTGGGGGTCAGCTATTAGTTCCGTGTTCTGTTCCGCAGCCCATGCATGCACGCAACCCCCCCCCCCCCCCCCCCCACACACACACACACCCCTGACCTTAATCATTCAATTATCTGCAATTTACCAAAAGTTTTTCTTGTAATCCTGCCAGATGTATTGATGGATGATGGCATACTATCGACATGTCTCACTTCATCTACAGCCAGCAGTCACTGCAAGTGATAAACAACACAATATCTCCAGCTAGCAAGAGGTCACATGGGCATGTCAGATGGCCTATTTATGACCCCCACACTGCACGCCCAGCCTCACTTCTATTTGCTGGAGAATGTGTTGTTCTGCTGAACGAAGTATTGATGATGACTCTACATTATATTGGTCATTCTTTGTACTGTTTCATATTGTGATGGGTCTGCTTGGTAACTGAGTACAGTGACATCTACCAACAGCTGATAACTTCTACTTTGGCAGACTGTCATACCATTCGGGTAAGTGATTAATTTCCATCGAGTGGTTTCTGCCACCATAACTAAAGCTGGGGTACTGACAATTGTTTCATTTATACCCTGGACAATTAACACGATCAGTAATACTTCTGAACAATGTGTCAGTTATTCTGTATTTCAGTGTAATCACCAAGTGTTACTTTTGTGATATAAACTGGGGACTACAAATGATTTCTATCGCATGAAAGCTTCTAAATGAATCTTTGTATCAGTGGTAGCATAACCAATCCAAAATAGTGCATCACACAGGATGAGTGCACACAATTCAGCTCAAGAATATGAGCTAGCAATCAACATCCTTCAAATGAAAGAGAGGTTCGAGGTTGAGAAAGACATAAAACAGGTGTGATATGAATGTAATGTATAGACTATTGAAAAAAATTAATTTAGGTATTAGTGCTATACAATATTATTCAAGGTAGTCTGGTGGAACATTGGTCTTCTTCAACCCTGAATCTGCCAGTCTCTGAATTCCATTTGAAACGGCTTATGATACAATGCAGTATGAACATTTTGCATGTTACTGAATTCTCAGAGTTAAAGGTCATGTGTTGTTCTGTTAGCCTGATCATTTGTTTATTATGAAGTACCAAATCTGTGATAAGTGCATTTCAGCCACATGTATACTTCTTGTTGTTCCAATTTTCATGGATGTTAGTGAAAAATCCACATATGATTATACTTTTTTCATACATTCTTCTACAAGTCTCATCTACACTCTTTTCATGTTGCAAGGTCATTTATGAAGTTCTCAATTTGTATGTAATTCTGTTATTGTAATAGTCATTCCTATTCACACTAAAAACATTTATTATATCACATTTTATTGACTTTTTCTTAACACTGGCCAACAAATGTTGATACAGACCATTTTACATTTCAAATTTTGCATCACATTTAATATTTTACCATCTTATTGCTAGAAATTTTCTTAGTACTGTGAAATTGTGTGGTGCACTTGGAACTGGTAAGAAACACTATACACGCTCTACGTTGTACAACTCTGAAGTTTTTTGCATACACTTTAAAAGTTTGAGGAATACAAAATATTCAATTTTTATTATCTCTTAGCTTAATTATTACAGTAAGTATCCGTTTGAACAATGCATGAGGATAAGGAAATTTACTGTCTACAAATTCCTTAACACTGCAAACACAATCAATAACTAACAATTTATGAAGATGCTTCTCGAAAGTCTCATTGATGGTGGTAGCTTGTTATATAGCTTCATTCCTGTGTGTTTAAAAGTACTTTTGGCTCTTGTGCTGCTTTGTAAATTCTACATCTAGTTTATATTTATTTCAAGCTTCATGGGAATGGATAGCTGTTTTGCTAGGTAAAGAAATTTTTTGGTGGAAAGAAGACATGTTTTAATATAAAGGAAAGGTACGGTCAAGATGCTGAGGTCTCTAAACTGCTTTCGACATGACGAGCAGCTTTTAGATCCTGTGACTGCCCTTATAGCTTACTTCTGCCACAGGAACACTGTTTGAGCACTGTGAGAGTTGTCCCATAGTTTTATTGCATACTGCATATGAGACAAAGAGGACACAGTAAGGAGGTAGTAGTAGTTGTTTACCAACCAATGTTTTCAATTTGCTTAACAAAAAGACTACTTTACATAATTTAATATGTAACTGTTCGGTGCAGCTGTTCCAAGTCAATCTGGGATCCAGGTGGATTCTGAGAAGTGTGACCAAGTCACATGCATTTACTTTTTCATTTAGCTTGTGCAGGGAGAAGTACAGAGTTTCTGTCTTGCTATTGTTTAGGACGAGATTGTTTTGTCAAGCCATATGGCTGACTTTTCAAGCATTACTTTTGTTTTTTTCCTCACCTCCACCAAGTTGTTATCCATGGTAATTGTATTATGAACTTGTGATGCAAGAAAGTACCCAGGCCTGCTGTGCACCTCTAACAACTGGTACGGCATTTGATTTATGGTTATTTACCAAAACTTCCTGCATTCTGTTAGTCAAGTATGATTTAATTAGTGCCTGTTTGTTATTCTTGATACTATAGCACTCTATCTTATTTATGAGTATTTTGTGGGAAACAGTGTCAAATGTTTCGCTCAGGTCTAGTAGTAAGCCAAAACTGAAGTAATTTTTCTAAAAATCAACAAGAATATCAGTAACAATAGTTTCTATGGCATTTTTTACTGTAGACAAACCTGCCCTAAAACAAAAGAGCAAAGTGGAAAGTAGATTTTGATCCTCAAAATAGCTCCAATGTTGTAATTTAATACAACATTATATAATCTTAGATGATATAGGTATGAGTGATATTGGACAGTAACTTTCAGGTCTGTTTTTATCCCCTTTCTTATAAATTGGGATAATAATAATAATAATAATAATAATAATAATAATAATAGCCTTCAGGACCTAGGGATATTTTCCAGTCTTAAAAGTATTACTGAACAGAAAGGTAAGAGGTGCAACTATAATGTCAACTGTCTGTTTTAGGATGGTATTTGAGATGCCACACAGATCTTCACTGTAAGAGCTATGTATGTTTGTGGCCACTTTGTATACATTGTGGCAGGTAACCTGTTTCCATTTACAAGATAAGTTATTTGAGTCAGGGATGCTTATGGAAGTCCTAGCAGAAGTTCCAGCATCCAGTGTGGAGGTAGTCGGAGCTTCACGCTTAGTGCCATTTACAAAGAATTCATTTAGTATTTTTCGCAATATTGGAGTTACTTGTCTGTTTTTGTGTTTCTTTGCTATTGTGTTTATTACCTTGAAGGCACCTTTACATTTTTTGCTTTAATTTTCAACAAAAGCATCACTGGTGCTCCGCTTTGCTTTCTGTATTTTGGGCCTATATCTCTTCCTCACTTCTTTGCGCCTCTGTTTTAATTCTAGGTTACCAGTTTTAGCCGTTTTATGTAGGGCAACAACAGTGTTTCTCTGGTTATGCAGTTCAGGTGTAAACCAGTTGTTCGTATGTAAGTATCTTATGAAAACTTTTAAACAGAGCATTAATGTTAAGCAAAAACATACCATTTCTAGTAATGTTTCATTGCAGTGCTGTATTATCTGTAGCAATGGTTTTACTATCACTTATGAAGCAGTATATTTTCACATATAACTATTTTAAAAACTCTGCTGTGTAATTGAAAATCATTCCTTACCTCCAGAATGTAACAGGCATGATTAGGGTAGTTCTCATTTGTCAAACTGATTGCAAGAGCTTTCAAAGCATTTAAATTATAGGGATCCAGCTTCAATGTTTGCATCAGGCAAATAATGGCTGCAGGGTCCTGTGAAACAGTAAAGAATTTGCAAATGAAAACTATTAACTACTGAAGTGTGTATTTTTGCACTTACTGTTAGTGCACCAATGAAATTACTAGCCCTTTCAATGCCAATAAAGGGTTAAATCACTTAGACTGTTAAGTGCATCACACAGACACTAGAGTGAAGTCCTGGTCCAGCCTTCTTGGTTCAGGTTTTCCACATTTGCTAAAATCACTCTCTGCGAATCAGAAAGGTTCATTTAACAAGATACCAGACTATCACAGATACTAGCACACAGTATTTACTGTAACTCGTATAATCCCAGAAAAAATATTGTGGAAACAGAAAAAAGGAATGGCTATTTCTTAATGTTTTCCAACATCCCCAAAGAGACTTGAAAAAATTATACGACTGTTTAAAATTTGATACATAGGAAGACACAACTGAGTATCTTTAGGAGCTACTGTTAATCATTTCACTGTGCACTCTATGATCAAGACGCAGTGCATGAAACAGAAGAAAATTCTAGAGGCCCAATCATTTAATACACCTGCACGTGCATATTCCCAAGGTGTAATTATTTTACAACCACACACTATTTACTCTCTCTGTCGTTCAAAGATCATCACAACAAATGTGCATGTCCTCTCTCTGAATACTTTATCATCTTAGAGCATGAAACAACACGGTGAGACAAGAGGCTAATGAACATTGTAATAAAAATGAAATTCAGTCTCCCCCCCCCCCCCTCTCCCCTTACAATAAAGACCAATGATTTTCCAACATGCACCTTAATTTTCTGCATATCTTGTTGCTTTTGCACATCACATACAATGGACTGGATCTGTTAATTTTGGTAAAATCAAAATGAAATCTGTCCGGATGTTGAAGTATTCTTTGGGTATCTTGTGATTATGATTTTCATTTCACTTTATACAGTGCATCATCACAAAGTCTCTCAAGCAATCATCTAATGTGTGATTTTATGAGGGGAATTTCAGTTACAAAGACTTCGTTAAACAAGTTGATGTCCAAGATTGACATATCCATATATCATTAATCAAGCACAGAGTTGAGAGAGAAAGATAGTCCATACAATATCACATGTCAAGGGAAAAAGAGGAATAAGTAACAAGTTTAAAACAACTGCAAGTCTCACCTGTTCATTGAGTGCCTGTGAATTTCCTAAAAGCAACCATGCTTCTGCATTCTTCTCATCCTGTTGACAAGCAGCTTCAAAATAAAGAATTGCTCCAATGAGGTCCCCTGCTGCTAATCTCTCCTTTCCTTTAACAAGTGGATCCTCACATCCAGATACTGGGTTGTCCTCATCAAATTTGTATAACTGCACAAAATAAGAAATTACTGTTAGTCTGTAAAGCTTAGTGACATGTTCCTTATTAAAATCTATAGGAAATGGCATGATCAGATTTCAGCAGTTCACTGAAAACGAGATCTTAAGATCTAGACTGTTTTATTTGCTCTATATAACCAGGAACTGTCCTGACTCCCATATGAAATGGCAAGGGTAGAGAGTGAGAGAGTGTGTGTGTGTGTGTGTGTGTGTATATATATATATATATATATATATATATATATATAGTAGAAAAATTAATATCAAAATTCAGATTGCAATCCCTTCAATCAGCATTTCACTACTGGTACCACACACAGTTATTATTCTCAGTCTGTTTGCCTACCGTCAACTACATGTCACAGCATAACAACCAAGTCAATACGAGGTCTCTCATTTTACATTATCTGCTCTGATGGGTATTCTCTCTATGTCTCCCCCCCCCCCCTCCCCCCCCACTCCTCCTCTCTCAATGTGAAGAGAGTGCATAGGTCTATGTGTAACAGGTAACGGAGGAATAAAAATAGTTTGTTTCACTTGAATACTATATGGGAGTAAAAAGCAATGTCTATGAACTTCTTTTATTAGACTAACTTCATTTTAGTGTAGCGTTAACATAGAAGGAGGAGTTTTGACATGTGTAAAAGTTGGAGATAAAGTCAAAAATATTGGAGCCAGCAGTTTTTGTGTAGATCACACTCTTGAAGCATGTGCTGTCAGTTGTTACTGCAGAATACTTCTCTTGTAATTTTAACAGTATATAGATCCCCTGTAGGAAACTTTCAGCTATTTATGAGAAGCCTAGATGTATTACTGAGTTACCTGTCACACAAGAAAAAGCAGTTTGCAGTTTGTGGAGATACCCATGTAGATGTGTTAAAAGATTCTGATAGGAAAAATGAACCCCAATAATTATTTGACACTTTAAATCTGATTTCAGTAGTGAATTTTCCAACTCTGGTGCAGCAAGATAACAAGACCCTGACTGATACCATTTTTATTGAGAGTACTCAGGTTGAATCAATTAATGTGTATCCAGCTGTTAATGGACTACCCGATTAACTTAACAGAAATAAACAATGTAGTATCTTACAGCACTGAGGCATGTTCATACCAAGCAGTGAGGCTTATTAATGTTACTAGGATACAATGTTTTAAGAATAAGTTCTAACAGGTGGTTGGGATGAAGTATATATTGAAAGAAATGTTAATGTAAAATTCAAGATTCCATATTTGTGTCAATTTTTGAAAGTGGCTGTCCTGAAAAGTTATCCAGAAAGTGGATTAAAAAGCAAATTGCCATGGATAACCAAAGAGAAAATATCATTTAAGAGGAAAAGGTAAATCTTTGGTATACAAATACCAGAACATATAAAGATCAAACATTGCTTTCACCCTACAAAAAAAGACTTAAGTTTAAGGAAAACCATTGAAACACGCAGAAATATGTACATCACAACAGAAATAAATAAGTGGATAGTAAGATTAAAACTATACGGGATATTGTTAAACAGGAGACAGGACAACCAGCCAGGGCACAAGACACTATCACTATTAAGCTAAATGACAATACAGTGACTGACAATTCACATGTTGTGAGCATTTTTAACACTTGTTTTCTAAATGCAGCAGCAAAAATGGGATTACACCATTCAGTTGAGAGAGCAAGGGAATATATTACAAATGTCATTCCACATAACTTTAAGCAACTCGAAATAACAGCAACGTCCTTCACTGAATGTAATAGAATTAGAAAAGGTCTCAAAACCAAAAGCCCTTATGATGTTGAGAGAACTTAAAACAGAATTCTGAAGAGCTGTTCTAATTTACTCAGCAATATCTTGCGTGATAAAAATAATGCATCACTTGCGCAGATATTTTTTTCTTTACAGATTAAAATATACAATTGTAAAATTTCTTAACAAGAAAGGTTAAAAGGAAGACTTAAATAATTATTGTCCACTCTTTCCGAAAAATTTGAAAAAGTAATGTATTCAAGAGTACTGTCATATTTAAGTGATGACAATTTACATAGTACATCAAGTTTGGATTCAAGAAAGATTGTTCGGCTGAGAATGCTATCTGAACATCCACGCACCAAACATTACAGCTCTCAAATAATAAAACATTACCTGATGGTATTTTTTGTGATATTTTCATGGCATTTGATTGCATAGATCATGTTACTCTCAGAAAAACTCAAGTTTTATGGAACTGATAGCTTTACACAAAAGTAGTCTAAATCTTGCTTAAGAACCAGAATGAAATAGTGGTGCTAAATAATTCAAACAATATCGGAAGAGTAGAAAATTTTAGTGATTGGGGAGAAATCACACAGGGAGTCCCACTGGGTTCAGTTTTAGGTCCCTCCAATTCCTTGTACGTGTGAATGACCTTTCACTTAGCAATCATCAAGCAGAATTGGAACTAGAGTAAAATTTCACTCTGCAGCAAGATGTGCATCGATTTGAAACTTACTGGCAGATTAAAACTGTGTGCTGGACCAGGACTCAGAGCTGACGTCTATGTCTTTCACGGGCACAGGCTCTACCGAGTTATCCAAGCATGTCTCACGACCCGCCGCCCCAGCTTTACTTACACCAATAGCTAATCTCCTACCTTCCAAATTACACAGTAGCTCTCCTGCATACCTGCTGGGACTAGCACTCCTGGAAGGAAGCATACTGCAGAGATATGGCTTAGCCACAGCCTGGGGGATTGTTCCCAGAATTAATTTTCACTCTGCAGCAGAGTGTATGCTGATTTGAAATGTCTGTCATATTATACAGGAGAATAGGAGAAGAGGTACTGACGGAAAAGAAGCAGAGTGAGCAGGTTGCCTGTCATGCTCAGCTGGCTTACTCAATATAGCATGTGCCCTTGAAAGGCAAAGGTCCCAGGTTCAAGTCCAATTCCAGCACATTTTTATTCTGCAAGGAAGTTTCACATCAGGGGACACACTGCTGCAGAGTGAAAATTCATTCTGGAAACATTCCCTTAGGTTGTGGCTGGTCCATTTCTCTGCAATATCCTTTTCTCCAGGAGAGCTAGTCTTGCACATTATGAAGAGTAACTTCTACAAAGTTTAGGTAGAGCTCTGAGGGCAGGTCATCAATCATGCTTCGATATCTCAGTCAGTAGAGCACTTGCCTACGAAAGGCAAAAGTCTCATGTTCAAGTTCCAGTCTGGCACACAGTTTTAATCCGCCAGGTAGTTTCAGAATTGGTACATTTTGCAGACAATACGAAAGTAATAATAAATCACATTAAAGAAAAAGCGGTGTTCATGATGTTTCTCAAAGAATTACTAAATGGTTCTCAGAAAACGAGCTCTCCCTAAATCATGAGAAAATAAGACTATACTCAGCTGCAATTTGTATAAAAATGCTGAGAGAGAACACAGCCATCTGGATGCACTTTTAGTAACTTTACTTATGTCTTGACCACACTTTTATTTTTCATCAACCTTACACAATTCGACTTTTTGCCATTTCCAAAGGCATTGCTATGTCAGTCATATAAAAAACATTGTATACATTGTATCTTGTCAACATTCTCAAGCATGAGACAAGTGCAAGACAAGTAAAGCTCTTAAAAAACACAGGACAGTGCTGGTGACAGGAGTACCTAAACATCACACACAGACAGTTCATAGACACAGATGCTGTGTGTGGACAAACACTGCCCTGTTGAAAAATGGCACCACAATACTGTCGCACGACATAACACGTGAGGATACAAGATGTCCGTGACATACCACTGTGCCATCCAACTTCCCTCAACCAATATCAGCCATGACCTGATGTCAAACCCGATGACTCTTAACACCTGACGCTAGGAGTACCACTGCTGTGTCTATCCAAAGCACTCTTCCCAGGTTGACACCTTTTCCAGTCACCAGTCTTCTGACTGGTTTGATGCAGCCTGCCATGAATTCTTCTCCTGTGCCAACCTCTTCATCTCAGAGCAGTACTTGCAACTTACATCCTCAATTATTTGCTATATGTATTCCAATCTCTGCCTTCCTCTATAGTTTTTATTCTCTTACAGCTCCCTCTAGAACCACAGAGGTTATTCCATGTCTGAACATATGTCCTACCAGCCTGTCCATTCTTCTTGTCAGTGTTTTCCATGTACTCCTTTCAACACCAATACTCCAGAGAACCTCCTCATTCCTTATCTTATCAATCCACCTAATTTTCAAAATTCTTCTGTAGCATCACATCTAAAAGAATTCAATTCCCTTCTTTTCTGGTTTTTCACACAGTCCGTGTTTCACCACCATATAATGCTGTGCTCCAGATGTACATTTTTAGAAATTTCTTCCTCAAATTGCGGGCTATGTTGGATACTAGCAGACTTCTCTTGGCCAGGAATGCCCTTTTTGGCAGTACTAGTCTGGTTTTTATGTTGTCCTTGTTCAATCAATCACATGTTATTTTGCTTCCTAAGTAGTAGATCTACTTCGTGATCACCGATCCTGATATTAAGTTTCTCACTGTTCTCATTTCTGCTAATTCTCATTATTACTTTCGTCTTTCTTCAATTTACTCTCAATCCATATTCTGTACGCATTATACTGTCCATTCCATTCAGCAGATCCTGTAATTCTTCTTCACTTGCAATGAGGATAGTAGTGCCACCAGTGAATCTTATCATTTATACCCTTTCACCTCGAATTTTAATTCCACTTTTAAACTTTTCTTTATTTCCATCATTGCTTCTTTGTTGTAGAGACTGAATAGAAGGGGGTGAAAGACTACATCCTTGCCTTACACCCTTTTTCATCCTAGCACTTCGTTCCCTCTTGGCTCTTACACATATTGTATGTTACCTGCCTTTCCATATAGATTACCCCTATTTTTCCCAGAATTTTGAACACGTTGCGCCATTATATGTTGTTGAACGCTTTTTCCAGGTCAAGAGATCCTGTAAAAATGTTTTGATTTTCCTTCAGTCTTGCTTCCATTATCATTTGCCACATCAGAACTGCCTCTCTGGTGCCTTTACCTCTCCTAAATCCAAACTGACCATCATCTAACACATCCTCAATTTTCTTCTCCATTTTCTTCATATTCTTGTCAGCAACTTGGATGCACGAGCTGTTAAGCTGATTGTGTGATAATTCTTGTGCTTGTCGGCTCTTGAAATCTTGGGAATTGCGTGGATGATTTTTTTCCATGTCTGGTGGTATACCATCAGACTCATATATTCATCACACCTAAGTCAGTAGTCATTTTGTTGGCACTTCCCCTAACAATTTTAGAAATTCCAATGGAACGTTATCTATGCCTTCTGCCTTATTTGACCTTAAGCTCTTTTAAGTTCTGATTTTAATACTGGATCCCCTATCTCCTTTATATTGAGTCCTGTTTCTTCTTCTATCATGTCATCAGGTAAGTCTTCCGCACAGAGGCCTTCAATGCATTCTTTCCACCTATCTACTACTCCCTCTGCATTTAACAGTACTTTCTGTACACAAAGACTAGTAAGTGGCACAGGTCACATCAATATTCGAGAAAAGTAGAAGGAGTAATCCACTAAATTACAGGCCCATATCATTACCGTCAATATGCAGTGGGATTTTGGAACATATATTGTATTTGAACATTATGCATTACCTCAAAGAGAACCATTTATAGACACACAGTCAACACGGATTTAGAAAACTACATTCTTGCAAAACACAACTAGCTCTTTGCTCACACAAATTGTTGAGCGCTACTGACCTGGGATTTCGAAGTGATTCCATATTTCTAGATTTCCAGAAGGCTTTGACACGGTATCGCGCAAGAGGCTTGTAGTGAAATTGAGTGCTTATGGAATATCATCCCAGTTATGTGACTGGATGCACGATTTCCTGTCAGAGAGGTCACAGTTTGTAGTAATTAATGGGAAGTCATCAAATAAAACTGAAGTCATTTCTAGTGTTCCCCATGGTAGTGTTATAGGCCCTTTGCTGTTCCTTATCTATATAAATGATTTAGGAGACAATCTGAGGAGCCATCTTAGGTTGTTTGCAGATGATGCTGTCGTTTATCGACTTGTAAAGTCATCAGAAGACCAAAACAAATTGCAAAACAATTTCAAAAATATACCTGCATGGTGCAAAAATTGACCCTAAATAACGAAAAGTGTGAGGTTATCCACATAAGTGCTAAAAGAAATCCATTAAACTTCGATTACACAATAAATCAGTCAAAACTAAAGGCCATAAATTCAACTAAATACCTAGGAATTACATTTACAAACAACTGAAAATGTTGTGGGGAAGGCTAACCAAAGACTGCATTTTATTGGCAGGACATTTAGAAAATGTAACAGATCTATTAAAGAGACTGCCTACATTACGCTTGTCTGTCCTCTTTTGAAATGATGCTGTGTGGTGTGGGATCCTTACCAGATAGGACTGATGGAGTACATCAACGAAGTTCAAAGAAGGGCACCATATTTTGTATTATTGCGAAATAGGGGAGAGTGTGTCACTGAAATGATACAGGATTTTGGGTAGACATAATTAAAACAATGGCATTTTTCATAGTAGCAGAATCTTCTCACAAAATTTTAATCACCAACTTTCTCCTCCAAACGCGAAAATATTTTGATGGTGCTGACCTACATGGGGAGAGATGATCATCATAATAAAATAAGAGATATCATAGCTCACACAGAAAGATATAGTTGTTTGCTTGTTCTGCACACTGTATGAGATTGGGATAATAGAGTGTTATTGTGAAGGTAGTTCAATGAATCCTCTGCCAGGCACTTAAATGTGATTTGCACAGTATCCATGTAGGTGTAGATGTAGATTACCCATTGCACTCTTAAGGTTAACACCCTTGCTCATTGACAATGGTCATCCAAGGTGGCGCTAAACACAAAGCAATGCTATTCATCAGCAGTCCATGCTTCCCAGACATAACACCACTCCACATGCAGAAATTTGTGTTATGGTGTTAAGGGCATCTTACACAAGGGACAATTATTCACTACTCTGGTTGCTGCTAGTCTCTAACAAACTGGGGGGATGACATAGAAAGTTGCTAGCTTACTTACTCTTGAATGGCACGTACAGATGTGAAAGGGTTATTAGACCAGCTGGCCAAATGAAGACCCGCGATGAGGCCCCTTTCAAACTCTGACGTGTGCTGAAAACACCGTCTCACACAAGCACCCGTTATCTCCGTGTCTTTCATGATGATCACTGAACATCTGACACTGTTCACATTCCCTTGTACACCATACCAGACCTGCTAATAACACTAACATGGACAACACTAATGCACTCAGGTGGCCATTTTACTTGTAACAATGAAATTCAACTCTCCGGTTCCCGGTACTGCCAGGGATTTTTCCGTGGTGGGAGGACTGGACCAGATGCATTCAGTCTCATGATGCCAACGGAGGAGCTATTTGATTCAGAGGTAGTAGCATCAAGATCAGAATGTCAATAATGGTCATGAGTGCAGTGTGCTGACTCCATACACCTCAATACCCTATCTGATGATGAATGATTGAGGGTGACACAAACGTGTGATCTTCAGTGCCTGATCATGGGATTCCCTCCCCTTTCTCCCCCAACCTCAAGTGTATTTTGCACATTTACACTGAATAATGTCTTATCAAATACTTCTCTTGGGTAACTCATCACTTTAAAAGAAAGAACTTATTACAAAAAACTACCTGACAGGTAGCAAAGCAACATTTAAATTTAACCTAAAATAATTTCTTCTGAACAACTCCTACTATTCCATTGATGAATTTTTATTTTTGTGTGTATTAGCATGAGTATGACTGAAAAATAATATTTTCATTAATGTTAAAACTAATCCTGTATACATATACTGTAAACTGGTTATTCAAACCATCTATGGATAGGAAATAGCATCAGAACAGCGGGAGTGAAAGATCTGTTGAAGGAACAGCTCTCACCTATGGTTACAGGGAAAATGACCCGTGTGCAAATCAGAGAAGCTGGTGTTGAAGGGTAGGATGGGGTGAAGATTTGTTCCCCAACCTGTGCCATCTGGATTCTGTCCAACAAACATCAGGTTCTCTGATCTGTGAAGGTGGGTACTATTCATACAACACATCATTTTTTCATAGGCCTACATACACACCTCATTGCCTGTCCTGGACACCTCACATGTATTCTTTATCATCCACCATATTGTTTTCATGATGACTGCCATCTATCTTGGTCCCTCCTTGCAAATTCCACTTGTAATATGATAATTAAATCATCTTGTAACCTGTTACATTTCATTGTTATTTATAGTTTCTTTTTGTTTTTTACAATCTTAACACAGTTTTTTGAAAGTTGTTGAATATATCAAGTAACATACACCTGTGATTACTCATATAGTGCAAGTGCTATGGTTGTTGATTTCTTGGTTATATGTATACAGAAAACAGTTAGTACATAGTTGACAATGCTACAAATTACTAGCTAATTCATAAAACAGTTTTCTGTGCAAGTCAACATTGCAGTAAAGAACTGTGCATTGCCTGAAAACAAAAGTTACCTTTAGAACTTAAAATTAGCAGCAGCTACTTTCTCTACTGCTAATATTACCATCACCACATCCATATTACTACTGCTGCATCTACACACATATACCTCCACCATTATCATCTCTACTGATTATCTATTTAACAGTTTTTGCATCGAGATTCTTCGTAGTCACTTAATGGTAGCCCAGAGCACATTGTGAAGGACTCAGAATTCTTCATCCATTTCATTTTAGAGAGCAGTCTTGGTCTGCACACTTTCCTCTTCTGCTTGCTGGTTGCATGGCCTTCCCCTGGTTCTATGGCACATTGTGATACACAGTGTCAAAAGTCACCACATGAAGACCTGTGACATTCTGGTCTCTCACATTCCTTCAGTGCACAGAACATAACTTCAGCAGTGTTGCTGTTCCAAAATTGCGGGAGGAGCAAGCCAGTTCAAAATTATGATATGTCTGCCATGCCTTTTTGAACACTGCATTAGCAATGTTGTAGCAGATCTTGTGTGTTGACTCATGACACGGAATCTCAACATCTGGTATGCCATGCTGTATCAGTTGCTGCTGCCCAACACTAGTCTTGTCTGCATACAGAGGGCATTCTCAGACAGTGTGCAATATCGTGCCTCCTTCTCCAAAGGCATACTCATTTGCTACTTTTCTTCCAATTCGATGACAGTACATCACATATGTCAGAAAAGTAGGTCAACCACCTTGATGGGGTTCAGGTGTCTTAAACTGAGCCTTTGTTAGATGTTTGGAAAGAACTGAAAGTTCATCTTCTTGTCTGGTTCCATCTTAGCATTCAAACAAAAGGAGGAGGGTCCAGTTTCTTACTTGTTTTCAGTCTGTGAACTGCACTCTTACAACATTCTGAACATGGTGGTAGCCATTCCTTACCAAGCAGTAAATATACACTGGTGTCCAAAATTAAAGCAAACAAACAGAAATTTTGCAAGGTTGCATTTTTTTTTTTGCCACAAAACAGTGTAAACAGGTGGTAGTAAAGTAGAAACAATGTAAAGAATACAGAATGTAAACAACTGCAACATGCGTAATGGTAGACAAAAATGTTTTTCATTTTTTTCAATGCAACGGATTTGCACACACATTCCGACACTGATTAATGCACTCAGTATGGGCTATGACCACCTCTGGCGCAATACAGGCCTGACAACAATGGGGCATGCTGTGAATGATGTCAGTCTCATGTTGACACACTAACACCCATTATTCCTGCAGAGCTGCTAGCAGTCTTTGACAGTAGTTGGTGGATGCTGACATGATGCAAGCCATCTTCCTAGTGCCTCCCAGATATGCTCTTTTGTAATCAGGATTCTGACTTGTCCTATGCACCCTGCCCTGAATTCCTCTCCTGCACTAGTCTCTTCATGGCAGAGTAGCACTAGCACCCTACATCCTCATTTATTTATTGGATATATTCAAATCTCTGTCTTCTCCTACAGTTTTTTTACCTCTACAGTTCCCTCCAGTACCATGGAGGTAGTTCCCACATGCCTTAACACATGTCCTATCAATTTGTCCTCCTTGTCAGTGTTTTCCATTTCTTCCTTCTTTCGTCGATTCTGCAGAGAACTTCCTTATCCCTTATATTATCAGTCCACCTATTTTCAACATTCTTCTGCAACACCACATCTCTAACAATTCAGTTCTCATCTGTAGTGGTTTTCCCCATTGTCCATGATCCACTACTATACAACACTGTGTTCCCAATGTAAATTCTCAGAAATTTCTTCCTCACATTTCCCCTGTCCAGGTATGCCCTCTTTGCCTGTGCTAGTCTGCTTTTTATGCCCTCCATACTTTGTCCACCATAGGTAATTCTGCCTCCTTGGTAATAGAATTTCTCAACTTCGTCAATTTTATGACCACCAATTTTGATAAGTTTCTTTATATTCTCATTTCTGTTACATCTCATTATATTCGTCTTTTTCCAGTTTACTCTCAATCCATATACTGTATTCATTAGATTGCTCATTCCGCTCAACCAACAGATCCTGTAATTCTTCTTCACATTTGATGAAAATAACAATAGCAATGTCATCAGCGAACACTGATATTCTTTCACCCTGAATTTTAATCCCTCTTTAACTTCTCTCTTATTTCTGTCATTTCTTCTTCAACGTATAGATTTAACAGTAGGGATAAAAGACTGCCCCCCTTTCTTACACCATTTTCAATCTGAGCACTTCATTCTTTGTCCAATAGTCTTGTTGGTCTCTCTTGGTTCTTGTACATATTGTGTATTACCCATCTTTCCTATAGCTTACGCCTATTTTTCTCAGAATTTTGAACACTTTGCACCATTTTACATTGCTAAACACTTTTTCTAGGATGATGAATGAGCATGTCTCGATTTCCTTCAACCTGGCTTCTATTATCAAGTGCAAGGTGACAACCGACACACTGGTACCTTTACCTTTCGTAAAGCCAAACTGATGGTCTCTAATTGATCCTCAATTTTCTTTTCCACTCTACTGCATATTATTCTTCTCAGCAGTTGGGATGCATGAGCTGTTACATTGATTGTGCGATAGTTTTCACACTTATCTGCCTTTGCTATCTTTGGAATTGTATGGATGATATTTTTCTGAAAGACTGATGATATGTTGCTAGTCTCATAGATTCTACACACCAACTTGAGCAGTTGTTTAATTGCCACCCAGCCCCCCCACCCCCAATGATTTTAGAAATTCTGATGGAATGTTACCTATCCTTTCTGCCTTCTTTGATCCCAAGTCTTCCAGATCTCTATTTAAATTCTGACTAATACTGGATCCCCTATGTCATCCATATTGATTCCAATTTCTTCTTCTAATAGATCATCAAACAATTTCTCTCTCTCATAGACACCTTCAGTGTTCTCTTTCCACCCAGCTGCTCTCTATTCTGCATTTAACAGGGGAATTCCCACTGCACTCTTTAATGTTACCACTCTTGCTTTTAATTTCAATGAAGGTTGTTTTGACTTTTCTATATACTGAATCAGTCCTCCCAACAATCATCCCTGTTTCAACTTCTTCACATCTTTCCTGCACCCATTTTCCTTTGCTTCCCTGCACTTGCTATTTATTTCATTCCAAATGGATTTATATTGCTGTCTTTCAATCAACATTTTTGTATTGCCTTCTTTTGTTGCTCAATTGAGGTACTGCATCTGTTACCCAAGATTTCTTCACAGTTATCTTTCTTGTACCTATGCTTGTCTGTCCAGCACCTGTGATTGTACTTTTTAGGGATGTCCACCCCTCTTCAACTGAGCTGCCTGCCCTAGTGTTCATTTTTGGAATAGCCACACCCTTAGCAATCTTCAAACGCATCTTGTCATTTCTCAGTACTTCAGTATCCCACTTTCTTCCATACTGGCTCTTTCAGACAATTCTCTTAAGCTTCAGTCTACTCCATCATTACTAAGTTGTGATCTGAGTCTATATCCGCACCTGGGTATGACTTAAAATCCAATATCTGATATCAGAATCTTTGCCTGACCATGAAGTAATCCGGCTGGAACCTTCCCCCGTCTCCCAGTCTATTCCAAATATACCTCCCCATCCTGTGATTCTTTAAGCGAGTATTCGAACATAGGTAGCCAATAAAATAATTGTAGCAATGAACAAACAAAATGAAATGATTTTTATGAAGTCCCGTAGTAAGGTCGAGACAAAAGCAAAACAACAATTGACTACTACTATCAGTCCCATAAAGAGCAAAATCTGCATAAGGCAAATCTAAAATAATGAACAAACTAATTTAAGAAATTGCTTCAGATATGGGCATACCTAAAACAATCAACAATATGAAACAGTGGGAGAGCCAAACATGTAGACTGCCAAAAGAGAGGAATCCCTTTGTGATAAACTACAACATCCCAACTTACACAGGTGAAACAACTTAAACATATCATATATAAACAAAACTTGAAACAAATTTCCAAGTGACAATTTTGAGTCTCATCTCATCCCCAAATTTAAAACAGGACCAAGGGATAGAAAAGTAATGCATGATGAGTTTGGAAGTAAGTACAGACACGAGAAACATACACCTGAGCATCCTGTGACACCATTGTGGTAAACATTTAGTAGTGTCAGGATTTTGTTGATATGGCTAAGTACTACACACTGTGGAGGAGACAGTGCTACAGCCATCTTCATATGGGACAAGAAAGGGTTTGAACACATCACAGTGTGGGATTTCACTTTCCACAGCATTCTGTAGTGTGAAAGAGTGAATAAGGCACGTTAAACTGTTTGGTGGAGTGTACAGGTGCAGCATCAGGAACCTCCTGGCGGTCGTGTGGGTGTGAGGTATACTTGCTTTTGTGTGAGTGAGTGAGTGAGTGAGTGTGTGTGTGTGTGTGTGTGTGTGTGAGAGAGAGAGAGAGAGAGAGAGAGAGAGAGAGAGAGAGAGAGAGAGAGAGAGAGAGAGAGATGTAAATAAAGAGAGGGGATGGGTAGAGAGAGGGGGAGAAGAGGAGGTGGATAAAGAGAGGAGATGGAAAGAGTGAAGGGGACAGAGGAGACAGGCTAATAGGAGACTGGAATACATAAATACCCAGGCAATACCAGATTTCTACACTAGTAAACAATAAAGTTTTAGGAGCGAGGAGCTTGTATATCCCACATAAATTAGTCATCAGAAGCAAAGTGCTGAGGAGAACATGAACAAGGGGTCAGTTGGAATACCAAGAATTCAAAGTACAGATGCATCAGAAACTAAGGAGACCAGAGGTATAAATGACGCAGAACTGCTCTCATACAGTACAAACATAACAAACAGAATTTAATTCATAGATCCCCATCAAATCTACACAGAATGTGAAGATGCAATTCAAATTCCAACACTGGAAGAGGCATTGAGAACCTCACAATTTCGCTCAGGCATATAATACGAAGTAAACAGCCTAAAGGGGAATGTATAACATTTCCTGTTGCAGGCACTCTCAATAGCTTTCAGATAATGGCAAACACTCCTCCTATGAATCGAGAGTCCCTGGAAAGGCTCCTGCTTAGAATTTCAGCTGAAGAAATGTACTGTATGTCACTGAGACACTATCAACTATTTATTATGACACTTGATTAGGTAGTCTTTGAGTCTTGGAATCCACTTCTGTATCCGTACACACTATCCATAAATGGACACAGGGAACATACAAATAGTACAGTTAAATGGTACACATGCACACATTTCAAAAGTTTCAGAAGAAATACAAATCAACACTGTGTGTCTGCAAGAGCCATACATGAAAGCTGGCAAGATCCTTGGAATGCCACACACTGTCCAGGTCATCACACAGGGTCAAAACCTGATGAATGTGATTGTTATCTTCAAAAAAAGTATCTCAGCTGTAAAAACTTCACAATACTGCAGTGTACGTGTGACTTGCATGCATATTCTAACCACCGAAGAAGATGGGACATTGTGATGGTGTATTTTGAGTTCAGCCATGCCACAGATGAGTACATTTATAAGTTTAAAGTTACTAGTCAACTTGAAACCTCTAATTTATGCAATGGGCATGAATGCGAAGCATCCACTATGGTACAGTGTAGTGCAAGACGAAAGAAGTATACTATTGAAGAAAGTCATAATGGAGCTTAACATGGAGGTTATTAGCAGAAGCCAAAATCCACACACACAAGAAGGCAGAACTGGTGTAAAATCAAACACACAAATCACAGTAGCTAATGAAAGTGCTGTTGAAATGGTCAGAAACTGGGAAATAAACAGCGGGGTGTCTTTTGTTCTGTTTTCGATATACAGGTGGCCAAACAGAACAGTCTCTTAAATGATCAGTCCAATAACAGAACACTTTATCTGAAGCAAAAAATACACTAATCATTCACCTACATGTGAAATTATGTATGTAATTCAGTGTCAAAGTCTAAATATAAGAAGCAGCTTAAGACCCTCAGCTGTGTACATTACTAGTCAATAGATAATGAACTCTGAATGTCTATTTTAGTTACTACAACTTATGTCTGTTGATGTCACTAACACTCAGTATATCAGAGGCTGATAGCTGCACAGCAGCATGAAAATATGACAACTGTCAACTGGATGCGGAAGTACGTCTTCTCACATGACAGTGGTGGAAACAGAACTGTTGCTCTCATCCCACGCACCCATATATCGAGACTGCAGTGCTGTGGTGGCACAACGCAACTCTCTAAATGTGTGGCAATTTCCTCTTTCCAACTGGCACCCTGTGATGCAGCATGAACACGCAGCATCTTTGTGGTGGCTAACAGGTGATGTGCCACTATCAACTATCAATGACATTGCAAGTTACCAAAACTTCATAGTTTTCACTCTGAACAGTGGCAGAAATGATTGTGAGGAAGAGGATACAGAGAGGAAAACATACTGTAGAATAACATGAGGAAAGCCAACTGGAAGCAATTTAGAAATTCCTCTCTCTGCCCGGAACCTGTAAATATTATTGAAAATAATATTTTTTCCCTTGTGCCCTGGCCCCACATTGGTACAGTGTCAGCATGGTTATTAATGAATTTGTCATGTTTAGTTTTTAGGGATGTTACCAAATGCCCCTCCTGTTACCCTGTGGAGCAGAATGCATGTACTACAACTGTCTGCATGTAGTGTTATTTGTGTGAATGTGAGCGGAAGTTTCTTCTAAATGTTTAGAAATCCTGTAACTGAGGTCTGACTTTGGTACCAGCCTGGTATTCACCTTGTGGGATGTGGGAAACCACATGAAACCCATATCCAAGGTGGCCGGCACACTGATAATCATCTGTAATTTGCCGGGCAGATTTGATCTGCGACTGGCACAGTTCCTCATCCCAAAAAAAGGCACTAACATGCACAGCTATCAAGGTGGGTGGCACCATAGCAAAATATGTAGTTATCACAGTACAAACTGCACTGCAACAAGTAACACGAGCAGTCAGGTATACTTAATTGAGTACATGAATTCCATGGAATATGGACCTCTAAACATTAAGGTAAGAAGTCTGAAAAATGTGATCTAATCAGAAAATTTGCACTGTGGAAAATAAGAGCTCAAAGACTGGAATAGCACAAGAACCTTAGGCAAAGTTTCAAGACGCAGAGAGCAGTTTTTTGCACTGAATCTAGGTCTTGATTTAGAGTCATGCACAGTGCTGGTTTCAGCCTTCCCAGCCAGTCTCTCAGCCTGGCCCGTACGGCACATGGGCTGGCCCGCACGGGGCATGGGCTGGCTCATCTGGCCGCCTGGCCGGCTGGGTTGGTGAGTTGAGCGCAGCTTCCAGGTGAGCTCAGCCAAGTTGATGCAGCCTAGTACTAAGCCAGCCAAGATGATGCAGCCTGGTACTAAGCCAGCCAAGTTGACGGTACTTAGCCAGCCCACTGGGCTGCATATTTTGGTTATTATGCTGGTCCACTCTGTTCCTTACCTCTGTTGTGTACATTCTTAGGGAATGTGCCCACCGATGCAGCATGTCAAATGTCACGATTCATGCAGTAATGGGGACAACCAAATGAAAACAATCAATTTAGTTGGTTATTGGAAAACAATAAACTCATTTGGTTTTAGGTTTACACACCAGTTGACTTATTCATTCATTATTTTGACTGAAACCAGTAAGTGGGAGCAACCAAATGAAAACAGTCAACACAGTCAGTTGTAGTTTTGAATACCGACTGAATTACTCATTCTTTCTTTTCAAGTGAAACCAGTCTGTACTTTTTCTGTAAGTTGAACCATGTATTCATTCTTTTAACTGAAACTATTCTGCAGTGTTTCAGCTGCCTGAGCTATCCAGTCAGTGTATAGTACTTTCATTCAATGAATTAAAGCATTAATATTCAACCAGTGAACAGACAACACCAGATAGTAGCACTATACCCAAGTGGTACGTTAAGACATCCAAGGGAGTATCCCAAAGTTAAAAAAAAAAAAAAATGTAATGTTGGGGGTACAAACTTCAGCATGAAAGTTCCCTTAGGGATATGTGAAGAAAAATGGAACACTGCCAAATTCTAGCAACTGTTTGCACTCCATTTTATTGGAAAGGTGTGATGATGTCTATCAATTAAACGTCATATGAATCTAGCCCTTGAATACTTATTCAGCCATTTATTTACATGAAAGGTAAGTATATTGTGTAGGGAATTACATTACCAGCTACATATGTACTTATCATACCCATGCTCAGAAACTTCATTACATTTTACAGCCTTTGAAAAGTAGCAGATACAGGATTCACCAATGTTCATGTTCACTTCCTAATACATAACTATGGAAACGTGTTGCTGCCTTGAGCAAATGCAAATTCTTGTTTAAAACCAAACATGTTTCAGTGAAGTTTCACAATTGTCAGTGAGTTCCTGAAGTCTCTTAGTATTACATACTGATGTTGCTGTGGCTGTCTAACATTTGCAGTAAATCTGCCATTTTGCTCCAGCTTGTCATTTTTTGTACATTCTACTTTTTCACACCACATATATATATATATATATATATATATATATATATATATATATATATATATATATATATATATATATATATGTTCTTCCTAACATGCAATGTATGTGTCACAGTTTATAGAATATTCACAGGTCCTGAAGCATATTTCGGTGTTAAACAAGAATAATTTGTGTTTGCTTAGGGCAAAACAATGTTTCCATAATGATATAGCCAATCCTATTAAGAACTCACATCAATACCCAGAAAACCAATAGAGACCTACACACAATGTTATAGAGTTCACAAATTTGCTCTATAGTTTCTTTCTTAATCTGAGTTGACCACTTTCTTGGCAGAACAAAGTATGTAAGTAGCTATGTACTGAAAGGATTTGGTATTACATTTGAGTACTCAGAAACAAGATTTGTAGACCTGTTTTATAGAAAACAACATTACATATTTTTATTTAGTTCTTGATTTCTTTCTTTTCCACAAATTCATTAGATTAATTTAGATTACTACAACTTTCTCTGTTATTCTACTTGCAATGCTTTTGCATTCTTCTATGTTGACTATTCCTGTTGCTCTATTCAGCACTGTAGTGATCATAAACACATGGATATTTGAAGGATTCAGGAATTATTTCAACCAATCGTTGTTTTTTCTTAAATTTTTATTTGTTCATGACCGGTTTCGAATCACCCGGCAATTCATCATCAGATGATACCATTTAGTTTGGAGTATTGTGGGGGTCGTGTATCTGTGGCAAATATAGAGACGAAAAAGTGAGCACTGTATGTGGGAAGAATGTTAAGATTGTAAGATATGGTTTTTCAATTGAACACCAAACACAACAGGGAAGTAATTTTCTTGACTTAAATATAACATGTCACAACACCATAGACAAATTCAAAATTTACAGGAAACCCACCACAACAGATGTTGTTATAAATAATACATCATGCCACCCAAATCAGCATAAACTAGCATTTTTCAGATCAGCACTCAACCGTGTAAACAATATTCATGCTGAACCTGCTGTAAAAACCAAGGAACTAAACATTTTAAAAACAATAGCCTACAACAATGCTTATGACCCAACCATAGTTGACAAACTAGATGCAAAAATGAAAACTAAGCAAAAACCAGGAACAAACCTTTCCTCAGCACCAGAAGAAACTAAATATGTCTGTATGCCTTTCATTGGTAATATATCATATCAACTTGCAAAACTATTCAAACCACACAAAGTCAAAATCAGTTTCCACACTAACAACAAAATACAAAACAATATAATTCACAACATTAAAACAACCAGCCCGCTATATCACAAATCAGATATATACAAATTAACTTGTGACAGCTGTTCTTGCTACTACGTAGGACAGACAGGAAGAAATTTTGAAATCCGATACAAAGAGCACACTGATGAACTCTGTTTAAATAATTTAAATAAATCCACTTTTGCACCCCATCTAGAACAAAATGGTCATTCAGTCACATATATAAAAACCAACCTCTACATTCTACACATCGTAGACAAAAGAATAAAAATTGACCTCTTGGAACAACTAGAAATTTTCATGCATAACATAACATATGGTATGCCATATTAGGTGAACAAATTTATTTTGCAAATAACCCATTCTTCCAAAATTTTAAAGACTCCTTAAATTTGAAAAACTAATAAATACTGTACTCATCCTGTTAAATCTTCAAATTTAATACATATTTCGGACAACACAACAACACATATAAGTCACTGAGTAAGTTGACCTGTGTACAAGTCGGCATTCGATTAAACACTGAGTCTCAGTCTAGCGGCCGCTGCTCGGCTGGCCGCTTAGGTGGCGCAGCTGCTGCATGGCTGGCAGACAGCGCCGCACGTAAAGGACGTGCGTACTTGCGCAGCAGCACTTTGAATAATCGGCGAGTCACAACACTTTTCACCCCTTTGAAATTGTTGCACTGGTCTTGATGGAGGTGTCCTGGAGATGGCTAACGTCCATAGGCGTTGTTTGACTCCCCGTAAAGTCTCGAGGAGGAGGCTTCCCGTACGGACGGAAGTGTCCCCGATGATAACGGGTCGAGATGACAGGAGACGTAGGGGTCGAATCTGCTGGGGCCCCATGCACCAATCTGCCCGTTGCGGCAAGTCCAGTTGATATGACAGGAGACATGGGCGATGTGTCGGCGTCCGTTGAAGGAGGAGGCGAGTAGATGTACTCTGACAGGAACTGGAGAAGTGCATCATCAGCAGCAGAAGAAGTCAGAAGTTTCCGCATCTGAGCCTTAAATGTGCGGACCAGTCGTTCAGCCTCACCGTTGGATTGGGGATGGAACGGCGGGGCCGTGACATGCATAACGCCGTGACGTGCACAAAAATCCGCAAAGTCGGAAGAGGCAAATTGCGGACCATTATCAGTAACAAGAGTAGAGGGGAGGCCTTCCAAAGAAAAAATGCGGGCGAGAGCACTGGTGATTGCCGCGGTGGTAGGTGACGTGCAACGGACAATGAAAGGAAAGTTAGAATAGGCGTCAATTACGAGGAGCCAATAAGTACCTAAAAAGGGTCCTGCAAAATCATCATGAATGCGCTCCCAGGGCTTCTCAGGCGAAGGCCACGGTGACAAAGATGACTTCGGGGCAGCGGCCTGTGACGCACAAGGGCCGCAGGCAGCGACCATGTGTGCGATTTCAGAGTCGATGCCAGGCCAGTACACATGACGGCGCGCCAGAGATTTTGTGCGAGACACACCCCAGTGCCCCTGGTGAAGGAGGCGCAAGACTGAAGCACGCAAACATGCAGGTACCACAACACGCGGCGAAGCATTGTCAGTGGAGAGGAGGATAACACCATCCCTAGCCGTGAGGCGGTAGCGCAAAGTGTAGTAGTTCCGCAACAGATCAGAAGTCTTAGCGGACAGGCGATCTGGCCAACCCTTCTGAATACAGCATAAAACCCGGGAGAGGGTAGGGTCAGAACCCGTAGCAGCCGCCAGCCTGTCCCCAGTGATGGGGAACCCGTCCACAACCTGCTGCTCGGCAACATCCAGGTGGAAACACAAAAGTTCGTCCCTATCGAATGCCTGATCAGGACCCATGGGAAGGCGAGACAAAGCATCAGCATTCGCATGTTGAGCCGTTGGCCGGAAATGAATCTCATAATTGAAACGGGACAAGTAAAGAGCCCAACGCTGGAGGCAGTGTGCAGCCTTGTCGGGAAGTGACGTTGATGGATGAAACAAGTGGTTTGTGATCCGTAACAAGATGAAATTTTGAGCCATAGAGAAAAACACCAAACTTATGAAGAGCATAAATGATAGCCAAAGCTTCTTTCTCAATTTGAGAATACTTCTGTTGGGCATCCGTGAGCGTTTTGGAGGCATAAGCAATGGGTTGTTCCGAACCGTCAGAAAAACGGTGCGCAAGGACTGCACCGACCCCGTATTGAGAGGCGTCTGTGGCAAGAACAAGATGTTGGCCAGGTCGATAAGTAGCCAGGCACAGGGCCTGTTTCAGCAGAGTCTTTAATTTCCGGAAAGCCACGTCACATGACGCGTACCAGTGAAAAGGCACGTTTTTATGCAACAGGCGATGCAACGGCTGAGCCACCGACGCCGCAGACGGTAGAAACTTGTGATAGTATGCTATTTTCCCCAAGAAAGCCTGCAGGTCCTTAACAGATGTAGGGCGAGGAAGGGCATCGATTGCAGCAACAGTGTGTTGAAGCGGACGAATACCATCCCGAGAGAGTTGAAACCCCAAGTACGTGGTAGATGCCTGAAAAAATTGGGACTTCTGAAGATTACACTTAAGACCGGCAGTCTGTAAGACATTAAAAAGTGTGTGGAGATTTTGAAGATGTTCTTCAGTGGTGGAGCCAGTGACAACAATGTCGTCCATGTAATTGATACTCCCCGGGACAGGGAGCAATAATTGTTCCAAGAATCGCTGAAAGAGAGCAGGGGCGCTAGCAACCCCGAATGGCAAGCGTTGGTATTGGTTGGTATTGATAGAGGCCGAAAGGCGTGTTAAGGACCAGAAACTGCCGGGAAGCAGCGTCCTGAGGAAGTTGATGATAAGCTTCAGACAGGTCAATTTTAGAAAAATACTGTCCTCCAGCGAGTTTAGTGAACAGTTCTTCAGGACGGGGCATAGGATAAGTGTCTATGAGGCATTGAGCATTTACAGTGGCTTTGAAATCGCCACAGAGATGAATATCACCATTGGGCTTAGCAACGACAACGACAGGAGAGGACCACTCACTGGAAGTGACAGGAAGCAAGACCCCTGAAGCAGTGAGACGATCCAACTCCCGTTTTACCCGATCACGGAGGGCCACAGGAATGGGCCGAGCCTGAAAAAACCTAGGCCGAGCAGTGGGTTTGAGCGTGATATGAGCTTTAAAGTCATTTGCACGGCCTAACCCAGGAGAAAAAAAGGACGAAAATGTCGTCGACAAGGAATCCAGTTGAGCATAAGGAATAGCGTCAGAGACAATATTGACAGAGTCATCTATGGAGAAACCAAAAACGCGAAAGGCATCGAAACCAAAAAGATTTTCTGCGTTGCACTGGTCGACCACAAATATGGGAACCGTGCGAACGACGGACTTGTAAGATACCTCAGCATTAAACTGTCCCAAGAGAGAAATCTTCTGTTTATTGTACGTCCGTAATTGCTGAGTGACGGGACAGGAGTGGAGAACCCAGCTGAAGATACGTCTGAGAATTAATTAGAGTGGCAGCAGAACCGGTATCCACTTGCATGCGAACATCTCGACCAAGGATTTGGACAGTGAGGAATAACTTCCCTGAAAGGGAAGAAGTGCAATTGACAGACAACACAGAATCAGAATCAGCGTCATGTTCATGAACATCATGTATGCGGTCGGATTTACAAACGGAAGACACATGACCTTTCTTTTTGCAATTGTGACACACAGCCCAACGTTGGCGACAATCCTCGCATGAACGTTTCGTAAAACACCGCGGACATGAAGGAAGTTGCCGGGGATTTTGCTACAGTTTCTTAGTGGGTTGTTTACGGCTAGGCCGAGGAGGCACGTGGGAGCGTACTGCGGCCACGTCGGCCGGCTAGGACGCGCCGCACACGTCGTCAACAGCGCACAGAGGTTTTATTTCCCCCGACGTCACCCCATGCTTCTATTTGCGCCCCAGCGGCGCGAGAAATTTCAAAAGACTACGCAATGGAGAGAACTTCATCTAGAGTCGGATTCGCCAACTGAAGGGCACGTTGCCGTACTTCTTTGTCGGGCGCCGACCGGATAATAGCATCCCGTACCATGGAATCGGCATAGGATTCTTTGTGAACGTCAGTAACAAATTGACACTTTCGACTGAGGCTGTGGAGTTCACCAGCCCAAGCGCAATAGAACTGATTTGGTTGTTTTTGACAACGATAAAAGGCAACACGAGAGGCTACCACATGCGTTTGCTTTTGAAAATAGACAGACAGAAGGGAGCACATTTCAGCAAAGGACAAAGACGCAGGATCCTTCAAAGGAGCCAATTGCGACAACAACCGATACATTTGAGGTGAAATCCAGGAAAGGAACAGAGACTTACATGGTTGTTCTTCCGTGACATGAAATGCCAAGAAGTGCTGTCGAAGACGTTTTCCATAATCAGACCAGTCTTCCGCCGTCTCGTCGTAAGGTGGAAAAGGAGGTACAGCAAACGATGAGAAACGCCCCGCATTTGACGCCGCGACGAAATCGCGAATCGCCACTGTTAGAAGTGTTTGCTGTTCAAGGAGATTTTGCAAGAGCTGCTCGACAGTAGTCAACGGTGAAAAGGAAAAATCCCATCCTCGTCGCCAATTGTTAAATCTTCAAATTTAATACATATTTCGGACAACACAACAACACATATAAGTCACTGAGTAAGTTGACCTGTGTACAAGTCGGCATTCGATTAAGCACTGAGTCTCAGTCTAGCGGCCGCTGCTCGGCTGGCCGCTTAGCAGCTGCTGCATGGCTGGCAGACAGCGCCGCACGTAGAGGACGTGCGTACTTGCGCAGCGGCACTTTGAATAATCAGCGAGTCACAACACATCCACTCCCATACCCATTCCCCACCTCGCTCATACCACACCTAAACACCATCCTCTCTACTGCTTTTTTTTACACACACACACACACACACACACACACACACACACACACACACACAAATTTCCCCCTCTCCCTCCCTCCCTCTCCCTCTCCCTCTCTCTCTCTCTCTCTCTCTCTCTCTCTCTCTCTCTCTCTCTCTCTCTCTCTCTCTCTCTCTCTCTCTCTCTCTCTCCCCCCTCCCCCCCCTCCCTTACCCCCTTCCCCTCCCAATAGGTACACTATCCTCCTTATTGATCAATGAGAAACATGCCAAACATAACATAACTACCAGAAATATTGTCCTCAAGACTTTGTTGTAGATTTTTAAATAGCATGAAAAATGCAATGTAAAAACATAATACTAATTTTTATAAAGAAAGTAATGTAATAAATATATATTTTATTACGAATGCCACACAAAACGAAAAATGAGCAAAGAAAATATCTGCCTCCACAAAACTCTGTGGATACAACAACAGCCACACTTTTTGGTTTGTTTATATTTTGTAAAGTATGTGGGAGTCGCCATCAGTGGAAAAATGCCTATTTCACTTGATATTTAACGATACTGGTAAGCATTATGTTTTCCAGAGTAGTGCTTGCAACAAGAATAAAAACAGTGAGTAATACCATCAAATTAATCTTACAATCTTAATATTCTTCCCACATACAGTGCTCACTTTTTCGTCTCTATATTTGCCACAGATGCACAAACACCACAATACTCCAAACTAAATTGTATTATCTGATTATGAATCGCCAGGCGATTCAAAACCGGTCATGAATAAATAAAAATTGAACAAAAAATGGCGACTGGTTGCAGGAATCCCTGAAACCTTTAACAAGACAGTCGCAGTGTTCCAAATCCAGAATGGATAAAAGTTTTACATGGATATTTCTCTATAAGACCAACAAAATTAATACTGAACTCAGAGTCATTTCTCATTTTCCTGTGCACGGACACAACCAAACAACAAAAGCAGACACTTTTATGAACTATCATTAGCACAGACGTGGTGCACAGCAAAAGTGGAGAATGCAACATTCATCTGGCAGTCACATGGCATGCCACACAATTCAGTTATGTTGCATCAGTCCTTTAGGTGCTGCCCTATTAGGCCTATAGACTGTGTTCATTCCATCTGAAGTTGAAAACCTGGTACATGATGCCTTGTGCCACACCAAGTGCCTGTCACTTGCCACTTCACTCCAATGAGCACTGTAACTAACACCTCAATGTCAGTGCAGCTCATGACCTGACTAAGCATCATGGAGTTTTCAGAAACTTCACATGCTGAGTGACAACTGCAGTTGCCACCACTGCTTTTGACATCTGTGTCAAAATCATCTGCACCACTGGTTGTTCTTACCAAGTAAGCAGAGGAGGAAAATAATTTTAAAAAGTAAAAAGTAATTTATTATTCTTTCAAGGCAGAATGAGTTGTCAGCAGTATGGGAATATTTTTCAACTGTTCATTGTGCACACTTAAACAAATATTTTAGTTTTGTGAAGTGAAAAACCATGTGGTTTTTTTTTTATTTCTTCAAGAAAGGGTCATCAACTTCAAAGTTAATCTGGCACAATTTTGTTAAAAGTGAGAAAATCGTGAGACATGGAAACACCTCATCAGTATCTTGAAAAATAAAATCTACTGTTATTAGAAGCTGAGCATGACTCACCACCCAAGACCTACATTCCTGAAACACAGTTAAAAGATCAAGGGTTCAGAAACTTACATCAAGACCTTTTGGGCATAGGTGCACAGTATGCAAAATCTGCCTGTGTAAATGTTAACCATGTGCTTGCTCATCCAGCATAGATTCCACTAATTGTTTCTGAAGCAGCTGAAAACATCTAAACAGATATCCAACAGGAAATCAAAACTTGCTTACCAACCAATGCATGTCCCTTTGAAGTGCATTTCTGGTCTCGTAAATATACTAAAGCTGAATACATTACCATTGTTAGTCACTATATGGGTCCCAAAATACAGATGAACTTTCACATTTTATGATCAGTAGAATTTTCTGCTGAAGAATTAAAGCTGGTCTCAATATTCAAAGAGAAATTTTGTCCAAGTCAGACAGTTAGAACAATTCTGCCACAGATTTATACGGTGGAACATTTGTAACAGACCAGGTGGCCAATATAAAGTAAAAACTTTTGCCTTTAAAGTGGCTTCTCTGTAAAGCACCTTGCACTGCAACGATGCTATGACATGTGTTAGATGAAGAGCAATTTCCAAAGAATTTACACAACAAACACTTAGTTTAATAACAAGAACAACAAGTATCTTGAGTTCCTTTAAAAAGAAACTGCTTTGTGTACACTTCTCACTGAAGTGAGAAAGTTCATGATAGATATCAGATGGAATACCACTGACAATATGATAAGAGTCTGTGGAAATGCCTCTGACATGATCACTGACACATTAACAGAATGGAATCAAATGCATCGATTAGAAGGATGGTGTAGGGAGCCTGATACAGTTCTGATTAACTTCTTGTCAAAATTCCGAGAAGTCACTTGTTAGCTTCAAGCACAGAAGCACCCCACATTCAATTTTCTTTTGGTAAGGTACCATGATATGCTTGCTCACTGCTCTGTTCCAAAAACTACAGTGTCAACAGCATCAGAACTAACGTCGTTGGTACGTATTCCATCTGCTTCCTTGTTAAGAAGCATTTATTACTGCTAAAGGAGATTGCTGTTAAGGTCTCATTTCATATTGCAGGTAGAAACTATAGCACTTAAGCGAAGAATGGAATCTTCCTGAAAGGCAATATAGAGATTCATGACAAACATCTTATCACAGCATTTTTGTGCCCCAACATTCAAAATCTGAATCCAGAAGAAAGAAATAAAATGCATAGTACAATGTGTGGACTGCCTGATACATTACACATTTGAAAGTTGCCAGTGTGACACACTAATGTTAGTTCAGGGAAATATGTACCTTTTGTCATTTCTTTTCCCATATCTAAACCAGTTGCTGCAAACAAACACACACAAAAAGTTGACCTTTTATATTTTATATATTTTTTTTTCCCAGTTTCAGTAAAAAAGTCGCTTGTCCCCCATAGGACCAAAGAACAGCTGACTTGGCAACTGGGTACATGACCCTTGCAAGAGCAGTAGCAGTACAGAAGATCACATTTCATGTTACTTAGCTGGTTACTCAGAAAATTAAGACATAGTGCAGTTGCTGACATGATGGAAAGTGCATGAAGAAAAGTTCCCAAGACTCTTCAGATTACCTCGATCAATGTTAATAATCCCTGCAACAAGTGTATCTGCAGAAACCTATTTTAGATGTGCAAGGCTCCTTATCAACGAGAAAAATCATTGATCAGTACATAAAACATAAATGACCCGTTAATTTTGCACAACTTCTATTTGGTAAGGTTTGCTCTGCAGAAACTGTGTAATTTCTAGGAGTGCTTTGTTTAAATGGTGCAGTTCTTATTTCCAACAAAAATTTGTAGCATCTCATGCTGTACTCTTGCTTTGTTTCTAGCAACAAAAGGGTGATTCTAACCAGCCAGGTGGTTCCACTCAGTGAACACTGATATTTGTTTTATAGTGTAACAAACTGCTGTTCACAAATTGGCTTTGTCAGCCTATTACTTTCAGTGATGCAATTTCAATAAATCTGCAGTTCAAAATGTTGCGATTTCATTTGTCTAAAAATCTGCATGTAAATCATACCCTTCATTTCAGGAGAAATAAAGTTCTAAATTCTCAGTTCTTGTTATTTTACTGAATATCAGTATTGGATTTTCATTATCCGTCCATTTAATTGACTAACTTCTTAGATTAAAGCATTTTAGGTACTCATTTTATGATCAAAAACTATGAAATAAAGAGCTCGGTCTACAAGACCTACCTACAATGGAAAAAAAGTAAAAACGGAGGAAACTGCACATTTCCCAGCAGTGGCAGCTTCTGTTTAACTTCAGTCTCTTACAGTATCCACACATGTTATGCCTGTAAGAGTGTTGGTGACACTAGTAACAAGTGTTGAATATTTTTACTGTGGACAGATTCTTGTAATTCCATGTCTTAATTTTAAAACAGTGAAAATTGAATTTAAGCTGATGCAATCAAAGGCCTTGCATTCTTGTAGGGAGGAGTTACTGATAATCACAGTTCTTATAATAATAAAATGACTCATAGTAGGACTCACATTATTTCAGTACAGGAATAAGGAGACGACTCACCATAAAGGAGAAGCACCAAGTCATTGATAGGTACACAAACAAAATGTACAGAGATTTGCTAGCTTTCCAAATGAATGTCCTTTTTCAAGCTTGTAGGGGGAAAATAACCACACATACTACTGGGTGGGGAGTGGGGGACAGAGAGTTACTTTAGGTTTAGGCCAGGGAGGTTACGGGAGCGAAGGACGTGCTGCAGGTATAGTCCCATCTGCGGAGCTCAGAAAAGCTGGTGGTGATGGGGAGGATACAGATGGCATGGGTTTTGAAGCAGCCATTTGAAACTCATATGTTGTGTTCTGGTGCCACTGGGCGGTTCACCTTGTTTTTGGCAACAGTTTGGTGGTGGCCATTCATTCTAGTTGACAGCTGGTTTGTTTTCATACTAATGTAAAACGTTGCACAGTGGTTGCAGCAGATCTGGTATATAACATGGCTGTTTTCAAAGGTGGCCTGGCCTCTGATGGTATAAGGTAAGCCTGTGATGGGACTGGAGTAGATGGTGCTGGGTGGATGGATTTGGCAGGTCTTAAATCTGGGTCTTCCTTGAGGGTATGATCCCCGTGGCAGGGTATTTGGTGTAGGAATGGCATAGGGATGGACTAAGATATTGTGGAGGGTGAGTGGGTGGTGGAATACCACTTTGGGCAGGGATGGAAGTACCTTGGATACAATGTCCCTCATCTCAGAGCATAATGATAGATAATCGAATCCCTAACTAAGGATGTGGTTCTGACATTGCAGTCCCGGATGGTATTGGGTGACAAGGGGGGGGGGGGGGGGGGGGGGGGCAATTCTTCGTGGTTTGTTCTTGGAACGGATGCACGGATCAGGTGTGTGTGTGTGTGTGTGTGTGTGTGTGTGTGTGTGTGTGTGTGTGTGTGTCGATATGGCAAGGGAGATCTGTTTGTGAATTAGGTCTGGAGGGTATTGTTTGTCTGCAAAGGCCTTTGTGAGGCCATCAGCATATTGAGTGAGAGAGTCCTCATCACTGCAGATGCGTCTACCATGGGATTTTTTGGCGTGGAAGGGGTGGCAGCTGGTCACTTTGCATGGATTCCTAACTTCCAACCTAGCCTCACCACCCTTCACCCTTACCTACGCCCGTCCCTAGAAACTACAACCTTTTAACAGAAGAAAGGATTGCCCTACACAACCCAAAAACAAATCCCAACCTGCTCATCCTCTCGGTAGACAAAGGTTTCACCACTGTTGTGATGAATCGCAGTGACTACCTGGCAGAGGGCCTCCACCAGTTGTTCAACAACTCCACCTACCAGCTCTGCCAAAGTGACCCCACTCCAGAAGTCCAACATAAGCTCCAATCCCTGCTGAAATTGTTAAGCCCTTCCCAGAACCTTCTCCTGAACCTATCTCCCTATTCATCCCAACAACAGCCTGCACACCCACCTTTTACATGCTCCCCAAACACCACAAACCTAACAATCCTGGGCAAACCCATTGTGGCTGGTTACAGTGCCGCCACTGAGAGAATCTCAGACCTTGTTGACCAACATCTGCAATCAACTGTCCAAAATCTAGCTTTGCACATTAAAGACACCAACCACTTCCTGCACCAGCTCTCCACCATCCTCACATCCTTACCTACTGGGTCTCTATTTGTCACTGTTTATGGAATCTCCTTATACACCAACATCCCTCATGGCCATGGCCTTGACATGACTGAACACTACCTCTCCCAATGCCCTGCAGATTCCAAACCCACCACTTCATTCCTTGTATGCCTAACCAATTACATCCTACCCCATAATTACTTCACCTTTGAAGGGAAGGTATACAAACTGATTTGTGGCACAGCCACGGGCACCTGCATGACACCCTTCTATGCCAGCTTCTTCATGGGCGACCTACAGTTCTTCACGGGCCACCTACAGGAAACATTCATAACTTCCCAAAACCTCTGGTCTGGTACAGGTTTATTGACGGCATTTTTATAATCTGGACCCAATACCAGGACACCCTATCCTCATTCCTCCACAACCTCAACACCTCTTCCATCCACTTCACTTAGTCCTCCATCACCCATCATGCCACCTTCTTACATGTCAATCTCCTCCTCTCAGATTGCTCCATCCACACAAACCCACCAATCACCAACAGCACCTGCACTCTGACAGCTGGCACACATTCCACACCAAAAAATCCCTCTTACAGCCTGATGACCCATGGCAGATGCATTTGCAGTGATGAGAACTCCCTCGCCCAATGTGCTGAAAGCCTCACAAATGCCTTTGGAGACAGTCAATACCCTCCAGACCTAATTCACAAACAGATCTCCCTTGCCATTTCCTCACACACACCTGACCCTCATATCCATCCCAAGAACCGACCACAAAGAAGTGCCCCCCTTGTCATACAATACCACATGGGACTGGAACGACTGAACCATGTCATTCCATCAGGGATTTGATTATCGATCATCATGTCCTTAAATACTTCCATCCCCTTCCAAAGTGGTGTTCCGCCACCCACTCAAACCCCGCAACATCCTAGTCCATCCCTATGCTACTCCCACCCCCAATCCCAATCCCTGCCACACCGATAATACCCTTGTGGAAGACCCAGATGCAAGACCTCCCCAATCCACCCACCCACGGGCACCTATTCCAGTCCCACTGCTACACTACGCAGTCTGCGCATGAGGGGAAAGAGGGGAAAACTGAATGTATTGCATTTAAATAGCAGTGTAGTCGCAGTGAAAGCTACTTGGTTTTATATTTCACATTTCTCATCACATAGGTCACACATGAAATAAATTTCCAGTATTATTTATTTTTGGTGCATTGAAGACATAATCTAATTTTTATCTGGTACAGACTGTCAGCATACAGACAGACACAGCAATTCCACAGAGTTTCGTGCTAAGGTTACCATGCAGTTGTGACTTATTTAGTTTCATAATTGAAAAAAGGTCATTCACAGAAATATTTAGATTGAAATATTGTAGCATTTTTTGCAACCTCATTATGGAGGTTGGCAAACTTGACAGTTACACCTGCACATACACAGGGACACTTTTGACTGAAAAGGCAAACTATCTCAAAAACAGCTCAGAAACAGATGTAAGATTGAAAATGTCCTCAAAATTTTTATAAAACTATCCTTTTAATTCTTTCAAGGCCACAATGAATTCATCAAACCTCACGTTCTTTGATGCTAGTGAGTGTAGGGAACTGGACTGTCTTTGTAAGAATGTGTCCCTTCTACAACGCAATTTTCTTTTAAATGCATTCCCATCAAATCAAAAAGAAGTTACCTTACAATGTATTACTATGGGCAGTGTGCAGTCAAGTCCACTTAAAAATGCAAAGTCTGCACTCCCACTCCAGGTGTTCTACTTATTGTCCATGTACTCCTTTTTCCTACATAAATTCAACAATACTAAGTTCTAAACTGAAAAATTGTTCCAGGCATGCCCCTTGACTTAACCAATGTACTTTGCAGTAACACATGAAGTCTCCATATCTCCATACGGTTACATTAAAACCGTTGGAATGAGCAGTGGAATAACATGTGTGACTTCAAAAATTTTACTATACACACGACCAATTTCTTCATGTGCTCCAGGACTGCAAATTTAGCAGAAATTGCTTTTTGACCTACAAAACAATGAATCCCACCTGTCAATCACTCTAATTTTTCGTTCTTTCATTCTCAACTACATCTTTAAATTCTTTCTGCATGCTATTGTAATGTGCAATACCTGTCGATTCCACACATTGAGAATTCTCATCCCTCTCTTCTGTCATTCCCATTCATTTTGAAGGATTGTGATGACAGATCACTAGACTGCCTCTTTTCATGCAAACAGCCACTGGACCTGTGAACGTCCCTCATACAATGAACAAATAGTGAAGATTAAACAGCGCTGACAGTATGATTCTGCCAAACTCAGAGAATTGTGCTGAATGAAAAATGCTGTGCTGCAATGCTAAATGAAATGTTGCACTGTTCCATGTACTTCCGAAAAGGATCAAGAAAAGTCAAGTCATAGGCCTGGCCTTGGCCTGCCCACAGCCCACGTATGCTGCACACATGAAGTTTGGCATGTCTGCTATAAATTCAACTAAATACTTAGGAATTACAGTAACAAACAACTTAAGTTGGAAAGATCACATAGATAATGTTGTGAGTAAAGCAGACCAAAGATTATGATTTATTGGCAGAACAATGAGAAAATCTAACAGGTCTACTAAACAGATGCCTATACTATGCCTGTACATTCTCTTCTGGAGTATTGCTGTGCGACATCGGATCTGCATCAGACAGGACTGATGGACGATATCTAAAAAGTTCAAATAACAGCAGCTCATTTTGTACTATCGCGAAGTAGGGGAGAGTGTGCCATGGATATGATGTGAATTGGGGTGGCTATCATTAAAACTAACGCATTTTTCAAATGGTTCAAATGGCTCTGAGCACTATGGGACTCAACTGCTGAGGTCATTAGTCCCCTAGAACTTAGAACTAGTTAAACCTAACTAACCTAAGGACATCACAAACATCCACGCCCGAGGCAGGATTCGAACCTGCGACCGTAGCGGTCTTGCGGTTCCAGACTGCAGCGCCTTTAACCGCCGCATTTTTCACTGCAACAGGATCTTCTCATGTAATTTCAGTTACCAACTTCCTCCTCAGAGTGTGAAAATATTTTGTTGGCAATCACCTACATAGGGAGGAATGATAATCATGATGAAATAAGAGAAAACAGAGTTTGCGCAGAAACATTTAAGTGTTTGTTTTCCCACGCACTGTTCAAGATTGGAACAGTAGAGAAAGAGCTTGAAGATGGTTCAATGAACTTCCTACCAGGCACTTAATTGTGAACTGCAGAGTAATCATGTGGATGCAAAAATGGAAGCAGCTCGTAGAGGAGGCATATGGTCGACATGACCCCTGTCACATGTAAAGTGAAATTAGATTTTCCTTTGACACTGTTTCCAAGTGGCATGGCATGCTGCATTAGATTTGGTCATGATTGGGCACAGTATCCTGAGCCTCAGACAGTGTTAAATACAGCTCCCACACAAATAACTGGCTGCACCGCACTCTGGCTGCTGAAGCATGCCAGAACTTATGGCTACAGAGGACTGGCAGCATTTACTAGTCCCCAGCTCAAGAAACCCAGGTTCGCAAGCTCGTACCCAGTAAATGAATCCTGAGCTCGCCATTTATAACAATCTGGTGAGCATGCATGTCTTTAATGAAAAGGGCATGGTTGAGGCAAGCATTACCTCCCCATGACCTACAGTGAACAGCTGCTAGAAGAGGAGCAAGTTCTTTTGCATACTCTCTATAGAAGCCATATTGGCATCCCATCAGGTCTAGCGACCTTTGCCCTGTTGAGCAATTTCAGTTTATTTTCAACCTCTTGGTCACTTATTTAAATAAGTGTCTTTTTTATGTTTGTGTGAAAATTTAGGGGAGGAACCGCAGTGTCATCTTTTTCAGTGAAAGAGTCATCGTTCGTGTGTGTGTGTGTGTGTGTGTGTGTGTGTGTGTGTGTGTGTGTGCGCACACTAATCCCCAAAAACATAAGATAAATTTTCATTGGGTTTTCACAGGAAACTTGAGTGTAGCTTGGAGCCATGTATACGCTTAATTTCAACAAAATTGGACCACAGTAAAAAAGATATCATAATTTAATGTTTTACAAATGCAAAAGTGGGCTTGTGTGTTACCTTTTCACGACTAAACCACTGAATCAATTTGGATGAAGTTTGGTATGTAGCTAGCTTGAATGCTGAGGAAAAGCTCAGCATACTTTAGGAAGTCTGTAGTGCAAGGCGTTTATTAATCCGAGGAACATTATGTTAATCAGAGAAAAATATTTGCTGTTTGAAAAAGCTATTCATTCTTTGACTTTCTGAACTTTATCACATTTGTGAGAATGATTTTATTGGTATGTTCTACATTATATGACTCAAAATAATAAATACAATGATTATACAATCCTCAACATGTTTAAACCGTGTTTCTTCCGTAGTATAATATAGTAATAATATAGTAATATCTGCTTGTGTGTGTGTGTGTGTGTGTGTGTGTGTGTGTGTGCGCGCGCGCGCGCGCAGCGCGCGCGCGCGCACAAATGTATACCTGTCCTTTTTTCCCCCCTAAGGTAAGTCTTTCCGCTCCCAGGATTGGAATGACTCCTTACCCTCTCCCTTAAGACCCACATCCTTTCGTCTTTCCCTCTCCTTCCCTCTTTCCTGACGAAGCAACTGTTGGTTGCGAAATCTTGAATTTTGTGTGTATGTCTGTGTTTGTTTGTGTGTCTATCGACCTGCCAGCACTTTCGTTTGGTAAGTCACATCATCTTTGTTTTTAGATGTATAATATAGTATGTGTGAAAGCAGATCTGTTACATTTTCACAACTAAAGCGCGGAACCAATTTCGATGAAATTTGGTATAGAAGTAGCTTGAACCCTGAGGAGGAACATAGACTACTTTAGGAAAAAAAGAAGAGGACAAAGAAAAGTCAACACCTGAAAATGTGAAGTTGGGGCTGGACCACTTTTTTTTATGTCAGTGAACATAAACCATGTTAAAAAATTATTAAATTTGTTGCATACTGCACATGTTGTATAACATATAGTTACTCCAATAGCACAATAAATAGAGCATAATAAATAGAGCATAATAAATAGATGTGCACTCCTTCCCACGCCCATCCACATGCTCCACTCTGTAGCAACGCTGTGTGCGTTGTGCAGCATCATCTTGTGTTGGGGTAGTTATCTGGGGAGGTTCACAATGAATTGTGAAAAGGTCCTCACCAAATGATGTACAGTTTCCCTTCACAGCTATATTTAGTACGGAAATATAGGTAGTAACTTTCGTTTTTCATAATACAATTATGGTACTTTCTGCTGCTAGTATCATAGTTCTTAAAAGAGCTGAATCAACATGATTTCATTCTTCAAAATCCAATTAGTAGTTTTGGAGAAATTACAATATTTATAACTTAGGATTTATCTATCTTGAATGTGAAACTGACGCCGAAGTTAGTTGTTATAGGGATGAGGTGCTCTCAACTTGAGAGTTTGTAACAGAGAAAGGTGGGGCTAGCCTACTTGTTCTTATGCAATTCCTCACAACAATATAATTTCTTTTCTTACTTGATTTTGATTAAAATTCTTCTGGGTATTATGCCACGTCATTGCTAAAAACAATAACAAACTAAAACCGACGTTTGGCCGAATTGCAACGGCCTTCCTCAGGGCACGACTGGTTTTGCATGGGAATAGGTGCTTCTATTTATTACAGACTATCGATGTCTGACGTCACTGTTGTAAAATTTAATTGGCCCTCTAATATAATTGGCCAGTCATGATGCAAGGGAAGATGAAAGGAAAGAGGCTATTCATGGATGTCCATCTCATCAACGATTGGTGGCTGTCCTCCAATCAGCGTTCGGCTTCTGGTCGGCAAGTTTTCCTCCTGGTGTGCGCAGAAGTGGACTGACAGTTGCTCTACAGCTGTTTGTGCAGATACGTCCATGTCCCATGTAGCTTCTGCCCTGCGACAGCTCTCGGCCTGTTGGACTGGGATGGCCGGCAGCCACGACGCCGGGAGTTTGTATCCATCTTCTCTGTTGATGTTGTCAGGCTGCTTAGTAATTTCAATCGCCTCCCGTATTTTGCATTCTTGCATCCACGGTTCTTTCGCCAGTAATCTTGGAACTTCATAGGTTGTCCACATTCACAGTGGCATTCTGCTATCACCGATTTATTATGTTGTTGTAATCGTACATAGAGTTCGTGTTCTGCTACTCTTAAGCTGACAGGTCTCCCTGTTTCCAGCTCCGCACTCACACCATAGTTCGTAAACACCTGCAGTGTTAAGATTGTTGACTACATCCTTGGTGGAACCTATCATTTCGTGGATCCTCTGACTGCTTCGAAAAATCAGTCTGAAACATAGTCAGCGGAGGACATTGCCTAGCCGTTCACTGACGCCTTTTACATATGGTAAGTGTACCAGTGGAAGCTTCTCTTATTTGGCTTCTTCTCATGTTCTGCTCCCTTTCTTATGACGATATCATAGCATGAAACGTGTGTTGTAGCTCCTTTAATTCTTCTTTGATGTGGCATAATACCCAGAAGTATTTTAATCACTATGAAACCAGCCACAGAAGCCTACGTTCTTATATTACTTAATTTTGTTTTGTTACTAGTACATACAAAATAGTTAATCAAAATATCTAATTTCTTTTTCATGCTGTATTTCATTAAAATTTATTATTCACAGGATAGCTTTTAGACTACTGATGATAACAGTTCTTTTGTTTCTTACAAAAACATTTTCTGAAAGGGAATTTCATGATTTACTATAAATGTAAACCAGATGGAGGTGAAATTCTCTATGAGCAAATAGTGGTTTGTTTCTAAATTGGTACAGTTCAATTGAAAGCCCTCAGTCTCCTCTTTTCAACAAACATTTTACTTTTACCAAAAACTTCATAATCCTATCTGTATTCAAAATTTTTGTGTACAGGAAAGTTCTGGTCTTACATTGTGATTCTTTCCACAATTCACTACCATTGTTTTTTAGTCCTGATTTCTCTGATTCCAAATGTGCCCCCTTTCATTAAAATAATTTGTTATTTTGTCAATTATTGAAATTAGAAAATTATACTTTCACCAGATTTTACTCATGATCTTTGAGAATATTGCTCTTCGACAGCAGCTACTAGTTAAACAAATTAGATCACTGTATTGTGTACATGACCCGCCTTGTTTTCCTGTTTTTATGTCATTATTTAATAGATAATAAACATATATTTCTACAAGACGCAATTTCAGGTATCATATGTGCCTATGAACAGGTGTCACACATGAATTCCAAGTCCCTCAGTGCCTGGGAGAGAAAATTTAATCATCACATGGTCATTTGTGCGTTACTTCACACCAAGCTACCAGAACATACATTACTAATGTCTGTGGTTAGGCATCAAAATGTAAACATCATGTAATTTGCACTTCACATTAAGCAGTCATTACATTAGTATTATGTAGATAGTCTGCATCTAGCTATCTAAATGTGTGGTTTATGATCAAACTGAGTAAATTCATGTGTTAGTCTACCACCAGAGAACTTTATGATGTTGAACTTGTGAGTGTAACTTGCTAATCTGGTTTGAATCTTTGGACTCCTGCTTGTTACAAAGCTGATCATCAGACAAGGACTTTGTCCAAAAAAAAAAAAAAAACATGAAGTGATGAAAATCAATTACTACAGAGTTGTGTTCATTATTTAACAAGTGTTCATCAGATCCACTAACAGCTGGAGAATAGTCAACAACGAGAGACCTAGAGAAGACCAAAGGCTTAGTATCAGGACAGTAAAGTTACTAGTCTACTTCTGCAAGTTAAACAGTCAATAAAAGTTTTAAATTAAGACTGACACTAATCACACTTGGTTACATGTGGTTGGACTGACACAAGAACTGGAAGGAAAGGGACATGGCATCTAAGTACAAATCAACAGTAAACTATGGTAACAGTTCTGCTCTTGTTTCTGCCAGAGCCTTAGGGAAAAATATGTATGTCAAAACTGAATGGATTTGTAAAACAGGGAACTGAGGTAAAAAGACTACTGAATAACAACTTTGTGTCATGAATTTACTGTCAATATACACACTTACATTTCAAAATTAAACCAGTAACAGCAACAAAAAGAAAAACACAAAAGAATGTGATCATAAACATTTCCTTAAAATTCCATTTATGTCATCAAGTTTTCAAAATGCCCATCATGTATTACAGTAAACATTTAAAATTGCTAGTGCAAGGACTTCTGGACAGAATGAAGAGATTCCTTTGGTATTATTGCACATGATGCAACAACATGATGTTTTAAACCCTCTTGTGCCATTGGAACTTGTCCACAGACTTCATTTTTGAAATTACTCCAGAGAAAACAAGTCCACTGGCTTCAAATGAGGTGAACATGCAGGCCAATTGGTAATGTCTTCATGTATAACCAGTAACCAGGAAACAGGAAACAGCTGGGTGAGCACTCTCCTAGCCAGAAGCAAGTAGTGAGCCAGGCACCCACTGTGCTTGTACCACACATCTATGTATTTCCAGTGGTACTTCACCTAGAGGATTCAGTAGAAATTGCACATATGTATTACTAGTTAAGGTTTCTTCAATGAAGTAAGGATCAATCACAAAGTCTGCAATAATCCCACACCAAACATTCATATTCCAAGTCTCTCATGTTAAATGTGCCTCAGCCAGTGTGGATTCTCAGTGGCCCAATAATGCACAATTATTACATTCATACTTCCATGTTTTTTAAGAGTAGCTTCAATGGTAGAGAGAAATCTTTAAAGAAAGAACCTATTGTCCTGATGTTCCATCAGAACTGAACAACTGACTTCTACATGTCTTCTGCAATCCCACTAGTTAATCTGCTGGTGAAGTGACACACGATATGGATGGCAGTTCTTAGCATGCAAAATGTGAAAACACTGAGCTGACCTATTACAAAGGCATTCACAGTTCTCCCGTTCTGCAGTCTATACAAAGTAGCAGCCTGTCTACTTTCTGTTGCTAATGGAAGGCAAGAAGTCTTTATATAGTTCTGCGGCCAGCACTTACACAAAATTGTTTGTCTAGATTGCAGTATTTCTTCATAGAGGATAATTCATTTCAGCAGACTGCCATCATCAGATTAAAAACATGAAGGAAGAATCAGTACAATGTACCACACCAAACAGCACATAATCGAACCAAGTATAAGTGCATACTGGGGTACTGATCATCATCATTCTGTTATATCAGGTACAATTATGTGCTATTTGATATAATACAATGTACTGATCAATAACTTATTTTTTTTTATTTTATAAAGGCAATCTACTGAAACATGTAACCCATATGGAGAAATAAAGTGTTACCCAGACAGATAATTATCTTTAATTTCTTTTCATTTGTTAACAATGTTTATTTTTCAAACTAACAAACACTCACCACATGTGAACAACACAGATAGAATGAAATCTACATTTCCTCATGGTCCCTTTTATACCAGTGCAACACTCCATTTCCTCTTTATCTGACACGAGGTACTTCCTTATCCAGGTATGAAATCACAAATTTCCACATAAGACAGCAATCAGTTCACATGCAAAACACATAAACCCAGAGTTATAAATACTACAATTACTCAATATTAAAGAGTGAAACGCCTTTGCATTCTTCTCTCTTATAACTAGGATACTAGTAGCAGAAATTACTACAGTTCCATTTAAAAAAGTGAAGTTGATACCAATATCTCTGTAATTAATATAGCTATAAAAGGAGGCTGTGTGTAGTTTAGTGAGGACTTTTTCACAACTGATCTGAATGAAATAATATTACAATATCTTAAATGGCTCCAGAAAAATTTGAGATGAACAGCTTAGCTGACTCATTCTGTAAATTGCCATTGTCAACTTGGGAAAAACATCTTCCATTGTAAATGAAAATGTTGTTGTTGTTGTGGTCTTCAGTCCTGAGACTGGTTTGATGCAGCTCTCCATGCTACTCTATCCTGTGCAAGCTTCTTCATCTCCCAGTATCTACTGCAACCTACATCCTTCTGAATCTGCTTAGTGTATTCATCTCTTGGTCTCCCTCTACGATTTTTACCCTCCACACTGCCCTCCAATGCTAAATTTGTGATCCCTTGATGCCTCAAAACATTTCCTACCAACCGATCCCTTCTCCTAGTTCAGTTGTGCCACAAACTTCTCTTCTCCCCAATCCTATTCAATACCTCCTCATTAGTTACGTGATCTACCCACCTTATCTTCAGCATTCTTCTGTAGCACCACATTTTGAAAGCTTCTATTCTCTTCTTGTCCAAACTAGTTATCGTCCATGTTTCACTTCCATACATGGCTACACTCCATACAAATACTTTCAGAAACGACTTCCTGACACTTAAATCTATACTCGATGTTAACAAATTCCTCTTCTTGAGAAACGCTTTCCTTGCCATTGCCAGTCTACATTTTATATCCTCTCTACTTCGACCATCATCGGTTATTTTGCTCCCCAAATAGCAAAACTCCTTTACTACTTTAAGTGTCTCATTTCCTAATCTAATTCCCTCAGCATCACCCGACTTAATTCGACTACATTCCATTATCCTCGTTTTGCTTTTGTTGATGTTCATCTTATATCCTCCTTTCAAGACACTGTCCATTCCGTTCAACTGCTCTTCCAAGTCTTTTGCTGTCTTTGACAGAATTACAATGTCATCGGCGAACCTCAAAGTTTTTACTTCTTCTCCATGAATTTTAATACCTACTCCGAATTTTTCTTTTGTTTCCTTTACTGCTTGCTCAATATACAGATTGAATAACATCGGGGAGAGGCTACAACCCTGTCTTACTCCTTTCCCAACCACTGCTTCCCTTTCATGCCCCTCGACTCTTATAACTGCCATCTGGTTTCTGTACAAATTGTAAATAGCCTTTCGCTCCCTGTATTTTACCCCTGCCACCTTCAGAATTTGAAAGAGAGTATTCCAGTTAACATTGTCAAAAGCTTTCTCTAAGTCTACAAATGCTAGAAACGTAGGTTTGCCTTTTAATAATCTTTCTTCTAAGATAAGTCGTAAGGTCAGTATTGCCTCACGTGTTCCAACATTTCTACAGAATCCAAACTGATCTTCCCCGAGGTCAGCTTCTACCAGTTTTTCCATTCGTCTGTAATGAATTCGCGTTAGTATTTTGCAGCTGTGACTTATTAAACTGATAGTTCGGTAATTTTCACATCTGTCAACACCTGCTTTCTTTGGGATTGGAATTATTATATTCTTCTTGAAGTCTGAGGGTATTTCGCCTGTCTCATACATCGTGCTCACCAGATGGTAGAGTTTTGTCATGACTGGCTCTCCCGAGGCCATCAGTAGTTCAAATGGAATGTTGTCTACTCCCGGAGCCTTGTTTCGACTCAGGTCTTTCAGTGCTCTGTCAAACTCTTCACGCAGTATCTGATCTCCCATTTCGTCTTCATCTACATCCTCTTCCATTTCCATAATATTGTCCTCAAGTACATCGCCCTTGTATAAACCCTCTATATACTCCTTCCACCTTTCTGCCTTCCCTTCTTTGCTTAGAACTGGGTTGCCATCTGAGCTCTTGATATTCATACAAGTGGTTCTCTTCTCTCCAAAGGTCTCTTTAATTTTCCTGTAGGCAGTATCTATCTTACCCCTAGTGAGACAAGCCTCTAAATCCTTACATTTGTCCTCTAGCCATCCCTGCTCAGCCATTTTGCACTTCCTGTCGATATCATTTTTGAGACCTTTGTATTCCTTTTTGCCTGCTTCATTTACTGCATTTTTATATTCTCTCCTTTCATCAATTAAATTCAATATTTCTTCTGATACCCAAGGATTTCTATTAGCCCTCGTCTTTTTACCTACTTGATCCTCTGCTGCCTTCACTACTTCATCCCTCAGAGCTACCCATTCTTCTCCTACTGTATTTCTTTCCCCCATTCCTGTCAATTGTTCCCTTATGCTCTCCCTGAAACTCTGTACAACCTCTGGTTCTTTCAGTTTATCCAGGTCCCATCTCCTTAAATTCCCACCTTTTTGCAGTTTCTTTAGTTTCAATCTGCAGTTCATAACCAATAGATTGTGGTCAGAATCCACATCTGCCCCAGGAAATGTCTTACAATTTAAAACCTGGTTCCTAAATCTCTGTCTTACCATTATATAATCTATCTGATACCTTTTAGTATCTCCAGGATTCTTCCAGGTATACAACCTTCTTTTATGATTCTTGAACCAAGTGTTGGCTATGATTAAGTTATGCTCTGTGCAAAATTCTACAAGGCGGCTTCCTCTTTCATTCCTTCCCCCCAATCCATATTCACCTACTATGTTTCCTTCTCTCCCTTTTCCTACTGACGAATTCCAGTCACCCATGACTATTAAATTTTCGTCTCCCTTCACTACCTGAATAATTTCTTTTATCTCGTCATACATTTCATCTATTTCTTCATCATCTGCAGAGGTAGTTGGCATATAAACTTGTACTACTGTAGTAGGCATGGGCTTTGTGTCTATCTTGGCCACAATAATGCGTTCACTATGCTGTTTGTAGTAGCTAACCCGCACTCCTATTTTTTTATTCATTATTAAACCTACTCCTGCATTACCCCTATTTGATTTTGTATTTATAACCCTTTAATCACCTGACCAAAAGTCTTGTTCGTCCTGCCACCGAACTTCACTAATTCCCACTATATCTAACTTTAACCTATCCATTTCCCTTTTTAAATTTTCTAACTTACCTGCCCGATTAAGGGATCTGACATTCCACGCTCCGATCCGTAGAACGCCAGTTTTCTTTCTCCTGATAACGACGTCCTCCTGAGTAGTCCCCGCCCGGAGATCCGAATGGGGGACTATTTTACCTCCGAAATATTTTACCCAAGAGGACGCCATCATCATTTAATCATACAGTAGAGCTGCATGTCCTCGGGAAAAATTACGGCTGTAGTTTCCCCTTGCTTTCAGCCGTTCGCAGTACCAGCACAGCAAGGCCGTTTTGGTTAATGTTACAAGGCCAGATCAGTCAATCATCCAGACTGTTGCCCCTGCAACTACTGAAAAGGCTGCTGCCCCTCTTCAGGAACCACATGTTTGTCTGGCCTCTCAACAGATACCCCTCCGTTGTGGTTGCACCTACGGTACGGCCATCTGTATCGCTGAGGCACGCAAGCCTCCCCACCAACGGCAAGGTCCATGGTTCATGGGGGGAACCATTCATGAAAATATCTTACTCATTTTGACAGATAAGGGAGTGGACTGGAGGGAAATAATGTTAATTAAGAACCTACAGGTGGAGCAGTAAGTCAGAGTACACACTAGAGACATGACAATAAACTAGAAGTGCATAGGGTGAGAGATAAGACAAGGATTCAGTCTCTCACCTCCACTATCACATGCCAATATAAAATAAAATAACAATAGTGGTTTTTATAGAAATACATTACTATGTGTCAGTGAGAAAAGTTTCATATGCATTAAATTTTCCAATGAAATTGAACATTCATAATATTTTCGACCCACAGTAGGAAACCACCATTTTATTGGTATTTGGGAAGAGTTTTGGCTGTCAGTCACCAACACATTCAGGAAGATTCAAAAGCATAATCAAAGGACAATCTGGTCTCTAAAATGAACAGCACACTGCTAAAAATAAATTTTCAGAAATATATGTTTCATAAAACATCAGGGTGTATACGTGGACAAGGAAAAAAAATTCCCAGATTTCCCGGTTAAAAATACACTTTCTCCCGGATGAAAACACACTTTTTCCGTGCTATTAAGTGACAGTTTTTTTTTTATTTTTTTTTTAAGTATGCTGTATATTTTCGTATCACGAAAGTATAAATTCGAATCCTACCAAACACCGCATGTTACTTTCCGAACCATGTAATCGAGATTACAATACGCTTTTGTAAGCAAGTCATTGCTCATGTCACGTGATCCCGCCACCAGCCGATGACAGCGGATATTCAGAGCGTAGGACACGTGATGTAGTCCGCTAATAGCAACATCACTGTTAAGTAGCGCGGATACACAAACAGGAAAAGTTAATGTTTTAAATTAATCTACATAGTGTTGCTACAAGAAAAGCAAAGCTTTCACGTACAACATTGGTCTCTAAGGTTAATAAGCTGCAACAGAAGCTAAGCTTTCACATATAATGTTGATTTTTCTTGCCCGTGTTACACTTTAAGATATATCACACAAATGTGCCAGTAAAATTTTTAGCCGAGTCCAGTGACTTGTTCTCAAAGTTTTCCACAAATAAATTAGCTACCGCAGAGGAGCGAGAGCTTCCCGTAGCACTACATCAATTTGCTCATAATAACGACACGATTGTCTGATCTGGGCTCTAAATACTTCTAATCGCTCGTCATCAAACGCTCTGTGATTTAAGAAATTCATCGCACATTCTCACACATAGTTCCACTTGCGAAAGAGGAAATTTGCTTTGAAAGTAACGTTTTTCAAACAGCCATTCGCAATATTTTCCCGCGACCTGTTAGAAATAGGTTCGTTTCAGCAGTCGTCAGAGAGCGCCAGGTAAGAGGCGCCACCGCGCTTTGGCAGCTACGATGACGCAGGAAGCCCGTATGTTCGTATGTGTAAAACATTAAAAGATCTTACGTTATGTCATAAAAGAAAAGAGGCCGAAATATCGTTGTCTAATGCTGCGTAAGTTGTTAATACAAATACTACCCATGACTGGTGTGGTGTCTCAAATCTGATTACGTTTATTTTGTCGCTGTCTGCTAGATAAAACAAAATAGGTCTTTCTAACACTGCAGAAACTGTAACACATACCAAATAAACGAGACTGTTTTTGCACAAATGGTCATTTTTATAACACGACAGAATATAATTCACGAAGACCAACATAAAATGACTATTAGGCCTACTACAAGCAAATAGTTTAATGTTAGAAAATAGTTTCACATTTCATTCATACGCCCCAGTTTCTCGAGCATGAGATCGAAAAGTAGTAGTACGAGTTTTTACTTAAATTTGGAATCGTCATAGTCTTCCCTAATTGGTGTGATGTCCCCGTTCCTCGTTCTAACAAACAATCTTGTCATGACTAACTCTGGAACTATTCCTGCCTTTGTCAAAATTTAGTCGCTGGTTAACTTCACTAACCCTGCCAGAATCACCGGTTTAGTTATCCCTGATTATTCTCCGGTTAGGCGTTGTTATGTTCGTACAAACCACTTTCTGCCCTACTTCCAGAATAGAAGTTAATTGGCTGCTAGAAGGGGGCTGTACAACTGGCCCTTACAAGTGGAGCGATCTGGCCAAAAATTTTCTGACAAAATTTCATTTTCTTGGATACACCGAGAAGATAATACGTAATCTTTCTTACCTGTCATTCCTGTTAGTCATTTATTTCCACTCTGGTAGTCTGACTCTATGGATTTCGCTAGTAATTATAGCACAGCTGATCATTCCAAGCCCAATCAACCACATAATCAGACAGCAGTTGGCGTTCACTCGTTCGGCTTTACTCTGCTCAGCTCGTATAACCCGGTCCCCTTTTGCTTGCAGGAAAGTTTATTTCTAGATGCGACGACGATTCCCCTGACAGACATCACGTACACTAGGCACGCATTCAAAAATTAACTTATGATTCATTCAGAAATCAACTTACAGAGTGCGTTCAAAAACCAAGAGGGATGCGTTTCAAAATCATGAGTAATCGGTAGACCAACGTGCGCTGGATGCTAGGCTCTTTGTGAAACATGATTTTTTTCTTCTCAAGAATATGAATTTGGCGCCCCCTCCACTCCCGTAATTGTCATTCGGGTCAGATACATCGGTTTGCCCCGCCACTCAACTGCGCATGCGCATGAGCCCGCTCGTAACTCCTATAACGAATCTAGTTAAACCGTTGTGACGTCACTCTCATCGAAGACATTTTGTTGTTATAAAGCATTGCATAGTCTTCCTAACACCTTTGACACATTTTGTTGTTGGCAAACGTTTGTATGAGCACTGTGTTTTGTTGTTGTATATGGCACATTTCCTTTGCAATTTATGTTTTATTTTCATATTTTTTTCTCGTTCACATTTTATTGTTGTAGTATTATTCTGCAGTAGCGGGATAGAGTAATATCCTTTGTTAGAGCATCGATTCTTACCAGTCAATATTGCAAAAATTTAACTGAAACCTAAAATAATGAAAAATTCCCAGAATTCTAAAAAATTCCCGGGTTTTTCCCGGTTTTCTCCCGGATGAAAAAATTCCCGGGTTTTTCCCGGATCTCCCGGGTCGTATACACCCTGAACATCTTTAAAACAAGTAAGTAAAACAATGCTACACTGTTTTTCCTTATAGAGAGATCAAAACAGAGCCAACACATATTGTTTATAAGAGTACTGACAGCAGTTTTACTTTTACAGACAAATAAGGTAAGTACCAAGTATTTGTAAAAGATTTTAAAATGCAGCATGTGAGTAAAATGATCTGTGTGTTTCCTTGGTTATTGCAACTAAGGAGCAAAAGCATAAGAGTAAACAATTTCACTATATAATCATAAATATTTGGTAATATTTAGGAATAAAGGAGTGGACAGAATTGGGTAAGTTGGGATGGGCACACAGCTCAGACATTCGACATATCAGTGGCAGACAGTGTAGAGTGTAGTGATTTGGTGAACTATATCGAATCCACCCTTAGTTTCATTATAAAAATTCACATCTTCTTGAAGTTTCTTCTCAGTATTCTCATTGACCTGATATCCAGCACGCATTTTACTCAGATTAGACTTTTTTTCTCTTTTTCCCTTGGTATACTGTGAGAATGTTGATGATGATGTTTGGTTTGTGGGGCGCTCAACTGCGTGGTTATCAGCGCCCGTACAATTACCGAATCTTTGCTCAGTCCAATTTCGCCACTTTCCTGGATGATGATGAAATGATGAAGACAACACAAACACCCAGTCATCTCGAGGCAGGTGAAAATCCCTGACCCCGCCGGGAATCGAACCCGGGACCCCGTGCTCGGGAAGCGAGAACGCTACCGCGAGACCACGAGCGGCGGACATGTGAGAATGTTGTCACCTGGCTTGTACAAGTCTGTTGCATACAAAACATCACCTCCACTTCATGCTGCAGGAGGAACCTCAGAGTGATTTCTGAAGAGTGCCAACTAAACCAGTCCCTTTTTATTTCAGCTCGTCTGCCAGTTTCATGGAGGTGAAGTAGTTGTCACTCGTAATGTTATGACCACAGATGAGGAATGGCTGTGCCAACTTCATAATGACATGGTGACTAAGACCCTTGCTCCGATTATACGTTTCACGTTTGCTATGGTTTGGTGAAACCGTTCAGGGAACAGCGCTTGTCAGCATCACACAAAAACCAATATTTTATCCCATACTTATCATGTTTACTTGACATTTACTGTATGAATGGGCACCTGCACTTTAAAGGATACAGCAGTTCGTCGAAGTCATGTTCTTGCCTGGATTGGAGCAAGCAATGAAATTTTAAGTAAACACATTCCACATTTCCAAAGAAATGCATAATTTATCAGTTTCTTTGTCTCCTTGATGACATAGAATGAAACCTAAGATGACTGAATGATGCCAACCCATAGGGAATCAAAAGCCACACCAATACAAAGCATCATCTGACCTATGAAATATTCATATTTCAGGTTATTTTTCTCCTAAACTGTTGTGATATAATCCAACATCTCAAGAATAACATCAAGGCATGCCCAGAAACTATTTATAATCTGAAAATCAGTGTTACTGACATTTAATTGCATTAAAATGTGAATGGGTCAAAAATTGCCCAAGTGTGTACTTTATGTATAAAACAGCAAACTTTTCATACTGCTAGGTGGGCTAGGGAGATGAAATTTTGATGAGTTGTACAAACCTATAAATGATTAAAAGTCACAGGAGGATTCAGTCCTGTGATGACTGTAGAGGGGGCACAGGGTCCTCGCAAACCCTTGTAGGTCAAGAGTGATGCATGTGGTACTTCTAGTGTCAAGAGGTTATATAGAGGATTTTTTTATTTTTTAATTACTTTCCCTAAAACAACATAGTATTTCTTTTATTTGTAATCTGTCCTACTTCTTTCTTTGTTCTAACCACATAATACAATTTTGTTTTCCTTACACATGATATTTTGATTCCTTTTGTAAATCAGGTATTTATTGATGTCTTATTAGTACCACACATCATTGTTTTCTTCAGAAAGTAGCTGTTAAATGTGGATAGTAACCCACCTATAAAACAAATTAATTTTGAAACTTATATCTGTCACATTGCACACATCCTTCCAATAATGTGTCACTTCTGATAAATCCTCATGTAACAATATGATATAAGTTAAGTAGTACACATACCTGCTCAGTATCCTGTTCACTGTTTCCTTCTTGTGCCACCGATGATGTAGCCTCTAGACTGTCCCATTGTTCTGTCATTTTGTTCCACAAAGCCTGAGCATTTACACTCCGGCCAAAATCTTGGCACAAAAAGATAAATACAAAATATTATACATGAAACTGGTAACATATTGAATATATAGTGAAGAGAAACTAAAAAGGTACCACAGTACTACGTGTATGAGAAAAAGTTACAAACCTGTGAACTGTAATTCCAAATCACCACCTTCACCACCAAACTCCTGCATAAATTCTGCAGTCCACTTATCCACCAAATCTTTGGAGGTAATTTCTTTACTTTCATCATCAGCTGTTGATGCAGGTGGGAAAACAATATCACCATCACTCACTTGTTGCATAAATTCCATAAACTGAAAATAAAATACCAAGAAGCTCAAGACTTCAATTCATACATATACAACAAATCATCTGAAGATAATTCTTAAACACTACTGTACTACAATATATGACAAAAATCCTCCATTATTGTTGATAACAGCAACATCTTCGCAGCTGGAATAGAAATTTAAGGTAAACACATAAGTACTCGCAGAATAAAATTTCCTATACAATAACATAAATGGTTCAATGTCATGTTGCGGCACTTCTGTGTGCTCACAGGGGTCCTACACGATATTAGGCAGGTGTTCCAGTTTCTTTGGCTTTTCAGTGTATCTCTCTTACCAAAAATTGTGCAAAAGATAAGTATTTCAATGTGAGCAAAAACAAACTCAACAAGGACCTCATGAATTTAATGTTGCTACTGAAATAAGTTACACATGTACAAAAGAATCTGCCAGAACATATTAAATGTCACATGGTTAACAGTGGACTTTAAGAATGAATAAAGAACTTGCTGATTCTTCATTTTCTGTTGACGTATGAAGGCTATCCACAAAGTACATTACGTTTTGGAATTAAAAATAAATAAAGTATTGGAAAAATTTTTTATTATATACAGATGAAAGCCACACTTAAATACTACTTTTCTACATAGTTGCCATTTAAATTAAGGCACTTATCGTAGCGATGGACGAGCTTGGAAATTCCTTCGTCGTGAAATTCGGCCGCCTGTGCCTTCAACCACGTGGTTACCTCTTTTGGGACAGAAAAGGTGTGATTTTTTGTGGATTTCCTGGAAAGAGGCACTACAATAAACTCTCAAAGGTATTGCCAAACTCTGCACAACCTCAGAAGAGCAATACAAAACACATTCAGGGGAAAGTTGGGCTCAAAGATCTTGCTGATTCACGACAACACCCAGGCCCACACGGCAAATGCCACTCGTGAAGTTCTCGAATCTTTTAAGTTGGAGTTGTTTCCTCATCCGCCGTACAGTCCTGACCTGGCACCGAGCGACTTCCACTTATTCCCAGCAATGAAGAAGTGGTTGGCTATGCAGCGTTTTGATGACGACGCACAGCTTCAAGAAGAGGTAACCACGTGGTTAAAGGTGCAGGCGGCCGAATTTTATGACAAAGGAATTTCCAAGCTCGCCCATCGCTACGATAAGTGCCTTAATTTAAATGGCAACTATGTAGAAAAGTGGTATTTAAGTGTGGCTTTCACCTGTATATAATAAAAAAATTTTTGAATACTTTATTTATTTTTAATTCCAAAACATAATGTACTTTGTGGATAGCCCTCTTATTTTATGACATTTGGACCTTTCAACAGCAACAGCCAGCAAGACACCAGTGGATTACTTTGTCAAAGAACTTCCTCTTAGGTAATGCACAGAAGAGTATATAAGCTACCAGTAAAATTACAGTATTAGGTTATAATATGATTAATATTAGTGCTATAATACTTTACAAACCCAAGTCACTCTATTATACTGCATCTGAATAAAATCTACATCCTTTACTTTTTGCCTACTCCACACAATCCATGAACTATGATCCATACTATGTAATCAAACAAAACTGTTTGAGGTTTCTTTTGTTACAAGGCCTCCTGTTGGGAAACCAGTACTAAGTATAAAGAAACTGAACTATAATCAACAGCTCTCAGCAGTCTCTAGGAAATTTAGTAAGTGCAATGGCAGCCTCTCTTCTTTGTCTACTTTCTCGATCTCTAAACTAGATACATATATTAAAAAGAAGAGGGCAGGGGGAGCAAAAATAGTACCTTATAAGCACACTCAAGTTGCTGACATTGAACTTGTCACGTCTGGCATTTGCAGTCTGTTTACAGTAGGCATAAGATAATGAAGGGACTTTATCCGTGTCAGGACAACTTCAACAAGAAAATTTCCTTTAACAGGGACATGAATTTTATCCATTACATGCCTCACATTCACAGAAAATAATCCTAATAATATCAAATGACTATACTAGTTTTTGGAAGAAAAAATAAATTTTAGTTGATCCTTTCAGTGTGTTTCCCACTAACCAAAGCAATCATTATGAACAACTGGTTACAGCAGGAAGCTTCATTTGTCGTACATTAATATTTATGCAACACAATGAAGGAACTGGCAGAAATAAATAAAATTTCATTGACACACAACCTATATTCCCTGCAAACATGTTGGTGGGCACTGGTGTATTGAAACACGGCTGCAGGAATATGTTGGAGGAAGGGTAACTGTTTGGGCTCTGAATCTTAACTGATGTAGCAGAATACTGGCAAATTTGGAAGAACAGGATTTCCACAATACAAAGTGGCATCCTTGTTTATGACAAACAGTGATCTGCTATAAATCTCTATACTGTTAACGGGTAAGCACAGTGGTTAATACACTAGAATCCTACTCCTACCTCCAAATGTGTTATAGCTTCATCTCTCATAAATGTTAAACTCAAATGAATACATCCTACTCTCCTTTTATATTATCAGTAATATTTGGACATTACTAGCTGAAATTGGAGAGAAGCCTATCAGAAAAATTGAATGATAATTGTTTCACACCAACACTATTCATTGGATTTGGCCCCTGTGACACTTTTATGTTGCCTTGAATCAATAAAAAAAACATAAAAGGGAAGCATTTTCAAAACATAGAGGAGGTTGAACAAAAATCACAGTAAGTGTTGAGTGTCAGAACTTTCAGCAACTTGATTAACTGTTTCTGCTAAACCTTTGATAAACATTCCTCTTTCAGTAGAGCTGCTATTGGTGGCCTATTTTGCTTTCTGGAAATCCTGATGGCTTCCCGTACTTGGCCTTAGCTGGTGGAATGGTGTAATAAGTTCAGGGATACTTGCCATGATCTCTTCTTACTCTCTTTAATAATACTGTTGTATTTGGCCCTTGCCATACAAAAAAGCTGTGAAGTTCTCAGCGGTTGGTCAGCATTCAGCAGTTGGTCAGCATTTGAACTTGCACAGTGCAAGAACAGAGTGGTACTCTTCACTTCATCAAAGCACAGGTTATATTTGTAGATGGTCTGAGGACTTTGGGATGGCTGCATTAGTGGCTTGGTCAATCAGTCTCATTATGTGATTCATCTATTATTGGCTGCTGACTCAATGTACAGTGCCCAGTTTGTCTTTCCAAAAATCCACTTTGGCAGCCTACATTCTAGCATCCTTTGCTCTACTAGATGCATTCAAATAGGGAAGTGGTCACTGGAGTGATAATCACCAACTACTGCCCACTGGGCAGTATCAGTGAGAGCACAGCACGAGATATATGGCAGAGAATGACAGCCTAGAGTGCTGAAAAGGGTGCTTGGCACTGTTTTTAGACAACATAACACTTCTAAGAGAGAAGATTCTCAATGGTCTGATCCCGGGGACGGGCAGTCAGATTCCCCAGAGTGCATTACAAGCAATAAAATTCTTGCAAAGGAGTAATGACAGGGAACCTGTGTAATTAGATCACCAAGAGCCTCAGTAACTATATTGTCATTTAGGTACAGGTATCAGGGGTATAGTATCATCCTATATGGAACATGCACATTGCAGCAACCACTTACAATTTGGTGTTGAGGAGGAGAGACAAGGAGTGTTATAGTAATCATCATTAATGAATAAAGCACCACCACCTTTAGCCCTCTCCCCACTGAGATTGTTCTTTTCATAAATGCTGTAAACCATTAATACAGGGGCATCAGACTCTACACAATTGATCTCTTGGAGACACAGGAACAGGGGTCTGTCCTGTGTTGAGAGTCTTAGTCCCTCCACATGACACCTAAACCCACTCAGGTTCCATTGCAGGATGGAGCCATTTTATTGGTAAGGTTTTTCTATGTCTACCTTTTTTTCTTGCTGCTGGGATTGTAGATGTATGGCAGTTAAGTGTAGGGAGGAGAGACTTGTTGGTTCCCTCTAACACACTTCATAAGTCATTACTTCCACTGATGGTCTGATGGCTTCGCACTTGCACTTTTATGTTTATGTTTGTGTGCTTGCCCCCTCTCTTTCAATGGTTATGCTCGTGGTGACAGGTGCTTTGACATGCTGCTTGCTGCAACTTTTTAACACACTTTGGTTGATGTGCCACTGCCTTTTTGTTGCCCTCAGTACCTTATGTAACTGGTTTGCTCGATGCCGGTATGACAGTAGTGGCTGCTTTGCAACTACATTTATAGAACCATGTATTCATGATTACACTGCTGCTCTGTTTCTTTGTGGACATGCCGACTTTGGTGAAAGGTTTCTTAAACAATAAGGCAAAATATGTTAGAAATGTGGGCAGTTACATTGCCTTCTATGACAATTTTGGAGAATAGGGTACCCACTTGTTTAGTTTAATGCCTTTTCTATATTTTGCATCTTTGATTCCATACTGCATAGTCATAACTGCAATTGACACAAAATTCTGGAAGGGAACATGTGACTTCTTCTCCATGGGCTGCTTTGCCAAATGTTGCTTGCCCACTGCATGCCAGAGTTGTGTAGCTATATCACTGACACTTAACATTGCACAGGAGGGTTTGGAATTTATGGCCATACTTTCAATTGGAGTAAACCTGTCTTTATACACTCCGGTAAGTGCAGGGAGGTTGAAGTTATAATAAATGAATCAGTCTATTAAATCCCACCACTAATACACTTCATCGTGCTGGGTAAATCAGTTATTCACTCGTCAGATCATTCCACCAGTAATTCTGGGTGTCTACATTCATACTATCATGACAAGAGACCGCATTTTTGCTTCAGTTAAGAAAATTACGTTTCTGTACCACAACACAGAATTCCCCAAACTTTTTGCATTTGAGCATTTAGTCAGCTTGTTCAGTTGTAGCTGTTTCTAATAGTTAAATGAAGACATTGTCAGTGAGGCTGTAACTTTATGCAACACTTCTATTTGTTATTGGTCAATTTCAACCTCATGGCCAGCATCAAGCATTTACGTCTTAGCACAAAATGAACAAACATTAATCAAACAAGTAACTATAATTAAAAAGAGAAAACTCAGTTATAAAGTCTCTGGTAATACAGTGACAATACCATTAACAACATGTTACCTGTAAGTTGTCATATGTCTGTTGTTCGTAGACCATGCACGAAGTCCAAAAATAAAATAACTGAAACGATGTCCAAGCATTTGAATGTTGGGCTGCATAAGGTTCCCTTTCCGTGCAGTGACCACGGAATATAAAATTATAAAGAATGTAGCAACCAGTCGCGGAAACATGATTTATTTATCTTGTTGCAATGAGATAAATAAATTATGTTTCTGCAACTGGTTCCTACATTCTTTATAATTTTAATGTCCAAGTATGTTCCAGCCAGTGTTCTTGAACCTGGAATGAGATTTTCACTCTGCAGCGGAGTGTGCGCTGATATGAAACTTCCTGGCAGATTAAAACTGTGTGCCCGACCGAGACTCGAACTCGGGACCTTTGCCCCGAGTTCGAGTCTCGGTCGGGCACAGTTTTAATCTGCCAGGAAGTTTCGTTCTTGAACCTGTTTGTAATGCAGTCATGATCAGTGTCATGAATGATATGAACTACCTACATGTTAAACTGTAGCACTGAATCTTGCCATTATATGATGGGCATTCAGTAAGTAATGCAGCACTTTTCTTCTGAAAGCAGGTTGGCTTTATTCAGGATTGCAATACACCATATTATTCACCACCCTTCTAGCTACAAAACCCTATTTTTTAATGTAATCTTCATTCAATACAACGGCCTTATGCCACCTTACTGGGAGGGCCTGTATGCCTGCATGGTACCACTCTACTGGTCAACATTAAAGCCACCATCTTGCTGCATCAATATCCTTCCATCATTGTGTGCTGCTTCTCTCGAAGCGCATCCTTCAATGGGCCAAACACACGGAATTCAGCAGGTGCGAGGTCTGGACCATAGGGTGGATGAGGAAGAAATGTCCAATGAAGTTTTGTGAGCTCCTCTCACGTGCACACATTTGTGAGGCCTTGGGTTGACATGGAGAAGAAGTTCATTCACTTTTTTGTTGCGTCAAACTCTCTGAAGTCATTTCTTCAACTTCCTAAGGGTAGCACAATACACTTACGTGCTGATCATTGCACCATGAGGGAGGACATCAAAAATAATAACCCCCTTCAGAGTCCCAGAAGACCACTGATATGACTTTACTGGCTGAGGGTGTGACTTTGAACTTTATCTTTGGAGCAGAGGTGGTGTGGTTCCACTCCACGGATTGCCGTTTTGTTTCTGGTTCAAAGTGATGACCCCATGTTTCATCATCTTTGATGATGATTGACAAAAAATTGCCACCCACAAAATGTTCAAATGTGTGTGAAATCTTATGGGACTTAACTGCTAAGGTCATCAGTCCCTAAGGACTCGAACCTCCGCCAGGACCAGCTGCACAGTCCACGACTGCAGCGCCTTAGACCACTCAGCTAATCCCACGTGGCAAATTGCCACAATTAGTCTTGTAACATGCAAGCAAGTCCCACAGATGGCCTTTTGTTGCTCTTTATGGTTCTCTGCCAGGTGGCGAGGAACCCAGCAGGCACACACCTTTGAGTACTTCAACTGTGGATGAGTATCAGCACTACCAACAGACATCAAGTTGTGCAGTGAGGTGTTCGATTCAGATCCACTGAACACCTCAAATGAGAATGTCCGCACGTTCCAAGATTGCAGGCACCATAGCTACGTGTGTCCGGCCAGCACACGGGAGATCAGACAAGTTTTGTGCGACCTTGAATCGATGATGTCAGGCGGCTCACCCGATGACAAATCGTACTTTTGTTCACTGCCAGATCTTAGTAGACATTCTGCAAGTACCTATGGATATCTGTGGTGCTATTGTTTTCTGCCAAAAGAAACGCAATGACAGCTCTCTGCATGGATCGTACCTTTGTTAAAGACACTATTTTGAAGGCTATGTATAGTGTCACCACCTATCGGAACTTCACGAAACTGAAGAAGCTGAAGCAGGAATATTCCATGATGTTTCACAACAAATTCCACTATTTTTAAACTGAAATTGGCCCAGAAAAAAATGTTGCATTATGTACTGAATGTCTCTCATAATATAAATCACATGCCATAGCCTATGGATGGGTATTATTAAACATTTTTGCATATTAGTATAACTGGTTGGTAACGGCTTGTCATTGTTAGTTTCCATGTGAGAACTGAACAAAACATGGCCCATTCACAAATGTGTACAACAGGCATCGTAGGCCTATCGACACGTTGAGATGCACGGGCAAAGATGTGGGTAATGTACCCCGCAAATGTCACAGAGCAAAACTTATTCATAAAAATAGATGTCAGATAAACTTATAACAAATCTCATTTAAAAGCATGGAGGCATAATGCAGTCATTAGTGTTTGGACACAGGATGTACTGATCTACACATACAGATTCATGCAAACAAGTTAGCTACAACTCCACAGCATACATAACTACAAATCACAGCAACACTACCACACCAACATGCTAAATTGGATCAAAAGCTATATTGTCATAATCTATTTTGTCATAAATTACCCAGTTACAATTATAATGTGTATGTGAACAAGCATTTTAGGATGTATTCGGATGAATTTAAACATAAATGATGGGTTGCCTTCATGAAGCAATGTACATCAACATCACGACATTTAGAGCATACTACAAACATTACAACGTGACTACGAGAATCACTAGTCACGATACAGCACTATACTTGTGGCAAAAGGAATGATGCTCATTAACAGTTTGGCAAATCAAATTTAAATAAAACTATCAAACAATGGAAAATCCAGGATGGAATGTAATAATATTGTGAAAAGGAAAGTTGCTACTCAGCATATAGTGGAGATGCTGAGTCGCAGATAGGCACAACAAAAAGACTGTCACAGATATACACTCCTGGAAATGGAAAAAAGAACACATTGACACCGGTGTGTCAGACCCACCATTCTTGCTCCGGACACTGCGAGAGGGCTGTACAAGCAATGATCACACGCACGGCACAGCGGACACACCAGGAACCGCGGTGTTGGCCGTCGAATGGCGCTAGCTGCGCAGCATTTGTGCACCGCCGCCGTTAGTGTCAGCCAGTTTGCCGTGGCATACGGAGCTCCATCGCAGTCTTTAACACTGGTAGCATGCCGCGACAGCGTGGACGTGAACCGTATGTGCAGTTGACGGACTTTGAGCGAGGGCGTATAGTGGGCATGCGGGAGGACGGGTGGACGTACCGCCAAATTGCTCAACACGTGGGGCGTGAGGTCTCCACAGTACATCGATGTTGTCGCCAGTGGTCGGCTTAAGGTGCACGTGCCCGTCGACCTGGGACCGGACCGCAGCGACGCACGGATGCACGCCAAGACCGTAGGATCCTACGCAGTGCCGTAGGGGACCGCACCGCCACTTCCCAGCAAATTAGGGACACTGTTGCTCCTGGGGTATCGGCGAGGACCATTCGCAACCGTCTCCATGAAGCTGGGTTACGGTCCCGCACACCATTAGGCCGTCTTCCGCTCACGCCCCAACATCGTGCAGCCCGCCTCCAGTGGTGTCACGACAGGCGTGAATGGAGGGACGAATGGAGACGTGTCGTCTTCAGCGATGAGAGTCGCTTCTGCCTTGGTGCCAATGATGGTCGTATGCGTGTTTGGCGCCGTGCAGGTGAGCGCCACAATCAGGACTGCATACGACCGAGGCACACAGGGCCAACACCCGGCATCATGGTGTGGGGAGCGATCTCCTACACTGGCCGTACACCACTGGTGATCGTCAAGGGGACACTGAATAGTGCACGGTACATCCAAACCGTCATCGAACCCATCGTTCTACCATTCCTAGACCGGCAAGGGAACTTGCTGTTCCAACAGGACAATGCACGTCCGCATGTATCCCGTGCCACCCAACGTGCTCTAGAAGGTGTAAGTCAACTACCCTGGCCAGCAAGATCTCCGGATCTGTCCCCCATTGAGCATGTTTGGGACTGGATGAAGCGTCGTCTCACGCGGTCTGCACGTCCAGCACGAACGCTGGTCCAACTGAGGCGCCAGGTGGAAATGGCATGGCAAGCCGTTCCACAGGACTACATCCAGCATCTCTACGATCGTCTCCATGGGAGAATAGCAGCCTGCATTGCTGCGAAAGGTGGATATACACTGTACTAGTGCCGACATTGTGCATGCTCTGTTGCCTGTGTCTATGTGCCTGTGGTTCTGTCAGTGTGATCATGTGATGTATCTGACCCCAGGAATGTGTCAATAAAGTTTCCCCTTCCTGGGACAATGGATTCACTGTGTTCTTATTTCAATTTCCAGGAGTGTAGTTTTTGGCCAGTAAGGCATTCGTCAAAATTAGATGACAAAACTCATCAAAATTAGACAACACGCATGCACGCACGCACGCACGCACGCACGCACGCACGCACACACACACACACACACACACACACGACTGCAGTCAGCATGGTGTATATGTGTGTGTTTGCCACCTAATTTTGACAAAGGCCTTACTGGCCAAAAGCTATATTTGTGACAGTCTTTTTGTTAAATAAAACTATCAGTGATCTGAAATAATTTCTAACATCACAGAAGGAAGTGGCTCTGTAAACTTTCCTGGCATAGCAGTTGATGATATTCATATAGGATGACATTCTGTTCCGGCTGGAGACCCGATACAAATATCACCACACAAGGAGCATTCAAAGGCTTGACTAAGCAATAGACTGTAAAAGGATAAATGTTAGCAACACGTGTACAGTACAAACAAACTCGTGTACGCAATGAATACAACCACAACCTAAAGATACGTGTTTAAAGCACAATTCTTACCAGGTTCATTTTGGAATTTCCAGTCTCCACAAGGAATGTTCAGCATTCAGGGATATGACAGAAATGATCATCTGAAGCAAAAAAGTCTATCTACATGGCCTCTAAGTGGTACACCTTAAGAGCTACAAGCACTTTTTCATCTTTGCTACTGTGAAAAACAGTATGTTCTATTGAAGAAGTGTTCTTAGCTCTTAAGGTTTCCATTTTACAGGCCCATGTTAACTACACAATTTTTTCTTGTTTTACTCCAGACTCTGTACTCCCAAAATATGGAAAGCAAAAAGCTTGCCGTAGAAGAGATTTGTTTCACCATTCCACCAGGTAAACCCTGTATAAGCACCTGGTAAGAACTGAGGTTTAAAGACGTTTTCTTCATGGTTATATTCACTCTTGTTCACAACTCTGGATATACAATACACATGACAGTAACATAGCACTGATTGAGACTGCATTATAAACAGGTCCAATAATGCTGACTGGAACATGCCCTGGCAGCCTTTCATGTATTTCATTTTTGGACTTCGTGTAAGGTCCACAAACAGTATGTATGACTATTACATGTGAGTAACACGTTCTTAACAATATTATCAGTGTATTAAATGAGGCTTTATAACTAGGATTTATATTTTTATTTACAGTTACTTGTTTGATTAATGTCTGTCCATTCTGTGTTAACAAGTACATGCTTAGTAAGGACCTTGAGACTGAAACTGGCCATTAGTAAATAAAACTATTACATAAAGTTTCAGCCTCAGTGGAAATATGTCATCACTTAACTAGTATTAGAAGGCTGGGACCCAGATATGAAGAACACAAACTAGTTTCTAGGAGTAAAATCCCATTTCTACGGTTTTTCACAGATTTTAATGCCATAATTTTACATTTCAGTGCTTTCTAAATATAAAAAGGAGACTCCTTTTTCAATGTCCCCACTTCCCATTTAATAGTAATAAATAAATTTTAATACAGATGCACTCTGTTACTGTCCACATTTCTCAGCGTCAATGCTGATTACTGAGCAGGACTAGCCTTTCAAGCTCTTTTTGGTGGTTGGATGATACATACAACCAGTAGTCCCCTAATCCCCCGGAGGATATTTTTGTTTGTTAATCACGAGACATCGCGGCCCCATGAGTTGTTATGTAAATAAGGGTCAACCCAGACAGAAACTGTTTCATCTCAACACGAAACACAGGAAAATGGAATCACTCCATCTGCTATCATTCTACTTCTCTCAATAACTAAATAATTTTTTTCTGTCTATCTACTGATTCAACTTACACATGTAATGCATATACCATATATACACAAAACTGTCAAATAATTGTTCGTGCAGCATTTTATGCAATCTTATTGGTCCCATTATAATTTACAATCTATTTATTCAAGCTGTATATTTAATTTTGCTTAAAAACCTGATAAATGAGACAAACTAATAAATGAAGTTTTATCATCTGCAGGGAATCACCAGAATGGTGTGAGCTAATAAAAATGCATTCATAAAAAGATGTAACTCAGCAGCTAGCCCTAATTTCACGCTTTTACTAGTTTAAGTTTTTCAAAAGCTCATTAACTAAGTATTTATCCACATTTAAAGTTTGCCACATCCAAAAAGACTTTCATTATTAGAGCCCTTAAGCTTATTTCTTTTCCAGGTTTTACGTGACAATTTTATTACCATAATTTTTCTGAGTCAGATAATTCATTTGTTTATCAAAATAAACCACTAATAAAGAATTTGACTAAATTAGAGAAATTAATAATCTGAAAATTTAACAAAGTCAACAAACCACTGTCTCAGTTCTACATTGTATTAGTCACACGTTACGATTGCTGTAGCCTGTTACTAGTGCGTGTGAGTGTGAGTGTGAAGAGAGCATTGTGACTGCACATTAACACTTAAATCAACCATCAACAGTATCAGCACGGGCCGACCACTAGAGGGCGCCTATAGAAAGTATGCACACGGTACGGTCTTCACCGTGCCATCTACCAGTAACTTGCATCTATATATGCGTGGAGCCGTGCTAACTCACTGTCACTACATTCTCTTAGTTTGTACTGCTCACATCAGCATTTCTGTGTATCACTTACATTGCACCTTCTGTATGATTCTTTTGTCTTGTTATGTGTGGATCAGGAAAGGATTATTTCCATTATTGTTCAGAGGTTTATGAATAAAGCCATATTTGTGTTACTTGGATCAGTTTCATGTATTACTCTGTTACTACAGAACTGGTGACTGGGATGGGACAATTGTGTAGTAAGCAAGTAATACACAAAACTGATCCACGTAACACAAATATCACTTTATTCAATACATAAACCTCTGAACAATGACGGGAATAAGCCTCTCGTGAATCCAACGGTAACAAGACAAAAGAATCATACATAAGGTGTAACATAAGCAATACACAGAACAACTCATGTGATCACTACAAACTAAAAGAACACAGTGAGAGTGAGTCAGCACTGTTCCAAGCGTATATAGGTGCAAGTCACTGGTAGACGGTGTGGCGGAGATGGTGTCATGTGCATACTTCCTACAGGCAGCCTCTAGTGGCCGGCCCATACAAATATAGTTGGCAGTCGATTTAAGTACACATGCAAGGTGACACTACACTTGGCGCACTCACACGCACTAGTAGCAGGATACAGCAACCATGAACTTCAATACTTTTATAAGTATCTAGCAGAGAGTTTAACAAAATTACTACACAATCCAATGGAATGGCATTCCTACTAATTTTGATCCTTATATTATTGGTTGGTTGGTTAGTTGGTTTAGAGGAGGGAGAAGGGACCAAACTACGAGGTCATCAGTCCCTTGGTCCTAATAAAACAATGCCACAAGGATGAGAATAAAACAGATGAAACATAAAACAAAAAATGGAAAGGAAGGAAAATCCACAAGAACAAAGGGAAGGCAACGAACACTAAAAGGAACAAAAGAAGACAAGAAAACAACAAAGAGATGCTAGAAACAGAGGAGAGTAAAACATGAAAGCAGATTACAGTGGCTGGCCAACCAAGAGAATAAAAAGGGAAAGCTAGCCACTCTGCAATACATTAAAACCTCCACCCTAAAAGCACTAGGGTGGAGGACACACAGGGACAAAGGACATCCGCTAAAACCTACATAGAAGTATAAAACCCACTCTCACGGATAAAACTTAAAACTAAAGCTGCTGTGGAGGCATTGTCGCCCAACACCGAAGGCACAGTGCTGCGAAAGTTAAAATTCTGCCGCAGAGCAGCTAAAAGTGGACAGTCCAGCAAGAGATGGACGATTGTCATTTGGGAGCCACAGTGACACTGAAGTGGGTCCTCGCAACGGAGTAGGTAACCATGCGTTAGCCACGTATGGCCAATGCGGAGCCAGCAGAGGACAACTGATTCCCTGCGAGAGGCCTGCATGGAAGACTTCCACACATTCATAGTCTCCTTAATAACACACTGTTTGTCGTGCGTGCTGTTATGCCATTCCGTCTCCCAAAGCCGGAAAACCCTGTGGTGTCAGACAGAATGCAGGTCAGCTTCGGAGATGCCTATCTCCAGAAGCTGTTTCCTCATTGCCTGTTTGGCCAGCCTGTTGGCAAGTTCATTGGCGGGGATTCTGACATATTTTGGGGTCCACACAAACACCACGGAATGGCGGTACTGTTCCAGGGCACAGATGGACTCCTGCATGGACGCTACCAGAGGGTGGTAAGGGTAGCACTGGTTGATAGCTTGTAGGCTGCTCAATGAGTCAGTACACAGGAGAAATGATTCTCAAAGGCATGGTCGGATGTACTCAACAGCACGAGATATGGCCACCAGGTCTGCAGCGAAAACACTGCAGTCAACTGGCAAGGAGTGCTGCTCAATATGTCCTCCATGAACATAGGTGAAGCCTACGTGACCATCAGCCATCGAGCTGTCAGTGTAAACAACTTCAGAGCCCGCTGAGAGCGACGGGGTTAATGGAGTCCTTAGGGCCATGCATAAGGTCCAGATGAAGCTGGAGCCGAGGCGTACACCATGGAGGCATATGTGAACAGACCGCAAGTAGAGGTGGTAAAGGGAAGGACTCCAGTTCGGAGAGAAGGGACCGCATGCAAACTGCAATTGTCAGCCCTGATGCGGAAGATGGACTGCTGCGGGCAGGAAAAGGAGATGATAATTCGTATGCTCAGGGGAACTATGAATGTGTGCTGCGTAACTGGCAAGCAGTTGCGCACATCTGATCTGCAGTGGAGGGACACCAGCCTCCACCACTACGCTGGTCACCAGACTCGTCCTAAAAGCTCCTGTCGCTAATCGAACCCCACAGTGGTGCACAGGGTCGAGTAAATGTAATGCTGAAGGCGTTGCCAAACCATAAATCACACTCCCATAGTCAATTCAGGATTGGACAAGGGCTCTAGAACTGCATCAGCGCAGATCGATCTGCACCACAATTGGTGTTGCTCAGGCAACGGAGGGCATTGAGGTGCTGCTAGCACTTCTGCTTAAGCTGATGAAGATGAGGGAGCCAAGTCAATCGAGCATTGAAAACCACTCCTAGGAACTGATATGTCTCCACTACAGTGAGTGGATCTTCATTAAGGTAAAGTAGAGGTTCCGGATGAACTGTACAACGCCGACAGAAGTGCATGACACACGACTTTGCAGCTGAAAACTGGAAGCCGTGGGCTAGAGCCCATGACTGCACCTTGTGGATGGCTCCCTGGAGGCACTGCTCAGCAACAACAGTACTGGAGCAGCAGTACGAAATGCAGAAGTCGTCTGCATACAGAGAAGGTGAGACAGAGGGCCCAACAGCTGCTGCTAGAGCGTTAATGGCCTCTAAAAATAGAGACACTCAATACAGAGCCCTGCGTGACTCCATTCTCCTGGATATGGATGGAACTATGGTAGTCACCAAATTGGACACGGAAAGTACGGAGCGACAGGAATCTTTGGATAAAAATTGGGGGAGGTCCCCGGAAATCCCACTCATACAATGTGGCAAGGAAATGACGTCACCAAGTCGTGTCGTATGCTTTACGTAAATAAAAAAGAGACAGCAATCAGGTGTCGCCGTCTGGAAAACGCTGTTCGGATGGAAAACTCTATGGACACAAGATTATCAGTGGTAGAGCGACTCTGGCGGAAGCCGCCCTGACATGGAATCAGCAAGCCACGAGACTCTAGGATCCAACCCAACCGCCAATGTACCATACGTTCCAGCAGCTTACAAAGAATGTTGGTGAGACTGATGGGCCGATAGCTATCCACATCAAGCAGGTTTTTACCGGGTTTGAGCACCGGAATGCTGGTGCTCTCTCGCCATTGCAATGGAAGGACGCCATTGCACCACATCTGGTTGAAGATGACGAGGAGATGTCGCTTGTAGTCAGATGAGATATGTTTAATCATCTGGTTGTGGATGCAATCAGACCCAGGAGCTGTGTCAGGGCAATGTGCAAGGGTACTGAAGAGCTCCCACTCTGTAAATGGGGTGTTGTAGGAGTCACTGCATCATGTAGTAAATGAGAGGATGTTCCCTTCCAGCCACTATGAGTGTGCAAAAGGCTGGGGTATAATTCTCCAACGTAGAGGCTCTAGCAAAGTGCTCGGCAAAGTGCTCGGCAAAGTGCTCGGCAAAGTGCTCGGCAAAGTGCTCGGCAAAGTGCTCGGCAAAGTGCTCGGCAAAGTGCTCGGCAAAGTGCTCGGCAAAGTGCTCGGCAAAGTGCTCGGCAAAGTGCTCGGCAAAGTGCTCGGCAAAGTGCTCGGCAAAGTGCTCGGCAAAGTGCTCGGCAAAGTGCTCGGCAAAGTGCTCGGCAAAGTGCTCGGCAAAGTGCTCGGCAAAGTGCTCGGCAAAGTGCTCGGCAAAGTGCTCGGCAAAGTGCTCGGCAAAGTGCTCGGCAAAGTGCTCGGCAAAGTGCTCGGCAAAGTGCTCGGCAAAGTGCTCGGCAAAGTGCTCGGCAAAGTGCTCGGCAAAGTGCTCGGCAAAGTGCTCGGCAAAGTGCTCGGCAAAGTGCTCGGCAAAGTGCTCGGCAAAGTGCTCGGCAAAGTGCTCGGCAAAGTGCTCGGCAAAGTGCTCGGCAATCACGTTTGTGTTCAAGCTGGAGGTGGGTCTGTGATGCTTTGGGAGGTGTTTTCTGTATTGCAAATTGGGAAAATTAACTGAGGTGACCACTAACATAAACGAGCATGTTTATTTAAACATTTTCAGGTGTTGCCTTTCAGTAAACATCTGTATGGTAAGTATGTAATTGATACCCCTACTTTTCAAGATGACTACAGTATAGTTTATCAGGCTTGAAGAATATGAGACTAGTTTTCTGAACAGTCCCCCAACCTGTTAGATCTTGACTGGTCTTCAAAATCAGTTGACTTGAACCCCATAGACAATCTGTGGGACATGTTGAAACAGTGGGTAAAACACCAACATCAGCATCCCTGCAAGTTGGTGGAACTGAACGATCAAATTCTCAACAAGCGGCTTAGCCTGGATGAGATGTACCTACAAAACATTGTGGACTCACTTCCTAACCAAAACCAGATGGTTATCAAGGACAGGAGTGGAATTACATGGTATTAAATGATGCTTGTAATGATTTACATAGAGGTAACTAATTTTTTGTCCAGTGAGTTTACTGTGTTGTGTACATTATTGAAGAACTCCTCATAAATCAGATAATAGTCGAGGGAGACATTCGACGACTCTATACTGAGGGTAATCAAGAAACCAAAGATAAGGCTCATTCCAAACAGCCACCCATCCCGTCCATACATAGCCCACCTTTAGACTGACGATTTTTTTTATAGGATCTGTATCATCCTGAAGATCCCGGCAGTTATGTCTACATCCCTGTTCCCTGCAATATACAATGTTCCACCACCATGTCAGATGTGGTCATTGAAGCAGGCATAGAGCTTACAGTTACAGAAGACTGGCAACCATCACAAGTTCCTCAATTGGGACCCTGGGTTCATCAAACCCATACCCAGCCATTGAAGATTGAGTTTCCCCGAGTTGTTTGACATTTAGCATGATCTAGTTGGCATGTGTGGCTTATCTACTGCCACACATGCAGAGAGATTTCCCTCCCCCCTCCCCCGGCCCCCACCCTGTTGCCAGCTGCAATGAGAAAACAGCTTGAATATGTGGGGCAGCAGAGGGAGGGAACAAACTGACAACACCATAAAGTAAATACCGTCTCTCTCACCACAAACCCACCTTGAAATGTACATAGCAACAGTGGTAGCCTCAGTTTCTACTCTACAAAAGAAATGTACTAAAATTGCATATTTCCACAGTTTAAAACAGTCTATGGAGGAATCCCACACATGGTAATTAATCATAAAAATACAGAATACAAAGGCCATTGGTCCCTTATTCTGCAACTGTGAAACACAGCTCCCCCCCCCCCCCCCAAAAAAAAGAGAGAGAGAGAGAGAGAGAGAGAGAGAGAGAGAGAGAGAGAGAGAGAGAGAGGGAGGGGGGGGAGGGGGGGGGATGGAGATGACAAGTGACGACACAGGACAAGAAAGACATAGACAAAGACCGGAAAAGAGGAATTTTTAAAAAACACACAGAGTGTTACAGCGGTTGGCCGACCATGAAGGATAAGCCAACCACCAAGAGACACACTAAAAACCACACAAAAACCGTAGGCCAAAGGCCAGACTCAACACAAAAAAAATGACACAAACCCTTAGATCAAGCGATAAAAACCCCCTGCACGAATAAAACTCTAAACTAAGCCTGCCATGGCAGTGTCATCTGTTACAAGTGCAGGGAGCATATCAGGCAGTGCATATGTCTGCCTGAGCTTAGTTAAAAGCAGACAGTCCAACACGATGTGGACCACTGTCAACACTGATCCATAGCGACATAGAAGCAGGTCCTCGCGGCACAGTAAATGACCGTGTGTCAGCCAGGTATGGACAATGTGTAGCCGGCAGAGAACAACTGAGTCCTTGCGAGAGGCTCACATGGAGGAGCGACACACACCTGTAGTTTCCTTGATAACCTGAAGTTTGTTGGGTGAAGGCAGGGTGTGCCATACATCACCCCAGGTACCAAGGACTTTCTGCCGCAATACCAACTGGAGATCACATACCGAAAGGCCAATCTCCAGTGCCGGTTCACTGATAGCCTGTTTGATTAGACTGTCAACCAGTTCATTACCCAGGATGCCAACATGACCCGGGGTCCACGTAAAGACCACAGAGTGGCCGCAACAGGCAAGAGTATGGAGGAACTCTACGATAGCCATCACCAGACGAGAGCAAGGAAAACATTGGCCGATAGCTTGTAAACCGCTCAGGGAGTCACTACAGATAACAAAGGACTCACCTGAGCAGGAGTGGATTTACTCTAGGGTGCAAGAGACGGCAACGAGCTCTACAGTGAAAACGGTGCAGCCATCCAACAATGAGCGTTGTTCAAATTGTTCCCCAAGAGTAAAAGCATACCCAACTCAACCAGCAACCATCAAACTGTCAGTATAGATTACGACAGAGCAGGGAAACAAGGCAAGGATGGAAAGAAAGCGTCAGCAGAGGGCCTCAGGAGGGACTGAGTCTTTCGGGCCTTGTGCCAAATCCAGCTGAAGGCATGGGCAGGGCACACACCATGGGGGTAGACGTATACGGGACCGTAAAAGAGGTGGGAGAGTGTTATGTCCACACTATAACACAACAAATATTCTGTGATAACCAAATTTATTTGACCTTCATGTCACTCAAAACAAAACTTAAGTTCGACTACACAACACTTCGCTGGCTGTAGCGCCAAGGAAAAATCAGAGTCACTAGTAGAGAATACAAGTCCAAACCACTGCCAACCAGTCGATACCGACGCGTCGCAAGTTTCCAGCCAGGGAGACCACAGTACAGTTCGGTCGTCATGAATCCACCAGCCAGGTAGTAACACAGTCATCTGCAAAGATTGAACTGGTTAAACGGGCTCAGGGAGCTCACTTAAATCCGCAGGTCCGGCCAATCAGAGTGTTGGTAGGTGGCGCCCTTATACGGTTGCTCACTTTGGTGGCAAGGGCAGCGCCGCCAGGGTAATCCATATCGATAGTGGTGTGTACGCTGCCACTAACCCCGCGACGACGCGTTCACTTGCGCCAGTTGTTGACATCGTGTGCGGCGCCAGCAGTACTCATTGTGTGCCGCGTGTGTTGTAGCATGCCAAGCCGAGTTGACGGCTGCTGTGCGGCGGCAGATACGACAGAGAGAGGGAAAAACTCAAGCCGAGAGAGAAGAGCCCGGACATGAACCACAATTGGACACCCTAACTGAGGCCGCCATTCGGGAAGATGGATGACCGAGTTGGGGAACAGGAGAAGGTATTTTGGATGCCCAGGCAAGCTACAAACACGTGCAGCATAAGCTGCCAGTAGTCACAGGTGCCGAATCCACAATGGAAGGACACCAGCGTCCACAAGTATGCTGTTTACAGGGCTTGTGCAGAAAGCTCCGGCTGCGAGTCGGACCCCACAGTGAAGTATGGGGTCAAGCAATTGCAACACGGAAGGCGATGCCAAACCGTAAGCCAGGTTCCCATAATAGAAAGGGACTGAATCAACGCCTGATACACTCATAGTAGGGTAGACCAATCGGCACCCGAGCAACGAAGAGCGTTAAGTTGATGCCAGCACATTTGTTTAAGCGGCCGAATATGAGGGAGCCAAGTCAACTGGGCATCGAAAAGCAATAAAAAAAACGGATGCATCTCCACCACAGCGAGACGTTCGCCATCAAGATAAAGCCGTGGCTCACAGTGAACAGTGTGACAGCAGCAGAAATGCACGACGCAAGTCTTGGGAGCCAAAAACTGGAAGCCGCGTGATACGATCCAAGACTGCGCCTTGCGGATAGCGCCCAGCAGCTGCTGTGCAGCAACTGCAATGCCAGTGGAGCTATAGTACAGGCAAAAGTCATCAACATACAAAGAAGCCGATACGGACGTTCCCACAGCTGCAGCTAGCCCATTGATAGCAACTAAAAAGAGGCAGACACTCAAGACAGAGCCTTGCAGGACCCCATTCTCCTGAACATGGGAGGAACTTCGGAAGGGACAACCTTGCAACGCGGAAGGAACGAAGCAACAGAAAATTTTGAATAAAAATCGGGAGCGGTCCCCTGAGGCCACACCCATGAAGTGTGGTGAGGATGTGATGTTGCCATGTTGTATTGTACGCCTTCCGCATGTCAAAAAAATATGGCAGCCAGATGCTGTCAGTGGGCAAATGCCGTATGGACGGCAGACTCCAGGCAGACCAGATTATCGGTGGCAGAACGGCCCTTATGGAACCCACCCTGGGACGGAGCCAGAAGGCCCCAAGACTCAAGAAGTCAACTCAACCTTCGGCTCACCATGCATTTGAACAACTTGCATGGAACATTGGTGAGGCTAGTGGGGCAGTAACTGTCCACTTCCAGTGGGTTCTTGCCAGGTTTGAACACGGGGATGACGATGCTTTCCTGCCATTGTGATTGGAACTCACCTTCAACCCAGATACGGTTGAAAAGGTCTACGAGGCATTGCTGGCAGTTCACCAAGAGGAGTTTGAGCATCTGATAGTGGATGTGATCCGGCCCGGGAGCCGTATCAGGGCAAGCGGCTAGGGCACTTTGGAATTCCCACTCACTGAATGGGGCACTGTACGATTCGGGGTGGTGCATATGGAATGAAAGGCTTCCACGATCCAACAGCTCTTTCTGGGAGTGGAAGGCCAACAGGTAAGTCGTAGAAGCGGAACTCTGAGCACAATGCTCTGCTAAGAGTTCTGCAATCGTGTCAGTACAGACTGCTCCATTCAGGGAAAGCCCAGGTACACTGACAGTGGTCCAATAGCCATAGAGTCGCCTAACCTTGGCCCAAACCTGTGATAGAGAGGTATGGATGCCAATGGTGGAGACATACCTTTTCCAGCACTCCTGCTTCTGTCAGCGAATAACGCGTTGCACTCGGGCACGGAGCCGCTTAAATTCAATGAGGTGGTCCAGTGATGGGTGCTGCTTATGACGTAGGTGGGCTCGCCCGCGATCTCTAATCACCTTAGTGATCTCCAGTGACCACCAAGGCACATTCCTCCACCGAGGGGACCCGGAAGAACAGGGAAATGCAGATTCCGCTGCAGAAACGATGCCTGTGGTGATTGTGTGAACCACCACACCAATGGTGTTATGAGAAAGACACTCAATAGTGGCAATGGAGGTGAACGTGTCCCAGTTAGCCTTATTAAAAGCTAATCTGGGGAGGCTCCCAGAAGAGTGATGCTGTGGCAGTGACAGAAAGATCAGAAAGTTGTCACTACCGCACAAGTGGTCATGCGCACTCCATTGGACAGATGGTAGAAGGCCAGAGCTGTAGACCGAAAGGTCAATGGCAGAGTACGTGCCATGCGGCACACTGAAATGTGTGGAGGTACAATTATTTAACAGGGAAAGGTTGGGCTGTGCCAACACTTGCTCAATGACAGTGCCTTGGCCTGTTGCCACCAATCCATCCCCATAAAGGGTTATGGGCATTAAAGTCACCCAGTAACAGAAAGGGAGGTGGCAGTTTGGCTATCAGCACAGCTAATACATGCTGTGAAACATCACCATCCAGTGGAACATAGATACTGCAGACAGTAACAGCACGAGGCATCCACACCCTAACAGCGACAGCCTCTAAAGGTGTTTCAAGAGGTACACACTCGCTGTAAAGAGAGTTAAGGATGTAGATGCAGACCCCACCAGATATCCTCGCATGAACTGCCCGATTCTTACAATAACCCCAATAGCCACGGAGGACGCGGGTTCACATCGCCAGAAACCAAGATTCCTCGAGAGCAATACAGAGTAAAGGGTGAAGGCTGATAAGTTGTTGGAGCTCAGTAAAGTGGTGGAAAAAACTGCCGCAATTCCACAGGAGGATAATAGGATCGTGAGGCTGGGAAGGCATTGAACATTCAATGAGGCGGTTTATGCGTCAGGGTCACCTGCTGCCACCGACTTATTGCCGGATCAGCCTATATCTATTGTCTCTGAGGGTCTGGCGAGATCCAGGTCCTCAACGGATGCCAGAATCTCCACCTCATCCTCAGACGCAGAGCTCACAGGTAGAGGTGGTGTGGCTGTCACCATAATTTCCTTCTTCTTGGGGGTATTCGTTTTTGATTTCTCGCACTGTTTCTTGGGTTGCTCTAGCTGGGAGGGCTTCTTCAATTCAATGTCCAGGACATAGGGGGACCGCAAAGCCCTACGACCAGCTACCTGTGGCTGCTTTGCTTCAGCCACTGGTGGGTGTCCACTCTGCCACTGGTAGGAACCTGGGAAGGGAGTGAAACAAGGGACCCCTTCCTAGTGAGAGAAGCCGAAGAAGACTTACGCTTCTCCGGCTTAGAAGTGGGGGACTCATTTCCTTGATGGTTGGGAGGGGGGGGGGGGAAGGGGGGGGGGAGTACTGCCCCCAAGGTAGGTGGTGCAGGAGCAACAGGGAGGGAAGTGCCCCAGCACCATCAAGGGGGCCAGGTGTAGTCTTACAGTTCTCAGAGCGGACTGGAATTGGTGCAACGGATGGGGCTGTAACAGTAGTGATAGCAGCGGCATAAGATTTTGTCATGTGCTTGGAATGGAGCCCTTCAAATTTCCTTTTAGCCTCAGTGTAGGTCAGTCGATCCAGGGTCTTTTATTCCATTATTTTCCTCTCCTTCTGAAGGATCCTACAGTCAGACAAGCAAGGGGAATGGTGTTCACCGCAGTTGACACAGATAGGAGGCAAGGCACATGGAGTATTCGGATTGGATGGACAACCACAATCTCGACCTGTGACGTTTGAAGTACAGCGGGAAGACACATGGCTGAACTTCCAGCACTTAAAGCGCCGCATCAGGGGAGGGATATATGGCTTGACATCAATGAGGTAGATCATCACCTTCACCTTCTCAGGTAATGTGTCACCCTCGAAGGCCAAGATGAAGGCACCAGTGGCAACCTGATTATCCTTCGGACCCCAGTGGACATGCAGGACGAAATGTACACCTCGCCACTCTAAATGGCGTGCAGCTCTTCGTCAGACTGCAAAAGAAGTTCTCTGTGAAATACGATACCCTGGACCATATTTAAGCTCTTATGGAGCGTGATGGTTACAGAAATGTCCCCCAGCTTGTCACAAGCGAGTAACTCCTGTGACTGGGCAGAGGATGCTGTTTTGATCAAGACTGACCCAGATCTCATTTTGGACAAGCCCTCCACCTCCCTGAACTTGTTCTCTAAACACTCTACAAAGAACTTAGGCTTCATGGACACAAAGGATTCCCCATCAGCTCTCGTACATACCAGGAACCGGGTAGAATAAGATTCGCTGCCAACCTTAGCCCGGCATTCCTCCCATGGTGTGACCAGGGAGGGGAATGACTGAGGGTCATATTTCTTAGGATTAAAGACCTCGATCGCTTAGAGATGACTGGTGGTTGGCCACCAGCAAGAGATTTGCCATGCTTAATTGTGTGTCATCCGCCCTGATGCCACTCACTTCGACCAGGGGCCCTCCCCACAGGGGCCACCCAGCCACAGCAAGGGCCACCTGGCAGGATGGCCATTGCCGGGAGTCCCGATGCCCCAAGGACATAGGTATCTACTCCTTGGCATACATGGGGAGTTAACGGTGCAGCCATCAGCAGAGTGATCCCCTTGGTGTCAGGGGGCTACAACCAACAGGGTACATGGCGGCCCCACCACAACCGACAGGCTACCATGCTGGATATCAGGCGCAAATAAGTCCATGGTCATCATTGGTGCAGAAAGTGACACTGCATGGTGGAAACCACACCCAGGAATGTATCCTCACCCAAGAGATGGAGAATGAGCGAGACTGCAATGCAACAACGAGAAATGGGGGCCACAGATCTCAACGCACTATGGACACAATGGACCATGTAAGGCGCCCTTCCCCAATTGGCTCACTCTTTGGAAAATTTTGAAGTGTGGAGGTCAAACCCTACAGGGAACCATCACATGAAGGCTGAAAGGCACTAGACTCTTTTTAGTCACCTCTTATGACAGGTAGGAATACTGCGGGCCTACTCTTACCCCTGGACCCGGACCCATGGGGAGGGGTTATTAATTGTTCTACCACTGATATTAGATTCACATGCTATTATTTTAAGCAGTTAAAACATTAAATAATTTAATAATTTGCTATAAGAATTTACTGCTTTTTCATCTCGGTATGTAGCATATCCCCTTCTGCACTAGCAATCACCTGTTATTTGTTCATGTAATCTTTTCCTTTACTAAAGGCTATCACTAAACAGTAAAAAACATGCATAGAGAACGGTGCCATACTTCTGGCATTACATTTTTTATTAGTAGCTTAAAGCATCATGCAGCATGTTTAACATATCTATAAAAATTAAGTATTTATTACAACTATAAATTTTAATTAATCCTCATGTGTAAAATACAGAAAATGGACTGAACTGCTGTGCAGTAAAAAATATTTTAATTCACAATAAATGCATTTCTCACAAAACAAAACATGAAGCGCAAATGTTTGCAGTAAGTCATTCAAACTGGCAGTTATCAGACTTCTGTGATGTAACAAATTCCTCTTTTACCTTTGAAGTCTCAAGAGATGTTCCATTCACACTTTTGATAAGTTCGCCAGCAGTTTCCTTTAATTCATCTGATGTAGCATGTAGCTTGAATGTTGGATCATAAATGCTGAAAAAAGGAAGGTGGTACCTTACATATGACGCAAATATGATCAACAATATATATGCATAATACTGAAATGGACAGGGATACTGAACAGTATTTCAATGGAAGGCTGAGAAATGTTATGAAAAATGGAAGGGTGGCAGTAAAGTAAGAAAATGAATGAAACCGAGAAAAATAACTGTGTGGCATGTGTGTAACTTAGAAGATGAGGACAAGGGGTAGGGTGGAGGGGGATGGAACTGCAGTGCATATGTTGCTGTAGTTAGTCACAAGTTCCAGGGATCGTTTTGGACAATAGATTGTAATGATATGGAATGAGTCATTTTACATTCACATTGCCAATTAATATGTATAATATACGGTTTGATTCTCTCTCTCTCTCTCTCTTTTTTTTTTATACAAAAAGGAAAAGGATATACAGATCTGAGTTTTTATTGCTACCCAAAACCTTTTCCACTTTACAGTAATAGAGATTCTTCTGTGTACTGGAAGGAGTTATCAAGGAGAAACTTTCTCAGTTTGTTTCTACTTCACTTTCAACCTTAATGTGCAGTAATAAACTTCATTTTCCTTCTGGTAGTGTAATTACATATCTCATTGATACTTTTGAGCTGTAGTGGATGATTTACAACAAACTTCATGAGGGAACAAATACATGATGAAGCAGTAGTCAAAATGTCCAACTCCCTAAACAAAAGTCTACAAGAAGATCGTGGGTGAGCACCACATATTTTTTGCACAATGAAGACTTTCTTTATTAAAGACGAATTATCCCAGAACATTATTCCATTTGACATTAATGAATGAAAATACACAAAATATGTCAACTTACTGATTTGTCTCTCCCCAAGATTTGCAAAGATTCTAAGGGCACATGAGGCTGAACTTAGTTGTTTTAGGAGTTATAAAATTTGCTTTTTCCTATTTAAATTCTCATCAAAATGGACACCTAAGAATTTTGAAGTTTCCAGCCTATATATTATTTCATCACCATGTGTTACACTTATCATTGATGCAGTACCCGTAGATGTGCAGGACTAAACATGTTGTGTCTTTTTAAAACTAGGAGTGGCGAGACCATTTGCAGAAAACCAGCCAATGAACTTTTAAGAACTTTGTTCACCATTTATTCTTCTGTTAGGTACGTATGCTTGGACTGATTACAATACTAGTGTCATCTGCAAAATAACTACTTCTGCATGTTGCATATGAGATGGAAGATTATTTAGATATATATGAGAAATACGGACCTACGATTGAGCCCTGGGGAATCCCATTCGTGATTTCTCCCCAGTCAGAATTATACTCCCAGAACATTAACTGACTTACTAACTACAACTTTCTGCATTCTTTTGGTCAGATGTGACATTATCCATTGGTTGGCTATACTATCAGTCCTATAAAACTTCAACTTAACTAGGAGAATGCTGTGATTCACACAAATGCCTCAGAGAGGGCACAGAAAATACCAACTGGTACTATTTTATTATTTAATGCTCCTAAAATCTGGTGAGTGAACATGTAAATGGCATTTCAGTAGAGCAAACGTTCTGAAAAACAAACAGTGATTTTCTGAGGATACTATAGTTGCTAATATGAGATACTATTGCAGAATACATCAGCTTCTCAAAAATTTTGGAAAATGTCAGCTGTGAAACAGACTTGCAGCTATTGACGTCTCTCTCATCACCTTTATTAAATAGGGATTTAACAACGGCATATTTCAGTCTCTGTAAAAATGCCTTGAGTTATTGAGGCATTACATATTTCAAATAAGATTGGTATTATTATATTAGAAAAAGTCTTTAGTGATCTACTGCAAACACCACCAAAACCAGATGGGCTTTCATTTTTGAGAGAATGTATAATGACACAGAACTAACAGTGGTAATGGGACCAACAATATTACCATAAGCAGAGTAGGAACTGACAGCTACAGTGTCACCACCTTTCACCAGAATGTTCAACCAATAAGTAGGTACAGGGAGATTACGTGAAAATGATAAAGTGAAAAATAATGAGAAATTTGTGTATTTTAGTGACACAATGTGAAACTGGCAGCTTTTACGAAATGTTGAAAATTTAGCATATTTTCACGCCCCCTGTGCTGCAATGTCAAATGAAAATGCATACTTCCAACCATCTCCATTCCAGTAACAATGTGCTGTCGACATGACATTTCCTGTCACTTCTGCACAACCTATTGTACAGAAAGATACCCATTTTTTAAGATCTTTAATGTGATATAGCAGTGAAACTACTCTGATTGGCTGATAGAAGCAAATTGATTGAGCACCACACAGATTTACATGTTTGTGAAGCTTAAGTGCCTCATTTGGTGAGTTTGTATTTGTACTTGCATACCACAAAATATGCATTTTAACTGAAGCACTAAACTAATGAACTCCCCAAACAAGATCACTTATGGTTTGATTTACTGCACAACAGTATAGTGAAATCTGACGTTTCCAGATAAAACCAATACCTTTATTCCAAGATAAAATTGAAGACTGCTTCATTATTGCAGAAAAATGAGTCTTTGGTGATAAAACCAGGAAGAGTTTGAAAAATATCATTGACTGAATACTTCGGTGAGAGGTGAAGGAAATGAAAAACACTGGGTTGCCCCTTCAAATTAGGCTAACGATTATTACGGCCACAGATTCATGTATCAAGTAGCCTACATGCTCACAACTCTAGGTTCTTGTTTCAACGATGGGATAATAATGAACTCTATTAATGCTGACATGGGAAAGAGTCTTATGTGTACCTAGAATGGCAAGTCTCAGCTATGTGTAATATTGTGAAGGGGTACAAATCCCTTCAAAATTTAGTGGAAAAGCAACTCTCCATGCCAGTAGCATATGTGGACACCGTCAAAGTCTGGTTTTGTAATTCAGGCAGTTTGTTTTCCACATTCAGATTTAGACTCTGGGCAAATGTTTCCACATTATAGGGAGGTGATCGAATGGTAGCATGTCATCTCAAAAAAGAAATCTGAAGTTGTGACAATGCTGAAACACATCTAATTACCAACTATGCACATGAAATACCATATTTACTCGAATCTAAGCCACACTTTTTTTCCGATTTTTGTAATCCAAAAAACCGCCTGTGGCTTAGAATCGAGTACAAAGCAAGCGGAAGTTCTGAAAAATGTTGGTAGGTGCAACCACAACTAACTTCTGCCGTCGAATATATGTAGCGCTACACAGGCATGCTTTGTAGGCACAAAGCTAAATACTGGTGCCAAAACCTCTGCGTCACAAAAAAAAAAAAAAAGTGGAAGACGAGCTTTTTTTCTATGCCCGGAGTTTCGACTACTGCATTTTCATTTTCATACATTATCCAACGAAGTAAATACAAATTCTGTATTGTTCATCTTCGAATATAGCAGAATTTCAATGTACTACGAAAATCCGACTGGCAACACTGTTTGGGATGTTTGTCAATATGGCCAACTCTACGTTCTGAATTTTTTCCTACCTGTGAGAAGAGATGGTTGCTAATAGGAACCTGATGAAATGTGAATCACATGCAGTATTCTCTTCACCATAAGAATAATACGAATATAAACATTTTGCCATGTATTCTTTCGTGTTTGCTGCTATCTCATTTAAATCCTGTCTGCCTAATAAACTACGAAACTAGAGTGAGACAATAGCAAAATATACGTATCGTGTCATGTTTATATTCGTATTACTCTTATGCCTAACAGTGATAGTCAGAAATGAAGCACGGCAACTGACTAGATTTTTAAATCTAAGATGACTAATTTCTGTGCAGAATTTGATCTACTAAAGAAGCGGCTGCAAAGATTTTCAAACGGAGAAAATTTTCGCCTAACTCTCGTTCAGAACATGTTCTATCATACGCAGTCTATTATTTGGTTCTTGTTGATCATTATCAAAGAAAGCAGCAGTGTAAGTAACAACAAATACCAGTCTCTTGCCATTGTTTCCCTAATGAGATGATTCCTCTCTCATTTTCTTTTTTAATTGTAAGCGGCGGTAACGCGCACAAAAGCAAGCCATGCCGCGAGCAGCGACAGGCCGTAAACACGCACTATCGGAATGCGACAAACAGTGCATGACACAGTACAGTAATGCATTTTCAGCTTAGAGTGACATAAACACCTAAAACAAAGAAAACAGCACTTATCAGATCAAAGCAAAATAAGCAATCGATTCAAACCAGACGAAGCACGTGGAAAAGGAAGGGTACCCGTATAAATACGGACAGAACACCTGACGCATAGCAATGACTACCTGGTAAAGTTTAACTGCTAAGCTTACGACTTGAACCCAACTACTGTAGCTGTATCGTCGTTCATTCGACCTAAATATTACAATAGACCATCTTTGTTTCGATTTGGAGGTGCGGCCTAAAACTTTTCTCTCCCTTTGAATTTCAAGTCTCAAATTTCAGGTGCGGCTTAGATTCAAGAATTTTTTTTTTTCCTTTATTTCGAGTCTCATTTTTCAGGTGCGGCTTAGATTCGAGTAAATACGGTAGTCTAGAAATTCATAAGTTCTGAACAAAGCCACTTGCCAGCGTGGTTGGCAATGGAAAAAAAGTGTGCGATGGTAGAAAGGGCAGACGCCAAGTGAGGTGGCAGTCTCATCCCCAAGTTTCAGCAGCACAACGATATTCTGATGTGAGGTGTGGAATTAATAGTCTTCAGCAAAAGACATACCATAAAACACCATTCACATGCTCAGCTGTGTAGTAATGGTAGAGACAATGTGGCATGGGTGTCTCATAACTTCACATTACATGTCAGCACTTGGCGTATCCGTTGTGGTATGACCGCAGAGCAGGAACTGATGTTGACACTGCAGTGGGAAGATGGTGACTAGTTGTGGCTAGGTTGGTGGAAGTCTCACTACGGGCCAAGCTAGTGTTCTCTATTGGTAGCCAGAGACAATAGTGTGCAGGTATCCAGTCAAAGTACAATCGACAGCTTGGTGTGGAATTATCACACCAAGGGAGAAACTCACTGCCTTAATAGACAGCTATTGCAAGTTATGCGTATACTGGACTACTCAGACAGCCATACGGTGAGACGCTGCCACACACTTCCCCCCCCCCCCTCCCCCTTCCCCAAGAGAGGGAAGCTCGGGTGGTGACTGAGGTCGCTATGGCGAAGGCTGGTACTGGTGGAGGGCGTGGGTCAGATCACCCTGGGCCTGTGTCCAATCCTGTGCATGCAGGGATGGGCAAACACGGGGCACTGTTATCAGCACATGGTTGAGGAGACAAGGGCACAACATCATTGCTTGTTGGCTGCGAGGAGAGGTTGACAGCCTGGTGGCCACATTTGACAGCTGCAGGCACACGCACTGGACACTGCAGATATGAATCACTGGTGCATCTGGCATGAGGATGGGCAGTGGCAGCTAGGGGGCACAGCCCTGGAAGTGCATGGAATATCACTGTTGTTGAAGAGGTGGGGGCTGCAATGTGGGGGCAGTGGCGTAGCTGGCTGTTGGCGGTGGCAGAGAGGAATTCACCGAATCAAACACAAGCAGTACAAGGGTAGGGGCATGGGCCTCCTCTGCATTGGAGGGGCTTGCAATTTCATTGTAGATGGTCAGTGAGTCAGGGGCAGTGCCAGCAAAGCATCATGGATTTTCCATCATGTCCTCGGTCGTAGAGTGGTAGCCTGGCATTGAGGGGGCTTTGGCACCTGGGGGTCTTTAAATGCTGTCAGTGGTGGTAGCGGTGCTGCAGTTCCTCTGAATACCAAACACACTAAACACTGCATCATCAGAGCGGCAGACCACCAAACAATGCATGTCACTTTCCGAAGCATTGAAATCGAGATTGTGATGCGCTTTTGTAAGTGTCATAGCTCATTCACGTGATCTCGTCAGCTGATGACAGCAATAGGTCACATCATGTAGTCAGCCAATAGCAAGATCACTCTTAAGTAGTGTGAATACACAAATAAGAAAAGTTAGTGGCTTAAATTAATATACATAGCATTCACATATAATATTGGTCTTGAAGATTAATAAGTTGGAAGAGAAGCTAAGCTTCCACATATAATGTTGATCTTTTTTGCATGTGTTGCACTTTAAGATACATCACACAAATGTGCCAGTAAAATTTTTAATTATGACACAAATGTCTCATCTTCTGGGTTCGAAATACTTCTAAATGGTCGTCCTCAAAGAGTTGATTTTTAAATGAGAGTCAAACACTTTGTGATTTAAGAAATTCATCGTACATTCTCGCACATAATTCATCTTGCGTAAAAGAAAATCTGCTTTGAATGTAACACTTTTCAAACCACCATTTGCAATATTTTCCCGCAACATGTTAGAAATAGGTTCGTTTCAGCAGTTGCAAGAAAGCGCCCGATAACTGGGGTCACCGCACTTGCGTGGCTACAATGATGCAGGAAGCCCATATGTTCGTAAGTGTAAAACATTAAAAGATCTTACATTATGTCATAAAAGGAACAAGACATCAAAGGATACTTCAAGAGCGTCGGGATTTCGTGACCCATACTAAAGTGCATGATTCGGCTTAAAATGCACATCCATACGTAAATTTTCTTGGAGTACCAATACTCATGTTTGGTTCTTTATTATAGCATAATGCCATATGTGCACTTGAAATGCAGCGAACAGTTGAAACTAGGCAATAGTGTGAAATTAAACACTTCGTTTCAAATAAATTCACTGTCTCAGTAGAAAGGATTAATACAAGCCAAATCTCTTTAGCAAACAAGCAAAAATAACTTCATTGTTCTGTAAGGCGATTAATGCTTGACTGTCAAAGGTGGAAATAAAATCTGAAACTATTAACATATTTTAGCCTCCCGTAATTATGCTAACGTATTTTAATTCATTTGGTAGCTTCAGGCCACAAAAATCCGTTTTGTTATCATTTAACGTAAGAGCAATAAATGAAGAGGAAACAACAAAATCACTAAACGTAAACACAAGTCACGTGGAGATGACCCACCTCCCCACCACAACTCTGACTGCTCTGTGCATCAGCCCCGGATCTACGATATTTCCGAACCGGTCAATGTTAAGTAGTGGCGCCCAGCCACACTTCCGTAACCAGAAGCGGGAGAAGGTACTACTCATACGCGACTCAACTGCGCATGTGCAAGAGCCCGCCTGCAACTGCTCAAACGAATCGAATTTAAACAGTTGTCACATCATGCTCAACGGAGGCAATTTGTTGTTATAAAGCATTGCATAGTGTTCCTAAAGCCTTTGACACACTTTACTGTTGGCAGGTGCTTCTATGAGCACTGTTTTGTTGTTGTATATGGCGCATTTCCTTTGCAAATTAAGTTTTGTTTTCCTTTTTTTTTTCTCCTGTTCATGTTCTGTTGCTGCAGTATCATTCTGCAGTAGCGGGATACAATAATATCCTTTGCTAGAATATTGGTTCTTACCAGTCAAAAATCACAAAAATTTAACTGAAAACTAAAACAATGAAAAATTCCCGGAATCCTAAACAATTCCCCGGTTTTTCCCAGTTTTCTCCCAGATAGAAAAATTCCCGGGTTTTTCCCGGATGTCCTGGGTCGTATACATCCTGGCAGGGTAGCATCAGCCAAGAAGCACTTAGCGGCAGGGAAGCTGTCCACTGCACTGGCTTGTTCCCCTTTTTCTGGGAACCGAGGAGTGTGGGGGTGAGCGGCTTCTGCGTAGTGGTGGCATTCCTCAGGTGGCAGCACAAGGAGTTTAACATGCCGAGGAAGTGGTGTAGGTACTTGAATGTCTCTGGGTGTGGGAAATCGAGGATGACTTTATCTTGTCAGGCATGGGACGTGAGCCAGTGGAGATGATGAGATGGCCCGAGAACACCACTTCACTACCACCGAGAATGCACTTTGCTGTGCTGAAGATGATGCTCGCATTATGGAGGCATTCAAGAATACTTTGGAGGTGAGTATGTCCTCCAAGTAGGTGAAACAGCAGAGCAAGCCTCACAGCATGCCATCCAAGAAATGTCACCACATTTGGGCAGCATTATGGAAGCCGAAGGTCATAAAGGTGCTCCCATAGAGTCCAAATGCCTTGATGATGGTGGTCTCCTGGATCTCCTCAGATGCAACTGGAATCCAGGTGAAAGCCTTGGTGCAGTCAATTGTACTGAAAATTGTAGCTCCAGCCAGCACTTTGTTGTAGCTGCATAAGAATGGCACCGAGTATCGGTCACAGATGATGCGTCTGTTTAGCTTCTAGTAATCACCGCATGGGCACCAGGAGCCATCCTTCTCCTTGAGAAGGTGAAGGGCAGACGCCCATGGGCTCTTTGAAGGGTGCAGCACACCGGCGGTGAGCAGCTCAACAAACTCGACCTTGGGGATCCTGAGTGTGTGTGATAGTAGACACTATGGATGGCAGAAGACAGGTGGTCTAGAGGCAGTGCCGATGTAGTGGACAGTTGCATGGCAGACCTCTTGAGGCAAGCTGGATGAATATATGAGAGCAGGAAACTGCACCAGTCAGGGGCCGGAATATGCCACCAGCTTCATGTAGGAAAGAACATCGAAACAAGTGGTGCAATTCATTGATCTCCTAGTGTTACTGTCAATGAGGCACTTGCCTGCGGCATCAGGAAGCAGGTGGTACTGTCTAATGAAGTCTACTCTGATAATGGGGTTAGTGACATCAGGAACAGTGAAGGTCCATGGCGAGGTCGCATTGTAGGCCGAGGTCGAGGATGCGGTGATGTATGCCATAGGTGGCAATGGTAGAGTTGTTTGCTGCCATCAGGAGGATGGCTGAAGCAGTGCCAGTGTCCTGCACGAGCCACTGTGGCAAGATGGACTACTTGGAGCTGGTGTCAATCAGGAAAGGTGTTGCAGAGCGAGCATCACGGATGAACAGGTGCTGGGAGATCGACCAACAGCCAGGTGCATATAATCCCAGTGGCTGTTGACGTGTGTGTGTCAAGAGCTGAGCTCCCTGCAGTTCACAGTATCCAGGCTGAAAAGCTCATGATACCACCAGAGGCCGGCTGTGTCATGAGAGGTGTCGGCAGGTCAGCAAGGGCTGCGGTGGTCGCCATCACTACACTGATGGCTGCAGCTGCACGGTAGGCGGCGATCGGGATCAATGAAGGCCACAGTTCCTTGTAGCATTGCCATGTCAGCAATGTGGCAGGCAAGGATGTCATATAGGCCATCTGCTGGGTGCTGTACTGCGGGGACAGGAGTGGCATGTGATATCATTAACAGCTCATGGAGTCTAGTGGCTGGCAGAGTGATGGAAAGCTAGCTGCGCTGGCTGGGGATGGGACTGATGCTCAGCAGTGGCAGTTGCAAGCAGGGATGCCAGAATCTTGTGGACCCAGTTGGTGAGGCTGGCGGCATCGGCAAGGGAGAGGTTAGCATATGACGCCACAGTCATCTGTATCAGGGCTGGGCAGCGAGCCAGCTACATGTTGTATAGGGAGCTGTCGGAGGCTGTGTGACTCCATCAGGCTTCAGAGATGGCACAGGAATTGCAAAGGTTTCTGGTCCCCACATTGCTCGAGGGAAAGAAGGTCCCAGACACACTCCATTTCGGATGATGGGAGTTGTGTCAGGAGGCAGCATCGGTTTCGTTAATGTTATTTTCCATAGCATGCTTCCTTGCCGAAATAAATCTTCCATTAAAAGGTGACCATGAAATGTTGGGAAACCCAGCTAATGCAGTGGCATTTGGCCTTTTCCAGTTCATGGCTCCCTGACCAACTATGTTGTTTCTGTGACTCCCCTGCAGGATACCTTGTGAAAATTGAAATAATTAATTTTTAAAAAGCTATTAATAAAGCACTAATCACCTCACTGGGACACTTGAGCTTGTCTCTTATAATATAACTTGGCAAATCTTGGCATCGAATGAAATACAGCTCCCTCACTTCCTTCTCTAAACAAAGTCTGGATCTACACTTGGATTTAATGACAGCCACTGCCAAAAGAGCTGCAAACATGGGAAGCAGTCCATTTCTCCTCCGACATTCATTTCGGTCTTCCAGAGCAGCTGTTTTTTTAAGAGCAAAGCTTTGTCAATGCAGTTTCACTTCCTTACAGATACTTATTCAGTGAGTTTAACTTCTGAAATATACCACATAAATATGCACCCTTTAATAGAAAGTCAGTGTCTATAAAGCACTTCTTCCAGGTAAGAACAGACTTCTCTCCAAAGTTCATAAATGTGCTACGATACATTTCCCATGGGAAACAACAGCTATAAAATAAGAGAGATGTATGTTCAACCCCATATCATGACACATTTGTCTAAAATATCTGAGGATGAGTTCTAATACAGTTCACCACATTCATGACAGTTTGCAGTACTTGATTGAGATTAATGCTCAAAATGTGTGGAGCAAGTGCTCCTGTATGGATATGCAATCAGTTCACATAATACCAGGAGCTTCACCAAAGATAAATGCTTGTAGAGCACTGTAATGCCACGAGATCGATCACACACAACCAGTACACACACCAACACAGTGAGCCCAGTTGATTTGACTTTCTATCTAAAAGTTGGCCTCTATTTCTACCAAATCTTTGCCCGCCTTACCTGTACTTATATATAAAAAACACCAGATCTTCCATCATTTCATTACTTTTTCCATCAACAAATCACACAAAGAAAATTAAATGAGCATCTCTATTGCTCTCAATAGCTTCATCAAGCTACAAACCAAAATCTCTCCATCTAATTTATTCTATAGTATGTTCATGAAGATCCTCTCTTTAATCTTCAAATTGATGACTAATTGTAGTATCAGACAAAGGAATGGGCAAAAGCTCTTTTGCCATGGATTCTTCAAGCATAATGCTCATCATGTCAACAGCATACAGAAGAATTAATTATTACGCAATAGTATGGGTTCTCTTACATTTTGCTTCTCAGTATGCTACATTGTTGAATGCTAGGAGTACTTTATTCACAATTTTCACCTACTTAGAAAATGATGATTTTTGTTCTTGTATTTGACTCAATATTCTACAAAAATATTCTCTTCATTTGACCACATCATTCTTATGAACACTTTCTAAATTATTCTTTAATTTGCTAGGTAGCATACACTTAACTGAAAGTGCTTTCAAAGACAAAACACACTGTGGGCACTCTTCATTGTTCACACCAGTGCATGTGAAATCAAAATTAATTAGTTATCACCATATTTTCTAGACTTGCATTTCCTATCTTCATTACCACTTTCTTTGTTGTCCTTTTTTTAAAAAACATTCATAGTTTATCAACTTTACAACCAATTCACAAAAAACCTGGTTGAAAACACAGCAGTCACTATTGGTGCTAATTAGAGTAGTGTTCAATACTTCAGCTTCAAGGTTATGGCTACCTACACAGGCAGGCCAGTATCCTAAGCTGAATTCCAACGAGGCCACACAAGTTGACACCAGAAATTAAATTTCTCACAGTTGTCTTCTTTGCCACTAACTAAAATACAAATGCACACTGTCCCAGGTGGTCATTCATAGTGGACCTGGGTGCCCAGCAAAAAGGTCTAATAACACTAAGGTAATGGAAACTTTTTAGTGCAAGCAGAATTAATGGAAGAGTTCGATCCCATATTATGTGACTGTATAAATCATGTGGCTATACCTGGAAGATTAATTACTTACTTACATAAGGGCATACAAAATGAAATAATTTCCATAATTTCTGATCGGATTTTATCTATCTTGAAGAATAGTACATTAAAAAATAAATATTATTCAACAATACTGGCCTGTACACCAGATTTAAGTCACAAGGAGCAATTACGCATGGTTTTAAGAGTGGTAGGCGTGTTTCCCAAACCAGTTGCAATCTAATATTTTTCTGGTGTTTTAGAAGGGCGTGACACTACTGAAAAAAATCTTGCAGAATTGTTGCTTCAATACTAGATAACCTTGGCATACTGCTAGCAGATTGTCAAGCAAAATCTAACAACAGCAGAAGTAACAGAAAGGGCAAGAAGAGCGGAACTCAAATTTGTATCACTGAAGAAAATCCAAGAGCTCATTACACCAACTGCTGTATTCAAAGGAAGCATTTGGTTATTAGAGATGTAGTTAAATCTTCTGTAATTGTGTTACTTTTTGACATAGATCTACCTCTGCGAAGCCCTGGAAAACACTGAAGAATCACATAAGCCGGACTTTGAAGCCGCTATGTGAGACAACATGGGAGGCTAGGACTGGAAGTGCTCAGGTTGTAAGATCTGAGCTTAATAACATAAGACTTTCTTTAGCAGAGTTAAACACCACCTGCAAAAATGATCCAATGTGTATCAATGAAGCATCTTGTCTCTTTAAGGGAAAAACAAAATTTAAATATGCTTTATGTGTTGTGATATGGCATAGTATCCTTTGCCATGTCAGCAGAGTCCATAAACCAGTTCAGCAAGAAGGTATGCAATTAGACACTAAAGTAAAATTAATAAAATCAACACTTAGTGTTACTGAAGAATACAGAGCCAGCAGTTTTGAAAAGGCTAAGAAAGAAGCAGAAGAATTGGATACAGCTTTAGGAAATGATGTTCAGGTAACAGAACCCACATCTGCAATTGTTAAAGGGTAGTTTTGTTATGAAAGTACTTCTATAGTGTGATAGACATTGCTGTAATTTCTCTGAAGGAAAAATTTAAGCAGCTCATTAACTGCTGTGAAGGTTCATTGTTATTTGTGACATTAAGAACTTGACAATAAAGAAATACAATGTCAACAGAAGATACAGAAATCTTGTGAATGCTTTGAGAGACCCTAAAATGCAGTCAGGAGACATAAATTTGTAGGATCTCGTGAATGAATTGAATCTATTGTCCCCAGTGCTTCAGCAAACTGCCAACACACGTTTTGAAGTAGTTCTCAAGACTTTCCTAAATATAACAATTGTGTTAAGAATATTTTTGTGTATGCCAGTGACTGTAGCCTCTGCAGAATGTAGCTTTTCCAAGTTACAGATCATTAAAAACTATCTGAGATCTTGAATGAGCAACAGCAGCTAAGACATCTTGCCATAATAGTAGTGAAAAGACAGACTGCATGTTCACTCAACATGAAGAAGTTGGTGAAGATCTTTGCTGCTCAAAAATTTAAAAATGTGAAGATTGAAATGGCTCTGAGCACTATGGGACTTAACATCTAACGTCATCAGTCCCCCAGAACTTAGAACTACTTAAACCTAACCAACCTAAGGACATCACACACATCCATGCCCAAGGCAGGATTCAAACCTGCAACCGTAGCGGTCGCGCGGTTCCGGACTGAAGCACCTAGAAGCGCTCGGTCACACCGTCTGGCCCAAAAGTGAAGATTTAAGTGAGCAATTATTAATATTATGTTTGTACAATTAAGTGGGCTTTTCCACGTTTCATTTATCATTAGACACAATCCATTAAACTATAAGGCTAATTTTGCATGGTTTAACTGATTCACATAAAAGTTAATAGTACCTGGTCAGTTGAGCTTTGCTCAGAACCACTGTGAACTTTTGCTAAAGCATGGTCAACAGTGATTAAGGATCACCACATATAAATCAAGTTTATTTCTGCTGCAACTCTCGCTGGCTGTCAAAACAGATCAATGTATCACACAATCAGGAAATACAGCACTGAACCAGACACTTTTTGTTTCTTGAAAAATAACAGCCACTGCAATATCTCTAGTCATCTGTGGTTCCCTCAATTTATATGAAATGTCATTATTGTAGACTTCAGTCCGAAGACTGGTTTGATGCAGCTCTCCATGCTACCCTATTCTGTGCGAGCCTCTTCATCTCCAAGTAACTACTGCAACACCCATCCTTCTCAATCTGCTTACTATATTCACCTCTTGGTCTCCCTCTATGATTTTTACCCACCATATTTTCCTCCAGTATTAAATAGGTAATCCCTTGATGTCTCAGAATGTGTCCTACCAACTGATCCCTTCTTCTAGTCAGGTTGTGGCACAAATTTCTTTTCTCCCCAATTCTATTCAGTACCTCCTCATTCGTAACATGATCTACCCGGCTAATCCTCAAATTTCAAAAGTTTCTATTCTCTTCTTTTCTAAACTGTTTATCATCGATGCTTTACTTCCATACATGGTTACGCTCCATACAAATATTTTCAGAAATGGCTTCCTGACACTTAAATCTACAGGGTGTTACAAAAAGGTACGGCCAAACTTTCAGGAAGCATTCCTCACACACAAGGAAAGAAAATATGTTATGTGGACATGTGTCCGGAAACACTTACTTTCCATGTTAGAGCTCATTTTATTACTTCTCTTCAAATCACATTAATCATGGAATGGAAACACACAGAAACAGAACGTACCAGTGTGACTTCAAACACTATGTTACAGGAAATGTTCAAAATGTCCTCCATTAGGGAGGATACATGCATCCACCTTCCGTCGCATGGAATCCCTGATGCGCTGATACAGCCCTGGAGAATGGCATATTGTATCACAGCCATCCACAATACGAGCACGAAGAGTATCTACATTTGGTACCGGGGTTGCGTAGACAAGAGCTTTCAAATGCCTCCATAATTGAAAGTCAAGAGGGTTGAGGTCAGGAGAGCGTGGAGGCCATGGAATTTGTCCGCCTCTACCAATCCATCATTTGTTGTTGAGAAGCGTATGAACACTTCAACTGAAATGTGCAGTAGCTCCATCATGCATGAACCACATGTTGTGTCATACTTGTAAAGGCACATGTTCTAACAGCACAGGTAGAGTATCCCGTATGAAATCATGGCGGTGAATCGAGGAAGTATAGTACGTACTGACGAAACTAAAATGAGCTCTAACATGGAAACTAAGCGATTCCGGACACATGTCCACATAACATCTTTTCTTTATTTGTGTGTGAAGAATGTTTCCTGAAAGTTTGGCCATACCTTTTTGTAACACCCTGTATATTGAATGTTAAGAAATCTCTCTTCTTCAGAAATGCTTTTCTTGCCATTGCCAGTCTACAATTTACACACTCTCTACTTTGACCATCATAAGTTATTTTGCTGCCCAAACAGCAGAACTCATTTACTACTTTAAGTGTCTCATTTCCTAATCTAATTCCCTCAGCATCACCAGATTTAATTAGACTACATTCCATTATCATCTTCGTTTCACTTTAGCTGATGTTCAACCTATATCCTCCTTTCAAGATACTGTCCATTCTGTTCAACTGCTCTAAAAAGCCCTTTGCTGTCTGACGGTATTACAAAGTCATCAGCAGACCTAAAACTTTTTTTATTTATTTTCCCTGGACTTTAATTTCTACTCCAAAATTTTCTTTTATTTCCTTTACTGCTTGCTAAATATATAGATCGAATAACATTGGGGATAGGCTACAACCATGTCTCATTCCCTTCTCAACCACTGCTCCCCTTTCATGCCACTCAATCTTACATGAAATATTGCAAGCTAATTTTTTAATACATTACAAAATCAGCATATGCGTGATTTCTGTTAAATTTGTGATAAAATGTTTATCAGACATTACAGTTCCAGACATACTTTCAGGATTATTTTGCAAGCAGCATTGCATCAATGAAATTCAACATTGCAACATAATGTGACACAGAGGGGACTTTTCAAAATGTACAATTTATTTTGACACATGTAAGGAAGGCCTTTCCAAAAGATTTGGAACAATATTTAGTAATTTACTATTAGAAACATAACTAAAAATAAATTCAGAATTAGTTTAGTATTACTGTAATGTTAGAAATGCCTAATAAATTGTTAGATTCATACTTTTTAAGGTCTATTTTGAGTTACTTTTAGGTACAGGTTCGCTCATTTTAAGTGCAAATATATAAAGTTTTGGTTATTTAGCATATATTTCCAGTATTTTTGTGCATACTTTAATGCATAAATAGATACATTTGGCTACAAAACCCTATTTTTCAAAAAATTCTGTACATATGCCACCTCACTGGGAGGGCCTGTATGCCTGCATGGTACCACTCTACTGACTCAACATGGAGCCTACATCTTGCTAAATCAATAATCTACCCATCATCCATGTACCACTTCCTATGGAGTACATCCTTCATTGAGCAAAGCAGATGGAAACTGGAAGGTGCGAGATCCAGACTGTAGGGTGGATGAGGAAGAACAGTCCAATGAAGTTTTGTGAGCGGCTCTCGGGTGCGTAACCTTGTGTGAGGCCTTGCTTTGTCATAGAGAAGGAAAAGTTTGTTTGCTTTTTTGTGGCAATGAACATGCTGAAGTCACTCCTTCAATTTCCTGGGGGTAGCACAATACATTTCAGAGTTGACTGTCGCACCATGAGGGAGGACATCAAACAGAATAACCCCTTCAGAGTCCCAGAAGACCATCAACAGGACTTTAACAGCTGAGGCTGTGGCTTCGAACTTTTTCTTCAGAGGCGGTTTTTTTTTTTTTTTTTTGGGGGGGGGGGGGGGGGGGGCGGGGGTTTAAGGGCACTCAACTACTGAGATCATTAGCGCCCAGTCACAATTGTTAGAGCACATAGAATCCAGTAAAACTCAAGGGCGGGAGGGGGGGGGGGGGGGACCAGAAAGTTCTTACAAAGATGCAGATAAAATAAGTGAAAGGGTTAGATGTCTTTGGACAAGCCGGTCAAAGTAATAAAACGAAGAACACGAGCAGCTGCTCGAGCGTCATCAGCTAAAATATCCTGTAAAGTAGATGGCAGAGAGAGGACAACACGAGATTGACTAAAACGGGGTCACGACAATAAAACATGGTGCACTGTCGAGGCATGACCACAAGGGCACTGCGGGGCTGCGTCACCGGAGAGCAGGTAACGGTGGCTAAACCGGCAATGCCCAATCCGCAACCTGGTCAGAAGGACCTCTTCTCGCCGAGATGGTCAGGAGGAGGTTGACCAAGCAGTTGGGAACGGTTTTACTGCCCGGAGCTTGTTTCCTTGAAGTAATGACCAAGTATCCCACCACAAGGACACAAGCCTCTTACAAACAACCCCACTAATGTCAGCTGACGGGACACAATGGGAGGCTGGCCGAGGCAAGAGGACTGTAGCCTTGGCTGCAGCATCAGCACCCTCATTCCCAGGCACTCCTACATGGGTGGGAACCCACAGAAAGCTGACAGGAGAGCCATCATCAGCAAAAGAATGGAGGGACTAAGGAGAGGAGGAGGATATTAGTGTTTAACGTCCCGTCGACAACGAGGTCATTAGAGACGGAGCGCAAGCTCAGGTGAGGGAAGGATGGGGAAGGAAATCGGCCGTGCCGTTTCAAAGGAACCATCCCGGCATTTGCCTGAAGCGATTTAGGGAAATCACGGAAAACCTAAATCAGGATAGCCGGTTACGGGATTGAACCATTGTCCTCCCGAATGCGAGTCCAGTGTGCTAACCACTGCGCCACCTCGCTCGGTAATGGAGGGACTGCTGGATCCGTTGCACCAAGGGATGGACCAGATATGGAGCTCCAAGGCTCTGAAGAGCACTGAGTGAATCAGAGCAGAGTACATACGATGAATGGCGGTGGCGGCGGGCATACTGAACGGCCTGATGGAGAGCAAAAAGCTCGGCCGTAAAGCTGGAACACTGGTCGAGGAGCCGGTATTTAAAGGAGACGGCCCCGACGACAAAGGCACAGCCGACACCATCGTCAGTTTTGGAGCCATCAGTGTAAATAAAGGTGTGACTGGAAAGTCACGCACGAAGTTCGACAAACCGTGAGCAATACACTGCAGCCGGAGTACCCTCCTTCAGGAGTGAGCTGAGGTCGAGATAAATATGAACCGGAGCCTGGAGCCAAGGTGGTGTCGGGCTCTCACCCTCTCTGAAGGTGGTGGGGAGGGCAAAATCCAATTGTCGAAGCAGGCGACGAAAGCAGACTCCAGGGGGAAGCAGGGCAGACACATACAACCCATACTGACGGTCGAGAGAATCGGCGAAGAAGGACTGATAAGAGGGGTGGTCGGGCATTGACAACAGCCTGCAGGCATACCGACAAAGCAGTATGTCGCGCCGGTAAGTCAATGGTAATTCGGCAGCTTCAGCATAAAGACTCTCGACGGGACTAGTGTAGAATGCTCCGGTCGCAAGACGTAACCCCCAATGGTGGATGGAGTTGAGACAGCGTAAGAGGGATGGCCGAGCAGAAGAGTAGACGAGGCTCCCATAATCCAGCTTCGATCAGACTATGGACAGATACAAGCGAAGCAAGACAGTGCGATCCGCTCCCCAAGATAAACCACTAAGAACTCTGACGACATTAAGGGAACGTGTACAACGGGCAGCCAAATAAGAGACTTGCAGAGACCAACAAAGTTTCCCGTCCAGTGTGAGCCCTAGACACTTAGTCGTTTCCACGAATGGGAGAACAACGGGACCGAGATGTAAGGATGGCGGAAGGAACGCTTTACATCGCCAAAAGTTGATGCAAACCGTCTTCTCTTCAGAGAACCGGAAGCCATTTGCCACACTCCATGAGTATAGGCTGTCTAGACAACGCTGAAGGCAGCGCTCCAGGAGGCATGTTCTCTGGGCACTGCAGTAGATCGAGAAGTCATCAACAAAAAGAGAGCCTGAGACATTAGGTGGAATGCAATCCATAATTGGATTGATCGCTATTGCAAAAAGGGCTACGCTCAAGACGGAGCCCTGAGGCACTCCGTTCTCCTGGAGGAAGACGTCGGACAATACGGAACCCACACGTACCCTAAACTTTCGATCTGTCAAAAAGGAATCAATAAAAAGGGGCAGGCGACCGCGTAGACCCCACCTGTGCATAGTGCGGAGGATACCTCCTCTCCAACAGGTATCATAAGCCTTCTCCAAATCGAAGAACACGGTTACCGTTTGGCGCTTTCGCAAAAAGTTGGTCATGATGAATGTCAACAAGGTCACAAGGTGGTCAACAGCGGAGCGGCGGCAATGAAAGCTGCATTGAACACTGGTAAGTAGCCGTCGAGATTCAAGAATCCAAACTAACCGAGCGTTAACCATGCGCTCCATCACCTTACAGACACAGCTTGTAAGAGAAATGGGGCGGTAACTAGAAGGAAGGTGTCTATCCTTCCCGGGTTTGGGTATAGGAACAACGACGGCGTCACGCCAACGCATGGGGACTTGACCTTCGGTCCAGACGCGATTGTAGGTACGAAGAAGGAAGCTTTTGCCTGCCGGAGAAAGGTGTGCCAGCATCTGAACGTGAATGGCATCTGACCCCGGAGCAGAGGACCAGGACAGTGCAAGTGCACGTTCGAGTTCCCGCATAGTAAAGGGGGCATTATAATTTTCCAGATTCAGCGAGTGGAAGGAAGGACGCCGAGCCTCTTCTGCCTCTTTCCTGGGAAGGAAGGCAGGGTGGTAATGGGCGGAGCTTGAAACCTCCGCGAAAAAGCGGCCGAAGGCGTTGGAGACATCCACAGGATCAACAAGGACCTCACCTGAAGTCAGGCCAGGTACCGAGGAGTGGGCCTTAATGCCAGACAGCCGGCGCAGGCCACCCCAGACGACAGAAGAGGGAGTAAAACTGTTAAAGGAGCTGGTGAAAGAGGCCCAACAAGATTTTTTGCTGTCTTTGATGACTCTACGGCATTGCGCTCGGAGTCGTTTGTAGCCAATACAATTCGCCAACGTAGGATGGCGGCGAAAGGTGTGTAAAGCACGTCATCGAGCACGGATAGCGTCTCTACAAGCCTCATTCCACCAGGGGACGGAAACGCGACGTGAAGAAGAGGTAGTACGAGGAATGGAACGTTCGGCAGCATTGATGATAACAGCCGTAAGGTATTCGACCTGACTGTCGCAACGGAGAAAATCGTGGTCCGGAAAGGTCACCAGGGAGGAGTAAAGTCCCCAGTCAGCTTTCGGTATGTTCCAGCTCGAAGGACGTGGGGATGGGGTGTGGTGCAGGAGACGAACGACACAGGGGAAGTGGTCGCTTGAATAGGTGTCAGAAAGGACATACCACTCGAACCGACGGGCAAGAGTGGTAGAACAGATCGAGAGGTCCAAGTGGGAGTAGGTATGAGTAGAGTCCGAGAGGAAAGTCGGGGCGCCAGTATTGAGGCAGACAAGATTGAGATGGTTGAGGACATCCGCCAAGAGGGAGCCTCTCTGACAGGATGCAGGAGAGCCCCAAAGGGGATGATGGGCATTGAAGTTGCCAAACAATAAAAACGGCGGAGGAAGCTGAACAATCAGGTGCATCATGTCAGCCCGACTAACTGCGGATGACGATGGAGTGTAGATGGTACAAGCAGAAAAAGTAAAGGCAGAAAGAGTAATATGGACAGCTATTGCTTGGAGTGGGGTGGTCAATGGGATGGGATGGGATGGTAATAGACATCGTCCCGAACGAGCAACGTGACTCCACCATGAGCTGGAATACCGTCCACAGGGGCAAGGTCAGACCGCTCCGAGGTATAGTGGGTAAAAGCAATACTGTCAGTTGGGTGCAACTTGGTTTCCTGGAGACCAAGGACGAGCAGACAGTGCAGGCGGAGGAGCAGTTGTAATTCCTCCCGATTAGATTGAATACCTCTTATGTTCCAATGTAACAAAGCCATCGCTAGTCAGAAAAAAAAAAAGGGGAACGAAACGGGTGAAGAGCTGGTCACCTCGACGGCCGCGGAGGGCCAGGTTTCGAGGGAACAATGCTACAACTGGCGGGAGGCGGATCCTGTTCCATCGAGTCGTTGCCAGCTGCGGCTGCTTTCCCGGGTGGCATAGGAGGGGCAGCATCATTCGCCGACGAGAGGCCAGCTGAGCGCCTGGCAGCAGAGCATCCCGGCGAAACTGAGGACGGCCGGGAGCAGCGACTCACGGATGGAGCGTCAGATGAAACGCGCCGGGGTGGAGAGGGAGATAAAGACTTCTTCTTGGAGGCCTTCTTGGAAGTCTGAAGAGGCACGGGGATGGTGGACTGGACCCAAAGAAGGTCCTCACGCGCGGGGTCTGTTTTGGAACGCCGGACTTCGGAAGCCGGGGTCCGGAGCGTTTCCCCGATGGACGCCTGAGAAGAGGATCGCTTCTCAGGCGGCGGAGGGGGAGGAGGAGGAAGGGTGGCCCCTGGGGCAGAGGGGTCAGGGGCCACAAGGGAGGAGGATTTGGAAGGGAGGGATTTGGGAGGCGGAGGCATAGACCCCGGATGGGGATAGGAGGTGGAGGGGGGACAGGATAGGGGTGAGGAGGTGGAGGGGGGACAGGATAGGGGTGAGGATACTGTGGAAGGAGTGGACATGACTGAGGCAAACGAAATTGTCAACGTCATGGGATGGAGGTGGTCATACTTCTTCCTGGCCTCAGAATAAGAGAGACGATCCAAAGTTTTTAATTCTTGAATCTTCTTCTCCATCTGATACACGGGGCAGTCTAAAGATCTAGGCGAGTGGATGCCAGGACAATTGACACACCGAGGTGGTGGGGTGCACGTATGTTCCTCACGAAGAGGACGTCCACAATCGCCACAAAGGGGCTCAGCCTCACACCGTGACGACATGTGCCCAAAGCGCAAACACCGAAGGACGTAAGGTCGCACGTCGCACCGGTAGCACATCACCTTTACCTTCTCCGGGAGAACGTCCCCCTCGAAGGCGAGGATAAAGGCCCCGGTGTCGATGCGATGGTCTTTGGGGCCACACAGGACTCGCCGGACGAAATGCACGCCTCGGCGCTCCAGGTTGGCCCTGAGCTCCTCATCAGATTGCAGCAGGAGGTCCCGATGAAAAATAACCCCCTGCGTCCTATTCAGTGCCAGATGCAGAGCAATGGACACTGGGATGTCCCCTAGTCGGTCGCACGCCTGGAGCGCCACCGACTGTGTGGCGGAGGTGGTCTTTATAAGAACGGACACCGAACGTATTTTACTGAGAGCCTCGATTTCCCCGAAGATGTCCTCGATGTGCTGGACAAAGAACATGGGCTTGGAGGTGGCGAACGTCCCCCCATCGGTCCGAGAAAAGACTAAATAGTGGGGGAAGTACTTCACCCCAAGCCGGCGGGCCTGTCCTTCCTCCCAGGGAGTGGCCAAGGGGGAAAGGGCAGGAGAACCAGAACCAGAGACAGTACCTTTCTTTTTAAAAGACTCAGCCGCAGATCGACCTGATACATGTTGACATTTCATCTGCAAAACATACGCCCCGATACCACCCACTCCGACCAGGGGCTCTCCCCACGGGCGCCACCCAGCCTCAGCAAGGGCCACCTGGCAGGATGACCGTTGCCGGGAGTCCTGATGCCCCAAGGAGACGGGCATCTACTCCTTGGCCGACGTGGGGAGGGTGCAGCTCAGGTATCGGCAGTACGATCCCTGTGTTGGCAGGGGGCTACAACCTAGAGGGTACATGACGACCCCACCACAACGGGCTGGCTACCGTGCTGGATTTCGGGTGCCATGGAAAGTCCATCATGATTGTAGGTGCAGATGGGGATGCACTATGGGCGTAACTTGTGCAACCCATCAGGCGTTTAGGCCCAATTTGGGGAATAGTGGGTGTGGTTACAACGCCGTTACAATGCTGAGTGCCAAGGTCTTAGTGCACTGAGGACCAGTGATACACCACGTAAGGCATCCTTCCCCAAAAGGCTCATACTTCTGTAGAATTTTGAAAAATGGAGGTCAAACCCCAAGGGGGACCATCACATGGAAGGCCGAAATGGTTGAAACTCCTTTTAGTCGCCTCTTACGACAGGCAGGAATACCTCGGGCCTATTCTTACCCCGGACCCGCAGGGGGGTTCAGAGGAGATGTGGAGTCACGTCACTCCATGGATTGCCATTCTCTTTCTTGTTCAAAGTGAAAAAACCCGTGTTTCATTGCCTGTGACTATGTTCAATAAAAAAAAATTGTCATGATCATACTCCTAACGTGCAAGCAACTCTGTATAGCTGGTCCTTCAACGCTCATCATCATCATCTTCTGTTAGGCGGTGAGTAACACAGCGGGCACACATATTTGAGTATCACAAATGGATGATGATGATGACTGTGTCAGACTACCAACCCAGTTCAGCAGTGAGGTGTGTGTGTGATCCATCAATCACCTTGAATGCGTGTGTCCCCACACTCCAACATTGTATGAGTCACAGCAGCACGTGGCCAACTGGCATGTGGGAGATTGGACAAGTTAGTGTGATGATAAAAGACACCTTGACAGACTACTCTACATGCTTTTGTTCACTGCCTGGTCTCTGCAGACATTCTGCAAGTGTCTATGAATATCTGTGATGCTCTGGTTTTCTGCCAAAAGAAATTTCAGTGACAGCTCTCTGTTTGAAACACACCTTTGTTACAGATGTCATTTTGAAGGCTACACAGTGCCAACAACAATAGGAACTTCATGAACCTACAGAGGTTGAGGCAGGAATATTCCTTGATGTCCCACAACAAAATCTGCATTTTTCAACCAAAATTGACCAAGCAAAAAATGTGTTGCAATTCTTATTGAATGTCACATTTATGTGACCACCTGTCTTAACTCAGAATAATCATCTTCTGCAGCACAGACTGCTATGAGACATGCAGGAAGTGGGTAAATGAGGTTCTGGAAGGTACCGACTGATGTGGAGCCATGCCAACTACAGGAACATGGCCAGCTGCACTAGGTTTCTCGGTTGAGGATATATGGCACAAACAGCCAGATCAAGGTTACCCCCACTGATTCTCAACTGGGTTTAAATCTAAGGAGTTTGGTGGCCAGGGCAGTATGGTAAACTCTTCCTGGTGCTCTCCAAACCATGCAAGTACACTGTGAGATGTGCGATATGTTTCATTGGCCTGTTGGTAGATGCCACATTGCCGAGAAAAAGCAACTGCATATAGGGGTGGACATGGGCCCCAGGATAGATGCATATAGGGGTGGACATGGGCCCCAGGATAGATGCATATGGGGGTGGACATGGGCCCCAGGATAGATGCATACTTGCGTTGATCCTTTGTGCCTTCTAGAATTATGAGATCACCCCGAAAATGCCACAAAAACATTCCCCAGGCCTTAACACTCCCTCCTCCAGTGTGGGCCCTTCTGTTGATCTGACAGCCATGTGTCCGATGGATTAAAAAACCCGAATCATCTGAACAGGCCACTTGTCACCACTCAGTGGATGTCTACTTGCGCTACTGGCATGCATATTCCAGCACCAAAATAAACATGGGTATCGCGTAGTTTTATAATTATCTCAAAAACAGAATTTTTGCTGCTGCTGTTCGACAGGACTACTTAAAAACACCTTCGGGCTGTATTATGCTATTTCTGGAGGATGTGCAAGCCTGAAGTGTAACTCAACCAAGTGTAAATTTTCACAGTACTTACTCTACAATCTCAGCGAAGCAAGCACATTGTCCACAAATGCTATCTGGCAGGCATCAACACATTAACTAGAGTCAACAGCATCACTGACTTATATGCTTCTCTATGCGAAGTGAGTTTTTACATGAAATTCACTCACAGAGCTGCCAACATCACATATACACTGAACACATTCCATTGTGATGGTGGTCCACATCACCAGTCTACACAGTGTGGCAAGGAATTTTAGACATTCCTACAAGAATTGTGTACAATACAGTGTTTAGTGGCCCACACACCAGGCATGTACTTGGTTCTAGTGGCAGGCATGTCACAGAAGGGCTTCAGTGATGTTCTGGTACACAAAATTACTGATGGTACCATTAAACCTCTTGTCAGGTCATTGAACATCTTGAACCAAGCAGAAAGAAATTATTCACAAGTAAAAAAAAAAAAGAAGAAGAAGAAGAAAACACATTTGTTATATATTATGATACATGCACTATATTTATGTAACAATGAAATGCAAGTTAGCTTACTTACTTTAGATCATATTCATTAAAAAATTCATCAATCCAATTTGGGCCAAATCCAAGCTCATATTCTTCTGCATTCCTGTTGGCATTAACTGGTAATATTTTATCTAGTGTTTCTATTGTTGAGCTCCAAATTGCTTCCCCATCTGGCTCTTGCTACGAAAAACAATAAAGAAATTTAAAATATGCACTTGCTTCCTCTAAACATTGTAATTGTTCTTTTCAGAGATAAATCCACAACCATTCTTGCCATTCACATCCAAGTACTGACTAAGAATTGTTGTCAAATGATTTTAGAACATGACACACTTTACCTGTCCTTAAGGGTAAGGGAAGGGACAGGCAGCTGCGAGGGGGGATCAGGGATGGGGAATGGTGGGCTCAAGGACTGACAGAAGTTACAACGGGGGCAGAGGGAAGGGGGTGGGGGCGGGGGCAGAGGGAAGGGGGCGGGGCGGGGGCAGAGGGAAGGGGGCGGGGCGGGGGCAGAGGGAAGGGGGCGGGGCAGGGGAAGAGGGAAGGGGAATGGTAGAGGGAGGGCTGTGTACAGTGTGGAGGCCGGCCGCTGTAGCCAAGCGGTTCTAGGAACTTCAGTCCGGAACCACGCTGCTGTTGCAGTCGCAGGTTCAAATCCTGCCTCGGGCACGGGTGTGTGTGACGTCCTTAGGTTAGTTAGGTTAACTAGTTCTAAGTCTAGGGGACTGATGACCTAAGATGTTAAGTCCCATAGTGCCTTCGATGGAGTTTGGCATTTGTTTATATCAATGTGGCAAATAGTGGTATGCTCTGATTTATAACTCTTGTCGAGAAGAGGTTTCGGAGATCATGTTACATGAAGAGCCATGGATGCATAATTCTGGCCAACACTGCCGCCACAGTGGCTCAACTCTTTAACCACTGCCAGACAATGCAATGCATTAGAATTGTACTATTATGCTTGAACCAGTTCTTTGTGAGGTGTTCTCTGTGTAACTGTTTATTTAAATTGTGTGTCATGTACACATCTTTGATCTTTGTCACATTCCATGTCAAATCAGCACAATTTTAATGTGAATTTTAACTCACCATTTTGCTGAAACTTAGCACAGAGGTAGTCTACATACAGGTTAAGGAAAGTACCTAGTTCATTAATACATTGACCCATTTTTAAAATAGGGCACTATGAAACTGTCAAAAATCACCAAAAAGTGGCTCAATACCATAACTTGAGATTGCTGCAGTAACTCTCCTAATTATGCTAAAATGTTGGGAGAGGTGTCCTTTGGCAGCATTTTTCATGTGCTTCCTGTGATATTAACACAATATGGGTTTGAGATGAAAATTTTTTTTCAGATCTAAACAAAAAAGCACATCTTCAATTTTTTTCAAAAAATTATATACAACACTTCATATTATTGTTAACTAATTCCATAATTATGAAAGTGGGACTGTCATGGGTTAACAAGTTAATAAAATTTCAAAAATACATATTTCACTAAAAATGATATTTTTGTAAGATTAACAAAGAGATAGAGGGGCTGGCCAGTACTTACCTCAGCTCAGTACAGCCGATAGATACACAAGAAACAGAACCGAAAATTTACGTTCCTAGCTTTCGGAATAAATGTTCCTTCACCATCAGGGAGGAGAGAGGGGAAAGAAAGGGAAGAAGGGAAAGTGGATTCAGTTACTCAAAACCCAGGTTATGAAGCAACAGGGAAAGGAAAACAGGGAGGGTAGCAAGGACAGAGGCATGGTTGTCAGAGAGAAGCCAAAGATATTCTACTGTAAGTATTGTGCCAGCTTCAAACCAAGGAGGATGCATACAGAAGTAAAGAGGTATACAGTATAAAGATAAACACAACTATGTAGGATGAAAAGATGCATAAATGGCTAAAGAGGAAAGGGAAAGAGGAGAAGACTGAAGAGTAAATGGGAGTGAGGTGGTTTAACGTAGGTTCAGTCCAGGGGGATGGCGGGATGAAAGGATGTGTTGGAGTGCAAGTTACCATCTCCGCAGTTCAGAGGGACTGGTTTTGGGTGGGAGAAGCCAAATGGCACATACGGTGTAGCAGGTTCCTAGGGCCCTAGAATTATGCTGGAGGGCATGCTCCACTACTGGGTATTGGACATCTCCTAGGCGGACAGTTCGTCTGTGTCCGTTCATGCGCTCAGCCAGTTTAGTTGTCATACCAATGTAAAAGGCTGTGCAATGCAAGCATGTCAGCTGATAAATGACATGTGTAGTTTCACACGTGGCCCTGCCACAAATTGTGTATGTTTTACCAGTAGTGGGACTGGAGTAGGTGGTTGTGCGGGGATGCATGGGGCAGGTTTCGCAGCGGGGTCGGTTACAGGGGTAGGAACTGCTGGGTAGAGAAGGTAGTCTGGGAATATTGTAGGGTTTAACAAGGATGTTACGGAGGTTAGGGGGGTGACGAAAGGCAACTCTGGGTGGTGTGGGGAGAATTTTGTCAAGGGATGATCTCATTTCAGGGGTTGACTCGAGAAAGTCATATCCCTGGCGGAGTAATTTGTTGATGTATTCGAGGCCAGGATAATATTGGGTGACAAGGGGGATGCTTCTGTGTGGTCTGGGGGTAGGAACATTGTTGTTGGACGGGGAGGAATGTATTGCTCGGGAGATCTGTTTGTGGAAAGGTCTGCAGGATAGTTGCGGGAGAGGAAAGCACTGGTCAGGTTATTGGTGTAATTGTTGAGGGATTCATCACTGGAGCAGATATGTTTGCCACGAATACCTAGGCTGTAGGGAAGGGAACGTTTGATGTGGAATGGATGGCAGCTATCAAAGTGAAGGTACTGTTGTTTGTTTGTGGGTTTGATATGGACAGAGGTGTGGATGTGAGCTTCAACAAGATGAAGGTCAACATCCAGGTTGGTGGCTTGGGTTTTGGAGAAGGACCAGGTGAAATTCAGATTCGAAAAGGAGTTGAGGTTATGGAGGAAATTAAGGAGTGTTTCTTCACCATGAGTGCTGACCACAAAGATGTCATCTATAAACCTATACCAGGCCAGGGGAAGCAGCTGTTGGGTCATCAGGAAAGCCTCCTCCATGCGGCCCATGAAGAGGTTAGCATAGGACGGAGCCACCCTGGTTCCCATGGCCGTTCCCCTGATTTGTTTGTAGGTCTGGCCTTCAAAAGTGTAGTAATTATGGGTTAGGATGAAGTTGGTAAGTGTGACAAGGAACGAGGTTTTTGGAAGATCTTCGGGTGGGCGTTGGGAGAGGTAGTGCTCAAGGGCAGAGAGACCATGGGTATGTGGGATGTTTGTGTAAAGGGATGTAGCATCTATGGTGACAAGAAAGGTTTCAGGTGGGAGAGGAGTGGGAATGGATTTGAGGCATTCTAGGAAGTGGTTTGTGTCTTGATGTAGGATGGGAGTGTGAGGGTGTTTGGTTGGAGGTGTTGGTCTACCAGAGCTGAGATACGTTCTGTTGAGGCTTTGAAGCCTGCTACAATGGGACGGCCAGGATGGTTCTCTTTGTGGATTTTGGGTAATAGGTAGAAGGTAGGAGTACGGGGCTCAGGTGGAGTGAGTAAGTCTATGGAAGTCGTCGTGAAGCCTTGTGAGGGACCTTGGATTTTTAGGATTTTCTGCAGCTCAGTCTGGATGGAGGGAATGGGATCGTGTGTAACAGCTTTGTAGGTTGAGGTGTCAGAGTTGACGCAGTCCTTCTGCCACATACTCCACATGGTCAAGTACCATAGTTGTAGAGCCTTTATCCACCGGGAGGATGACAATAGAGTGGTCTGTTTTCAGCTCCTTAATGGCACGGGATTCAGCTGGAGTGATGTTGGGGGTTGTCGGAATGTTCTTCAAGAAGGACTGGGAGGCAACACTGGATGTGAGGAATTCCTGAAATGTCTGCAGGGGATGGGTTTTGGGGACGGGAGGAGGATCCCTTTGAGAAGGCGGTCGGAACTGTTCTAGACAGGGTTCAACACTGGGTCTAGTATTTGGGGGCTGTGTTTGTGTAGTGAAGTGATATTTCCAGTTGAGGTTCCGGGTGAATGAGAGGAGATCTTTAACCAGGGCAGTGTGGTTGAATTTAGGCATGGGGCTAGAGGTTAAGCCTTTTGATAGAACAGATGTCTCTGGAGGAGAGAGGAATCTGGATGAGAGGTTTAGAACTGAATTGGGACTGGTGATATGTGGCATTTGACTGTGGATATAGTTGAGATTTGGTCTGTGTGGGGTATGTGCTGGGATGGGGAGATTGAGTAGGGTGGCTAGGCTAGGTTTGTTGGCTATGAGAAGGGTTTGTTGAAGGTTCTGTTGTGGTTAGTGTTTGTGAGGGATAGGGAGAGGGACCCCACTTCTTAGGTGTTGCACTAGCACTGTGGATAGGATTTTCAGGTTGTGTGTGGCATGGAACTCAAGTTTGCAGCTGGCTTCTAGGATGATGTTCCTGAGTGTGTTCTCCAAGCAAGGGTTTGAGAGGTGGAGGACTTTGAAGAGAGATAGAAGCTGTTGGGAGTGGTGGTTACATGAAGTAGTGTAGAGATTCAGGACAAGTTGGGTAAGGGCTAAGGATTGAAGGTTCTGGAAGTCCAGGAGAGACTGGTGGAAGGAGGAATTGCACCCAGAGATGGGAACTTTAAAGTAAGTCCTTTAGGGGTAATTCCAAAAATTAAGCAGGACCGGAGGAAAAGTATGTGGGATTGCAGTTTGGCTACGGTGAATGCATGTTTCTGGAATGAATGTAAATAATGTGGTATAGGATTAGGGTACATAGTGGGTAACTGGTGGGTAGGGAAATTAAATAACTAAAGTAAAATAGTAATCATAAGAAGGAATAAAACACGGAGGGAAGGACGAGAAAGAAAGAAGTTGTGCTGGTAATGTTCAATACCAAAGAAAGACCACTAAATAAGAAAAATACCTCTTCATGGGCCGCATGGAGGAGGCTTTCCTGATGACCCAACAGCTGCTTCCCCTGGCCTGGTATAAGTTTATAGATGACATCTTTGTGGTCTGCACTCATGGTGAAGAAACACTCCTTAACTTCCTCCATAACCTCAACTCCTTTTAGAATCTGAATTTCACTTGGTCCTTCTCCAAAACCCAAGCCACCTTCCTGGATGTTGACCATCTTGTTGAAGCTCACATCCACACCTCTGTCCATATCAAACCCACAAACAAACAACAGTACCTTCACTTTGATAGCTGCCATCCATTCCACATCAAACGTTCCCTTCCCTACAGCCTAGGTATTCGTGGCAAACATATCTGCTCCAGTGATGAATCCCTCAACAATTACACCAATAACCTGACCAGTGCTTTCCTCTCCCGCAACTATCCTGCAGACCTTTCCACAAACAGATCTCCCGAGCAATACATTCCTCCCCGTCCAACAACAATGTTCCTACCCCCAGACCACACAGAAGCATCCCCCTTGTCACCCAATATTATCCTGGCCTCGAATACATCAACAAATTACTCCGCCAGGGATATGACTTTCTCGAGTCAACCCCTGAAATGAGATCATCCCTTGACAAAATTCTCCCCACACCACCCAGAGTTGCCTTTCGTCACCCCCCTAACCTCCGTAACATCCTTGTTAAACCCTACAATATTCCCAGACTACCTTCTCTACCCAGCAGTTCCTACCCCTGTAACCGACCCCGCTGCGAAACCTGCCCCATGCATCCCCCCACAACCACCTACTCCAGTCCCACTACTGGTAAAACATACACAATTCGTGGCAGGGCCACGTGTGAAACTACACGTCATTTATCAGCTGACATGCCTGCACTGCACAGCCTTTTACATCGGTATGACAACTAAACTGGCTGAGCGCATGAACGGACACAGACGAACTGTCCGCCTAGGAGATGTCCAATACCCAGTAGCGGAGCATGCCCTCCAGCATAATTCTAGGGCCCTAGGAACCTGCTACACCGTATGTGCCATTTGGCTTCTCCCACCCAAAACCAGTCCCTCTGAACTGCGGAGATGGTAACTTGCACTCCAACACATCCTTTCATCCCCCCATCCCCCTGGACTGAACCTACGTTAAACAACCTCACTCCCATTTACTCTTCAGTCTTCTCTTTCTCTTTCCTCTTTAGCCATTCACGCATCTTTTCATCCTACATAGTTGTGTTTATCTTTATACTGTATACCTCTTTACTTCTGTATGCATCCTCCTTGGTTTGAAGCTGGCACAGTACTTACAGTAGAATATCTTTGGCTTCCCTCTGACAACCATGCCTCTGTCCTTGCTACCCTCCCTGTTTTCCTTTCCCTGTTGCTTCATAACCTGGGTTGTGAGTAACTGAATCCACTTTCCTTTCTTCCCTTTCTTTCCCCTCTCTCCTCCCTGATGAAGGAACATTTATTCCGAAAGCTAGGAACGTAAATTTTCGGTTCTATTTTTTGTGCATCTATCGGCTGTACTGAGCTGAGGTAAGTACTGGCCAGCCCCTCTATCTCTTTGCTAGTATTTGTTTCACATCTTTATATGAGATTTTCCATTAACCATTTTTGTAATATTTACAGATTTAAGTGGAAATATACATAAATTCTTTCCATAAATTTGTGTGTAATATGTTTTAGACTATTATGAGTGATTATTTTATCAGAACTACTAAAAATATTAGTTTGAATATAATAGAGGGAAACATTCCACGTGGGAAAAATATATCTAAAAACAAAGATGATGTGACTTACCTAACGAAAGTGCTTGTAGGTCGATAGACACATAAACACAAACATACACACAAAATTCAAGCTTTCGCAACCAACGGTTGCTTCATCAGGAAAGAGGGAGAAGCAATTGTACTGTGATTGCTATAATATTGAAGTTTTGAGTGGATGTAAAAAGTACAAATTGGGATAAAAATGTCATTGTTTATTCGAACTAGTCATGATAGAAAATGCTAAGCTCAGTATGTTAACCAATAGAGAATTAGCCTCTTATAACAACTGTGTGGCAAAAGTGCTGTGCAACTCGGCACCAGTTCACTGTATTATGGGAAACTGTAGTTGTTTTTCAGTAAGCAACCCAATAAAACGTATACTACAAAATGCATTTGATGATAATATAATTGAAAGTATCACCTTTCGACAGTGGGTCTCAGCAGACAAATGTAACTTGGAAACAATGACCTCATCGGAGTTCACTGAGTATTTTCTGAAGAACTGACCATACTCCATGATTTTCTAGCCAAGCAGTAAAGCTCTTTTGCTAATGAAGTCCTGGAAAACTTAAATGAAGGTGAATATGTGACTTCTCTGGGAATTACACTTTCATGATCCAAGATGAGGCGCAGAGTTATCATTGGTCAAGTGATGATGCAACAGTGCACCACTTTGTAGTGTATTACAAAGGAGAGAAGAAAACAGAACATATGATCTCTGTTGTAATTTCTAACTTTTTGTACCATATCATCATAGCAGTCTACTGTTACGAAAAAAGCTAATTCAATTCATAAAACCAAAACATAATTTGGTAAACTTATGTTTCCACAAAGATTTTGACACTGAAACGTTTTGTTTCAGCAGTTAAAAGCATCACATCTGCACACTTTGAATCTTCAACACAGGAAGAGTACACTGAAACTGAAAGATTTCAAGAATAGTGCTTTAGTCTGTCTGTTACCATCACAAGGGGATACACTTCTATACCAACAGCATCAAATATATAAAAAATATTGGTAAATACTTTTTCAGATACAACAGAATTTCCTGTTGAAACAGTTAAAAAAACTCCGGAGTAAATAGCTTTGTGGGATATTAATAGCTACATTAATGCCATATAGAACAAGAAATGGTGGTTAGTGAATACTTAAACAAAGGATGAAGGCCTTTATGAAGTTAAAAGCCACCTTCCTTCACCCAGTTGACCCATCACTGTCTTTTGCAAATCTTGCAAAATTTTGTATTCTGTGAGTATTTGTGAATGATGTTCTTTGTAAATCGAACCTAGTAACACCAACAGTAAGAATATATAAAATTCATGAGGATGTTGTAAAAACCAATGCAACACTTAAAAAGAAGTGAAATCTTAACACACATACTGCATGCATCAGGTTTCATAAATGACCTGTCAAATGTATGTGGCTATCAGTAAATTTGAAAGTATGCGTAGATATATTAAGAATGAAGTTTAAAACAATAAATTTTACAAAAATGTTATTCTTTAGTTAAATATGTATTTTTAAAATTGTGTAAAGGTGTGAACTCTTGACAGTCCCATTTTCACTTCATGAATTAGTTATCATTAAAGTGAAGTGTTGCATATAATTTTTGAAGAATTTTGAAGATGTGTTTTTTGATAAACTAAAAATTTAAATTTGAAAAACAATTTTCGTCTCAAACCCATATTGCGTTTATATTATAGGAAAGCTCATGCGAAATGTTACAAAATTGATTTCAATTTGTTGTAGCAACTCTCAAAATTAAGGCAGTAGGGCATTTTTTGGTGATTTTTGACAACTTCACACTGCCATATGTTCGAAAGGGGCCAATGTATTTTAATAAAATTGTAGGCTACCCCTGTGCTCGATTTCATCAAAATCTGTGATGGGCAGTAAAAGCACTGTGTTGACTTGACATTGAATGACTCTCACCTACGTTAGGATCTGATTCCTAATCCACAAATAGTTCCAAGTTTTCATCAAAGTGATTATATCCTTTGATAGCAAATTATGATGGTGTAAAGAAGTAATACTGAGATTATTTTAGTTGGCACACAAATTTGGACCTGAAAAGTGTTTTGCTAAATAGGTTGTGAACCACACTAGTTAACAGGCCACTCTCATGTTTTAGGTGTTATGTAAGTTTATATTAATCATGTTTCTTTATTATAAAAATAGTTTGTCTTTATTTCTCAGGCTGATCAATAATGAAAGTGCCTTCCAAAGGATGTGTAGTAGTATGTAACAGTTTGAGGGTCCCCCACACTTTGGACAGTGTGTACATTATTATTCAGTCTAATTTCATTAAAGAACATCATGATTAAGCTTTACTTGCCTACTAGAAGTGCCTTTATGTATAACAACAGATTCAGGGCCCCCATGGGTTAGTTACTGTGTGGTTCAAAAATCAATCTTTGATGATGATGATAATGATGACGACAACAACTTGGTTAAAATCTACATGTTTGTACATGACCTAAGTTTGATCAAAAGTGCAGTGGCACATCATAAAAGATTACAGGTCCCCATATGCTAAAACTGTGCTAATCATTAGTCTATTATTGGTATCAAAGAACATAAAGGTCTCACTTTGTCAGCTAGTATATGATAGTGTAATGAAGTTTATTGCTTTATTCATGCCCATCAATAGATGTATACAAGGTGATAGTAAATGATTGATGGTGCTATTGTATTCTCATCTGCATTTTTAAAGTAGAGATAATTAAGAACTTAGTTTTCATCCTTGAATTGTAAAAGTCATTAAGATTTGTTCTAACCAACTGTACTGCTTGATTTGAAGTGGTGGCCATTTGTGTTTACATGGCCACATACAGTTACTATAACGATCCTGGTCAGAAGCAAGAGAGGACCTTAAGGCTCTAATCTGGCCATGATAAATGATCAATAAATAAATAATCTGAAGAACATTGATTTGAATTCCATTATTGTTTCATTGTAATCTTTTAACAGAAAACTTTGTCAGGGAAAGAAACCCATAAAAATACAAAGGTAAAAGTACAAAGAAGGGCGACTTGTTTCGTATCATTGCGAAATACGGGAGACAGTGCCACAGACACGATATGTGAATTAAGAGTGGCAATCACTAAAACAAAGTCATTTTTCGTTGCGACGGGATCTTCTCAGGAAATTTCCATCACCAGTTTTCTCCTTCAATTGCGAAAACATTCTGTTAGCACCCACCTACATAGGGAGAAATGATCATCACGACTAAATAAGAGAAATCAGGTCTCACACCAAAAAGATTTAAGCACTCGTTTTTCCCAGGCACCTTTCGAGTGTGGAACCATAGAGAGAGAGCTTGAAGGTGGTTCATTGAACCCTTTGCCAGGCACTTAATTGTGACTAGCAGAGTAATCATATAGATGTAGATGTAACATTACTTGGTTTGCCATAACTGCAACTGTTACTTATTACAATAATATAAGTCATAACACTACAAGCACACCAGGTCAGTGTTTTAAGTTGTGAACAGGCCAAGGCATAAAAGTGAACAGTTGTTGACTATCTGTTGCAGAATGGACAATCTTACAGGTGAGTTTTTCTTTAATGGCACAGGTATTACAAGTGATATGGAAAGAGTGGACAATATTAGGAGAGTGCAAAGCAAAAATTTTGGTGAGTGTTCTAAGGATGGTTATGGAACTTATGAACCATATAACAAGGAGAAGGGGTTACGAAGTGGCACATGTCTGACCTAAATGTTATAAAAGTTACATATGGGATGTAAATACTTTGATGGGGTGGATAAAAAATCTACTCACCAAGCTGCAGCAGAACACACATATAAAAGAAGGTTGGAATTAGGCAAGCTTTTGTAATCAGAGGCTCGTTCAAGCAGAAGGGTTGAAGGGGAAGGAAGAGGAGTGAAGGAAAAGGACTGGAGAGGTCTAGGAAAAGGGGTAGATTTCAGGAAAGTCACCCAGAACTGAGGGTCATGGGAGAATTACTGCATAGGATGACAAGGATGTTTCTTAGTTTTGTACATCTTTCATTGTCTTGCCTGTATTTTTCACCACCCACCTACCACCTCTGTTATGTACAATGCACTTAGCTTTTCACTCTTATTAACTAACACACAATGTTTAAGCATATTCTCATGTCTTCCATCTTTAAGCTCTGAGGTTTTCAAATCTTGTCCAATGCAGCCCCCAACAGTAAGTCTTTCCTTCTCATCCTATGCGGTAAGTCTCCCCTGACCCACCCTTCTGGGTGACTTTCCCGAAATCTATCCCTTTTCCTAGACCTCTCCAGTCCTTTCCCTTCACCCCTCTTCCTTCCCCTTCAACCCTTCTGCCTGAAGAAGCCTCTGGTTCCGAAAGCTTGCCTAATTCATACCTTCTTTAATATGTGTGTTCTGCCACCAAGTGATGAGTAGATTTTTATCTATCCAATTAAATTATTTTGTTAAAAACTGATTGTTCTCATTGTTATATGGAATGTAAAGCTTTTTGAGTAGTGTGGTAACAGCAGTCGGTGGGAGGTGCTTATTTCACAGCATGGCTCGATAAAATCTTAGCCCTTGTGTGAAAGTTCCTCGAGTGATCCATGACAGGTTAGTATTGTGTAACAACACACACAGACTTCCATTTATTTTTAAATGAGTCAGCAGTTCTTAAGATGGCTACAATAGCACATTAAATCTAATTGTGCACCAGGTACATGAAGTAGTTGAAAAATGTCAAACCAGTGGTGCGACTGGCTGAGCACTATGTATCAAATTTGTCAAAAACATTTACAATTGGTGAGGCTGCAAAGGAGTGAACATTTCATGTGGAATGAGTAGCAACTGTTGCTCAATGGCAGTCATAGTATGAACCACAAGGAGGTAATCACTGTCAGTGAGGTGAAAGTCAACAATGAAGAAGGTGAGATGAGATTCAGAAATGGACCCATTGAAACAAAACTCAGATCTTGGAAATTCAATATAATGTTTCCTGTGAGACCAAGTGGTAAAATTTGCGTCAATGTATTATAATACAGAGGGCTGAATCTCTGAACTCCAGGAAAACTCTCAACATATTTAAAAAATAATAAAATTAAAAACTGAAGAAGTAGAAAGGGGGACCATTATGATTTCCATGACTGACATATATTTAATGTCTGCTTCTCAAAGATGAAATGATTATCAGAGAGTTTAATGTAGAAGTTTGATAAAAGTGAGATGGAAGGATGTCGTGGATTTCCTTTCAGGTAAGCCCTCGCTGAGGAGATGGTTGACTGTAAAGTGTTTACCAATTATATGAACTCTAATCCAATGTCAACTATAATATTTTGATACATTCTTTCATCCAAACTACATACAGAAATTTGGGTAGTAAACACAGATTAAATCAGTGTGCCTCATTGTTATTCAAACTCTAATTGAAGTCTTTTGCACATGAATACAACTGTTTGTATGTTGGCTTTTGTTCTGTGCCTACTCTGGTATCAATTTTTCCTGCCAATAATGTGTGTGCAGTGCTGCCAATGAATCTTACTTGTTTTCCATACAATTCATAAATATCTTATTCACTGCAACTTGGTTTCATTCAACAAATACTGCTGATATGACATTTACCTACTCACAAACTGAATTAGGTATAATTCACCTTAACTAAGGGATTAGCACTTTCGCATGTAATGATAGAAGTGTAGCTAGTAAGTGTTGATTTTCATAACATGAACAGAAATAATAAACCATCTTCCGTAGGAGAAAAGTGAGAAAAAGACAAATCCCACATCACCCCCTTATGTCATACACCTTCAGTACTTCCTTAACATTCATACAAAGTGCAAACCTAGAGTTAACTACTCACATCAAATTGTTTTCCAGATTCAAGATATTGTTCAGCCCAAATAAGATCTTCACCAGGAACCCCCACAGGATCATCTGCTGCCAATTGTTTTTCAGATGCAAGAAATTCTTCAGCCCAAATAACATCTTCACCAGCAATCCCCACAGGATCAGCTGCTGCTAGAACGGCCACTCCTGGAGCTTGAATGGGAGCATGGTGACTGACAGAAGATTCAATCTCCCGCATTTCTTCCAGCAAAGAATCCATTCTGAATGATTTTGGAGCACTGTGAGCAGCACTTTCAGCAAGAAACTGATTAACCAGCTGCAATGAAAATACAAAAATAAGGCTAAACTCAAGTGCAGAAGCAAAGCTGAACAGTAAATTCTGTTATTTTAACACATGTTTCACTTGTATTTCACAGACGATTTGGTACACTGAAAGGTCAATCTACATAAAAAAAAAAATAGTTTATAATAGAGGGAAACATTCACGTGGGAAAAATAACGATGATGAGACTTACCAAACAAAAGCGCTGGCAGGTCGATAGACACACAAACATACACACAAAATTCAAGCTTTCGCAACAAATGGTTGCTTCATCAGCAAAGAGGGAAGGAGAGGGAAAGACGAAAGGATGTGGGTTTTAAGGGAGAGGGTGAGGAGTCATTCCAATCCCGGGAGCAGAAAGACTTACCTTAGGGGGAAAAAAGGACAGGTATACACTCGCGCACACACACACACACACACACACACACACACACACACACACACACACACACACACACACACACACACACATATATATATATATCCATCCACACATACACAGACACAAGCAGACATTTGTAAAGGCAAAGAGTTTGGGCAGAGATGTCAGTCGAGGCAGAAGTAAAGAGGCAAAGATGTTGTTGAAAGACAGGTGAGGTATGAGTGGCGGCAACTTGAAATTAGCGGAGGTTGAGGCCTGGCGGATAACGAGAAGAGAGGATATACTGAAGTGAACCATTACACCAACAACCTGAAAACAGCTTTCGCATCCCGCAACTACCCTCCCGACCTGGTACAGAAGCAAATAACCAGAGCCACTTCCTCATCCCTTCAAACCCAGAACCTCCCACAGAAGAACCCCCAAAGTGCCCCACTTGTGACAGGATACTTTCCGGGACTGGATCAGACTCTGAATGTGGCTCTCCAGCAGGGATACGACTTCCTCAAATCCTGCCCTGAAATGAGATCCATCCTTCATGAAATCCTCCCCACTCCACCAAGAGTGTCTTTCCGCCATCCACCTAACCTTCGTAACCTCTTAGTTCATCCCTATGAAATCCCCAAATCGCCTACCCTCTGGCTCCTACCCTTGTAACCGCCCCCGGTGTAAAACCTGTCCCATGCACCCTTCCACCACCACCTACTCCAGTCCTGTAACCCGGAAGGTGTACACGATCAAAGGCAGAGCCACATGTGAAAGCACCCACGTGATTTACCAACTGACCTGCCTACACTGTGAAGCTTTCTACGTGGGAATGACCAGCAACAAACTGTCCGTTTGCATGAATGGACACAGGCAGACAGTGTTTGTTGGTAATGAGGATCACCCTGTGGCTAAACATGCCTTGGTGCATGGCCAGCACATCTTGGCACAGTGTTACACCGTCCGGGTTATCTGGATACTTCCCACTAACACCAACCTGTCAGAACTCCGGAGATGGGAACTTGCCCTTCAGTATATCCTCTCTTCTCATCATCCGCCAGGCCTCAACCTCCGCTAATTTCAAGTTGCCGCCACTCATACCTCACCTGTCTTTCAACAACATCTTTGCCTCTTTACTTCCGCCTCGACTGACATCTCTACCCAAACTCTTTGCCTTTACAAATGTCTGCTTGTGTCTGTGTATGTGCGGATGGATATATATATATATGTGTGTGTGTGTGTGTGTGTGTGTGTGTGTGTGTGTGTGTGTGTGTGTGTGTGTGGATGTGTGCGCGCGCGCGTGTATACCTGTCCTTTTTTCCCCCTAAGGTAAATCTTTCCGCTCCCGGGATTGGAATGACTCCTTACCCTCTCCCTTAAAACCCACATCCTTTCGTCTTTCCCTCTCCTTCCCTCTTTCCTGACGAAGCAACTGTTGGTTGTGAAAGCTTGAATTTTGTGTGTATGTTTGTTTGTGTTTGTTTGTGTGTCTATCGACCTGCCAGCGCTTTTGTTTGGTAAGTCTCATCATCTTTGTTTTTAAAAATATAGTTTCTTGTAACAGAGAACAGTGACCTCAGATAGGCCATTATGTAAAGCCTGATGGTAAAAGTTATTTAATTAGAGCTAGAAATAATATGGTACAGACTGACAGATATGTTTAAAAGTTTACAAATAAGCCATAAAGGCACAAACATTCAAACAACTATAAAATGTCAGTTTTGATCTGGGTGTGAGTACCTGTTCGGCGCTAGAGATATTACCACCTGCATCTTGGAAAGGGTGTTCCACACCAGCATCCCTAAATGCTTTATCATGAACAAAGTGTGATGAAAATTCTGCTGCAGCAGCTTCTCTGCTGCAGTCTGCTTCCACTAGGTCTTTCAGAGACATGCCTGAAAATTAAAATAAATATATATTTTATAACAACAACATCATTAGTGTACAGCTAAGCTGTGAAAGGTATTCAAACATATATTCAAATTACAGTAAACACAGAAAATAAAACTCATTTTTATTTTACTATAATTCACTGCAAACTCAAATGTATTCACAATCCATACATGAAATTAGCTTTCAAAGACATAGAACAACTCCGTCATTATTGCCACATTTATTCAGTTTCATATTCCATAGATTAATAATAATAACAATAATAATAATAATAATAATAATAACATATTTATTCAACACTGAATAATCAAATACAATCACTAGAAATAATGTAATTCCACGACATCATACAGATTATTTTTCTGAATATGCCAGTTTACAAATTACAAACTAAAGATTTGTGTGTAATAATAAATTTTGCATTTGTTAATATACAAATAACAATTTACAGGTTTTTTTTACCATTAGATCATTTGTTAATTACCTAAAACTACGAGTCTTGTGTACTTAAAAATAATTTTTCATAGTGATAAAGAACTCATCAAGAAAATAAAATTGATTTTCATTCAAAACTGTTTTTAGTTTGTCTTTTAATTTACTAGTAGGAATAGCTATGAGACTTTTTGGTAGATGACGATGTTGTGATCCTTGTAGACTACCTGTAGCCAGTATGTGCTGATACCTCCCAGTATCTCCATAATGTAATGAAAATTGGGCCAGTGGCGAATGATGATAAAATCAAGTATCTCGTAGTATTGTTTACAGCCTTCCAGGTCATGTCAGCAGCTAAAATTCTGCATACACACTTCTTGCAACGTTAACTCGCAGTGGTAAAAAAAGCAACACAGGTTTCGACATGAAAAGTCTGACCATTCCCTTGTTAGACAAAATTACTAGTTGGTGTGATGAATGGCAGCTAACTCTAAATGTGGAAAAATGTAAGGTAGTTGAGTGGGAAGAACAAACCTATAATGTTTGGATACAGTATTAGTGGTGTCCTGCTTAACACAGTTAAGTCATTTAAATATCTGGATGTAACGTTGCAAAGAGATACGAAATGGAACGAGCTTGTGAGGACTGTGGTAGGGAAGACGAATGCTCAGCTTTGGTTTACTGGGAAAATTTTAGGAAAGAGTGAAAGGAGACCACATAAAGAACACTTGTGTGACCTACTCTTGAGTATTGTTCCAGTGTTTGGGATCTGTAACAGGTCGCACTGAAGGAAGACATTTAAGCAATTCAGAGGTGGGCTGCTAGATTTGTTACCGGTGGGTTTGAACAACACGCAAGTGTTATGGAGATGCTTCAGAAACTCAAATGAGATTCCCTGGAGAGAATGTGATGTTCTTTTCGAGCAACACTATTGAGAAAATTTAGAGAACTGGCATTTGAAGCTGACTGCTGAACGATTCTACTGCCACCAACATATACTGCACATAACGACCATTGAAAATAAGTATAAGAAATCAGAGCTCATATGGAGGCATACAGACTTTCAGTTTTCCCTTGCTCTATTTGTGCATTGAACAGGAAAGGAAACGACTAGCAGTGGTACCAGATACCCTCCACCACGCACCATATGATGGCTTGTGGAGTATCTATGTTGATATAGATGTAATAATATTGTGGGGAAACTCATCACTCAAAAAGTAAGTATTAATTGCATAAAAATGGGCAGTAAGAATAATATGTGGTGTCCACCCTCAACCATCATGTAGGTACCTCTTCAAGAAAATAGGCATTTTAATGGAACAATCAAAATACACATATACACTAATGAAATTTGTCATAAATAATCCATCACAATTTGAGAACAGTAATGCCAATACCGACAACACTAGAGGAAAAAGTGGCCCCTTTATTACCGATTATTAAATTGTCAATGGCTCAGAATGGTGTTCAACATGCACCAACAAAAACTTATGCTGATTTGCACAATACTGCAAAATATATGATACACAGCAATGCAAATTTTAAATCTAACCTAAAATCATTTCTCCTGGTCAACTCCTCCTATTTCATGGACAAATTTCTATTTTGTAAATACTGAAGTCTTCTTACTTAACACTTTATTTCCAAGATTGCAGTTGTTTGTACACTGATGACTAGTTTCTGCAAATTTGAATTGCCATTTTCAAATCACATTAGTATAATCAGTATCATCAAAAACAACCATTATAGGTAGATTCTTTGTCGGAATCAATAATAATGTTGCTCATAGTACAAGTAATACTATGTAAAGTTCCATGGCAATTACATAAATAAAATGTACATCAAATGTTACAAGTTGTTGATAGCAAGTACATTTAGTCATTAACATGTTAGACAACAAAACATCCCCATCAACAGATGGAGGAAGACTGCCATCCAATCTTAAAAGATAGGCTGAAGAAAGGCAAACCTGCATCTCTAGCATTAGTACAGTTAGAGAAAGCCTTTGACAATGTTGACTGGACTGCCCTTTTTGAAATTTTGAAGGCATCACAGGTAAAATACAAGAGGCAAAAAGTTATTTAGAAACTGGACAGAATTCAGGCTGCAGTTTTAACAGCAGGAGAACATAAAAGGAAGCTATGGTTGAGTAGGGAGTGAGACAGGGTTGTATCGTATCCCCTTTGTTATTAAAGCTGTAAATTGAGCAGGCAGCACATGAAACTAAGGAGAAATTTGGAAAGATAAAAATGTCTAGGGATGAGAAATAAAAACTTTGACGCTTGCCAATGACGCAGTAATTTAGCCAGATATTGCAAAAAGAGCTTGGAAGAGCAGTTGTACAGAATGGATAGTGTTTTTAAGACTTATAAGATGAAGATCAACAAAAGTAAAGAATGTAGTCTAATTAAACCAGCAATGCTCTGGGGGTATTATACTAGAAGATGAGACACTGTAAGCAGTTGATGAGGTTTGCCATTTTGGTAGCTACATAACTAATGATGGTCAAAGTAGACAGGAAATATAAGCCAAACTGGCAATAGCAAATAAACAATTCCCGTAAAAGAGAAATTTGTTAACAGCAAATATAAATCTACACATCAAGAAGTCTTTATCAGTTCCAACAAGAAGAGAGAAGCTTTTGACATATGGTGCTACAGAAGGATGCTGAAGATTAAATGGGTAGATCAAATGATTAATGAGGAAGTACTGAATCAAACTGGTAAAAAAATGAAATTTACAGCACAACCTGACTAAAAGAAGGAATCAGTTGATATGGCACTTCCTGAGGCATCAGTGAATTGTTAATTTGGTGCTGTAGGGGAGAAGAGTGACACAAAGAAAGAGAGAGAGAGAGAGAGAGAGAGAGAGAGAGAGAGAGAGAGAGAGAGAGAGAGAGAGTGTGTGTGTGTGTGTGTGTGTGGGGGGGGGGGGGGGGGGCGGTGGGGCCATGTGCGCACCTGTGTGCATGCATAGGAGGGGAAGGAGATTGGGGGAGAGGACCAAAAATTGTAAAATGACACCTAGGCATGATTGCAGTAGGCAGGTTTAAAAGGATGCATAGATGGAGAGGCTTGCTCAGGGTAGACTAGTGTGGAGAGTTGTATCAAACCAGTCTCTGGACTGAAGAACTCTACAACAACAGATTCGTAGATGTACTGTGATGTTGCAATTTTAATCCTCAACTCATTTCACAGATTTTTACAATGATCCTCATTACTGCTTTTAGTTATTATACTCATTGCTGCTTTTAGCTATTATTGTCATGCCCATTTCTGTAGCTTCAACTTTTTATCTGTATTTTGTACACTTGGTCCCCAAAAAATGTTACCAAGGCTAAGGACTGATTGTAGATAAATGCTGGCATCAGTGTGTAACAGCAAGTGCCTCACAGTTACGCACTATTCCTAAGAACATACACTAATGACAGTCTCATTCCACTTCATCTGAAATTCAGTATTCATCCATAAAAAAAATCTGTGTTAGAATATCTACAGAATCATCATCTACAGAATCATCATCTACAGAATCATCATCTACAGAATCATCATCTACAGAATCATCATCTACAGAATCATCATCTACAGAATCATCATCTACAGAATCATCATCTACAGAATCATCATCTACAGAATCATCATCTACAGAATCATCATCTACAGAATCATCATCTACAGAATCATCATCTACAGAATCATCATCTACAGAATCATCATCTACAGAATCATCATCTACAGAATCATCATCTACAGAATCATCATCTACAGAATCATCATCTACAGAATCATCATCTACAGAATTATCATCTAAATATAATATGAATGTATTATTATTTTCTTTCATGTAGACTGAAATTAATGCTGTTTGTCTTATTTATGTTAAGCGTTCATTTGTTGCTCATAAACCACCTGTAGACTCCCCTTAGGGTTTTATTTGCTTTTTATAACAGAATTTCTGATGTTTTACCTGTAATTACAATGTTGCTGTAATCTGTAAAGAGAACTTTTCCCCATATCTAACAAAAGTGTGGAAAATCATTGATGTACATCAAGAACAATAGTGGCTATAAGAAGCTATCTTGAGAAACTTCTATACGACAGTAAAATTCATTTTTTAAAAAAGTTCTCACCGCAACACAGGAAAGAAGGAATCAAGCTGATAGTATCCTAACACTAATATATCTTTCTGCAGACCAGAACAATTCAAATTGATTCACACCACAGTGAACTTGGGAAATTGAACTAGTGAAAATACATTTTTCTTTATTATTTTTAAAGTTATCAATCACAAAACTAACACAAAACAGTAAAAAAAAAATTCCTTAACTCTCTTAATATATGCACTGCCCTTTAAGAAATATAAACATGTCAGTAACTTTTTTAAAAACTGTCATAAATGGCCAGTTTTCTAGCCTACGAACCGGCCTAAATGGTTGGACTTTGTGTATTAATATTAATGTCAGCATAAATACGACAAAATAACTATCATAATAAGTGGATGAAAAACAAACAGATAACAATGAATTAAACTGTGAACTTTTTCTATGTTTATTTCCACTCATGTAAAAGTCATGGTAAGTTACACATAGAACATTCCATCAAGCATACAAACTTTTGACTACACAGTATATCTGCAAAATACAAGAAGTAAGGTACAGGTATCACTTCCTGTCAACAGGAAAGTTATCAGAGATGCAGCACAAGCTCAGAATGGAAAAGGTTTATCTAAAACAATTTACACAAATAATTGCTCAGAACACATTCTGTTCGAGAGTTTGTTCTTAATGCGGCTGCTGGAATCTGCTTGGTAGCATCCAATAACTGCACTTATTTTTGACATGAATAATAGAATGTTTTGTTGCAGTGTGAGTATCCACGTGAAACATCTTTTATGAACCAAGTGAACACACTGCAGTAACAACAGTGGTATGAACCTCTGAACTGTAGGCTGTCATCATGCATCTCGCTGCACTGCTCCCTCTTCCAAGACACTGTGCCTCATTAAACATCAATGTAACAAATGCTGCAGGGGCTCACATTCAAATAAACAAAGCTTGCAGTTTAATTTATCTCAATACAGGAAACCTCACAAGACCCAGCCACTGAAAAGTTTGACAGATTGATAGTTCTTTCCTGATTCAGTAGGTGGTCATGTATGGCTGGTCTTAGTTGGGAATAATTTGTCTGGTAAATTCCGATTAATGAAAGACAAGTTTCACACAGAGGCTTCACAACAGTTGCTCTTTCTGCAGACCATTCACAGATTAAACGGGACATGGTGGTACAAAATACCCTTTGCTACAAACCATAAACCATAACACGCCTTGAGAAGTGTAAATATTAACTGAAATCTTTCATCTGATCAACCATGACATATTGCTTATGTGATCTTATAACTTGTCTTTTGGGTAGGCTGTAAAGGGCAGTCTAACATGAAAAAGAAGAACAACTTTTCAACATTTAGGAAAGTAGTTAAGAGATATACAAAATTATGTACTAGACACTTTGTTATTCCTGATTTGTACACATGATGTTCTGTGTCATTTATCATCAGAAGCAAAGTTGTTTGTGGATGAAACCAGCCTTTTTATTAAAGCAGCTTTTAACAGAAAAATGTCTATCACAACAGAAGAAGCAGTATGATTAATTAGAGATAGTAGCATGGATGTAAAAAACATGAAAGTGATGTGGATGAGATTTTAAGATATAATAAAAAAGTGCCAGAATGAATATAATGTTGGAGTGCATGGGTGTAATAGCGCAACAATAGATATCATTTTCGTTCATTCTTCATTACTAGAGGGACACACTGTTAACGAAAGTGTAACTGGCCTTTCGGATCACAATGCACAAATTTTAACACTAAAAGGAATTTTTGTGCATGCACACAGAAATGTAATTCTGTCCACAGCACTTCTTGAAGAAAGCAGTCTCTCTCTCTCTCTCTCTCTCTCTCTCTCTCTCTCTCTCTCTCTCTCTCTCTCTCGTGTGTGTGTGTGTGTGTGTGTGTGTGTGTGTGTGTGTGTGTGTGTGTGTGTGTGTGTGTGTGTGGAGGGGGCTTTTACAAAGAATTATATCGTAAATTTAACTATAAACTATTTAGAATGTTAATCCAGTGGCAACAGAGACTTTTTTAAACCTTGTTAAAGAGTGGGCAGTGACATGAAGTTTATAGTGCAGATAACAGACAATAAATATAATGCTTTCCTCAACGCAATTCAAAGTTGCTTTCCATTACAGTGTTTAAAACAGGGTACTGGCACTAACAAGCAAGGCAACCTGGATGGCTGACTAACAATAACCAAGCTGCAACAATCCATTATACGCAGTATTTTAAGGTGCTCAAAAATGTCATTAGGAAGGCAAAAAGCATGTTGTACGCAAATAGAATAGCCAACTCTCTGTATAAAATTAAACCCATATGGTCAGTCATGAAAGAAGTGTCAGGCCAACAGCACAAGGTTGAGGATATGAAGTCAATAATTAGTAAAGATGTTTTTGTTACAGGTAAGTCAGATACATGTACAGTATTTAACAATCATTTTCTGTGTATATCAGGGTAATTAAATAAAGGCTTAGTTTCTACAGGGAACCACACATTTGTAACACTCTTAGAAAATGGCTTTCCAAGACTGAAATAAATCTCCATGATACTGACAAGAGGGAGACTGAGTCAATAGTTAAATTACTGGAGACTGAAGACACTTGTGGAAATGATGGGGCATTGAAAAGAATACTAAGCACTGTGCTGCATATACCAGCCCAGTATTTAGCCACATTTGTAATTTTTCCTTCAGGAATGGTCAGTTTCCTGAAATGACTGAAATACTCAATAGTAAAACTGCTTTATAAAAAAGAACAAAAGGATAATGTAGACATTTTAGTCTTATTTCTATGCTATCAGTGTGTGTGTGTGTGTGTGTGTGTGTGTGTGTGTGTGTGTGTGTGTGTGTGTGTGTGTGGCACCCAACGGCGACGTCATCAGTGCCCTTACACTTATAAAAACAAACGAATGTGGAGATGAACTGAAAGTGTTGTACACGCATGCACTCAAAATGACCAAACAGTCACTCTGTATCACATGCACCCTCACATGCATTAAAACCAATTCGGAGGGAAGAGAGCCAACCAAGAAATTAAAAGACGGAGAAAACAAAACACGGAAGAACTAAAACAAAAGCTCAGGGAAATGTGACTGGCTGACCACCTACTAAAATCTAGGATGAGCCAGCCAGTCACCCTTTTAAGAACATCTCCCTACAATCTTATTAAAAACATTGGACAATTCACAAAACTTTAAAACCCTAACCACATTCTGTGATTCTTCAATTTCCCCAGGCGTATTTTATGACGAAATAAATCTCAGGTGAACAGCCTGGTATGAGTGTGCATAGGACACAACATTTCGGCAATCTACCACGTTGCCATCATCAGGTGCGCTGATGTACTGACCGACGGTGGGCCCGTTCCATGTATATATAGGACAATCCCCCTCCCGCTCCTCCCACAGGCGCTTCCTATGAGTCGGTGTGGTCCGCGTCCCGCACGCGGTCCAGGTACAGCGTCCATTCTCCCACCGTCTGGGCGCTGCATCCTAGGTCTCCTTGTTCAGGAGGGTCTGCCACCACCGCTCTCATTATTCTTCCCTCCTTTTCCGAAGTCAGTACACTCTGGGAAATATCCTTTTTCTTCTTAATCCGGGTGATTGCGGGTTCCCACGCCTTGCTAAGAATGTAACCGCTGTCACGATTTAGTTGTGGCTCCCTTACTCTGATCTCTATGGCTTCTTTGATGACACAGTCCCAGTATTTGGAAGTCTGCGTCAGGACTTTGGTTTGGTTGTAATCCATGCTGTGGAGTTCAGACAGGCAATGCTCGCAATTGCCGATTTACTGGGCTGTTGCAGTCTAGTGTGCTGTTGATGTTCTCTGCATCGGTCCTCAATGATATGAATGGTCAGGCCTATGTATACACTACCGCATTGTCAAGGTATCTGATAAACCCCTGATTTACGTAGACCAAGGTTGTCCTTGACCCTATCAAGAAGGCTCTTGGTTTTGCTTGGAGGACGAAAGATGGTTTTCACTTGTCTGTGTCCTATGCACATTTATACCAGGCTGTTCACCCGAGATTTATTTCGTCCTAACCACATTTGTTTGGTCATTACATAAAATAGCTGGCAGATCCATTGGCAAATCTGCCACAGACTGCTGGTCGACAGATAAAATGCAGTTCAGTAATATGTGGCACACTGTGATCTGCATGCCACAAGCACCACATACTGGAGGGTTGTCTCGCCGGAGTAAGAATCCATGTGTCATTGGGCTGTGATCTATACGAAGATTAGTAAGAAGGACCTTGTCCCGCCGACATGACTGGAAGGAAGTACTCCACGGCCGAATTGTGGGCTTGATGACATGGAGCTTGTTACCTGTCACTGCCCGCCACTCACCCTCCCATCGACACAACTTTTTACCTCAACAGCAAAGTGATAGCATGCAGGGGGATAGCACACCTAAATACCAGAAGATCACAACACGCCTCCTTGGCTGCTCGATCCACCCTTTCATTCCCTGCAATTCCAATGTGCCCAGGTACCAAGCAGAAAGACGTCTCCTTCCCTAGTCATCGCAGTTGTAGGAGGGCATCCTGGATATTCTGGGTTACTGTATCTGCTGGGTACAAACGTTGAAGAAAATAAAGGGTGCTCCGAGAATCTGAGCAGATGTAATTCTACATTGAAGACAGTAAATTCTGGAGGCAGTCTGACCTTCAGGACACGATCCGGGAAAACAACAGGCAACCAACAGAGACCCCCTGGTTAGACCCATCCGTAAAAACAGCTACATGGTTGTGGTATTCAGATAAAGTATCAGAGAATATCGGCTTAAAAACAGAAGCAGGACTGCTATCTCTCCTGTTCTGCACCAGATCTAAAATCACTCTGGGCCTCTCCAGTAACCAGGGTGGCAGGCAGTTAAAACCCTAGATTTGGGGTTGTACTGGCTCCACACCTAGTGACTCCAGCAACGCTGCACACAGATCCCAAACGGCATCGTGGCTCGTGGACAGTTGGAAAAAAAGGCATTCCAGCAACAGCACAGTGTGCGGGTGAAGTTGGAGCAGCTAGGAACTTACACACCTGATGCCCAATAAGGAGCTGGCGGCATATGGTAAATGTCGCTTCCCCCAGCTCACCACAGATGCTAGGAATGGGACTGGTCCGATAAGCACCCATGGCCAGATGAATCCCCTCATGATGGACAGTGTCAATAATAAGCAAGTAAGCGGGCCTCACTGATACATACACTGTGCAACCATAGACCAGCCGTGAATGCGCAAAAGCCCAATAAAACTGAAGGACACGCGCCCTTTCCGCTCCTCAAGCCCTTTGGCTAAGGCACTTGATGACGTTCAGTGCATTTGGGGTTCTGGCTTTCAGGTCTCACAGGTGTGGTAACCATAACAATTAGGAGTCAAAAATGAGGCTCAGAAACCACACTGTGTCTCTAAAATGTAGGATGATGTCCCCTATATTCAAGGCAGGCAAATTAAAAAGACTATGAGAATGATTAAAATGTGCGCGCGCATGCGCGCACGCACACACTCACAGACTCACACACTCACACCTGCAGAAAACAGAAAACCTGTCTTTGCAGCCCACTCCTCTAACCGCCGCACTGTAATTTGCAACTGACGGCTCGCCGTTGCAACACTGGAGGAGGAACAGAAGACAGTAAAATCACCTATAAATAGATGTGATACTGTTGATGGCTATGGCAAAGAGGGTAACACTTAAAACACTGCCCTGAGGAACACCTTTCTGCTGCTCAAATTGATCAGACAGCGTATTACTAGCTCAGGTCCTAAAAAACTGCTGAGACAGGAGAGACCGTATGAAGATGGGGAGGTGGCAGCTGTGTGAGAATACAGTGTCTCCAAATTGTACCATATGCCTCACTTATATCGACGAATATGCCAATACGCTGATGCTTATGGAGGAAAGCCTGCTGAATAGCTGTCTGTAGGGGGTCAGACTGTCAACAATGGACCGATATCTTCGGATTCCACACTGAGAGGAGCTAAGGAGTTGAATGGTCTCTGACAACCAGACCAGACAATGGTTAACCATTTGCTCCAGGGTCTTTCCTACACAGCTCGTTATGGTGATACTCCTGTAATTACTCGGACATGTGCAGTCCTTTCCTGGTTTGAGGAGGGGGATCAGAATGCCTCCCTCCGTGCTACAGCTATTTAAAAGGTTGTATGTACAAGGCAAGTGATCATTCCAGTTAATACAATTTGCTGTCAAACATATAGTTCGGTTTCAGAAGAGGCTTAACAATAGGAAATGCTATATTCTCTTTACTTAGTGAGACACTGGACAGTTTAAATAAAAAGTTGTGAACTGTAAGCATCATCTTTGATTTAACTTAGGTGTTTGTTTGTGTGGATCACAAAATATTACTGAAGAAGTTCGACCATTATGGAATGAGTAGCGCTCATAACTGGATCCTCTCCTAATTTAAGAACAGACAGCAAAAGGTCATTCACCACAGTAATGAGAACACTTTGAGGTAGTATCTGATTGGGCCACTGTTATGTTGGAAGTGCCTTAGGGGTCAGAGCTAGGACTATTGCTGTTTTCTTATATATGTAAATAATGTGCCTTCTGATATAATATATGATTATAAAATACACTACTAGCCATTAAAATTTCTACACCAAGAAGAAATGCAGATGATAAACGGGTATTCATTGGACAAATATATTATACTAGAACTGACATGTGAAGACATTTTCACACAATTTGGGTGCATAGATCCTGAGAAATCAGTACCCAGAACAACTACCTCTGGCCATAATAATGGCCATGATACGCCTGGGTTATCGAGTCGAACAGAGCTTGGATGGCGTGTACAGGTACAGCTTCCCATGCAGCTTCAACATGATACCACAGTTCATCAAGAGGAGTGACTGACGTATTGTGACAAGCCAGCTGCTCGGCCACCATTGACCAGACGTTTTCGATTGATGAGAGATCTGGAGAATGTGCTGGCCAGGGCAGCAGTTGAACATTTTCTGTATCCAGAAAGGCCCGTACGGGATCTGCAACATGCAGTCGTGCATTATCCTGCTGAAATGTAGGGTTTCGCAGGGATCGAATGAAGGGTAGAGCCATGGGTCGTAACACATCTTAAATGTAACGTCCACTGTTCAAAGTGCCGTAAATGCTAACAAGAGGTGACCAAGACACGTAACCAATGGCACCACATACCATCACGCCGGGTGATACGCCAGTATGGCGACGACGAATACACACTTTCAATGTGCACTCACCGCGATGTTGCCAAACACGGATGCGATCATCATGATGCTGTGAATAGAACCTGGACTCATCCGAAAAAATGACATTTAGCCATTCGTGCACCCAGGTTCATCGTTGAGTAGACCATCGCAGGCGCTCCTGTCTTTAATGCAGCATCAAGGGTAACCGCAGCCATGGTCTCCGAGCTGATAGTCCATGCTGCTGCAAACATCATCGAACTGTTCGTGCAGGTGGTTGTCGTCTTGCAAACGTCCCCATCTGTTGACTCAGGGATTGAGACGTGGCTGCACGATCCGTTACAGCCATGCAGATAAGATGCCTATCATCTTGACTGCTAGTGATACGAGGCCATTGGGATCCAGCACAGTGTTCCGTATTACCCTCCTGAACCCACCAATTCCATATTCTGCTAACAGTCATTGGATCTCGACCAACGCGAGCAGCAATGTCGCGATACGATAAACTGCAATCGCGATAGGCTACAATCCGACCTTTATCAAAGTCGGAAACATGATGGTACGCATTTCTCCTCCTTACACGAAGCATCATAACAATGTATGAGAAATCGGTTGAAAACTTTCCTCACGTCAGCGTGTTGTGGGTGTCGCCACCAGCACCAACCTTGTGTGAATGCTCTGAAAAGCTAATCATTTGCATATCACAGCATATTCTTCCTGTCGGTTAAATTTCGTGTCTGTAGCAAATCTTCTCGAGGTGTAGCAATTTTAATGGCCAGTAGTGTATTTCTGTTCACTTATGACACCTGCTTGTTAGCAAAGGATGTCGAATGCAACATAGGCAATGTAACAAATACTGCAGTTCACGGTGTACATTCATGGCTTGTTGAAAATAAATTGATGCTAAATCACAGTAAGTGCTATATCTGCGAGTAGCCGTGTACTGGTGCACGTCAGAAAAACAGGAAAGATGTGATGATGAGGCCAGATGGGAAGACCACCTGCAGACAGATCTCAATCCCATGCCGGAGTCAAGCAACAGGGCTGACTGAATGGCAGACCCAGCACAACAGTAGCAACCACACAACAATGAAGTGCAATGAACTTTTGACAACACTGCCAACTGGTCAAGTACAAGATACAATCCAAATCAAGACCAAAGAGGAAAACCAATACCAAAGTCAAGTAATCAACGAGCAGCAAGCAGTGCAGTGGAAATAGTATATGCCTGGCCGGTGTATTCACGTGGCGAGATGGTGGCGCACTCACTAGGTGAGTGTAGTGCTGCGGTGACACTTCCCTCTACCGTCCATCAAAGTCCATTTGGCCCGATAGGCATTCAACAACTACCATGCAGCCCAATACCTCCTCCTCCCCCCCCCCCCCCCCCCGAAACTGGTGCATATGGACGAAAATGCCCCATATGGTGCCATGAAAGGTGGAACGAAAGTACAGGCAAAGGTGCAGTCTCCTCGACTGTAGGCTGTGGGTAAGTGGATAAAAATGGGATTGGCAGTGTCCACCGGAACAGTACTGGAGGTGGAAGTGCCAGGGGGAAACCACTGATCCACAGGGAGAGAGGAGAGAGCCAGAGCAACAACAGGATGTTTGTGGTAGCCTCCCGGGGTACTGGCTATTATGTCATACACTATGTGGTCAAAGGTATCCGGGCACCCCCAAAAACATACTTTTTCATATTAGGTGCACTGTGCTGCCACCTACTGCCAGGTACTCCATATCAGCGACCTCAGTAGTCATTAGACATCGTGAGAGAGCAGAATGGGGTGCTCCGCAGAACTCACGGACTTCGAACGTGGTCAGGTGATTGGGTGTCACTTGTGTCATACGTCTGTATGCAAGATTTACACACTCCTGAACATCCCTAGGACCACTGTTTCCGATATGATAGTGAAGTGGTAACATGAAGGGGCACGTACAGTATAAAAGTGTACGGGCCGAACTTGTCTGTTGACTGACAATACACCGCCTACAGTTGAAGAGGGTCGTAATGCGTAATAGGCAGACATCTATCCACACCATCACACGGGAATTCTAAACTGCATCAGGATCCACTGCAAGTACTATGACAGTTAGACGGGAGGTGAGAAAACTTGGATTTCATGGTCGAGCAGCTGCTCATAAGTCACACATCACACTGGTAAATGCCAAATGATGTCTTGCTTCATGTAAGGAGTGTAAACATTGGACGATTGAACAGTGGAAAAACGTTATGTGGAGTGATGAATCATGGTACACAATTTGGTGAACTGATGGCAGGGTGTGGGTATGGTGAATACCAGCTAAACATCATCTGCCAGCGTGTGTAGTGTCAACAGTAAAATTCTGAGGCAGTGGTGTTATGGTGTGGTCAGGTTTTTCATGGAGGGGGCTTGCACCCCTTGTTGTTTTGCATGGCACAATCACAGCACAGTCCTACATTGAAGTTTCAAGCACCTTCTTGCTTCCCACTGTTGAAGAACAATCAGGGATGGTAACTGCATCTTTCAACACGATTGAGCACCTGTTCATAATGCACAGCCTGTGGCGGAGTGGTTACATGACAATAACATCCCTGTAATGGACTGGCATACACAGAGTCCTGACCTGATTCCTATAGAATACATTCGGGATGTCACCTGATTGAACAAATGCCTGCGAGAGTGGAAGCTGTCATCAAGGCAAAGGGTGGGCCAACACCATACTGAATTCCAGCATTACCAATGGGGGAGGGGTGGGGGGGCACCAGGAACTTATAAGTCATTTTCAGCCAGGTGACTGGTTACTTTCGATCACATGGTGTATGTGGCACATTGGCACCAGAAAGCAGTGGAAGAGGGGGCTGCAGAGGGAATGCTTGTGTCCAAGGCTGCTCGAGCCCCTTCTAGATTTATAGTGACGTAACTTGTCACCCGTGGGTGGACACTACCGTAGCGGGCATCAAAGCCTTAACACTCTGTAGGAGCATATACACTCTGCCATGTCAGGAGTGTAACGCTGGGAGGGATGCAAGTGAGGTTCCAACAGCAACGGTGTCAGCAAATAAAGCAAAGTCCAAGGCTGGCGACCATGGAGGAGCTCTGCAGGGCTATGATTGTTAATCAGTGCGGTGCGATAAGTGCTCAAAAACAAAGTAAGTGCTGCCGTAGTTGGGAAGGATTCAATAGCCTTCTTCATCTGCTGCTTAAAAGTCTGGACCAGATGTTCAGCTGCACCATTGGAGGAAGGATGCAATGGATTGCTACAGATGTGTTTGATGCCACTGGTGGCACAGAAGTCCTTGTCTGCAGAGGCCGTGAATTGTGGACCACTGTCAGAGACTAATGTGTGAAGCAACCCTTCAATGGCCTCAACTTGGGCAAAGGCAGTACGGGCGGCCTCTGCCATTGTGGATACCAAGCGTAAAACACAGGGGTACATGAAATAAGCATCCAGAAGGAGCAACCACACACAACCCAAGATTGCGCCTGCAAAATCGAGATCGATGCAGTATCAAGAGAGGTGACACGTAGGCCAGAGGGAAAAGGATTGAGAGGCACATGCTGAGCAACTATGGTCCATCTTCTTGATATCACCACTGATCCCGAGCCAGCACACATAGCAGTGAACCAGCGTATTCATGAGGGACATACCCCAATAACCCCTGTGGAGCAAACTCAATACCCGACAATGTGATTCCACCGGAATAATCACCTGATAAGCATCCGATCAGTATCCACAACCAAGAGTCAGGGAGAAGGCTGTTTCTATGGGTGAAGTTCTGTCATCAAACGATAGACCCGTCACACAGTGGGGTCCTGGTGCATTGCAGCAGCAACACATGTGGCCGTAAGGGGAAAACTGTCCAATGTATGTTGTCATTCAGCATTGATGTGGAAGCAGAAGATCTGTTGGTTGTAATCAGGGTCTGAGACAACCAGTAGATGGGTCAATCAATCAGCATTAGAATGTTGGGCTGTCGGCTTGTACCAGATAGTATAATTATAGGCACTGAGAAACAACACCCAACACTGGAGGCATTGGGCTGTTCATTCTGAGAGGTTGGAACGTGGCCCGAATAATGCCACCAATGGTTTGTGATCCTTAGTTAGAAAGAACTGCATCTCAAAAAGGTAGACATGAAATTTCTTGACTGTGAACACTAATGCCAAGGCCTCCCTTTCAATCTGGGAATAGTTGCGCTGTGCCAGCGTCAGGGTCGTGGATGTGTATGCTATAGGTTGGTCGGATCCATCCCCATTCCTGTGTGCCACGACTGCTCCAATACCATAGGTGGACGCATCAGCTGCCACAAAGAACAGGCGATTAGGAGAAATGGGTGAGAGGTAGGGTGTGGATGTCAGTATGATTTTTAATTTGACAAAAGCCTGGCTGCAGGCAGTGTCCCAGGTATAAACACAACTGACAGAGCTTGTGCAATGTGGTCTGCCTGGGGTAAGAATGTAGCATAATAGTTGAGCTTGCCCAAAAATGCCTGCAGTTCAAGTAAGTTCGTCAACTGAGGTAAAGAAGTGATGGCAGCAATGTTCCAATTAGTAAGCTGGATTCCCTATTTATAGAGCCAGTACCCCAAGTGCTGCACTCCTGGCTAAAAAACATCTGCACTTCTCTAAACGACAACACAGGTCTATGTCCCATAGGGTCGCGAACAGGGTGTGGAGGCTTTCCAAATGCTCCTGGCAGGAGAATCCTCTGACAGGTCATCAAAGTAACTGACGCAAGCTGGAATACGCTGTATCAACTGTTCCAGAAATCGCTGGAATACTGCAGGGGCTGAGGAAATGCCAAAGGGGAGTTGCTTGTACTTAACATAACCCAAACACCATGTTAAGGATGGCAATGGTCTGAGATGCCTCATCCAAGAGTAGCTGGAGGAATGCATCGGCGAGGTCAATCTTGAAAAAATATTCCACCTCAGCCAGTTTGGTGAGGAGGAGATCATCTTTCTGGGGAATAGGATAGGTTTCTACCTATGATTGAGCATTGATGGTTGTCTTGAAATCCCCTCACACAAGTGAAGAGACCCATTTCACTTCCAGATGATGACTAGGGGCATCACCCATTCACTAGATTTGACAGGTTTGACAACCCCAAGTGCCTGCAGACAATCAAGTTTCTGTTTCACGGCAGCCCGCAAGGCCACTGGAATTGGCCCGGCATGCTAAAAATGAGGTAGGTAGGTTGGTTGGTTGGTTTAAAGAGAGAGAAGGGACCAAACTATGAGATCATCGGTCCCTTGCTCCTAATAAAACAATGCCACAAGGATGAGAATAAAACGGACGAAACATATAACACAAAACAGAAAGAAAGGAAAAGCCACAAGAACAAAGGGAAGGCAGCGAACACTAAAATGAACAAAAGAGGACCAGAAAACAAGAGATCTTTATTTTTGTGGGTGATTCGGATTTAATCCTCAACGTACAAAACGAATTCAATCATAACGCCTATTTTAGCATTTATGACGACCTACTAAGATGACAACTGTTGCGTGTGGAGATGCAGGCCGAGGGATGAGAGATGGTGCGCGGTGGAGAAGCCACCAAAATGGCGGGAACCACGGAAGCAGACCGTAGAGGAAAACAAGCTCACACCAGCACCATAGATATATAAATCGCCCTATGCTTTTAGATCGTATAAAAATGATAATTTTACTGTTTTTTAATCCTGACAAGTACAGATTTTAACTTTGACATCTACATATTTTAACCAAATATTTTTAATATAAAAAAGATCTACTGAATACAGTATGTACAATTGGAATGTAACAAATGTACCAGACGCCACCTGTCGGTTATAGTGTTATAATTAATATAAATGACGTGCACTCTGCCAACCAATTTTATGTGATGTAGCATGTGAAAGTTGCTGGATTTGGACGGGTTACTCCTGTAACTGAAATATCAGGTACGTTCTGGTACATTTGATGTTGATTAGGTAGGATGAAAAACATTTGCTTCCGTGAAATAGTAAATTAGTATAATTATTTTTACAGATCTGAAGATGGTTCTGAATGAACCGAAACCGGTCATATGAATAATAAAAAAAATTTTTTTTGCAATCAAGACGGATTTTAAGTAATATTATAAATCACTGAATGCTGTTATCCCATAAGACATTATGTCTGTTTTTGCAAAGCCATTGAGCCATCGGTGTAAACCACTTCAGAGCCCCAGAACATTTCAAGAATCGAAAGGAAGTGACAGCGGAGAGCAGCGGGGTTAACAGAGCCCTTAGCGCCATGCAAAAGGTCCAGAGAAAGCTGCGGCCGAGGCGTACACCATGGAGGTGTACTTGAACTGACCACAAGTAGAGGTGGTGAAGGGAAGGACTCCAGTTCGGAACGCACGCAATCCGCAATTGATAGGCCCGATCCAGGCCGCTGATGCGAGAGATGGACTGCTGCGGACGGGAAAAGGAGATAATAATTTGGATGCTCAGGGGAACTATGAATGTGTACTGCGTAACTGGCGAGCAGTTGCGCACGTCTGATCTGCAGTGGAGGGACACCAACATCCATCAGTATGCTGGTCACCGGACTCATCCTAAAAGCTCCTGTCCCTAATCAAACCCAGTAGTGGTGCACAGGGTTGAGTAAATGCAATGCTGTAGGAGCTGCCGAACCATAAACCACACCCCCATAGTCAATTCTGGATTGGACAAGGGCTCTGTAGAGCTGCAGCAGCGTACAGCGATCTGCACTCCAATTGGTGTTGCTCAAGCATTGGACCGCATTAAGGTGCTGCCAGCACTTCTGCTTAAGCTGATGAAGATGAGTGAGCCAACTCAATTGAGTGTCGAAAACCAGTCCTGGGAATTGATATGTCTCCACTACAGTGAGTGGATCGTCATTAAGATAAAGTGCGGGTTCCGGATGAATGGTACAATGCCGACAGAAGTGCGTAACACACGACTTTGCAGCTGAAAACTGGAAGCCATGGGGTAGAGTCCATGACTGCGCTCTGTGGATGGCTCCCTGGAGGCGCCACTCAGCAACAACAGTACTGGAGCAACAGTACTGGAGCAGCAGTACGAAATGCAGAAGTCGTCTGCATGCAGAGGTGAGATGGAGGGCCCGACTGACGCTGCTAGATCGTTAATGGCCACTAAAAATAGAGACACACTCAATACAGAAACCTGCATGACTCCATTCTCCTGGATATGGATGGAACTATGGGAGTCACCAACTTGGATACAGAAATTACGGAACAACAGGAAGTTTTGGACAAAAATCGGGAGTGGTCCACAGAGACCCCACTCATACAATGTGGCAAGGGTATGACGTCGCCAAGTCGTGTCTTATGCTTTACGTAAGTCAAAAAAACAGATATCAGGTGTTGCCATCTGGAAAAACCTGTTTGGATGGCAGATTCAATGGACACAAGATTATCAGTGGTAGAGTGACTCTGGTGGAAGCCGCCCCGACATGGAGCCAGCAAGCCACATGACTCCAGGACCTAACCCAACTGCCAACATACCATACGTTCCAGCAGCTTACAAAGAACATTGGTGAGACTGATGGGCCAATAGCTACTGGGCCATAGCCACATCAAACGGGTTTTTACTAGGTTTGAGCACCAGAACGATGGTGCTCTCCCACCATTGCAATGGAAAGACGCCTTCGCACCAGATCCGGTTGAAGATGACGAGATGATGTCACTTTTAGACAGATGAGAGACGTTTAATCATCTGGCTGTGGATGCAATCAGGCCCAGGAGCTGTGTCAGGGCAATGTGCAAGGGCACTGAGGAGCTCCCACTCTGTAAATGAGGCATTATAGGATTCACTGCAGCATGTAGTGAATGAGACAACGTTCCCTTCCAGCTGCTGTTTGAGTGTGTGAAAGGCTGGGGGGTAATTCTCCAATGCAGAAGCCCTCGGCAAAGCGCTCGGCAATAGCGTTTGCATCGTTACATAACTCGCCATTTATGGTAACACCGGGGATAGCTGTTGGGGCGTGGTACCCAAAAAGAAGTTTGATCTTTGCCGAGACTTGGGAAGGTGACTTGTGGCACCAAATGGTGGAGACGTATCTTCTCCAAACACTCCTCCTTCCTTTGCTTGATAAGGTAGGGAACACGGGCACGGAGCCATTTAAAAGCTATTAGGTGCTAAAGGGAAGGGTGCCACTTATGCCGCTGTAGAGCTCATCGACACTGCTTAATTGCTTCAGCAACTTCCGGCGATCACCAAGGGACTGCCTTACACCTCTGGCACCCTAAAGAGCAAGGGATCACGTTTTCCACCACAGAAACAATTGTGCTAGTCACCTGCTCAACCATCACATTGACGTTACTGTGTGTGGAGATTCAGCGGTGACAGCAAAGGTGGAAGTTCCCCAGTCTGCCTTGCTCATAGCCCATCTGGGCAGGCATCCGTGTGCCTGACGCAGGGGCAGTGACAGGAAGATGGGGAAGTGGTCACTACACCACAGGTCGTCATGTGCTCTCCAGTGGATAGATGGGAGAAGTCCTTGGTAGCAAACTGATAAATCGATGGCCGAGTAACTACCATGAGCCACACTGAAAAGTGTGGAGGCCCCAGTATTTAAGAGGCAGAGGTCGAATTGCATCAGTAAAGTTTCGACACCTCTGCCTTGGCCAGTAAGCACAGTGCCACCCCACAAGGGGTTACATGCATTAAAATCTCCCAGAAGTAGGAAAGGTTTAGGGAGTTGATCAATCAGTGCAGCTAATACATTCAGGGGTACTGCACCGTCTGAAGGAAGATATACATTGCAGACAGTTATTTCCTGGGTCGTCCTTATTCTGACAGCCACAGCTTCAAGAGGGGTTTGAAGGGGCGCATGTTCACTACAGACTGAGTTTACGACATAAATGCAAACTCCACCTGACACTTGATTATAGTTGCTACGGTTCATGTAATATACCTTATAGCCGCAGAGGGCAGGGTTCCGCATTGCTGGGAACCAGGTTTCCTAGAGGGTAATGCAGATAGAAGGTGCAAAGCTTAACGGTTGCCGTAGCTCAGGCAGACGCTGGAAAAAACCGCTGCAATTCCACTAGAGGATGGCATCGTGAGACTGGGAAGGCATGGAACAATGAATGAGGCAGTTTACGCCTCAGAGTCACCTGCTGCCACCGATTAATTGCCTGAGCAGTCTATATCCATTGTGTCTGAGGGTCTGGCAAGATCTAAGTCCTTAGCAGATGCCAAAATCTCCACCCCATCCTCAGCCGCAGAGCTTGTATGTAGTGGTGGTGTGAGTGCCACCACAATTTCCTTGGTCTTAGGGGTTTTCTATTTGGATTTCTCTCGCTGCTCCTTGGGTTTTCCTGGCTGGGAGGACTTCAATGGCTCAGTCTCCGGGACTGAGGATGAGCAAGAAGTGCTACGACCAGCTGCTTTGGGGCACTTCAGCCACTGGCAGGTGTCTTTTCCACAAGAAGAAACCTGGGAAAGGAGTGACCCAAGGGACCCCTTCCCAGCAAAAGAAGCTGAAGACGACTTACGCTTCTCTGTCTTAGAAGTGGGGATGGATGTCCCTGATGGTTGGGCGGGTGTTGCTTCCAAAATAAGTGGTGCAGGAGCAACAGGGAGGGAAATGCCCCCCATCATCAAAGGGGCAGGTGTAGTCTTCTGGCTCTGAGAGGTGACCTGGTTTGGCGGAGCTGATGGTGCCAGAACTGTTGTAGCGGCGGCGTAAGATGATGTCATATGCACAGGATGCAGGCATTCAACTTTTCTCTTAGCCTCAGTGTACGTCAGTCTGTCCAGTGTCTTTTACTCCATGATTTCCTTTCTTTCTGGAGAATCCTGCAGTCAGGCGAGCAAGGCGAATGGTGCTCTCCACAGTTGACACAGATCAAAGGTGGGGCAGGGCACATGGAGTATTGGGATGTGATGGGCATCTGCAATCTCAGCATGTGATGCTGGAAGTACAATGGGAAGACATATGGCCAAACTTCCAGCACTTAAAGCACCGCATCAGGGGAGGGATATAGGGCTTTACATCACACCGGTAGACCATCACCTTGACCTTCTCAGGCAATGTACCACCCTCAAGGGCTAAGATGAAGGCACCAGTGGCAACCTGATTATTCTCCGGATCCCGGCTGACACGCCAGACGAAATGTACACCTCACCAATCTAAATTGGCGCTCAGCTCATCGTCCGACTGCAAAAGAAGGTCTCTGTGAAATATGATACCCTGGACCATATTTAAGCTCTTATGGGGTGTGATGGTTACAGAAACATCCTCCGGCTTGTCACAAGCAAGTAACTTCCGTGGCTGGGCAGAGGATGCTGTTTTGATAAAGACTGACCCAGATCTCATTTTGGACAAGCCCTCCACCTCCGCGAACTTGTCCTCTAACAACAAACTGAGGCTTCATCATCGTGAAAGATTCCCCATCAGCTCTCTAACATACAAGGTACCGGGGTGAATAAGACCCGCTGCCATCCTTAGCCTGACGTTCCTCCCATGGTGTGGCCAGGGAGGGGAGCGATTTGGGGTCGTACTTCTATGCATTGAATTGAGCTCGTGATTGCTTGGAGACTGCTGGTGTTTCACCACCAGCAAGAGATGATGGGCTACGCTTCATCGCATGTCATCCGCCCTGATGCCACCCACTCCAACCAGGGGCGCTTCCCACGGGTGCCACCCAGCCGCAGCAAAGGCCACCTGGCAGGATGGCCATTGCTGGGAGCCCCGATGCCCCAGGGGGTGAGCATACACCCCTTGGCATACGTGAGGAGTTAAACGGTGCCGGCATCAGCAGAGCTATCTCTGTGTGGTCAGGGGGCTACAACCAACAGGGTACATGGTGGCCCCACCACAATGGACTGGCTACCGTGCTGGATATCCAGCGCAAATAAGTCCATGGTTGTCATTGGCGCAAAAAGCGACACTGCATAGTGCATGGTGGAAAATGCACCCAGGAATGTGTCCTCGCCCAAGAGATGGAGAATGGGCAGGACTGCAATGCGACGACAAGAAAGTGGGCTAAAGATCTCAATGCATGATGGACACGATGCACCTTGTAAGACACCTTCCCCCAATTGTACCGCTCTTCGGGAAAATTTTGAAGAATGAAGGTGAAACCCTACAGGGGACCATCACATAAAGACCGAAACATGAGAAACTCCTTTTAGTCACCACGTACGACAGGCAGGAATACCTTGGTCCTATTCTAACCCCCACATCTGCAGGGAGGCTAAAAATGTGGCGTGGCATCTAACCAAAGGGTTGTGTGTTCCTGGAAGTCTGAAGCACACCCCAAAACCCGTTGAAAGAGAGGCGAAAACACCAAGCAGAAGTCATCCCAGAAATGAGCTGCAGTGGAAACCACCTTGACTTCATCCGAGATTCAAATGCCATAAACGCGTTGAGGCCAAAAATGTTGGTAGCCAACAGATGATCAATGACAAAGAGTGTCAAAAGTCAAGTAACATATTTTTAAGTTGCCGCAATCGAGAACTGCCTGCAAAGAAGAACTGCACCATCTCCATAGGCCAACAAATTGCACAAGGGTGGGGACATGTCGAGTAAACCCAGTTGGATGTAAGTTGCCCAACTGATCAAAGAGACAGTGGCCCCAGTGTTCACCTGGATACAGATGCCCTCGTGAGACAGGTGGGGGTGGGGGAAGGTCGTGCAACTGCAACATACTGAGCTGAGTTTCCCCTCCTTGCCACAGTGTGTAGAGGACCCCAGCAATATGGACAGTCAGTCAAGAGTGACAGGAAAAACACTGGACGTGAAGGGAGCGGCCCCTATAGCCATCATCACGGGGTGACTAGAGGTTCAGAAGCCAAGAGACATCAGACAAAGACGAATCACGATGTTGCTGCAACCTGGCAGTTGTTCTACGTTTATGATGCTGGGGTGGCACACATGGTGTCAATTTCGAACAAATGAGCAATGTGCAAAATATCCTCTAACAATGGGATATCCATTTCAAATGCCGCAATGCAAACCTCTGGGTCAGGTGCCAGATGAACCACATCACGAATCAAGAAGTCAGTGTAGTAAACCTTACAGCTTTAATTGGCGCAAGTAAAATCACATTTTCAGCTGAGTCCTTGCTAGTCAGTGACCCATGAGCAGAATGGTTGTCTCGGCTGTTTGTGGTACTGACGACATTCTAGCCTGGAGGTGACCACACGGTACTGCTGGAGATAATAATTAGTCAGACAGAGGTGCGAATTTTCAGAAGAGAAAAAACACGTCCAGCAATGCCCGTGATAAGAAGACAGATTGTTCAATGAATTGTCCGTGACTTGAAACACAGTGAAATGTTACTTCAGTCAATGCAAATGTGTGTCCCAGCCCTCAATAGCGTCACTGAAAGGAGGAAATGATGGAGGATGGAACATTGTGTCGAGTGCAGTGGGGTGCACAGCGGCCTCCTGCACACGAAGTTTGTCCACCAAGAGCTGAAGTGACTTTTGTATCTGCTGCTTGTGCATTAGCTGGTGCTGCTGTTGCTGAAGTAGGCTAACCAATTTAGCTTCTATTCTACAACTTCCTTTTTCATTGTTGTCAATTGCTATGTCTGCAAGTAGCTGGATACCGGTGCACACATCAGAAAAAATAAGAGAGAAACAATGACGCAGGGTGGGAAGACTGCCTGCAGATGGGACTCAAACCCACGTCAGAGTCCAGCAACAGGGTTGACCGAATGGTGGACCTGACATAACAAGACCAAATCAACAGCAATCAATGCAACAACAAAGTGCAATGAACTTTTGGCTCAACACTGTCAACATGCCAAGTACGAGGCACAATCCAGATCAAGACCAAAGAGAAAAACCAACACTAAAGTGAAGTCATAGACAAGTATTCAGTAGTATGGTGGAGATAGTAATGAACACTATCAGACAAAGTACACGACTGACTGAGCAGTCAAGTTACAGCGGTGTTTATGCCAGCCACGAGGCACACTATTGGCTTGTGACAGGGAGATGATGGTACACTCAATAGATGAGTGCAGTGCTGCGGTGACACTGCCCTCTATCACCCACTGAAGTCCATTTGGCCCTACTCGAATCCAACTTCCATGCAGCCCGATACCAGAGTAAGACACAGTTTTTACAGTTTCTAACATGTAACTCAACTAAACCTGACATTTTGATTACACAGAATGGGCATATGTTTAGTGAGCCTGAACAATATAAATTTCTAGGTGTTCCAATATATAATGAACTGTCATGGAAATCTAATGTTCAGGATCTTGTTCAAAAACTGAATGCTGCTATATTTACGATTACAGAAGTAGCTGCAATAAGTGAGGGTGAAACATGAAAATTAGTCTACTTCACTTCTTTTCATTTGATTATGACATACAGCATTCTATTCTGCAGTAACTCTTCCCATTAACAAAGGGTACTTCTAGCTCAAACAGGCAGTTCCACCAATATGTCATGTAAGTTCACGAACCTCTTATTGACCCCTGTTCAGGAATCTGGGAATTCAGACACTGGCCTCTCACTATATGCATTCTGTAATCCTTTAAATACCATCAGGCTTCAGAGGCCCATCTGCATTTTTTATTATCTTCTCTGTTAGTAACAAGACATTTCATTTTAATAAAATTTTTATACATTTCCTAATTTGTCTTGTTAGTTATAATTTTGGAAAATAATTATAAAAATTTACCTATGGCTTCGTGTTAAAGGGTTGGATTTACGTTTCCTCCCTTATCAGTCTCGCAAGCCTGTGAGGTTAAAAGCAATTTTTAAACAAGCAGATGCCTGTATGCAAAGCACCAGTTACGTCATTCGCTGTTGTTGACTCGCATTATTATTCTTTCAGTTTTTGGAAATCCTCCGTGTAATAAGAACATGTTAATTTTGGTATATCATGTCATAACAGTTGTCTGTCTTATAAACTGGAAATGTTAAGTGGAAGAGGACAATCACATGAGGAGATATGGGAATTGTTGGAACAGCGTTCTGATTCTGTGAATTTGAATTTTCCTGTGAAGATGATAATGAGGCAGACATCACTGAAATCTCAGAACACCATGAAGATGATGGTGGTGGTGATCATGAAGAACCCCTTTGCGAAGGAGGAGAACACTTTAGCACACATTCTGGTTTTATGGTTTTCTCATAACAGGAATCAAATATGGACTACAGCTGCTCAGGCTGGAATTTCTGGTTTTTGGAGCATAAAGACATCTACAAGGTATTCAATTAGGAACTGTGATAACCGAAGAGTCTCATTTGATGTTGCTCTTTCGTGTACCCCTCATTGAGAGAGAATGCATGTGAATCAACAAGAAAGGCCGAATCATTTACAAGGACTGGGTGGATAAAGATTTACATGAAGTGAAAAAAAGTTCCTTGATGTTCCGATCCTGACTGGTGTTTACAAGTCAAAATATGAATATATCAATCAGCTTTGGAGTGCTGAGAATGGCCAAACACTGTTCAATGACATTACGTCCTGTAACTGCTTCTGTGCTACTCTGAGGGTGATGCGTTTTAACAATGTAGCAGCCCGAGTTTAGTAGCACCAGATCCATGAAGGGCAGCAAAACCTTCAGCTTAGAAAAGGAGAAGATGTATAGAGTAGAAAGGCAGAAAAAGTCAAATTACATGTTATAAGTGCACCAAACCTGTATGCTCAGAACATCCTCTAATTATAAGTGTATCCTGTACAAATTTGCAATAAGACCGTCAGTATAAGAATTAAAAAAATTTTAAATACACTCTTTAAATAAATGAAATTGTTTTAAAAGTATTTACACCTCAAACGTGGTTCATGACAGTAGTAGTAGTAGTAGTAGTAGTAATGGTGTCAATTTAAACAATATGGGCCTGAGACTGGTAGGTAGTGTTCTACTGATTTTCTGGTAAGCAGTGGGTTAATATTATTTGTTGTTAACAATATGGGCTTATTCCCAAGAATTAGCAGTCTTCAGTTATCATAGGCAAAAATCCAACCTGCATATGGATCACATCTCCTGACTCATTCAGGAAGGCATGCAGTTTTCAATAAGCTGCCACAAGAATTAAAAAATCTTAGCAATAATCCTTGCTCATTCAATTCTAAACTGAAAAATTTCCTTATGGACCACTCCTCCCATTCTGTTGGGGAACTCCTGGAAAAAAATTAAGCTAACTTGTGTGTTATATTTTCACCTGCATAGGATTCATCTACATATTATTTTATCAAAGTTAATTTCATGTGCTGACTAGTTCCATGACCATGGAGATTTGCTCCTAAATTTGGTCCTATGGAACTAGACATGTAAAATAAAATTAAAATAAATAAATTATGACAATTTAGTATAAAGCAAACAATTTACACACATTTATAAGAATGTGGTTTGATGATAATTTAAAATGAGAAAACTATGTGGAACTCTTGAACAAAAAGTTTATAATGTGCTGTTATATTTTAAGGATTCTTGAACTATGTTGAAACAGTATTATGTACTCGCTATCATAGCACAGCCCAAGTTTTTCAATACTGCCTGTGTAGAAATCCGCCACCTGCAATTCCAGCTGCTGGTTTTTACAGGCATGCAGTTTGGCGTCAGTATCAAAGTGTTGTGTCATGAGCCCCGTCTTCATTGCTGGAAAGATGCAGCAGTCGCTTGGTGCCAAATCCAGATTGTCTGGTGGATGATCAAACACATCCCGTCCAAACCACAACGGAGCTCTCCAATACAATTAGCTGTGTGTGGACGTGTGTTGTCATGAAGAACAAAACTTTTGTGCTAAGATTTCCCCAACACTTGTTTCGTATTGCCCGCCTCAACTTCGTCAGTGTCTGACATTACCTCTCTGAGTTTACTGTTGTGCCAAGTTCCAGGAAATCAATGAGAATTACTCCCTTAGATTCCCACAACACATTAGCCATGATCTTCCTTGCTGGCAGCATTTGCAAACACTTCGTTGGCCTCTTGGGATAATTTCTGTTCCCATTCCATCAACTGCCTTTTTGTTTCACGGTTGACATGCTTCACCAAAATCACATCCCAGGTACGATATGATCAATAACTCAGCTATCATTTTTCTCATAATCTTCACGGAAGGTCAATGCTGCAGCCAGTCTCTGCTTTTTGTGGTTTTCATTAGGATTTTGGGAACCTACCTAGCACAAAATTTGTGGTAACAAAGCTTCTCCACCACAATTTCATGCACCCAACTCCATGAATTTGGGGAAATTCATTGCAAAAGTTCCATTATCATGAATAAACATTTTTTTCACTAATTTTGTCATTGATTCTCATCACCAGTTCATCAGTCACAATGTCAGGCCTAACACTGTGATCCTCATCGTGAACGTTGGTATGGCTATTTTTAAAATCAATGCACTATTGCCTCATTCTACTTTCACCCTATCCCTTTCCTGTACACATCACATCAGTTATGATAAATTTCAATTAGCTTGCAGTTTTTTGGAAACAAAAACCTAATCACTGAACACCCCTCACAAATGGTGGGATTTTATATTACAGCACACATTTTAACGTGTCACAGAAAGCAAAGTAGCAGAGAGGCATACTGAGTGTAGGAACATAATGGCACCAAAATGGTGGCCTTACCACCACAATAGACCAAAACATCTTACTTTCTGGATAGCCCTCATACATGGAGTTTCAAAAATATTCACCTGATTTTACCAGACTGTACCTTCTATATGAATGAAGATAGAAACTTGTGTTGAATTTTAACTTAGGAATTGAAATTAAAAGTTTACATTTGTGTTGGTTGTAAGTTGTCAGTTCATGTGGTTGCCATAAGGGTCCCTGTCCCTAGTGCAACACACTCACTTGCTTGCTTGTTAATTACAGCTTCCTCCACAATTACAAGAATGTGCCACAAATTTCAATTTTCAACAGGGCAGAGCACCATCACACTGGCACCTGCATGACAGAGCATTTCTTAACAATGAGCTGCCTCAACAATAAATCAGCTATACAGGACCTACGGATCTCACAGCGCACTTTGGCCTCTCAAGATATCACCTGATCTCACAGTATGTGATATTTATTTATTTATTTTTCTGGCGGGGCTTCCGAAAGACTGCACCTGTGTGCCTTCCATATAACAATTTGGGCTGAACTGTGACAACCCATAGCAACAGCAGTGAAATTCACTTGCAGAAGTATGGGATGAGTCTGATTATTGCCTGAATGTTTGTCATGTGTCTGATGCAGGACACACTGAATATCTGTGAAACATCCTAAACGTAACTGTAGACAGTACCCCAACGTTGTATATGCATACATGTGGAGGATATAACTGTAAAATCAGATGGTTCTTTTAAAAGTAAAATCTTTAGTCCTTAAGTTTCCATCTTCATTGATGTGGAAGATACAGTTCTGCAAAATTGGATGAATATTTTTGAAACACCCTGTAGTAAATCTTCAGTGTTTACTAACACCTACAAAAACGCTGCCACGTTTTGCTGGATTGTTTTATTCATTAAAACATTACGTTCCATACATCCCATTTTGAAGGAGAGCCTTCAAGAATATGGAACCAGTTAATTTATGTATTAGAATGCAGAAACAACCACTTCAGTCTACTAATTCAAACTACACTGACAACAAACTGTGACCAGTGACTTATCTGCTCATACTAATAATTATGAGAATTATTTCTAAATGACAAAGGCAGCACTACGAGAGAAGGCCACTGTTCTTCCTCTCGCACCGTGTGTCTCCAAACACGGCCCGGAAACATTGCTCCTACTGACAGTGCCAGCCAGGTTCCGGCATTCTGCCACTACTGTGCGACCACAGAGGGGAGGCAGCTGGACTTCAGATCCAACAATTCTGAGACTTACAATTGCTCTTTCTCCATGTGGAAGCCGGATTTGGCAGTATCCGTGGCTCGTGATACTGTAGCCGATCACCACCAAATCCAGCACAGCATGCACAGACATTTGCAATTGGCATCAAAGGAAATCCTCCCAAAATGTCACATTCCCAACTTGTGTAGAGAAGCAATTTTGATACCTCTCCTGAAACCAGGAAAGGACTGACTGTGTCCCAGAAGTTACAGGAGCACTGCCTGACGAGTTATGTAGGAAAGACCCTGGAATGAATGGCTAACTGTCATGGCTAACTGTCATCATCTCCAGATGTCAGAGACCAGGCAACCCCTTAGCCGTTCTCAGTGTGGATTCAGGGGACTTTAATCAATTGTCGACAACCTGACCCTGCTAGAGACAGTCATCCAGCATGCTTTCCTATGTAAACACCACTCTGACGTCAGTAAGGCACATAATACTACTTGGAGATGCAATATTCTAGAGCAGCTCCACCAATGGTGCTTTCGTGGCTCCTCCCTGTCTTTTTATGGTACTCCTCTCTAAGCACGTTTTTTAGGTCCTGAGTTGGTGACATGCTGTTGGGCCATTCTGAACAGGAGAATGGTGCTCTTCAGATCAGTGTATTAAGTGTTGCTCTCTTTGCCGTAGCCATAAACAGTATCATATCTATGGTAAAGAGTCCTGTACAATACTCCTTATTTGTCGACGATTTTGCAGTTTTCTGTTCCTCCTCTGGTACTGCAGCAGTGATTCATCACCCTCAACTTACAGTGTGTTGGTTAGAGCACAGGGCTGTAAATATGTGTTTTAGTTTTCTGCATATTTTGTGTGTGTGTGTGTGTGTGTGTGTGTGTGTGTGTGTGTTAACAGTTCTCACTGTATTTTTAATTTACCTAGCTTGGGTATGAGGTAAACCATTCTGCATTTTAAAGACTTTGTGAGGTTTCTGGGCCTCTTTTTTACTCCAAACTCCCGTGTTTACTATAACTGAGGGACCTGAAATCCAGGATCCAGAAGATATTAAACATCTTCAAGTGCCTTAGGCACAGGTCTCAGATAGCAGAGAGGATACGTCTATTCCAATTTTATAGGGCTTTCGTCTGATCACAGCTAGACTATGGGTGCACAGCATATGGATCAGTGGGTTGTTCTTATCTGAAGATCACTGATGCTATCCACCATGACAGTATTAGGCTGGCCACAGGTAGTCATAGGACAAGGCCAAAACCCAGTCTCTGTGCTGAGACTGGGGAAATGTCACTCATCATCTGGCAGCAGCTCCACATGGAATGTCAGGCATGCAAGTTTCTCACTGTTCCGAATTCAGCTGCACACCATACTGTTACTCGTCTGTCTCTGGAATGCCTTTTCTCCAATCATCCATGAGCAACAAAAAAGTCATTTGGGGTCTACAAGCAGTGTGTGCTGGAGGCACTTGGTGTAGGCCAACTACAGCCCAAAATCCAAGGTTTCAACAACCTACCACCCTGTTTACTGCAGAGGCCCAGAGTAATTTTACATTTAATACAGTACAGAAGAGGTTGCACTGCTGCATATTTTAATACATTATTCTATGACATTTTAGCTGAGCACCACACCTCTGTAACTGTGTTTCCAGACAGGTATAAACAAGGAAATCCATTGATTGGTCTGTTGTTTTTCCTGACCATATCCTCAAGATCCAACTGCCTCAAAACTTTACCGTCTTTGACATAGAATTACACACAATCTTGCGAGCCCACTGGAGCAGATGAGATGTGTTTGGAGTGCCAAACTCCTTTTCTGTTCCAATTCTCCGACTGCCTCTCACACTTTATAATGCTTCTACCCATTGGATAAAATAATCCAGAACAACTGAGATACCCTCTTCCAGCTACAAAGACTGGGGAAGAGGGTGACTTCAGGGGAGTCAAATGGTAGATATAGTAATGAAGGAGAAATGTCAGGATCCTCAGTTCGGTGTGCCACCATCTGGCGCACTATCATCTTGCTGCTGAGGTAGAGTGTCAAGTGTTGATGGCAAGAAGAGTGGCTGGATGTGACAGACAAAATAAGCTCCGTCTGGTAAAGTCCACTACTTGGCCGTAGCATACCTTCTTCCAGCCACACAGGTGGGATGATGTCCTCCTTACTCATCTTCGCATAGGCCACTGCCCTGTGACATATGAGAGTTGTTCAAAAAGTAAGGTGACTTTTCAAACTGCGCGGGCAACATACATTCGATTACTGATCTTTTTTACACATTTGTTGAACATACGTTCACAGTTTGAAGTATGCAGGTGTACAGAATACTTCGTTTGTTTTTGACAGATAGAAAGGTTAGACGTGTTTCAGTGTACTCAGCGATTTTCAATTATTATATTATAAAAATGAAGCAAAGAACTGGCATCAAATTTTGTGAGAAAAATGGAATCAAGTGCTCTAAAACACTTGAAATGTTGACAGTGGCATACAGTGAGTCTGCTCTAAAAAAAAAAAAAAAAAAAAGTATAAGTGGTGCAAGCTCTTCCAAGATGGCTGAGATAATGCCAATGACGAAACTCACTCTGGACACCCCAGCACATCAACAACAGATGGTAATGTCAGCGCTGTGAAGAAAATTGTTTTAGAAAATCGTTGAATTACCATAAGAGAAGTTGCTGAGAATGTTGGCATATCAGTCGGCACGTGTCATGCCATTTTTTCGGTTGTTTTGGGCAAGAGACATGTGTCAGTGAAGTTTACACCAAAACTTCTCAATTTTGATCAGAAGAACCATTACATGAGCATCAACCCGGAGCTCGTGAATGATGTCAATGATGATCCTGATTTGCTCAAAAGGGTCATAACTGGTGAGAAAACATGGTTTTATGGTTATGACATCGAAACCAAAGCCCAGTTGTCCCAATGGAAGCATCCCAGAGAGCCAAGACCAAAAGAAGCACGCCAAGTTCAAATGTCAATGTGTTTTTATTCTCCCCCCCTCCTCCCCCCCCCCCCCCCCCCCCCCCCCGATTACCGTGGTGTAATGCATCATGCATTTTTGCCTCAAGGTTGTACCTTGATGTTAAGCACCATTTGCGAGAAGCAATATGCAACAAATGTCCGTAATTGTGGAAAAACAATTTATGGCTTTTGCATCATGACAACGCACCTGCTCATTCGTTGTTGCTTGTGAGAGATTTTTTGGCCAAAAGCAACATGACAATCATGCCTCAGCCACCGTATTCACTGGATTTGGCCCCCTGCAACTTTTTCCTTTTCCCAAAACTGAAGAGACCTACGAAGGACAAAGATTTTAAACTATTGATGAAATAAAAACTGCAATGCTTTAGGTACTCAAGGGTGTACAAAAAAGCGCTTATGAGAAGTGCTTCGAGGATTGGAAGAAGCATTGGCACAAGTGTATTGTATCTGAGGGGGATTAATTTGAAGGGGACAACACAAATATTGAAGAGTAAATAAATATTTTTTCATAAAAATATTAAGTCACCTTAGTTTTTGAACACGTGTCTTATGTCTTCTTGCTCCAGTGAGAAGACCCTCCAATGTGTGGCACTTGTGGCATACAGAACACAGTGTGCCACAATTTACTAGACTGAGTTATATTTTTGGACCAAAGGGTGGCAGCTCAATTGCAGACTCATTTGTCCTCTATTCCAATAGACAATCAAACAAATGTGGTAGGACTTTTAAAATTTTGTGAATTGTCCAACTCATTCCCTAAAATTGCACAGTGTAAATGTGTAATCAGTGTACCTAGCCCATCCATGTTTTTGGTAAGTGATGAGCCAGTCACATATTCCTGTGAATCTATTAGTTTTCCTCTTGTCTTCCTTAGTTTACTTAGGTTTACTATCTTTGGCCCAAAAAAAGCATGTTCTTTGAGAATTTTTTTCTCGGGATGTGTTATAGATATCAACGTCAAATTTGGTCAAAATGTTTATTGATATTTCCTCTACAAACAGGAATTTTTTCGACCATAAATGTCAAAGAGCAAAGGCGGAAGTACAGCTGGAAAGAAACAAAATTTCGATGTAGACCACCACTCGTGGTATGTCACAGGTCAGCCGACTCGTCTGAAATCAAAATCAAGTTGACTTTAGCGAAGTATATAAGATTCTTTAGGAGTTGTATCTCGCTTAAGTTATTTGGACAATAGGAAACAAAATGGCAGCCATTTGAAAAAAAAAAAAGGGGGTTTTTCCGTCGAATTTTCAACTTCGTCGGCTAGGTAAAAATATTTATAGTTGATGGATCGGAATAAAAGTGGTACAGCTCCTAGACAATTTAGTTAGCTTCATCAGAAACAAAGAATCATGCCAATTGGTTCATTAGATTTGAAGTTACCACACCGCACGGTAAAAAAAGTCATTTCGAGAAAAACGCGTTTGAAGTTTTGACTACATATAAATGCAATATTATGCAACGTACATTCAATCTGCTATTCCGGGTCCATAAACTAGTCCTTCCTCTTCCTCATAGAGGGCATTCTGCTCGATCTGGACCATCCTGCGCTGCTCCAAAGCCGCTTGAACGGCCGGTAACAAGCAGTTTTCGGCCAATTGAATGCTTGGCAAACTGCATCGAATAGAGTCCCAGGCTGACGTCTATCATTGTCATGGTCTTCAGAATTGCTGAATAGCCTTTGCTGAAGCTGCTCACTGCCAGGAAAGTTGCAATCTCCACAGTCTTCGCACCAGAATGCAAATGCTTGGGGGCTAACTTCCAAACACATGCATTCAAACTTTAATTTGAATTTTGTGTGTTTCCTCCCAAGCACCGGTGCAGTAACTTGTCCTCCGAAAGAAAAAAACCGGTGCATGAAAAAGGCCAATTTCAGGCAAGTGCATTTTTTTGTTCAATTGCGAATAACAAACATTTAAAAAATCTATTTTTTGGCCCAAAAGATAGCAAACTTCCCATTAATAGTTTTAGAACACCTGAAGACTTTTAATGCTATCTTGCCTAGCGTGACTGTGCAGGTGATCATGGGTGAGAGTGAGTGCGATTCTCTCTCAGATTGTTTATTGCTTTTCTCGCATTGCAACCACATTCATTTCTACTAAATAGCAAGGGTGATGATAACCTCACCTCACTCACATGTACTCACTCACTCTCATTTCAATTCACTTCACTTCACAGAATGCCAACCATTTATGTACTAGGAAAGTTAAAACAATGAACAATAGTCTTACGTTTATTACAATTGGGAATACACCAACTGCTGAAATGAACTTAATAAGGCAAAAATTAATTAAATTATGTAAGTGCTAGTAATTTATCTACAGTGTAATTACATTTGTAAAATGTTTGTTTATACTTCTGTAAATCTTGAGACCTTGCATCATTTTCCAAAATGAGAGCAACTGAATTACAGGCAGCTGATGTGTTGCAGAGAGTATGTTCTTATAATATGGAATAGTTCAGTGAGTCATGTTGGTTGGTTTGTTTGTTTGTTTGTTTAAAAGAGGGGGAAAGGGACCAAATTACGAGGTCATCGGTCCCTTGTTCCAAAGGAAACACTGCCACAATGGTGAAACTAATACAATGAGACAACACAAAACAGAAGGAAAGGAAAAACCACAACAATGACTGAAGGGCAACAAACACTTAAATGGACAAAAGGGGACAAGAAAACCACAAAGACGCAAGAAACAGGTAGAAGAGGTTAAAACAAGAAAGTAGGTTACCATGGCCGGCTGACGATGAGGATGAAATGGAAAAGCCAGCCACTCTGCAACACATTAAAACCCCCACCATGAAAGCACTAGGGTGGAGGACACAAAGGACATGGGCTAAAACTTAGAGCAAATGATAACACCCACCCTCACAAATAAAACGTAAAACTAAAGCTCCTGTTGAGGCATTGTCGCCCAGCACCGAAGGTAGGGTGCTAGGAAAGTTCAAAGTCTGCCGCAGAGTGGCTAAAAGTGGGCAGTCCAGCAAGAGATGGATGACCGTCATTCGCGAGCCACAGCAACACCGAGGTGGGTCCTCGCAATGGAGGAGGTAACCATGCATCAGCCATATATGGCCAATGCGCAACTGACAAAGAACCACAGAGTCCCTGCCAGAGGCACACACGGAGGTCTTCCACACATTTGTATTTTCCTTAATGGCACACAGCTTGTTGTGCGTACTGAGGTAATGCCATTCCATCTCCCAAAGCCGCAAAACCTTGTGGCGTAATACTGGACACAGGTCAGTTTCAGAGAAGCCGATCTCCATAAATGGTTTCTGCGTAGCCTGTTCGGCCAGCCTGTCAGCAAGTTCGCTGCCTGGGATTCCGACGTGAAATGGGGTGCAGACAAGCACCGCTGAACAACTGGACCATTCCAGGGCGTAGATGGACTCCTGGATGGTCACTACCAAAGAATGATGAGGGTAGCACTGGCAATGGCTTGCAGGTTGCTCAAGGAGTCAATACACAGGAGAAATGACTCACCTGGGCATGAGTAGATGTGCTCAAGAGCACGAGATATGGCCGCCAGCTCTGCAGTGAAAACATTGCAGCCATCTGGCAAGGAGTGCTGTTTTATATGTCCTCCATGAACATAGGAAAAGTCAACGTGAGCATCAGCCATTGAGCCATCAGTGTAAACCACTTCATGGTCCCAGAACACGTCGAGAATCAAGGGGAAGTAACAGCGCAGAGAGTCGCAGGGTTAACCGAGTCCTTAGGGCCATGTGAAAGGTCCAGGTGAAGCCGCGGCCTAGGTGTACACCATGGAGATGTTTGTGAATGAACCTCAAGTATAGGTGGTAAAGGCGAGGACTCCAGTTCGGAGAGAAGGGATCGCACACAAACTGCAACTGAAAGTCATGACCTGGGCCGCCGATGCAGGATATGAACCGCCGTGGGCGGGAAAAAGGAGACTAATTCGAATGTGCACGAGAACTACGAACTTGTGCAACGTAACTGGAGAGCAATTGCACATGCCTAACCTGCAGTTGAGGGACTCCGACCTCCACAAGGACGCTGGTCATCAGACTCATCCTAAAAGCTCCTGTCGCTAGGTGAACGCCACAGTGGTGCACTAGGTCGAGTAAACGCAACACTTAGGGTGCCGCCAAACCATAAACCAGACTACCGTATTCAAGGTGGGATTGAACAAGTGCTCTGTAGACCAGCAGCAGCATAGAGCAATCTGCACCCCAGTTGGTGTTACTCAGGCAGCGGAGGGCATTGATGTGCTGCCAACACTTCTGCTTAAGCTGATGAAGGTGGTGAAGCCAGGCCAATCGGTCATCGAAAACCAGTCCTAAGAATCAATATGTCTCCACTACAGTGATTGGATCATCATCAAGGTAAAGTTATGGTTCTGGATGAAAGGTACAGCACCGACAGAAGTGCATAACAAACGACTTTGCGGTCGAAAACTGGAAACCGTGGGCTAGAGCCCAACACGGCACCATGTGGATGGCTCCCTGTTGGCACCACTCAGCAACACCAGTACCGGTGGAGAAGTACGAAATGCAGAAGTCGTCTGCATACAGAGACGGTGAGACGGATGGCCCTACAGCTGCTGCTAGACCATTAATGGCCACTAAAAATAGAGATACACTCAATACGGAGCCCTGCAGGAGCCCATTCTCCTGGATATGGGGCGAACTATGGGAGGCACCAGCTTGGACATAGAAAGTACGAAGAGGCAGGAAATTTTGGATAAAAATTGGGAGCGGGCCTCCGAGACCCCACTCGTATATTGTGGCAAGGATATGTATGATGTCACCAGGTCATGTCATACGCTTTTCGTAAATTAAAAAAGACGGCAACCAGGCCGACACATCATACGTACCAGCAGCTCACAAACAACGTTGATGAGGCTGATAGTTATCCACATCAAGTAGGTTTTTACCGGGTTTAAGCACTGGAATGTTGGTGCTCTCCCACCACTGCGATGGAAAGACACCATCGCACCACATCCGGTTGAAGATGACGAGGAGATGTCGCTTGTAGTCAGATGAGAGATGTTTAATCATGTGACTGTGGATCCAATCTGCCCCAGGAGCTGTGTTGGGGCAATGTGCAAGGGCACTGAGGAACTCCCACTCTGTAAATGGGGCGTTCCAGGGTTCACTGTGGCATGTAGCGAACACTAGGACTTTCCTTTCCATCCGCCATTTGAGGGTGTGAAACGCTGGGGGGTAGTTCTCCAATGCAGAGGCTCGAGCATAGTGCTCAGCTAAGTGCTCAAAAGTCATGTTTGTGTCGGTAGACAACACACCATTGATGTTAATGCCAGGGACACCTGTTGGGGTCTGGTATGCAAAAAGCCATCTGATCTTCGTCCAGACTTGGGAAGGTGACGTATGGCATCCAATGGTCGAGACGTATCTCTCCCAACACTCCCGCTTCCGTCTTTTGATAAGCTGGCAAAGGCAGGTCACGAAGCCCCTCAAAGGTTATGAGGTGCTCCAGGGAAGGAGCTCACCAATGCTCCTCAATTGCCTCAGCGACTTATGGCGACCACCAAGGGACCACCTTTCATCGAGGGTACCCTAAAGAGCGAGGGATTGCGTTTTGCATCGCATTAATGATCCCACCTGCTCAACCATCATATCGATGTTACCATGTGGAGCTGTCAACAACGACCGCAGAGTTGAAAGTTTCCCATTCTGTCTTGTTTAAAGCCCATATGGGCAAGCGCCTGAGGGCCTGATGCCAGTGAAGTGACAGGAAGATAGGGAATTGGTCACTACTATAAAGGTCGTCATGTGCTCTCCAGTGGATAGATGGGAGAAGTCCTGGGTTGCAAATTGATAAATCAATGGCCGAGTAACTGCCACAAGCCACACTGAAATGTGTGGCGGCCCCAGTTTTTAAGAGGCAGAGGTCAAACTGAGAGAGAGTTTCAACATTTCTGCCTTGGCCAGTAAGCACGGTGCCACCCCACAAGGGGTTATGGGCATTAAAATCTCCCAAAAGTATGAAAGGTTTAGGGTGTTGATCAATCAGTGCAGCTAATAAATTCAGGGGTACTGCACCATCTGGAGGAAAATATACACTGCAGACAGTTATTTCCTGCGTCGTCCTTATTCTGACAGCCACTGCTTCAAGAGGGGTTTGAAGGGGGCACAGTTGCAATACAGACTGAGTTTAGGACACAAACGCAAACTCCACCTGACACTCGATTATAGTCGCTATGGTTCCTGTAATATCCCTTATAGCCACGGAAGGCAAGGGTCCGCATTGCGGGACCCAGGTTTCCTGGAGGGCAATGCAGAAAGCAGGAGTAAAGCTTAACAGTTGCGATAGTTCAACCAGGTGGTGGAAAAAAACGCCACAATTCCGTGAGACTGGGAAGGCATGGAACATTCAATGAGGCAGTTTACACCTTAGCGTCACCTTCTGCCACTGACTTATTGCCTGAGCAGTCTATATCCATAGTATCTGAGGGTCCGGCGAGATCTAAGTCCTCAGAAGACACTTGAATCTCCACCTCATCCCCAGACAGAGAGCTTGTAGGTAGTAGCGGTGTGGGTGCCACCACAATTTCCTTGGTCTTACGGGTCTTCTTTTTGGACTTTTCTCGCTGCTCCTTGGGTGTCTCTGGCTGTGAGGGCTTCACTAATTCAGTCTCCAGGACTGAGGAGGATCGTGAAGCCCTAAGACCAGCTGCTTTTGGGCACTTCAGCCACTGGCGGGCATCATCTTTCCCACTAACAGAAACCTGGGAAGGGAGTGACCCAAGGGATCCCTTCCTGGCGAGAGGAGCCAGAGAAGACTTGCGCTGTTCCAGCTGGGAAGTGGGGACTGGTGTCCCTGACGGTTGGGGGTGGAGGGGGGGTGGGGGTTGTTCATGAGGTAGGTAGTGCGGAAGCAACAGGGGGAATTGCCCCCCCCCCCCCCACCACCATAGAGGGGGCAGGTGTAGCCTTCTGGCTCTGAGAGCCGACTGGAATACGCGGAACTGATGGGGCTACAACTGTTGTCATAGTGGCAGCACAGGATGTAGGCGATCATATTTTCTCTTAGCCACAGTGTAGGTCAGTCGGTCCAGGGTCTTGTATTCCATGGTTCTCCTCTCTTTCTGTAAAATCGTGCAGTCTGGTGAGCAAGGTGAATGATGCTCTCTCCAGTCGACACAGATAGGAGGCGGGGCACATGGAGTATTGGGATGTGATGGACGTCCACAATCTAAACATGTGATGCTGGAAGTACAGCGGGAAGACATATGGCCGAACTTCCAATACTTAGCAACGCATCAGGGGAGGGATATATGGCTTGACATCGATAACCATCTTCATCTTCTCAGGTAATGTGTCACCCTCTAAGGCCAAGATGAAGGCACCAGTGGCAACCTGATTATCCTTCGGACCCCAGTGGACACGCCGGACGAAATTTACACCTCGCCACTCTAAATTGGCGTGCAGCACTTCGTCTGACTGCAAAAGAAAGTCTCTTTGAAATATGATACCCTAGACCACATTTAAGCTCTTATGGGGTGTGATGGTTACAGAAACATTCCCCAGCTTGTCACAAGTGAGTAACTCCCATGACTGGGCAGAGGATGCTGTTTTGATCAAGACTGACCCAGAGAGCATTTTGGGCAAGCCCTCCACACCCCCATCTTGTCCTCGAAATGCTCTACAAAAAACTGTGGCTTCATCGAAACACAGGCATCCCCATCAATTCTCGTACATAAGAGGTACCGGGGCGAATAAGATTCGCTGCCATCCTTAGCCTGGCGTTTCTCCCATGGTGTGGCAGGGAGGGGGATGATTTAGGGTCATACTTTCTTGCACTGTAGTGAGGCTTGGAATGCTTAGAGGCTGCTGGTGTCTGATCACCAACTGATGACGTGGTACACTTCAGCACGCATCATCCGCCCTGATGCCACCCACTCTGACCAGGGGCCCTCCCCACGGGCGCCACCCAGCTGCAGCAAAAGCCACCTGGCAGGAGAGTCCCAATGCCCCAGCGTGACAGGCATCTACCCCTTGGCATACATGGGGAATTAACAGCACAGGCATCAGCAGAACGATCCTTGTGTTGTCAGGGGGCTACAATCAGGTGCAAAGAAGTCCATGGCCATTGTCAGCACAAAGTGACACTGCATAGTGCATGGTGGAAAATGCACCCAGGAATGTGTCCTCGCCCAAGATGTGGAGAATGAGCTGGACTGCAATGCGACGACAAAAAGGTGAGCTAAGGATCTTAAGGCACAATGGACACAATGCACCATGTAAGGCGCCCTTTCCCAATTGGCTCGCTCTTCGGGAAAATTTTGAAAAATGGAGGTCAAACCCTACAGGGGACCATCACATAAAGGCCAAAATGTGAGAGACTCCTTTTAGTCGCCTCTTGTGACAGGCAGGAATACCTAATGCCTATTCTAGTCCCCGGACCCTCAGGGAGGGGGGGGGGGGGGGGGGGAGTTAGTCATGTAACTGCGCTGGAGGCATGACAGTTAAATTGCTGCACTGGCATGGTGTACATTTTCAGCACATTAGGTTGTGGTCAGATGGAGCATGCCCTACTCGTAGGGCACTCCAAGTACGTACAGGCACTGAGCTTTTCACATGTCACCATATGAAGTAATCCTTACCACTGGATGACAGGACAGACAACATTCAAGAAGATGGAGAATGTTTACATGTGACAAGATAGTGCCCCTGAGATCTCACTTTATCTCTCACTTGCCAACACAACCATATTAGTTCTTCATGTCCAATGTCGTGCATGTGTTTTTTCACATACAGCATCCCACATATGACCTATGCCTTCAGTAAGAAAATGTAGCATTTATCACTACCAAACAGTGTAAGAATCATTTGAGAAGCATTCCATGAAGATAAGGTTGCTTGTGTGGTCCCAAAATTACATCTCAGTCCTATTTAGCTCACCAAGGACATCATTTAGGAGCATACCCTTGACTAATCTTAATCTATCTTCATGATAAATTGGCAGCAACTGAGTCATCATGGATTAGGTTGGCTCCCAAATGCTTTTGGTGTCTTGGGAATTCCATATCATGATGAGACACCACTGTAGTGATAAGAAAGGGAAGTCCTAGCTCCTGTTACTACGTAAATGTGTAATTTAATTGTTCATGAACATAATATGCTAAACATCACTAACATTTTCCCTTCAAATACGTCCCCTTAAAACATTTGTGTAAACAGGTACACGCGCGTGCGTGCCTGCAGAGTGGGGGGAGGGGGGGGGAGGGCAGAGGTGAGGGCAGTGTTTGCGGCATGCAGGGAGCCTCATTCACATTTCACATGGGTTTACATCTATCTGCAAAACAGGCAACACAGGGTGAACATGGCACTAAAAAGAGAACTGTGGCACACTCAATGCACAAAAAGGTCAATTAAAAAGTTATTTTAAAGTACAGCAGGCAAATCCTGATCTACTTTCCATCTCTAGGACATCAGTGATTTGTTGCAGTGCATGTTGACATGGGGAAGGAAACAGCTGTATAGCTCTTTTCTGAACAGCAGAGGCACATGTAGCAAGGGCTTAAAAGTTCAAATGCTATGCTGTCCAACTATCTGAATGATGATTCTGCCAGCTTCATCGTTTAGGGATACTGTCTTGTAATCAATGTATTAGTAAGATAAACTCCCACCATGTGCAGTTTAATTAATCCACTCTATCTCCTTAGTTGTTCTTTTTTTCCTATCTGTCAGACTAATTACAAGAAATGCTAATTTTAGAATTCATGACGTCTTTTTAAGAAGTTTCAATCAAATAGTCCATATACAACATATCACTGGGTAAATGAGCCTCCAAATCATGACATGGTAACAAACAGGACATTTCAAAGGAGCAGCAGAACAAGGCACGCAAACAGAGAAATTAAGACACCATGTAAATAACCACTGCAACCTGGAATAGAAAGTGGTGAACAGAGTCAGGAAAAAAAAACTGGAAGTGATGCAAGCTGCATGGGCAGTTGAACTGAACCACATTAAGTTCCATATTACTATACACGCAAACTACGTTGACCCTCAGTGTGGTGGCTGGTCGGAGCAACCGAAAATACATTTCCATTTACAGTCACTACAATCAGTCGCTGCACCGAGTATCAACTAAGATTGCACATCTAGTACATAGTGAGGCACAAATTGGCAGTTCAGAGCAATACTATCCTACATACACTTAGGAAGAAAATGAAGTTACAATGCCACTGTGTGGTCCAATCTAATGTTTTGCCTGTGAAATAAAATCTTAACTGATCCACGTGCTGATCTGTCAGACAAAGATGATCTTCAAACATAATAACTACAAACACCTTGTATTTTCAGTGTAACACTATTGCAATTTGCATTACTATCCTTTTGCATTCACATCTTCAGCAGCTTACATGGCCTTTTATTAAAACTGCTTTTACAATTTTGTTTCATCAAACAGAAAAAAAAACATGTTTGAATATCACAGCACAATTACATTAATCCCACTGAACCTTTTTGTCATTGTACTACACAGGAAAAGATGTTGATTGAAGCAGTAGGCCATGTTTCCACCTTTTTATCTATTTGATGTTGTAGTTACTGTCTAATATCAAACAGTCATTACTGTCATAAGTATGATTACTGTATTTTAATGATCATATTAAAGGTATTGTAGTGAACATCATTTGCATGTCAGGCACATGCAGTACATTTATAATATGTAATCAATGTCATTGCATAAAACAAAAATAAAACAACTAATTATTAATATCTATGTTTCTAATCCATTCCACTGCTGTGACATTCACATTCATAAAATCATTGCAGGCACCCTTATAGCACTGCTGGACGCACTCCTCTCTTATATGTCAGATTGATTGTTTCAGTGCATCACAGCTACAACTCCGAGAACCGGAATATCCCATTTATAGCACAACTCAGAGTACCGAACACATCCAGTGCGGATTATATTTAAGTTGACTTGCACTTTCCTGTCAAGTTCGACATGCATCACGGTTATACTTCTCAAACCACTCCCATTCTTGACAATTTCCAATGTGTTGAAAGTTCTGCTTACTCTCGGGTCATTTCATGTCAAGTGGCCTAATGGTCCCCACTCTACCATGTCCAATTTCGATGAAGTTTTCACAGGATGTACATATAGACCTTACATAAAGCAATGCCAAATTACAGCTTCATAAGTAGTACAATGGGGCCCACTAGCCACCTTTTCATAAAGGCTCTTTTTTTGACATTGCGAATGAAATGACTACATGATCAACTTTGTTTTACCATTTTTCCGGATCTGAAAGACCTGTTGTGCTGAAACTTTGTGATCCTGTTCAATTTTTTGGGTACAATAGCTTAGTTGTAGTACAAAAGGTCAAACTATGGTAAATTCATCATAGTGTTCTATCAAAGTGGCTAATAAATCTTGTCGTACCAAATTTTGGCTATACAGTAGAGCGTCGATTATCCGAATGTCGATCAACCGAACGCTTAACCGAACTGTGTACTCGCTCGCACCTGTTACTCCCCCACCCTACCGTCCATCATCCCCCTCACTCCCAAACCAAGTTTCCCACAGTAGTCGCCGCACTGGGCCACCGCTGGCGGAACATTGCTTCTAATGGGGCCTTCACAAGGCGCTGCTGACCAGCCAAGCTGTCAGTCACTGTGTTTCAACAATCAGCACACTTCTGTCAGCTTGGCACTGGCAGTAGAAGTAGCGGCAGTATCAAAGCTGTTCACAGCAACAGCTGCGCCAGCTTAGAGTTGAGGCCTGCCGCTCCGGGTAGTTTGAAGGATTGCGCGCCCCCAAGAAGAACTTCTCACGGTGCAAACAGTCACCTTCTGTTCTCTGTTATGACCACTTGTGTGCTGCTGCGTGAAGAAGTGAACTTGACGATACAAAATGCTTAAACGTAAATGTGTTGTCCTTTCTATGAGGGACAAGTACTTGATTATTACTATATGTTTCTACTGAAGTTGCCTTTGTATGTTACTTTGTAATACTAAAAGAGATACCTGTTTTTATGAATAAAGTTACTGTACAGTACTTCTTTTTGGCAAATAAACATGTACAGTTTGATTATCCGAACAAACCAGTTTTCCGAACACCCATGTCCCCCAATTACTTCGGATAATCGACGCTCTACTGTACTTTATTGCCTTGTATCGACTGAAAGAGTAACTTTCTGAAGCTAATACTGACCTGCAGCCTGCAAGCATGTCATAAAGCTCTGCAAGTGGCACCAAAATTGCTGAAATAATCAAAGTTCAAAGTGTGCTAAAAAATTTAATCAGTCAATTTTGGCTCACTTTCAAAAGGTCACATCTCAAAAGGGATCACTCAAATTTGATTTTTCTTGGCAACACTGAAAAGAGTTCACCTTGTATCATCAGAAAAAGTTGTTTTTATTTTGGAGTCAGACCAGTTTAATGTCAACAATGTTTAATGCCAACAATGTTTAATGCCAACAATGTTTAATGCCAACAATGTTTAATGCCAACAATGGAGTTCAGTAACATGCTTCAACAATCAGTCTGAAGCACACTGTTGTGTAGTGAAGAGTGTTCAGATGTTGTGTGTGTCTTTTTAAATGGTTTAAATTGTGTTCTCATACCTGGATAAGCATCTTTTTTCGGTAAGTAAAAATTATTTCAAGGTACAGGGTGACACTCTAGAAACGTTTATCAGGTTATTTAATTTTTTTTGTTTTTTTCTGTTTTATTCTGAAGGAAGTTCCCATTATCTATGATTGTTTAATATTTTTCAGTTGGAAATATACACCATTTCTACTTTATCTAATTTTGAAACAAATGGCAACTGGAAGCATAAATTTAATTGTACTGTAATGGATATCAATTCAGTACCATGTGTCATTGGCCTTGCAGATAATTCTGCATGTTATCTGAAAACACCCCCCATGAACCATGGACCTTGCCGTTGGTGGGGAAGCTTGTGTGCCTCAACGATACAGGTAGCTGTACCGTAGGTGCAACCACAACAGAGGGGTACCTGTTGAGAGGCCAGACAAACGTGTGGTTCCCGAAGAGGGGCAGCAGCCTTTTCAGTAGTTGCAGGGGCAACAGTCTGGATGATTGACTGATCTGAACTTGTAACACTAACCAAAACGGCCTTGCTGTTCTGGTACTGCAAACAGCTGAAAGCAAGGGGAACTACAGCCGTAATTTTTCCTGAGGGCATGCAGCTTTACTGTATGATTAAATGATGATGGCGTCCTTCTGGGTAAAATATTCCGGAGGTAAAATAGTCCCCCATTCGGATCTCCGGGCAGGGACTACTCAAGAGGACGTTGTTATCAGGAGAAAGAAAACTGGCGTTCTACGGATCGGAGCGTGGAATGTCAGATCCCTTAATCGGGCAGGTAGGTTAGAAAATTTAAAAAGGGAAATGGATATGTTAAAGTTAGATATAGTGGGAATTAGTGAAGTTCGGTGGCAGGAGGAACAAGACTTCTGGTCAGGTGAATACAGGGTTATAAATAAAAAATCAAATAGGGGTAATGCAGGAGTAGGTTTAATAATGAATAAAAAAATTGGAGTGCAGGTAAGCTACTACCAACAGCATAGTGAACACATTATTGTGGCCAAGATAGACACAAAGCCCATGCCTACTACAGTAGTGCAAGTTTATATGCCAACTAGCTCTGCAGATGATGAAGAAATTGATTAAATGTATGATGAGATAAAAGAAATTATTCAGGTAGTGAAGGGAGATGAAAATTCAATAGTCATGGGTGACGAATTCGTCAGTAGGAAAAGGGAGAGAAGGAAACATAGTAGGTGAATATGGATTGGGGGAGAGAAATGAAAGAGGAAGCTATCTGGTAGAATTTTGCACAGAGCATAACTTAATCACAGCTAATACTTGGTTTAAGAATCATGAAAGAAGGTTTTATACATGGAAGAACCCTGGAGATACTAAAAGGTATCAGATAGATTATATAATAGTAAGACAGAGATTTAGGAACCAGGTTTTAAATTGTAAGACATTTCCAGGAGCAGATGTGGACTCTGACCACAATCTAACGGTTATGAACTGTAGATTAAAACTGAAGAAACTGCAAAAAGGTGGGAGTTTAAGGAGATGGGACCTGAATAAACTGAAAGAACCAGAGGTTGTACAGAGTTTCAGGGAGAGCATAAGGGAACAATTGACAGGAATGCGGGAAAGAAATACAGTAGAAGAAGAATGGGTAGCTTTGAGGGATGAAATAGTGAAGGCAGCAGTGGATCAAACAGGTAAAAAGACGAGGGCTAGTAGAAACCCTTGGGTAACAGAAGAAATATTGAATTTAATTGATGAAAGGAGAAAATATAAAAATGCAGTAAATGAAGCAGGCAAAAATGAATGCAAACGTCTCAAAAATGAGATCGACAGGAAGTGCAAAATGGTTAAGCAAGGATGGCTAGAGGACAAATGTAAGGATGTAGAGGCTTATCTCACTAGGGTAAGATAGATACAGCCTACAGGAAAATTAAAGAGACCTTTGGAGAAAGGAGAACCACTTGCATGAATATCAAAAGCTTTGATGGAAACCCAGTTCTAAGCAAAGAAGGGAAAGCAGAAAGGTGGAAAGAGTATATAGGGGGCCTATACAAGGGCGATGTACTTGAGGACAATATTATGGAAATGGAAGAGGACGTAGATGAAGATGAAATGGGAGATATGATATTGCGTGAAGAGTTTGACAGAGCACTGAAAGACCTGAGTCGAAACAAGGCCTCTGGAGTAGACAACATTCCATTAGAACTACTGACAACCTTGGAAGAGCCAGTCCTGACAAAGCTCTACCATCTGGTGAGCAAGATGTATGAGACAGGCGAAATACCCTCAGACTTCAAGAAGAATATAATAATCCCAATCCTAAAGAAAGCAGGTGTTGATAGATGTGAAAATTACCAAACTATCAGTTTAATAAGTCACAGCTGCAAAATACTAACGCAAATTCTTTACAGACAAATGGAAAAACTGATAGAAGCTGACCTCATGGAAGACCACTTTGGATTCCGTAGAAATGTTGGAACACGTGAGGCAATACTGACCCTACGACTTATCTTAGAAGAAAGATTAAGGAAAGGCACACCTACGTTTCTAGCATATGTAGACTTAGAGAAAGCTTTTGACAATGTAGATTGGAATACTCTCTTTCAAATTCTGAAGGTGGCAGGGGTAAAATACAGAGAGCGAAAGGCTATTTACAATTTGTACAGAAAGCAGATGGCAGTTATAAGAGTCGAGGGGTACGAAAGGGAAGCAGTGATTGGGAAGGGAGTGAGACAGGGTTGTAGCCTATCCCCAATGTTATTCAATCTGTATATTGAGCAAGCAATAAAGGAAACAAAAGAAAAGATTGGAGTAGGTTTAAAATCCATGGAGAAGAAATAAAAACTTTGAGGTTCGCCGATGACATTGTAATTCTGTCAGAGACAGCAAAGGACTTGGAAGAGCAGTTCAACGGAATGGACAGTGTCTTGAAAGGAGGACATAAGATGAACATCAACAAAAGCAAAACGAGGATAATGGAATGTAGTCCAATTAAGTCAGGTGATGCTGAGGGAATTAGATTAGGAAATGAGACACTTAAAGTAGTAAAGGAGTTTTGCTATTTGGGGAGCAAAATAACTGATGATGGTCGAAGTAGAGAGGATGTAAAATGTAGACTGGCAATGGCAAGGAAAGTGTTTCTGAAGAAGAAAAATTTGTTAACATCGAGTATAGATTTAAATGTCACGAAGTCGTTTCTGAAAGTATTTGTATGGAGTGTAGCCATGTATGGCAGTGAAACGGGGACGATAAATAGCTTAGACAAGAAGAGAATAGAAGCTTTCAAAATGTGGTGCTACAGAAGAATGCTGAAGATTAGATGGGTTGATCACATAACTAATCAGGAGGTATTGAATAGAATTGGGGAGAAGAGGAGCTTGTGGCACAACTTGATTAGAAGAAGGGATCGGTTGGTAGGACATGTTCTGAGACATCGAGGGCAGCGTGGAGCGTAAAAATCATAGAGGGAGACCAAGAGATGAATACACTAAGCAGATTCAGAAGGATGTAGGCTGCAGTAGGTACTGGGAGATGAAGAAGCTTGCCCAGGATAGAGTAGCATGGAGAGCTGCATAAACCAGTCTCAGGACTGAAGACCACAACAACAACAACAACAACAACAACATCTGAAAACACACACACATCAAGAAGTCTTCATTCCAATCAAAGAATTTCCAGTAGAGCAACAGGAATTAATAAACCAAAAAAGTGAGATATGTCTTACTGAAAATGCACAAATATGCTTTCATCACAAAGCAAAACTTGGAGAAATATGACTCTACAGAGTTCTTGTTGTAATCGTTTTGGTGCAAAGAACCATTCTGTTAAAAAGGGTTTACGGATTGTCAATGTGGAAACAGCAAAACAATTGCAAGCTATGACTAAGAGCAATGTGAAACATGGTTAGAAGATCTGTCCAACTTGCAGAAAAATCACAGTTAACTTCAAACCAGCGAGAAGATGAAACATATCCAGAAGTATCAATCGATTCAAGAGTAACTGCTTTTGGGGTCTCCCCCCTAAAATTTCAGATAGTATCAAAAAGGGATGTGAAAGGTTACAGAAAACGAAAAATAAGCGAAGCTCAAGACGCAATTGCAAATAACATTGCTGCTGCTAGATGATTCGCCCCAAAAGATCTTCAAACACCTAGTACAAGCAAGACATGTCCTGATTGTGAAGATTATAACAAAAATACCTTCTTCTGAATAATTTGAAAGAAATGTTTGCTGCATATCGACTTCAGCATGGGCCTGAAATTGGGTTTTCCAAATTTTGCGAATTGAGGTCAAAATGGTGCATCACTGTGGATGCTGCAGGAACCCACTCAGTCTGTGTTTGCACTTTACACCAAAATGTGAAACTGATGCTTGTAAGCACTCCAATTAAACAAGATTGTAAGAGTCTGATTGCTAAAACAGTGTGTGATTTGCAATCTCAAGACTGCATGCTTCATCGCTGTGAAATCTGTCTGGTAAAAGAACTACTGGAACAGTTTTTAAAAAGTAGTTTTGAAGACAGTGATCCAGATGATACCATTGAGTTCAAACAGTGGTTGCACACTGATAGAGATACATTAGAAACCAAACAGATGCCCGAGGATTTTTTTGAAGATCTGATTTCAAAAACTGACAAACTTTCCACTCATCATTATGTTGCATAGCACCAGAGCAAGCACCTAAAATGCATAAAAGAAAGCTGTAAGCCAACTGAACTGATCATATTGATGGACTTTGCTGAAAATTATTCCTTCATTGTCCAGGACACAGCTCAAGGTTTTCACTGGAATAGCCTAACAGCCAAGCAACTTTACACCCATTTGTTGTGTACTTCAGAAATAGCTTGGACATCAGCAGCATCAGCTACTGTATAACAAGCAACAGCCTGACAAGTGATGCAATCGCTGTACATGCTTTTACAGTGAAATTAATGGAAGATCTAAAGTGTCTCCTTGGAAAAATGATGCACATTTACTACTTCAGTGATGGGTCAGCAGCGCAGTACAAAAACTTCAAAAATTTTCTGAATCTCTGCCATCATCAAAATGACTTTGGAATCTCAGCTGAATGGAAATTTTTTGCTGGAAAATCTCCATGTGATGGAATTGGAGGAACTGTAAAGCGCCTGGCAGCAAGAGCAAGCCTTCAAACACCAACTGAGGACCAAATTTTGACATCAACTGATTTGTTTAAACACTGTACAAAGAATATCAGAGGAATCCAACTCATTTTTGTTTTAAAAGAAGAAATTGAAACATTAAAAACTGAGAAGAAAGCAAGGTTCAAAAATGGCTGCACAGTATCAGGAACAAGAGAGAATCACCATTTTGTGCCATTAAATGAAAAGCAAGTTTGTATTAGAAAAGTATCCAATGATACAAATTTTTTGTGGCAAATGTTGACCAAAGTCAAGCAACAGTTTCATTCAGAAATATTACAACCTTACAACTGGGCCAATACATTGCCTGTATATATGATGCAAAATGTACTGTGTCTGAAGTTTCAGAAGAAGAAAATGATGTTTTAGTCAGTTTCATGTGCCCCAATGGACCTGCACATCCATTCTATTCGCCAGCTAGGCAGGATGCCTGTTGGATTCCAAACCAACACATTATTTCTGTCATACCAGCTCCAACAAGAATGGGCCGACATTATAGCTTGTTAGTATCAACTGTAATTGCTAGTAGTAACAAATTTCAGCAAATGAATTAATATGAAATGAAATATTTGGCTTGGGAACCATAAAGAGTATGACTGGTACATGTATTTTTTAATGTAATATATATGTAAGTTTATTTGGTACAACAAGATTTATGGGCCACTTTGATAGTACACTATGATGAATTTACCATAGTTTGACCTTTTCTTTTACAGCTAAGATATTGTACCCAAAAAGTTAAACAGGATCACAAAGTTTCAGCATGACAGGTCGCTTAGATCCTGACCAATGGTAAATCAAGGTTGATCATTTATTCATTTAAGTCACAATGTCGAGAAATGTAATGTAATGAAAATAAAAATTTATTTGTTCTTAAAGGCAAAGTCTCCAAAATAGAGTGTCAACAACTTTCTTTCCCTTTCCATAATGTTCTGAAGTTCACAATGACAAGGTTGCAGTTAAAGATCCCACAGACATCATGGGCACCAATACAATAGTTTATAAGGGTGGGGGGTGTGGGGAAGGGGGGGAGGGAGACCTAGGTGGAATGGATTATTTTTAATATTTTGGAAGACGAGTGCTGACTTTCAAGTAGCCATAAAAAAATTCCAGTTCCAACCCTGTTAACAATGTGTGTGACACTAAATTTTAAAAACATTTTCTTGAAAGAAAAACATCTGACTACACCATATTTTCCCCTTTCCTTGAGAGCTGGGTGGGTGGATGGGGGGTGAAAGAAAAACACCTGACTACACCATATTTTTTCCTTTTCCTGACAGCTGTGTGGGTGGCATGGAACACTCCACCTTTGCCCCTAGATATAGGCGCCCTTGATAGACATTATTACCAATTTAACAATAGTTTAATTGGACAAGAAAAGAATTTGGCTGTGTCCTGTTGAAGAAATAAAGGGTATGACGTAGTTTACAGAAATCATGGACGGCATCTATCAGAATTGCCATACGGCAATTTTAACATCAGTACTGTCAAATATTAAACGAATCAGTTTCAGCTACATCAGTATCGCAAAATGTATTTTAACCATTTACAAGATATTTATGAGTGCATTGTGGTCATTCTTCTTTGCAATTAGGTATTCTGCAGTATCCTAATTTGTTTCCAACTGGTTTCTGGCCTACCCGAAACTAGGAAAATGCAAGATCAATGCACTTCTATAATAAAATTGGTTTTCCTTCGTGTTCTTCCACATTTTTAGAATGTAGCAAGTAAACTAATTTTAAATTTAAATTACTAAGAGTACGTGCACTATAGCTACTAGTCAAATACATCAATTTTCCAAATTTCAATACGGAAATGATACCTAACTCCTGTCATAACTAAACTGCATGTTACTGTGGTATATTTCAAATTACTAGCTTACAATCTGCTGCAGAGCACTACCGGAAGGAACCACTTAGATGTGAAACAAGTACTCCAGTGTACAGAATAAAATATATACATGAATAACTACTTCAAAAGACACGAGCGAGACACTGGGTGAGCCTGCAAAATCAGTAAAAGGATCCGAAAAATAATAGTTTTCAGTGTGTTTGCTCTAACACTGGGGATGCAACATATTTTGATTCTTTTTTCTAGTTTGTGTCTGAGATCTGCATCAACATAATAATATAGAAAAACAAATTACTGGGCAGTCGTGTAGAAGGATGTGAGCAACGACGGACGAGAAACCGAGTTATGAATTGGTGAACTGCGTAATTTCAGGGACAGAACGCTAGAAGCGAGGAACGACAATGCTCGTGTACTTAAGTGACATAGAATGAAGTAGTTGAACGACTTGTCTCCTAATGTTATTCGTTCCCTTAAAAAAATTTCAAAACCGTGGATTATACTGATGCGCGGTTCATTTCTTTAAGCCTTTCTCTTCGAAGTAAATACTTGTCTTCGCATAAAATCTTAACCACTGTCCTACCTGGCAAGTTAACTTGATGACGACGTCCAATAAAAATTAGTTTTTCTCCCTACACGATAATATCCACTTTAACAACGGGGTTATGTATCGTCAACATTGCTAACAATGTCTGCTCACCATGAAACCATGACAGATCAATGTTTATCAGAGACCAAACTGTGGAACGTGTTCAGCAAGGGGTCATAGGTCGAACAGTCCTAAAACGATAAGACAAGCGATATTAATTCTTCTTTATTTTCAGCCACTGACAAGTGATTTAAAATTAACAGCCATATTTCAATTCAGAGAGCTTTTCCGTCATACAGGTTTTAATTAATTTGCAGAGTAAACGTGATATGACGTACGTAAGCGCACCTCATTCCCTCAACTATCTCTCTGAAATAATGTCCACTGATGACAATGAACAAGAATGCGACATAAATCGATTAGCGTAATTTTACTATGGTTCCAAAATAACCGGCGATGGATGGAATTAATGCACATTTCATTTCTTTGAAATATCTAGCTGTGTTGTGACACCACGTAACTGAGTGCAAAATATATTGTTATGAAAAAACATGACTGCCTAGTGGGATTAGGGCGTTCAATAATTTAGAAAATGGAAGTATAGAAGCAGAAATGCTTCACAGCTTTCTCACGTTAATTTTTAAAATATTCTATTGGAGCAAATTTTTTACTCGACAAACGATTCTTGAAAAAGCGATATTAACATTCAACGTGAAAAGACGTTTCAAACAACACAGGAAATGCTACGCAACAGATATTAATCCAGGAGCAACAACTACAATGATGTCAGTATACATGACACCGTGTTAACAAAAAATGGTATGTGATGTGCGTAGCAAGTGCATACGATGTTGCAGAAAACGAAGCAAATAACTACCTAGCAGTACTAAGGAAATTCGTACAAAGTCATAGGCAAAGAAGAGGTACTGTTATTTCCTAACGATGCCTCTTTCCTTGTGCGCAATCGCAGACCCTGAAAATAAACTGGAACAGCACAAACATTTGTCGAAAGAACGCGTGTACTCATGGGCGTCTCCATGTCCATACGTTGCCTCATTGCGCAAGCAATCTATTATGGATTTCCTTCTGTGTTTGGGAACTTCTGTTGCATTTATTGTGAAGAAGAGGTGATCAAAAAACAGCGACTGTAAGTAAAGCAGTATCTAAATAAAAGACATGCGAGAAGTACAAAGTGAAGACAACGTTTCGTTTGCAGATTTCTGGTGGTGGTCACACTGAGATTTTAGATTTTCTGCTTCGAAAAGTGCAGCGATAAGGCTAGCTAGTAACCGGCGACCTATATACCAGACTGAATTATTTATTCTGCATTTCAAAACTAACAATTTCTGTGAATACTCCTGAAATTGAAAAATACTACAAAACTGTGGAAATACTGAAGGGCGGTTCTTAGTCGTTATGTGAAGATTAATTAACTTTCTATGCGTTATTTGTATTTTATTTTACAAAAAAGTTGCTTACACAATTTTAATTATGAAACATTACAACGAAAACATACTGAAATCGAATGTAGTAGAGCAGCAAATAACTCCACAATAACCGCAACAGTACGTTCGAACTTCGAAATACAGTCACCAGGGAGCAGTGGTGGACAGAAAGTGGCTTAACAAAGTACAACCACAGTCTGACACAGTCGCGAAGCTCTGTAGGGCAAAAACTGGAACTTTTTGACAGCTGGAACGATAGGACTCCAAGCGGCTAACCTGTAGAAAAACGGCACTATATAAACGAAGAACTTGCAATTTTTTCCGTATTTACAAGTCACTAAACGAACAGAAAAATTTAATCAAAGTAATATTTCATCTCCTGTTAATGTCAATCTATAATAATAAAATGTCAGTGTATTTTAATACATAGGCCTGCACTTCACATCAGCGTAATCGTACCGTCGAAAATTGTTTAAGACGATTTGTGAGTTATAACTGGATGTGTTTAAGTTCAAAATTAACGTATTGTGATTATCTCTGCATGCCTGGGGCGTATTTTCTGTTACTTTGCCCCAATTGTAGTTCGCTTCAGCAGTTTTTTATGGCGAATTTCGGACTTATTGTAATACATTCAATACTAGACAAGATTTTTACATTCGTGGAGATTAGGTATTACTTCTCCTTATAAATGTCCTTTTCGTCTTGTCCTTGCTTCTATACCTTGCTTACTTACCATGTTTATCTTCCTGCTTCCCAGGTACCAAAATGTAGCTATCTTTTCCAAAATCTCTTTCCCACACCGGCCAGCATGTCCACCTATGAGGCTTTCTTCTTATTTATGGGTGTATCTTAAAGTACAGCTAGCACATGTTTCATTACATTTACCACAAACCCAATTCCTGTTCACTTTTGGCTACCATTGCTGTAGCATCAAATAATTGTATTGTGCTAACTTTCTGTCCTCGATAAACAATAATAGTCCATTGCTTCCCTCATTCCCTTTTCAATGTACAAAATAAAAATCAGGAAAATAAACATCCATGTGTTACACGGATTATATTTTTGATTGGTCCTATAATGTATAGCGCCATAATAAATTGTGAAATACCACCACATTTTGAATATGCTTCTCCTCTCTTTATACACACACATAAGCATTTCGCATAATGTTATGTTTGTACTGGCTACAGCGCTGCAGCGGGGAGGTTGCAGAATATCTCTGGGAGTTCCGTGACTCATATCTTCTACAACCAAGCGAATCATGGAAAAATACTTAAATTTAAGTTGAGTTCACACAGACGCCTAATATGGCACCAAACCTTGAGATTTTTTTATAATGGTATCATGAGCTCACATTCACATAGGACATCACAGATCCTACATAGTTGGAGTTTTCAATATAACGTCAACTGAAATCATATGGGCAGGGATTAATGCTACAGTGCAGGGTATGGCATCAGATCTGAGACAAGAGTTAAATACAAGGAAGACAAAGCCCAAATGTTCGTGAGGAAAGAAGATTTCGCACAGGGATAAACAAGAGGCCACAAACACATTTACAAAAGAAATGACACTCAGAGACGAAAATGCTGTCTGCAGTGGCAATCTAACCAACAGCTGGCATGTAAGTATCTTCTGCAGACATGCCACTCTTCCAAGATTTTAGAATCTTATTGTGTTTGTTGATATAGGGACTTTGAGTAACGAATTTTTAATTTAGCAGCTGCCACATCACACGTGGGAGCTATTTTATACATACAATCCACAATTTATACAATGATAAATCTCACAAGTCAAGAAGTTTATATGACTTGCTTTTTTGGTTAAATATGTTTATTTATTTATTCATCCAAAAATATTTTAAGATTGTAGGATACATCATCGATCTGCAAACATCGCACACACACACACACACACACACACACACACACACACACACTTTTACAAAAAATTAAATTTAGGTTGCTGTTCTTGTAGTTCCAGAAGCTCCGAAAGTGTACGTGCTGACCACTATTTGCACCTTTTTCAGTAACAAAATGAAAACAGGAATACAGCAGCTATCACTCCATGATAACTGCGACAGAATGCTAGTGTTTCGAAATACTTCAACCAAGGAGCGGTGGTGGAAGGAAAGTGGGGCAACGAAGTACAACCAAGTTGAACTTTTTGTGGCATGACGAATGTTGCATCTCTTATGTTGTGCCTCTAAAAACTGTGAGTTTACATGTGCAACTGTATTCTGTATGCCACTAACTGTGGCGGCACTTTTGTTGCACATGTGAATGTGACAGACAAAGAAAAGTTGTATGGAATGCCACTTCCAACGATTATTTGAATAAAAATTTGGAATGCGATGCCATAAGCATCAAGTATATGAAAGTCTCCGATCATATTACAGCAAGGAATAAGATACTGTAAGTCTCAAAGTAGAAAAACAGAGGAAAAAAACGGTTCAAATGGCTCTAAGCACTATGGGACTTAACATCAGTCCCCTAGACGTAGAACTAATTAAACCTAACTAACCTAAGGACATCATACACATCCATGCCCAAGGTAAGATTCGAACCTGCGGCTGTAGCAGCAGCACGGTTATGGACTAAAGCGCCTAGAACCGCTCAAACACAAAAAATGGGACACAAATTTATGATAAGTGCATGGGAAAGTTGTGGAGGAATATTCATCTATGGCGACTTAATAGCGCAACTGAAGAGCCTGACATCTGAATGAAAGAGGTGGTAGGATATGTGTAGGCCCACAACGAACTACTAGACACAGAAATGAAAGACACTGATAAAGCAAAAAATACAAAATTGGAAAACACAACCTCCATTCTGGTTGATTCTGGTGTCTATATATTCCCTAAATCTGTCGAGTCTGTGGATGTTAACCAACATATAGAGTCGCAATAGTGGTTGACAGGAACACTTTCACTTATGTGACTACAAGAACAACAACCTATGTTTATATCTCTGTAGTAGCAGTGTGTGTGTTGCGGGGGGGGGGGGGGGTGCAAACCAAATCTGTAGGGCCTATCTCACAATCTTGAAAGATTTTTTGATGAATGAATGAATAAACTTAGTGTATAGCCAAAAACGCGAGTTGTATAAACTTCGTGATTTGCGAATCCAAATACTGCATAAATTGTTGATTATATGCAGGGAATAGCCCCCCAAGTGTGATATGGCAGCTGTCATAATGAGTCATAATTATACATGAGGACAGTACTTATAGATGCTAACAGATACAAATTATAATATGTATATAGGAACAAAATATGCCAATAATTATTAGTGTGGGCATTTCTGATAGTGAAGAGAGGTATAGAAACAATCAAATAACAAATTACAATATTCTACATTTCGAGTTACAAATTTGATAGAATGGAAGTACATCATTAGCCTGAGCGAAAAATTCCATGCTAGCATAGGTGATTGTTCAAATTCTTGCCGAGTCTTCAGCCAGATCAAACTGTCATCTGCACACAATACTTCCGCAGTCCACCTGGCCACCACCATCTGGTGAGAAAAACTTGGCCGCCCTCGCTGATAATTGATATGGACCGAGAACGACGGAAACTTGCACATTTTACCTTAGTGCATGCGCTTTCGTATTTTCGCTGTATATAAAGGTTCCATTTTCTCGGTTTGAATCAGTTATTGGCGAGTGGCTTAGATTTTCTCACTTGATGATGTTGGCCAGGTGGACCTCGGAAATATTGTGTGCAGATGACAGTTTGATCTGGCTGAAGAATTGACAAGAATTGATCTGTCAATACTCTGGGAAAGTCTACATAGTCACTTAGGTGATCATGTTCCATTACAAACTGGTAATAGCAAATATTACAAGTACAATGTGTCATATCTGAGTTACAATGTAGAAATGTTTACATTCAAGAATTCATTAAGAGATTAAAAAGGGTTTTCCAGAAGGTACTCCATTAATTTGCTTTTAAACTGTGGCATTACTCTTGCAAGATTTTTTATATCTGATGGGAATGCATTAAACATTTTTATACTAGAGTAATGTTCCCACTTTTGTACTAGACTCAAGTTTTTTTCTATCAACATATAAGTCATGCTTTGACCTTGTGTCATAGTAATGAAAAGCACTATTGGTTTTATGCATGGGAAGATTCTTAATTAAAAAGCACAAAAGGGATAGGGTGTATTGTGAGGTTATTATTAATACTTAAGGTTTTTTGAAAATATTTCTGCATTAATGATTTCTATTAACTCCACTTAGATTTCAGTCTGCTTTTTTCTGAACGACAAATACTTTATTTTCCCTTGGTTGGTTACCCAAAAATATTATGCCATAGGATAACTATGAATTAAAACATCAAAAAATAAGAGCCTTAACAGCATCAGTATTAGCCGTTGTTGCTACAATACATAGAGCTAAGTTGCGAAACAATCCTCTGAAATTTCTGATAAATTTAGTAATGAAGAAAGGAGCAAGGTAGTACCAATATTTAACAGAGGATATAAAGGAGACCCAGAAAACTACAGACCCATAACACTCATCACTGTTCTCTCTAAAATAATAGAAGCAATGATAAAAAATAGAATTACAAATTTCGTACAGAAACAAAACATATTAAACCAAGCGCAACATGAGATTAGAAAGAGGAAATGGAAAGGAGCGTTTGGCATCACTGGCTGGGAGGTCCCTTACGGGGCAGGTCCGGCCGCCTCGGTGCAGGTCTTATTACATTCGACGCCACATTAGGTGACCTGCACGCCGGATGGGGATGAAATGATGATGAAGACAACACAACACCCACTCCCTCAGCGGAGAAAATCCCCGATCCAGCCGGGAATCGAACCCGGGCCCCTTAGGACGGCACTCCGTCACGCTGACTATTCAGCTATCGGGGTGGAGATTGACTAAGACTGCAGTGGAAAACTTCAGAACACACCATATGGAGACCCTGGATCATCAAGGGAAAGTATCTGGTGCATGCTTCAACTTTTCAAAAACTTCTGATTGTGTCTGTCATAAAAGTCTTCCAGAAAATCTGGACTCCTTTGACATAAGAGGAAAACCTGTGGATATTACAAAAACCTTTGTTGAAAATAGACAACAGTGTTGTAGTTAATTGGTATATATGGTTGGAACTAAGTACCATCAGCACCATTTAAACACATAGTAATTGCTTTATGATTCATAAAGTCAAACAAAGGCATTAGCACAAGTAGCATCAACATTAAAGCTTAGAGAGCATTAGAGCCCCTCTCTCAAAGAAGTTCCACACCTCATTTCATTTACATGGGAAGGTCTTGCCTGCCCAAAAGTCGATCCAGTTTGACTTTATGATTTCCAAAACTCAATGTTATTGACATTGTACTTTCCACATGGCCACCCCTTACAGTGGGGATCTCTATGGAAATCAGGGAGGTGGAGAACTAAACATATAGTGTGTTATAAATCCAGAAGCACGGAAGTATACAAAAAGCTGAAGTGCACAGAGAGACAATATCAATAGCAAGGCATAAGAAAATAAATATTAACTATCCAAATACCTGTTCAAAAACGTTATAGAGCAATGGGCCATCACATAAAAATAACGTTGCAGATTATGTAATAATACACTCACAATACAACTTCATGAGTGGTATAAGTTTGACATCCACACCATATCATCACAATATGTAGTAAAAAGAGAAAGAAAAGTATAATCACGAAAGTGTTGTCACCTTGGCATATGGGATCGAATATGGCGGTTGGAGTGCTGGCCTCACTGTGTCGTCCTTCAGCATCACAGAATCATTGTTCTGGAGTTCCTTGTGTACAAAAACTCTTGGAGTACCACGTGATCTTGGTGGAGGAGTGTGTATATTCGAAATATGGAGTTTGACACATCGTACTAATTCTAACAACTTCCCAGAATCCGCTAAGTTTGATGAACTCTGCTGGAAGGTTTAGAGCGTTTCCATACAGGATTTCTGATAATCATACTTGTAAGTCTTCTCTGAATGCTTATCTGACTCCTAATAAGATCCAAGGGAGAGATTCATGCCACTCACCACTGTGTCACGTTAACCCCGCCCTTAGAGTGTGATGTCACAACTCTACCAGCCCATTGCTTTGGGTGTGGTAAGCAGTGGTTGCAAAGTGTTTCACACCACACATTTTACAAAGGTTCATAAACACTGCCGACTCAGACTGTCAGACTTGATCAGTTGTGATGGCCACTGGGCCTCCAAAACGAGCCATCCATATTTCAATGAAGGCTTTCGCTGTGGACACGTCCATGTTGTCAGGAGCGGCTTCCACCCATCCTGTCACTCTGCTGGTAGCAGATGTATTTAAATCCCGCCAACATGGGTAGGAACCCAATCAAATGAAGGTGAACATGCTGTAAACAGCCAGCTGAAATGTTGAATGTGCTTAAAGCAGGTCCAACTCTACCAGCCCCTTGCTCTTTCAGCATTCTATACAAGCTTGAGTCCAAAGTTTACAATCATTTTTCAATCTAGGCCCACAAAAAGTTCTGTCACCAGTTTTGTAAACGGGTGTATTCCCAGATGCTATGATCTGTGCAATTTCTGAAAGATGGTTTGTCTATACTTTTTAGGCAGAGTGGTCTGGTGCGTTCTTGTGACGTGCCGCACCATAACCGTTCTGCTGTATCAGTTATTTTCCTGTGTTCAAATTTTAGACTCGTTGTGTTGTTTTCTAAGAACTGTTATAGCTCCTCACCGTTTTCTTGGGCTGCTGCAACGTCGCCAAGGTCGAGGCATACTGACAGTGAATTTATTCTGGAAAGGTAGTCCGTCACCACATTATCCACCCCTCTAATGTGCACCACATCCGTCGAGAATTGGTTGATCAAATCCGAGTGTCGAAAACGTCGATGTGGACAATCTTTACTAAGATTCCTTACCGCGTCCACCAGGGGATACTGGTCCATGAACATTCTGAACTGTCGTCTTTCGATGTTTGCCTTAAACGACCCGACTGCTTCATAAACAGCGAGCTATTCCATGTTAAACCCTGACCACCTGCAGTGGTGGCGTTAGGCGTCGGCGACCGCTGACGGCCTCGGACCTGTGGGGGCCTCGCAAAAGAGTTGTTGAAGCTGTTAAAATTTTAGCTACTTACTTGTCCGTCTCTGTATCTGTACGAATGTAGTAGTATTTATCTAGGTTCGTCTGGCAACATTATGACAGTTAAGCCCCATTACAAGATGCATCTAAGGTGTACATCTATGAGGCAGCGCGCCAAACTTACAAGTTTGGAACTGCAGGTACCAAATTTGTTCTGGCAGGCCTATTACATTACACGATTCGCGCTGGATATACCTGTCGCGAATCAGTACATGCGCACTTGATGGCAGTAATGCATGGAACTCGAAGGAGACTGTTTTGTTGTAAAGTCGTTCATACAGACTAAAAAAATTTTGTAAAATGATTTGTTAAATTATTTACTTTGAGAGGAAGCTGATCTCCATATTAAAGAAAGATGCGTCAGTATAGAAGTACATTTCTTGGCATATTTATTTTGGTGCTATAATACATGACAAAATAAAAAAAATATTCTGCCATGTATGATAATCGCACAGCCTATTCGCTCTGATACTGAGTGCTTTAAGTAGCCTAATGTACCTATCATTGTACTTAGCATAAAATGTTGTTTTTTAGATCATCATGTCTGGAGGACCCTTAAGAGACAGAGACATGTGGAGAAAATGGGAATCCGGTGCATCAAAAGGAAAAGAAAGTCTGAGGTGATTATATCCAACCAAGCTATGAGTTTGAGTATGATGAAATTTCTCAAGAAAACTTGAAGTGTAACTGCTCCAGAGGCCTCTGATGAAGCTCTTATCCAACTGTCTTTAGTTTCTGAAACAGAACCAGCTCCAGGGTCGAATGAATCTGTTACCCTTTCTGATACAGCATCAGAGTTGAGTGAAATTTCTGTGATCTGAGATTGTGAGGTGAATAAAGACTTCAAAAGTGATAATCAAGAGCATATCATTTATATAAGAGAGTCAGTTATATAATTAAATAAGGGACAGTGGGTATTTCCAGTAGCAGATTCGCAAGGTCATGATTTAATTCAAAATTCTCCCCAACAAAATACAGAGAAACTTGATGAAAGTTACCCCAAAGATGCAAATAAAAGACATTTTACTATATTTCGTATTGTTAGAAAATAGAAATGGCGAAAACCAACATCGCAGATGGTTACCTTACTCAATATCTCAAGCAAAGTTTATTGCTTTCGATATCGACTTTTTCACATTTGCAGACACAGATGGTAAAATAAGGATGTTGAGACCGGAAAGATCTGAGTAGGATATTGCAAAGACATGGACAAAGTCAAGGACACATGGAGTGCATGATTAGATGGATGGAATTCTGTAAAATAATCAAATATGGAAAAACAATAGTTAAGGGAAATGAGATACTGATTATGGAATCAGGAAAGTATTGGTATAGCTTGTTTGAAAGCTTGGTCGATATTATAAAATACTTCGCTTCACACAATCTGGCGTTTAGAGGGCATCGAGGATCCTTTAACCTGAACGATAGCGGAAACAGTGGAGATTTTATAGACCTATTTAAATTGTTAACCGAATATGATCTAACATTAAAAGAGCACTTGCAACGTATTAACAGAAAGCAACTTTGTCAGCATTATTTGAGCCATGACAAACAAATGAATTAATTACATTAATGTCCAAATCTGTTGTCAATGGAATTATAAACAGGGTCAAACAAGCAAAATATTATGCCTTCATGCTCTATTTTACCAGGGATTCGAGCCGTGTGGAACAAATGTCAATAATATTAAGCTTTTGTAATTCCTCAACTGGAGAGATAGAGGAACATTTTGTTGGGTTTATTGTCATTGCAGGAACAATAGGAGAGTATTTAACAAATACCATTTTAAAGGAACTAGAAAACAATGGCCTAGCATCCAAAACTGTCGAGGACAGGAATATGATAATGGTGCCAATACGGTAGGCATTAATAAAGGTTTTACAACAAGAATGCTAAATATTAATCCACAACCTTTGCTCATGCCATGCAGATGCCATTGTTGCAATTTGCTTTTGCTAGATGCAGCTAACACTTCTGCAACAGCTAAAACCTTTTTTTGGCTTCATCAGTTGAGTTTATGTGCTTTTTACAAAATCAAGCAAGCATTGGAATCTTATAAAAAATAAATTGAAATTGACATTGAAACCTCTGGCTGAAACATGATGGAAAAGTAGAATTGGAGCTGTAAAAGCCATATTTTTGCAATTTGATGATGTCATCAAAAGTGTGAGTGGGCTGAAAAAAAGAACTGATGATTCAGAAACCCTTAGCTACTGTGAAGCAGTTTTGAAGGAAATATTAACTTTTGAGTTTCTTGTTGCAATACACATGTGGTATGAAATTTTACTATGTGTCAATGATGTAAGTAAAGTATGGCAATCAGTTGAAGTGAACTTGAAAGTAGCTATTGATACTTTATGTTAATTTCATGATAAGATTCAACAATTCTGTAACACAGTATTTGAAAGAAGCATTGCAGAAACTCAAGTGTTTATAGAAAAAATTAGTTACGAAATTGAGTCTCAGTGTAAAAAAGAATAGCACAGAAAAACGAATGTTCGGTTATGAACAAACTTATGAACCTACAATCTACTGAAATGCAGTACATGGTTGACTTTTTTAACACAATGATAGGTGCTACAATAGTCGACACTGAATGTCGCTCAACGAATAGTTTGAACGATTTGGTTTTATTTACGATATGATTTATTTGAAATTGTTATCCGAGGGCGACCTTCACAAGCATTGCAATGATTTGGGTGCAATACTAAGAGAAGTCAAAAATAGCGACATACAGCCTTTCTAACTTTATGAGGAACTACAACTTCTAAAATTCAACCTACAGGACTCAATCAAAGAAGCAAAACAATTTATTTAGTACATATTAGAAAATGATTAGGAAGAAGTGTTAAAGACTGTAATACGGACATCAAAGCAAATATATTACAAGGAAAAGATAGTCATATCAGATAACAAAATAAAGACAATATGGGACATAGTGAAGGAGGAGATTGGTAGAACCAGACCTGAAGAGGGACAAGTAGCATTAAGAGTGAATGATACATTGGTGACAGATGTGTATAGTGTTGCAGAACTTTTTAACAAACATTTCATAACTGTTACTGAAAAGATGGAGTTGTCAGGTTCTGTAGATGCTGCTATGGAATACCTCAGACCAGACATTTCAAGTAACTTCCATAATATGATTTTGACCCTCACTAACCCAGTAGAAATAATGTCCATCGTAAAATCTCTAAAATCAAAAACACCTAGTGGGTATGATGAAATATCAACAAAGCTAATTAAAGATTGTGATTCTGAGTTAAGTAACATATTAAGCTATCTGTGTAACCAGTCGTTTATCAGTGGAATATTTCCTGAATGGTTAAAATATGCTGAAGTTAAGCCGCTGTTTAAGAAGGGAGACAAAGAAATAGTATCAAATTTCTGTCCAATTTCAGTTTTGCCTGCATTCTCAAAAATTTTTTGAAAAGGTAATGTACAATAGGCTTTATAACCATCTTATCTCAAATAACATACTGTCAAGGTCACAGTTCGGATTTCTAAAGGGTTATGATATTGAAAAGGCTATCTACACTTACAGTGAAAATGTGCTTCATTCATTAGATAAAAAATTTCAGGCAACTGGTATATTTTGTGATCTGTCAAAGGCATTTGACTGTGTAAAGCACAATGACCTTTTAAGTAAATTAGAATATTATAGTGTAACAAGAAATGCTACAAAATGGTTCAAATCTTATATCTCTGGCAGGAAACAAAGAGTCATGTATCAAGCTATCAGGCATCATCCAACTGGGAACTAATTACATATGTGGTCCCACAAGGTTCTATTTTAGGGCCCTTACTTTTTCTTGTGTATATCAATGACCTTTCATCAGTATCACTACCAGACGCCAAGTTCGTTTTGTTTGCCGATACAAACATTGCAATAAATAGCAAATTAAGTGTAGTCTTAGAAAGATCATCTAATAAAATATTTGTGGACATTAATCACTGGTTCCTAGGCAATTCCTTGTCACTAAACTTTGAAAAAACACAATACATGCAGTTTAGAACTTGCAAGGGGTGTCCCACGAGTATATGCCTAACATATGATGACAGGCAGATAGAAGAAGTGGACAGTGTTAAATTCTTGGGATTACAGCTTGATAATAAATTCAACTGGGAAAAGCACACCACAGACCTATTGAAGCATCTTAACAAATCTCTATTTGCAATGCGAATTGTGCCAGACATAGGGGATATAAAAATGAAAAAGCTGGCATACTATGCTTACTTTCATTCCATAATGTCATATGGGATTATTTTGTGAGGTAATTCATCAAGCCAAGCTAAAGTTTTCTGGGCACAAATATGCGCAGTAAGAGTTATATGTGGTGTGAACTCAAGAACATCCTACAGAAGCCTGTTTAAGAAACTAGGGATACTAACTACTGCTTCCCAATATATTTATTCTTTAATGAAATATGTCATTAAAAATATATCACTTTTTCAAACCAACAGCTCAATTCATGGAATCAATATTAAAAATAAGAATAATCTTCTCAAGGATTTAGAGTCACTTAGTCTTGTACAAAAAGGTGTGCATTATTCAGGGACACACATTTTCAATAACTTGCCAGCAGCCATAAAATCTTAACAACCGATGAAATTCAGTTTAAGAGAAGCGTAAAGGATTTATTGGTGGCCAACTCCTACTCCATTGATGAATTTCTCAGTAGAACCAATTGATTTGTGTCTGTATATGTATAGGTACAATATAACTTCTGCACAATTTCACTGCAGTAATGTGTTCATTGTAAATAAGCATGTGTGTGTGTGTGTGTGTGTGTGTGTGTGTGTGTGTGTGTGTGTGTGTGTGTGTGTGTGTGTGCATGTGTGTGTGTGTGTGTGTGTGTGTGTGTGTGTGTGTGTGTGTGTGTGTGTGTGTGTGTAAGTACAATCTAACTTATGCACCATTTCAGTGCAATAATGTGTTCATTGTAATTAAGTATTATAGTAGCTGTATTACACGTTTATTACCTTATAAATAAATAAATAAAACTGTTTTATTTTTTTTACATTCAGTGTATTAGTATTTGTAAAGTGATTCTTTCATATAGTGTTCATTAAAGAATGACGATCATTCCACTTGGGACCTGTGGAATGGTACATTAGCTTATTTGTTTGAGATGTAAATATTTGTCATGTTTTGTTGTTTTTCTGACATGTTCTACATCCTGGCAGACCTCCTCACTATGGATCAATTGGAATGAAAGTAAATCTAATCTAATCTAATCTATCCAAATATTTACATAACGATCATAATAATGCTCACAGTTCCGGTCAGTACATCTTCTGCTGAAAGAAGTTTCTCAAATTTAAAATTGTTTAAGACATACTTAAGAAGCACGATGTGCCAAGAAAGACTATCTGCGTTGTCAGTACTATCAATTGAAATCGAAATAACATCTGGTATTAACTACGACATAATCTTAAAAAAAGTTCACTGAGGCGAAAAGTCGGAAGTTTAAGTTAATTTTTGTCGTTGCAATAATCCTTGTATATTAAAATAATAAAATTTGTGTATAATTATTATTAAAATGCAATTCAGCTAATGTAATTTATGATTTTCTTCCTGACTGGAAAGTGGAAGGGGTCTCGCAAAACTGATCCGTCGCCGACATTCAGTTTTGCACTGAACAGCAGTTTTTTTTTTTTTGATAATCTCAGGGCGTAAGGTTTTTCATTGATTATCTGATGCAAAACTGCTCCGACCGCGACGTCACTGACATCCACTGTCATAGTTATATGGGTACCCTCTACCGAACGTGCTAATGTAATTGCTTGTTCTGATCTTCGTTTGATCTTCTCGGAATCCTGTTGCATATTATTTCTCTACTTCTGCACATGCTTTCCATGATTATCTTTCCACATAACCTACCAATGGTGTCTGCAATTGCACTGCTTGAGGCAAATGTCTCCTGTAAATGTCGAGTGTTCCAAGAAATCGTCGTAGCTCTTTGAAGGTAACAGGTCTAGGTTTTGAGTGGGTAGTTTCAGTCATATTAGCTGTGGATCTAATACTAGTTGTATTTACAGATTGACACAAGAAGGTTACGTCATTTTTTCAAAGCTGACTGTTCTCTTCATTGACCACGATACCAAGTCCCTTCAGAGTGTCAAACATGTTTGTAAATGCCCTTCTGCTGATTTTGAGAAAACCAGTAAGTCATCCAAGTAACAAACACAGAACAGAAACTCTCCTAATATTGAGTTGATACAATGCTGTCATGTCTGGGTTGCGTTTGTTTTAGCCCATAAAGTATACACACAGTTTCTAAAACGTCAAAGGGAGTGCTAATTGACGTCATTCGAATGGTTCTCGGCTTCATAGGAATTTGATGGAAGGCCCTTTTGCAGTCTGTCACGCTAAACATATCTGCATCTGCCAGAGCATGTGTAAAATCCTGTAAGTTGGGAACGGGGTATCTATCTGGTATAGTATTGGAGCCATGTGATATATAATCTCCACACAATATATAACAAATAGCCTTCTTAGATACCAAATCTATCGGTGATGTCCAGGTAGTGACAGAAGGCCAAACTCTGCCAAAGTGCAAAAGTTCGTTTATTGTTTGTTTAGCTGTCTGACGTCTATCTCGTGCAAATATCCTTGCCTTGGCGTAGACTGGGTGACCTTGCAATGTGTGAATGTAATGCTTTGTCCCTTGAACAACTCCACATGCTTTTTGTCCACATTCTGACTGATCGCATCTTTCCTTTTCCCGACATAACCAGACAGATTCTTCGTCGCTTGCATCCCACTGGCCTGTCTATTTTATCTCTCCCAACCTATTGTGTCGTTATGCTGTTCCATCTGAGGTTGAGGCTGCTGCTCATGAGGCTGCAAGGTTCCTAGTCTCTTGTGTATGTTGTCCAACTGTTCTTGACGATTCCTTATTGATTCCTCTAACTCTGAATTTTGTCGACATAGTAACGTTTTCTGCTGTACCATCTCCTGTAACATGGAGTGCGTCATGTGATCTCTCCTTCTCTATCGACTATAGTTTTCGATTGTTTTCTTTTACCTCCCTCTGCTGTTGCGCCTGTACTGTCCATGTGTCCCTGGACTGAATTCCAGTAATAGAACAACTAAATCGTTCATTTTGCTAAGTCCAGTGAAAGTTGGTGGGGGTGAAGAAAATCCATCCCTATAATTGGCACAGATATGTCTGCTATCAAAGAATACCAGTTGAAAGTTCACCGTAATCCAAAATCGACTGTGAGGTGATGTGTTCTTCAATGACGTAATGGTGTGTCGTTAATGGCATCTAGCGAGGTCCTTCTTGGTTTGCTGCCTGTGTGGAAATGTTCCCAAGGTACGGCGCTTACTGCGGAACCAGAGTCTGCCAGGAAGCAGCGATTGGACAGCCTATCCTGCATGTGAACCCTTGAGTTCTTAAGCTGAAAAAACAAAATGTTATCCAGGTACTTTACACCTTTTAGGCTGCACTGCACTTGAGTCTTGTTGTATGTCGCACCAATAATAGCATATTGTTGTTGATACGTGAAATTGCAAGGGGAAATACACTTGTGTGCTGTCGCTCCGAATTTCTCATGGAACTAACATATTTCCTTTGGCAATGAGCTGACATTACGTGATGTGATATGTTCTCTATGCAAGGCCAAGAACCTCAGATCAATGGTCTTCCGTCAGGATGAGTCGGCTGCTTCCACTACAGTTCAGTTAATCAGCATTCCACTTCATCTCTGTAGATCCCATGATCCCTCACATGTCGCACTGCGAGCCTTGTGTGTGTTCGTGTGTTCATACTTCTCCGGATCCACTCCTCTCCTGCTGTGGCAGCATGGGTCCCTGCATAGTATTATTATTATTATTATTATTTCTGTACGTGTGGGCTCCTCCTCCCATGGTGGTACATTGGAGTTTGAGTGTATAGTGCGAGAGGACTCACTGTTCTTCCCTTATTTCCACTTACAATAATTAAACGGAACAAATTATGTGGTATAAGTGTTTATTCTAATAAACTTTACAACGTGTACAGGCAGCACACCAACTGCAGCTCCTGGCTTGACTGAGAGACATACATGCCCGTCCGCTATGGCATCTCGAAGCTACCTGCCTGTCCATTACAATGGTGCTAATCAACCTACTATTATATTCCAAAACAAGCAAATTATAAGATAATAATTTTAAAGCTTATTCCTTAAAGAATAAGTAAGTTAATATTTATATTTAAGCATTTAAGTAAAAATAATCAACTTTAAATAATTGATTTTTTGTTAAGAAACTAGATATCTTAGAAAACGATTAACATTTCATTTCTGTAAATAGCTTAACAGTAATTATGATACATTAACTAGAAATTATTCATAAATCAACCCAATTCGAGACAAGTAATATAAATACCAAAATTTGGATACACTCTGATACAAAAGGTACAACAAATAAAACCTACTTTAAAAAATTGAAAATAATATTTTATAAAACACTTACATTACCAATATACTATAATTTTAAAAAATCAATTCTATAAAACATACTTAGACAAAAAAATTATTTATATTTTGATGCGCACCAACTGCGGACCCTGGCTTGGCTGAGAGACTTATACGCCTGTCGACTTAGGGGTCTCGAAGCTACCTGCTCGTTCACTACAACGGTACTAATCTTATCTGCATGCACAAAGGACCTGGGAGATCAATTTCTGCGCATAGGTTGCAAAGTCTCCCGACAGGGAGCAGACTATACTGGACAGTCTGACCTGCCCAGTTTGGAAGCTGCCACTAGATGGCAGTTGGAGTGAGTTGCAGAGTCCACCCACACTCCCACTTTAAAATGAGTCTTCTCATTTTAAAAATAACTGTAATTTTAACAAACAACAAATACAAAACCAGGAAAACACTAAAAATAACTAGACACAATATCAATGCACATAAAACATGAGTACACTAACATTTGGGATGCCCACACCACCAATACACCACTGTCACATTGCATGTGAAACATCATTGTTACTAACATGTAGGACACAAAACAATAATGTATTAATATCATACTGCATAAAAAACATGAAAATCAGTACTAACAGCAGTTAGTTCACAAGAAACAGCCACAGCTTCCCAAGCTGATCTTATGAATTAAGAGGTTGTTCCAGTAAATGGCAATTTGACAGTGGCCCTGTATCACTGGTCAATGACACCAAGCCTCCGCATCAAGGGAGGCAAGTTATCCTCTTTGGCCAGCACATGGTAACCGATCTGGGGTTGGGATGCCACTTCTGATGTCCATTTTCTGCGTTGTTGCAGATCATGTGTGTATTCTGTGGACTACTTCTTCCAAAAGGACTGATGCAACTGCTGTACAAGTTGCCATCTGTGCAACCTGTTGGCGGGAACCACAAGGACAGAGGTTTCAGGATGAGCACAAAGGGGTGTCCGATTAGGAAATGACCAGAAGTAAGAGAATCTAGGTCATCAGAAAGAACACACAATGGGCCTTGAATTCAAGCATGCTCCTATCTGAATAACACAGTAGTTAGTTCTTCAAATGTCAGTACCACATTGCCGATGACACGTTTGAGATGCGAATTCATGTATTTGATTCCTGCCTCCCAGAGTACTCCAAAGTGAGGGGAACGAGGTGGAGTGATCTTCCAACTGATTCCCTCTGACGTCGAAAAATTTACCACACCTACAACAGTAGCATCATAAGAGAAAAAAACCTTTAAAAGTTCATTGTTTGCACCTACTAATGTGGTGCCATTGTCACTGTACATGTGAGAAGGTTTCCAATGAATCTCCTGAGGGCGACCAAAAATGAAATTGTTACCAAGTCACTAACTAATTCTAACTGGATGGCCTTGGTTGCTATGCAAATGAATGAAGCAATATAAGCCTTGGTGGTAACCTTATTATGTCTTCCACCATGCTTTACAGCAATAGGGCCTGCATAATCTACTCCACAGTGCTGGAATGGACGAGACTGGTTTACTCTAGCTGCAGGAGGCTGACCTATGAGTTAACTGCTGTCTTGGACTTAAGCCTAATGGATTTTAAACATTTCCTGATAACTCCTTTAACTGTGTTACACCCATTTGGGATCCAAGATCTCCTACGTGACATAGTCAACAAAAGTTGTGACCCAGCGTGCAATAGATTTTCATGTTCATATACTATGAGAATTTTTGTCAAATGTTGCTTAGGCGGTACGATAATAGGATGACGCTCATCATATGGTACATCAGCAGTCGTTAATCCCCCTCCCACTCGTAAAATACCTTCAGCATCAACACAAGGGTGCAATTCCCTTAATTTGCTGTTCTACTTCTACATCTAGATGTGTTGTTGTTGTGGTCTTCAGTCCTGAGACTGGTTTGATGCAGCTCTCCATGCTACTCTATCCTGTGCAAGTCTCTTCATCTCCCAGTACCTGCTGCAGCCTACATCCTTCTGAATCTGCTTAGTGTATTCATCTCTTGGTCTCCCTCTACGATTTTTACCCTCCATGCTGCTCTCCAGTACTAAATATGTGATCCCTTGATGCCTCAGAACATGTCCTACCAACCGATCCCTTCTTCTAGTCAAGTTGTACCACAAACTCCTCTTTTCCACAATTCTATTCAATACCTCCTCATTAGTTATGTGATCTACCCATCTAATCTTCAGCATTCTTCTGTAGCACCACATTTCGATAGCTTCTATCCTCTTCTTGTGTAAACTATTTATCGTCCATGTTTCACTTCCATACATGGCCACACTCCATACAAATACTTCCAGAAACGACTTCCTGACACTTAAATCAATACTCGATGTTAACAAATTTCTCTTCTTGAGAAACGCTTTCCTTGCCATTGCCAGTCTACATTTTATATCCTCTCTACTTCGACCATCATCAGTTATTTTGCTCCCCAAATAGCAAAACTCCTTTACTATTTTAAGTGTCTCATTTCCTAATCTAATTCCCTCAGCATCACCTGACTTAATTCGACTACATTCCATTATCCTCGTTTTGCTTTTGTTGATGTTCATCTTATATCCTCCTTTCAAGACACTGTCCATTCCGTTCAACTGCTCTTCCAAGTCCTTTGCTATCTCTGGCAGAATTACAATGTCATCAGCGAACCTCAAAGTTTTTATTTCTTTTCAATGGATATTAATACCTACTCCGAACTTTTCTTTCGTTTCCTTTACTGCTTGCTCAAGCATCGGGGAGAGGCTACAACCCTGTCTCACTCCCTTCCCAACCACTGCTTACCTTTCATGTCCCTCGACTCTTATAACTGCCACCTGGTTTCTGTACAAATTGTAAATAGCCTTTCGCTCCCTGTATTTTACGCCTGCCACCTTCAGAATTTGAAAGAGAGTATTCCGATCTACATTGTCAAAAGCTTTCTCTAAGTCTACAAATGCTAGAAACGTAGGTTTGCCTTTCCTTAATCATTCTTCTAAGATAAGTCGTAGGGTCAGTATTGCCTCACGTCTTCCAACATTTCTGTGGAATCCAAACTGGTCTTCCCCGAGGTCAGCTTCTATCAGTTTTTCCATTTGTCTATAAAGAATTTGCGTTAGTATTTTGCAGCTGTGACTTATTAAACTGATAGTTTGGTAATTTTCACATCTATCAACACCTGCTTTCTTTGGGATTGGAATTATTATATTCTTCTTGAAGTCGGAGGGTATTTCGCCTGTCTCATACGTCTTGCTCACCAGATGGTAGAGTTTTGTCAGGACTGGCTTTCCCAAGGCTGTCAGTAGTTCTAATGGAATGTTGTCCACTCCCAGGACCTTGTTTCGACTTAGGTCTTTCAGTGCTCTGTCAAACTCTTCAAGCAGTATCATATCTCCCATTTCGTCTTCATCTACCTCCTCTTCCATTTCCATAATATTGTCGTAAATTACAGGGTGATTCAAAAAGAATACCACAACTTTAGGAATTTAAAACTCTGCAACGACAAAAGGCAGAGCTAAGCACTATCTGTCGGCTAATTAAGGGAGCTATAAAGTTTCATTTAGTTGTACATTTGTTCGCTTGAGGCGCTGTTGACTAGGCGTCAGCGTCAGTTGATGCTAAGATGGCGACCGCTCAACAGAAAGCTTTTTGTGTTATTGAGTACTGCAGAAGTGAATCGACGACAGTTGTTCAGCGTGCATTTCGAACGAAGTATGGTGTTAAACCTCCTGATAGGTGGTGTATTAAACGTTGGTATAAACAGTTTACAGAGAATGGGTGTTTGTGCAAAGGGAAAAGTTCTGGACGGCCGAGAACGAGTGATGAAAATGTAGCACGCATCCAGCAAGCATTTGTTCGCAGACCAGGAAAATCGACTCGCAGAGCTAGCAGAGAGCTGCAAATTCCACAATCAACTGTATGGAGAGTCCTACGAAAAAGGTTAGTTATGAAACCTGAACGTCAACTACCCGAGGCGATGGATCGGCCGCCAGGCAGCCCGTGACAGAGCACTTCATCACTGGCCTCCAAGAAGCCCTGATCTTACCCCCTGCGATTTTTTCTTATGGGGGTATGTTAAGGATATGGTGTTTCGGCCACCTCTCCCAGCCACCATTGATGATTTGAAACGAGAAATAACAGCAGCTATCCAAACTGTTACGCCTGATATGCTACAGAGGGTGTGGAACGAGTTGGAGTATCGGGTTGATATTGCTCGAATGTCTGGAGGGGGCCATATTGAACATCTCTGAACTTTTTTTTGAGTGAAAAAAAACTTTTTAAATACTCTTTGTAATTATGTATAACAGAAGGTTATATTATGTTTCTTTCATTAAATACACATTTTTAAAGTTGTGGTATTCTTTTTGAATCACCCTGTATATCGCCCCTGTATAGAAACTCTATATACTCCTTCCACCTTCCTGCTTTCCCTTCTTTGCTTAGAACTGGGTTTCCATCTGAGCTCTTGATATTCATGCAAGTGGTTCTCTTTTCTCCAAAGGTCTCTTTAATTTTCCTGTAGGCTGTATCTATCTTACCCCTAGTGAGATAAGCCTCTACATCCTTACATTTGTCCTCTAGCCATGTCTGCTTAGCCATTTTGCACTTCCTGTCGATCTCATTTTTGAGACGTTTGTATTCCTTTTTGCCTGCTTCACTTGCTGCATTTTTGTATTTTGTCCTTTCATCTATTAAATTCAGTATCTCTTCTGTTACCCAAGGATTTCTACTAGTACTCGTCTTTTTACCTACTTGATCCTCTGCTGCCTTCACTACTTCATCCCTCAGAGCTACCCATTCTTCTTCTTTCCCGCATTCCTGTCAATTGTTCCCTAATGCTCTCCCTGAAACTCTGTACAACCTCTGGTTCTTTCAGTTTATCCAGGTCCAATCTCCTTAAATTCCCACCTTTTTGCAGTTTCTACAGTTTTAATCTACAGTTCATAACCGTTAAATTGTGGTCAGAGTCCACATCTGCCCCTGGAAATGTCTTACAGTTTAAAATCTGGTTCCTAAATCTCTGTCTTACCATTATATAATCTATCTGAAACCTTTTAGTATCTCCAGGGTTCTTCCATGTATACAACCTTCTTTCATGATTCTTGAACCAAGTGTTAGCTATGATTAAGTTATGCTCTGTGCAAAATTCTACCAGACAGCTTCCCCTTTCATTTCTCTCCCCCAATCCATATTCACCTATTATGTTTCCTACTCTTCCTTTTCCTACTCTCGAATTACAGTCACCCATGACTATTAAATTTTAATCTCACTTCACTACCTGAATAATTTCTTTTATCTCATCATACATTTCATGAATTTCTTCATCATCCGCAGAGTTAGTTGGCATATAAACTTGTACTACTGTAGTAGGCGTGGGCTTCGTGTCTATCTTGACCACAATAATGCGTTCACTATGCTGTTTGTAGTAGCTTACCCGCACTCCTATTTTTTTTATTCCTTATTAAACCTACTCCTGCATTACCCGTATTTGATTTTGTATTTATAATCCTGTATTCACCTGACCAAATGTCTTGTTCCTCCTGCCACCGAACTTCACTAATTCCCACAATATCTAACTTTAACCTATCTATTTCACTTTTTAAAATTTTTAACCTACCTGCCCGATTAAGGGATCTGACATTCCACGCTCCGATCCGTAGAACGCCAGTTTTCTTTCTCCTGATAACGATGTCCTCTTGAGTAGTCCCCGCCCGGAGATCCGAATGGGGAACTATTTTACCTCCGGAATATTTTACCCAAGAGGACGCCATCATCATTTAATCATACAGTAAAGCTGCATGCCCTCGGGAAAAATTACGGCTGTAGTTTCCCCTTGCTTTCAGCCGTTTGCAGTACCAAAACAGCAAGGCCGTTTTGGTTAGCGTTACAGGGCCAGATCAGTCAATCAATCAGATTGTTGCCCCTGCAACTACTGAAAAGCCTGCTGCCCCTCTTCAGGAACCACACGTTTGTCTGGCCTCTCAACAGATACCCCTCCGTTGTGGTTGCACCTATGGTACGGCTACCTGTATCGTTGAGGCACGCAAGCCTCCCCACCAACGGCAAGGTCCATGGTTCATTTATACTCCGCAAGTCACCTAACGGTGTGTGGCCGAGGGCACTTTACGTGCCACTGTGATTACCTCCCTTTCCTGTTCCAGTCGCGTATGGTTTGCGGGAGGAGCGACTGCCAGAAAGCCTCCGTGCGCGCTCGAATCCCTCTAATTTTACACTCGTGCTCTCTTCTGGAGGTATAAGCAGGGGGAAGCAATATATTCGATACCTCATCCAGATACGCACCCTCTCGAAACCTTGACAGCAAGCTACACCACGATGCAAAGCGCCTCTCTTGCAGAGTCTGCCACTTGAGTTTGATAAACATCTCCGTAACGCTATCATGCTTTTCAAATAACCCTATGACGAAACGCGCCGTTCTTCTTTGGATCTTCTCTATATCCTCTGTCAACCCGACCTGGTATGGATCCCACACTGATGAGCGATACTCAAGTATAGGTCGAACGAGTGTTTTGTAAGCCACCTGATTTGTTGATGGACTACATTTTCTAAGGACTCTCCCAATGAATCTCAAACTGGCACCCACCTTACCAACAATTAATTGTATGTGATCATTCTACTTCAAATCGTTCCGTACGCATACTCCCGTATTCGCAATACGTTACATTAGATTACATTATGTGGAATAGGGGAACTGGCCTTCAACAAATCGATCTCATTACTACGTTCTCTATGTTGAGCTGTGACAAAGGCCTTTTTGGTAGCGTTTTGGCATTCCTGTGGAGTCAGTGGTCCAGTTATCCTGTCTGATTGCTGAACCCTAGCATTATTAGCAAACCTCAGTGCATAGACCAAAAGTCTGTGAGTTTTCTTGAATGATGAATATTTACACAGCAGTTCATCATCAAGTTTAATGAGCGACACCAAGGATACTTGTATACACCTTTTGTCGGGCGCATATTCTACACTAAGAGAAGTACAGGTGTTGCAGTCGAGATTGCAAGTGGATAGCCATGACGGGCCAGACCACCACTGAGCAAGTGAACTCAAAGCAGCTGGATTAATGCCACGTAATAAGTGGTCATCAGGATTATCATCTGATTTCACGTGTCTCCAGTTGGCAACTGAACTCAGTTCCTGAATTTCAGATACTCTGGTGGCAACAATAGTTTTCCAGTGACCAGGACTACACTGCAGCCAACAGAGAACTATTTTGGAGTCTGTCCACAAATTAATGTCGCCACTATCTATGATGTCAAAGGCACTGGCCACCTTGAGAATGAGTTGAGCAAGAAGCAGAGCACCACATAATTCCAGTCGTGGAACAGACTGTTGTTTTACAGGGGCAATCCGAGATATGGCTGCAGCCAATGAGACCAACACACTGTTATCGGGAAGAACACATCTGATGTACACACGCACCATATGCCAACTGTGAAGCATCACAAAAACTATGAATTTCTAATTTAACATGCTGGGGGCAAGGAGTGATCTTCCTGTTAATCAAAATACCATTTAGGGAAGGCAGTTGCACACAGACGGCATTCCATTCATCAGTGAGGTGTTTCCCCTCCACCAAAACTCTTTCTCCAACTCAAACAAGCTATGTCAGATTATCATTATGGGGTAACCAACAGTGTACCAGTCTACGGATGGGATGTAAAAGACACAGTCGGTGTACTGAAATAATAAGCATCACAGTTGACAGTGCGAACAATTTTAGCAATTTTAGAGTAATTTTAACACCAACCAATGATGCTACAGCATGTTTCCTCATTTCAGTATCATAGCTAAACCACCCCTTCTCTACTTTGCGAGTATCATTGCAAATGTAGATAGATGACTGTGCAATACGGCCATTCATTATAAATTCTCGAACATAATCATCATCAAAGTATACCAGACAGCACGCTACATATTTCTAGCACCTCGAGCACAGTGCTTAATTTACAATATATCTCTCTGCAGACAGGACCTACAGAGCATTCTTGCAGTCTTAGCATAAAATTAGAGACTGATAGACCCTTTCGTACTCTCTTTGACTAACTAGCCCTGCAGCACATTACCGATTTAATCTACAGCCGACCGGAAGTAGATCGCCATATTCCACGTCTCGTGAATGAATGGAGCTTGCAGAGTCCTCGCCCATCCATGTGCACAACATTCCTCCAGATGCGCCCATGTCGAGGAGATTAGCATTCCTTATCGATGTATAGTAATAGATTTGAAAGGGTCGTGATGTAATAGCAGACGGTTAAGAATAACAACAAACGGGTGATTTTTATGCATGATGTAGCTCCAGACGGATGGAGTTTGAAGCATTTTACGTAATTCAACTACGCTATCAATTTTAAAGTATTGTTCTATTGTCTGGGATCAGTACCAGGAGAGTATTGGTAAGAGAGAACATAAACACACGCAATCCTAAGGCTACACATTTCTCCACTGAAAACAGGCTATAATGTTAGATCGCTTGAGTTTCCGAACTGTCAGTCGTGTGGAATGCACCGCTGTTAATATTCCAGTGTAAGAAATATATTCCAGCACATGACATACATCCTTCTTGCATGTTTCTCTACGATAAACTATGGTAACAAACTGTAAAACGCAAAAACTACCTCCTTAAAACAGTGGTTCTGTGTAATACATGCACAGTGTAGCTTTCCAGATATATATATATCGTCCACTGTTCACATCCGATCCCAGTTCAGAAATTATACTACGCCCACATCAGTCCTATAAAAATTACTGTTAGTAATGGAGAATACCTCTTACAAGGAAACAGAAAAACGCATAGCAGCAGCATCCGACATGTGAAATTACAAGTCATGCCGCCACTAACTCTGTAAAGAGCACATCTCTCAAGTAGATATAAACACGGGGATTGCAAGGTCTCACAAACACCTATCGCTAACTTAGTTATGAAACTGAAGTATTGATTTTACTGCCAAGATGCGACAGGGGAATGGAGTATATCCCATAAATCTTTGCTCGTTTAGAGAAATGTGTCACGTTTCATCACTCATGAGATGGAAGTCCTCTCATGACCGAGAGGTTTACTGTTGACGATCGCAAGTAGACATTGCTCTAAGACCCACACAGAACACGCGGTTGTATACGAATCGAAGACAAGCTATGTCAGTCTAATTTTATCCTAAGACTGCAAAAATGATCTGTGAGTCCCGTATGCAGATACATATATCGTAAATTAAGCCCTATACTCTAGGTGCTAGAAATATGTAGAGTGCTGTCTGGTATACTTTGATGATGATCATGTTCGAGAATTTACAATGAATGGACATACTGCACAGTCATCTATCTACCTTCGCAATGATAGCCACAAAGTAGAGAAGGGGCAGTTTAGCTATGATACTGAAATTGGGAAATATGCTGTCGCATTATTGGTTGGTGTTAAAATTACTGTAAAATTGTTAAAATTGTTCGCACTATCAAGTGTGATGCTTATTATTTCAGTACATCGATGATGTCTTTTACATCCCACCCGTCCACTGGTACGCTGTTGGTTACCCCTTAATGATTGACTGACATCACTTGTTTGAATTGGAAAAAGAATTTTGGTTGAGGGGCAATACCTTCTGAGGATGGTTAGCACCGAAACAGTGATCGCGTACATGACTGCAATATGAGAAATCAGTCGAAATGGAATGCAGAGCCATCAGCTGTTCCATCACTGTGACAGATAAGTTTAACTGTAGAGGGCGTCAATCACCTTCAGACAGCAGTTTGGAAACTCCCCCAACGCCACCAAGCGCTTCCAGTTTTCTTATGTTGTAACTGTCCTTCATTTAAAATCACCCAGTGTGTATCGTGTGTTATGGTGGAGGCAGTAACAACATGACTTATACTATGCGGCGTCTAGTTTTCTGCGAGGAGCAATGGATCAGAATGTGTTAATGTCAGTATAGAACCTGACACAGATCTTGAAGCCGTGATGGAAAAAACAAAATGTATGGCAGAGTACAAAGCACATTACAGCAGAGAAAAAAAAAACAATGTTTCAAACAACGATACAGGTTCACAGGGAGGATCTCTTCGAGCTGTAGTACAGTTTGTGGGCCATGGTCATCCTCCTACACTACAGGCAATGCACTGTGACAGTGGTCCATGCAATGGATCAATAGCTGTATATTTGATAGGATCGTCACATGTTCTCGATGCCGGCACACAGATGGTATTTATTTTCGATATATGGGAGGAGAGAGGTGTGGTAAAAATCTTATCGAGTTCTCTATCGGATGAAGTTAGTGGAACTTTTATAGTTCATAACTTTTCTCTGTTGGATAGTACAGAATAACGAAGATAGCCTGTTGGGGAGATAGAAATGAATGGGCCCTGAAGGATGCAAATCCGCTCCAGACAGCAGTACTTGTATGTAATTTGCGGACGCACCACAATACAATAGCAAAATCTTCGTCCTTCCTCCAGTTCCCATACTGTCTTTTATACTACCTCATGTTGCGGGAGCAGGCTTTGTTCGGCTCTGACCTTACACATCGTACACTGTTATCGGAGCTGCGACAACACGTTCCCATTTCCACGGAATGGTCAAAACACGGTCCTGTCACACTAGCCCAGATCACTCTGTTTCTACACGGATTGCAGAAGGCGGTAAATATAGCTTTCTCGAACTTCTACTCAGTTCTGACTTACATTGGAACGATCATATGCGCAAAGCTGTAGAAATGGCAGCAGGATCCCCTGCTCGAAGAAAAGAAGCATGTCAGGATCAGTCAATAATTCGGTACTGCACTTCGTTTTCTTGAGCACCGCGTCCCAAGACAACCCTGGTGCCGTGTAATAAAAGGCGGGGTCCAGAGAATATGTGGTCATACATAGACTCCGGAATTTCCCGAAAACTTCCCCAAGCAAGTGCACGTCTGTATCCATGTAAAGACGTGCGTACTCTCCTAAATTAGAAATATTGAGTTCCCGCCAGATATTCACGGCATGCTCATACTCTGCATTCGTTATGCTGTCGCCTGTGAGGTTGCTGGAGAATGCAGTTATGTCAGGTAGCTTGCTTTCGTTGAGTTTGGCCATATTATCCACATACTCATATGGGAAAACCCCCTCCCTAGTCACAAGTTGAAACTTTTCCTCGTTGGGAAATGCAGCTCGAGTGATACGCATTTCCCCACGAGGTAGAGTCTCGACAAGTTTCTGTAGTGGTGCCTGCATAAAACGTAGTGTATCGATGAAGCGCAGCGTAATTCTTGGCGTCATTCGTTTGGAGAATGAAATACAGTTCTCCACGCTCTCAGGTAGGACACTGACCTGATCTTTCTCCAAACCGAAATCGGCCAAGTGCTCAACTAAAAAGTGAGTGTCATACCCACTTAAATTATGGAAGAAAACTGGTATGTGCCTAGGTAATTGGTACTTCAAATTGCATGCATTGTGAGCTGCACCGCGGAATTTCCCTGTAAGATGACAGTGATCCCTACGAGGAGTTTCCGCCTTTCTGTCTAGCAGCAGCCCACAAATATGACACTCGGTGGCGTTATTATACAAATCTTCATTCTCCTTCGATTTGGTGATGGGAACGTTGCCGCTGTACAGCGTATCAACTTCCCGCGAAAATTTTTCAAGCTCAGAGAGCAACCAAACAGCTGGATTATCACCGACATGAGATTTGTATCGGTTAAGATTGAAGTACAATTTGGTACGCTGCCGCATATGGTACATGTTTCTCTGTAAAGGTAGTGTGTGAGGTCGTAGGATCGCCTTCACAGCGGGTCACAGGAGAGAGGAGGCATTCAAAGTCAGCGTACACAACAAACGGATACCGCTCCCGGTGGTGAGCATTCCTAACCTTCATGAATTTGTTTTCCTCGATGCGCATGATTACACGTACCGCATCCTTGAGGGTACAGTCTACTAGATGCATAGCTAATAACTGTTCAGAGGAGAAATATTTGAGGCACCTTAAACAAATATGTTTTACACTATGATCAGTTGATAGTTGGGAGGAGGGGAGTCGCGACATGTCCTTGATCCAAACATAGCGATAATTATCACCTTCAGAAAAGAGAAGCATATTTACATGCAGCTCTCGCTCACCGGCAATGGAGGGGGCCGACTACGATATGCTTGTCTTGTTCATCTGACTTGCTTTTGTTCTTCTTCTCCAGGCCATAAACGTGTACCGATATTCCGGTATTCTGCACCTCAAATTTAGGTATGTCCTGGATCCTGATGGGGAACTCAACACCATCAAAGTTATAATATGTGTTAATATCACTGACTATGTATGTACCCGGACGATGAGGGTGATCTCTGTAATTGTACTTTATCTCAGCCACGATTGACCATGCAAAAGAAGCCTGATCTTTTATATTTTGGACATTAATGCACGCCTGCTTATTAGCTATATCTTGAGGTAGCTTGATATAGCTGGACCCTCCATTTAACGGATCGTGGACATGAATATGGGCATCCAGGTGTAGAATTCGGCTGAGTGCCTTAGCTGAGATGTTGACTTCCATCTCGGAAAACCAGCCCAATATGACACTCAAGGTTGATTTACGAAACCATTCGGCGATTGATGTGCTCCGCGTTACCACGCCATTATCCCCCCAAAGATAATGGATGCTGGTCTCACCATCACCAGACTCAACTTTAGGGGGGTGCGATAATTCAATGCATGGAACAGCACTGCATTTAACGGCGGGATAACGCGGATTATGGACTGCCTTGAGGAGCTCCGTTTCCAGGACAGGGAGGCACACGTTTAAAAATCCAACATGATCGCAGTACCCCCCTGCTGGGTTTTAGATCCTAGTGATCGAGATTCGCTCCTCAAAGGCGTCCGCAATCGCCGAGTACTGCAAATGAGGTATGGTGTCACCAACCTGATCTACTTGACTAAAAGGGCGGGTGAGAGAACTGCCATTAGCCACAGGATCACTAATACCACTGCTATAACTAGGCAAGGCATGCTGTACCTCGCACACTGGAGATGACGCACGCGGTGGCTGCTGTGAGGGACCAGCTGGCGTGCCCCAGTGCTAGCAGCTGGGGGTGGGGCCCGTGGCCTTGGTAGCTGTGGTGGCTGAGGAGTCCTGCGTGGCGGGTGGAGGTGATACACGTTGCAGCCGGGGCGCCCCCCATCACGAGCAGCCGGGGGCTGGATCCGTGGCCTTGGCGGCAGCTTCACACGCAGCAAACAGTGGCGGCTTGACCTGGGAAGCGTGTATCTGCGGGCGCCGCTCCCCTCATGGTTTAGCCGCGACAGGCACACACGCGACCTCTGTAGAGATAAAGTAAAGTAAGTACACTGTCTACCGCAGTGAATTCTAACGATCACACACATGGTTATAATGAGAGTGAGTAATTACCTTTCTGGCACTGACTCCAGGGCATGAATAATTCATCTGGGCTGTCGATCACCCTTTCAAAGAGATCATCTAGTCCATCATCTAACATCTCCTTACAATCACCTAGAACAAAGAAGATATTTTTTAAATGGAATTGCTAGAGAAGAAACATAAGTATATTAATATTATTAGAGATAGGTAATTTTTTTTTTACTTACAAGTAGGCTGTTGTTGTTGGATGGCCTCAATCTGTTCATCGATCGAGGTAATGTCGTCGATGGCGTTTCCTGTAAGAACGAAAGATAATTCTTAGTTATTTTGAAAAGGATAGCTAGAGTGAAAGTGGATTTTTTTTTCGGTATACTCACATGAATGGTGTTGTTCTGGAGCTGGGGGCTGAATCCAATTATGCAGTGGACTATGTGGGACAGCCCCCAGCTCTGCCTCCAACTCGAGTTGGATTTGCCTTAAGTGACCTAGAAAGAAAGAAAACATATAATAAGATATACAAAATGAGAAAATAAATTTTTATATGGTTAATATATATGACGAACAGATTACAATTAAAATTATACTCACAGGGCAATTCCAGCTGTGTGTCGTGCACAGGAGGCTGGGGCAGTGGAGCCTGTTGGGCTTCAGTCCGTTCCTTGCAATCCAAAATGAAGTCCGCGATGTGCATTGTAACAATGAGATGTATAATTAGTAAGTGGAAAATATAAGATATACAGCAAAATGAAAAATAGAAATTATTTACTTACTGGGTAATAGCATATCCTGCACTCTAAGTCTCTTTGCAGCAGACTCCTGGGTGACACACACACACACACACACACACACACACACACACACACGAACAAACGAACGATGAAGCAAAGCGATGGCTCACATATACGGGTGTGTATTTTTCGGGACGATTTTGGATTAGGATTGTGGATTGAATAATGAGAGTCGCGTGATCAATTAACTTAGCGAGGGGTCTCATGGCAACCAAACATGCTGTTGTATAGCCACGGCGGATTCCACTCTCGAGCAAACTTTGGCGCCAAAAGTGTAGTATGGCGTTCTCGGTCACACAAAGACACTTGGTGGATGGCGAACGGTCAGCATCAACAGGTTTGAATGTGTCCAGCAAACAGCTTTGGCACCAAATGGTTGGTGGGGGCAGACTCCACTCTCCATGAAAACATGTTTACGTCACTGGACCAGCGCACGCCTGCAAAGTGAGTTGGCGCCAGTAGGTTGTGATGTGAGTGACCGCTCGCTTGCCGTTGGCGCGCAGGCCGGCGCGGGTTGGCGGCAACCATATGAACTAATTCAGTTGGACTGGGGGCCTCGTGGCGGCTGGACTGCGATCTTTAAGACATGCACTAAGTCTGTTGGAGACTAAGTGATGACTGTACTGCTTGAAATAAAGACTTCGGTCCTTTGTCCTTGAAAAATAAGAGGATGTGAATTAAGTTAGTACAAGTGCGGTTTATTATTTGACGCGATTTTGATAGGTTAGCAGTGAAAAAAGATAAGTGACAGTCAAAGTTCATAGGATGTGGTTTATTTCGTATGTGTTATCGGTTATGGTGGCGGAATTTGAACTTGTGACTAATTTTTTGTTATGGATGTAACGCAAATGGCATTCTTCCCACCAAAATCGGACATCTTGAATAAATAATAAATGATAATAATAATAAATAGAAGTACAGTTTCCGAGACATTATCATGTTGGAATTTGAATTTGGCACAATTTTATAGTGGAGGTAGGCCAATAATAACAATAAATAATAATAATAATAAACGATAACGAATAATAATAAGGACGAGTACGGTTCTTGCAGCCATTATCTTGTTGGAATTTGAATTTGCCGCAGATTTTTTCCGGAGGGTTAGGTTAGTGGAGGTAGCCCAATTGGCTTTCTTCCCGCCAAAATACGCCATCTTGAATGACGTCACAGCGTCGCTCCCTGGTGGCAGGAGTATGAACTAACACAGTTGGACTCCAGACCTTGTAGCAAACACACATGCATTGTATAAATAATAATAATAAATGATAATGAATGATAACTAATGATAATAAATGATAATTAATAATAATAATAAATGATAATGAATAATAATAATAATAATAAAGAGAAGTATGGTTTTGCAGGCATTATCCTGTTGGAATTTGAATTTGGTTCCAATTTATTCTGGAGGGTTAGGTTAGTGGACGTAGCCAAATTGGCCTATTTTCCAGCCAAAATTCAACTTTTCCGCCATTTTTCTGGAGCGTTAGATTGGTGGACATAGCCCAATTGGCCTATTTTCCCCACCAAAATCCGCCATCTAGGATGATGTCATGCACTGTTGCCAAGTCTACATGCAGCCATCTTGGAATACGTCATCACCGCCATCTTGAATAAATTTGGCCGCAATGCATAGTGGTGTCGTACTAAAGTTGTCCCACTACTCACCCTGGGTACAACGCTGCAAATCGTCAGCTTTAGAATATCCAGAATTTCACACCAGTACAGTGAGTGTGGGAAATATAGGAATGATCTTGGAAATGCAGACTTATCATACAATAACTTCCAGCTGTGTAAACAAACCTTCCAGTGCACAATTGGAGCAGTGGAGGAATGAACCACAACACCGTTCAGGAGATATAGTCTCATTTACTGATGGGTCGAAAACAGATGAAGCCACTGAGCCTGGGGTATATAAGAGTATACAGGATACAGCCTACAATACAGATAGCTGTCTCCCTAGGGTAGCTGACCAAGTATTCCAGGCGGAAATATCTACTATCGGAGTGTGTGTGGAGGAGAATTCGCGAAGGTGTTACAAGAATCGAAGCATTTACATTTACTGAGACAGCCAAGCAGCCCTGAAGGATCTATCAGCGCCTCCAACGAGATCAAAGATGGTTGCAGAGTGCCATGAGGCCCTTGGGAGACTAGGGGAAAGCAACATGTTAAATATGTGGCGGGTTCCTAGTCGCTCAGGAATTAGTTAGATTTCCCTTGTTTGATCATGGTGATCGTTTCTCCCTATGTAGGACAGTATCAACAAAATATTTTCACATTCGGAGGAGAAAGTTGGTGACTGGAATTTCGTGAGAAGGTTCCGCCGCAACGTAAAACGCCTTTGTTTTAATGATGTCCAGCGCAAATCCTGTATCATTTCTGTGACACTCTCTCCGATATTTCGCGATAATACAAAACTTGGTGCTCGTCTTTGAACTTTTTCGGTGTACTCAGTCAATTCTATGTGGTACGGATCCCACACCATGGAGCAGCATTCTTAAAGAGGACAGACAAGCGTAGTTTGGGCAGTCTCCTCAATAGATATGTTACATTTTCGAATTGTCCTGCCAATAAAACGCCGTTTGTGCGGAGAATACTCCACAACATTTTCTATGATGTTAGTTGTTTGTAATTGTAATTTAGATTTGACCGATTTGTCGTGTAGCCGAAGTTTAACGGATTCCTTTTAGAACTCATGCGGATGACTTCGCACTTTTCGTTACTTAGGGTAAATTGCCAATTTTCACACAATACAGATATCTCTTCTAAATCATTTTGCAATTTGTCTTGATCTTCTGATGACTTTATTAGTCGATAAATGACAGTGTCATCTGTAAACAACCTAAGAGGGCTGCTCAGATTGTCTCCCAATTCGCTTATATAGATAAGAAACAGCAAAGGGCCTATAACACTACCTTGGGGAACGACAGATATCACTTCTGTTTTGCTCCATAACTCTCCGTCAGTTACTACAAACTGTGACCTCTCTGACAGGAAATCACGAATCCAGTCATATGACTGACGCGACATTCCATAAGCACGCAATTTCACTACAAGTCGTTTTTGTGGTACAGTGTCAAAAGCCTTCAGGAAATCCAGAAATACGGAATCAATCCGAAATACCTTGTCAGTATCACTCAAAATTTCATGTGTTATGTGACTGCTGAAAACAGGAGAGGGATGCAGGCTGCCTTAGCCACATTGCCGTAGGTCTCCATGCCAGGGGAAGCCAGCAGCTGTAGCGTCACCTCTCTAGGTTTCTTTTACTTTAGTTGTCCTGTGTGTAATGAATATGGGTAAAGCCCAACCGTGTATAAGTACTGATGAAACGTTTTTGAGTGAGGACATCATTACTTACTTGTAGGAGTTTTCGTTTACAAGGAGATGTGAAACTGAAAGATATAAAATTTTGAAAGAAGGACGTCCAAAACTGGCGTTTCACCTTGTTCAGAAAAAAATTCAACACATATGCATTCCAAACTTAATGGTATGAACAGCAAAATTGGTTATGTGCTAGCTGTACAAAAGGAAGATTATTCTGTTGTCCAAGTTTTCTCTTAAGGACATTGAAATGTGTATGGTTCACTGAGGGTTTTGACAATCTGAAGAATCTGTCAAGAGGTTTAGCATGACATGCTTCTTCTAAAGATCATCTAAGTAGTTTTATTTCATTTAAAGAACCAACCAAACAGACGTTTAGTATTTTAGAGCTACTTAATGAACATATGAAACCAACGAAAATCAGACACAACTGAGTTCACAAGTCTTGTGTGTAAGCAGGAGCTAGCTTTCAGAGGTCATGATGAGACAGAAGATTCCCCGAAAACCGGAAATTCCAGAGCCATTTTTAAGCTTGTGCAAAACAGAAATGAAGATTTGAAAGTCCACTGGAAGAAAGTGGGCTCTTTCCGTAATTTTCAAAAGTATACTGGACGAACTAATTGAATGTATAAATGAGTCAATTTGGAAATATATATTTGTATGGATCGTCATTTTGTGCCTGGATTCTTGACGAAGAAACACGTTTTAGACAAGTCACAGTGCTAGTAGTAGGGTATAGGGGGTTCTGGTGCACTTTTGATTTCAAATTGGTATGCTAATTAATTAAATATATCAATTAAACCAACCCTCTCTCTCCCCTTAACCTATTCTCCTGCTAAGTAATTTATAACTCCCTGGGGATACATATTGTTATACTAATTGATTTATGACTCCCTGGGAATAATTCGTCCATCTGAGAAACTCCCACACCATCCCCCTCCCCCTCCTCCTTCCCCAACCCTCTGGAGAAAGGTACACTTGTTCACTTCTAAGTCACTTTTCCCCCTCCTGGGATAGCTCCCAGCATTCCCCTCCCCTATGCCACTTCACCTCCCCTTCCCATCTGGAAACTGGTGGAGAAAGACTCAATCTGTGCTAGAGAGGAAGGATCTCACAACATAAAATCAAAATCAATTTCAAAAAGATATTGCTGCATATCCTTTATTTAATCAATTTGCGGGAGACAAGGCTCCTCCCTGGTGTGAAATTACTGAGATGCCATACCCTCACTCTGATGATGTAGCCTCACATTCTGTTGGTGGATACTGGTGCAATTAGGTCAAAATCCATACTACATCGATTCTGAAACCTATCGGTTCCCCAGAAAAATTGAGTCACTTTTGATTGATCGCTTCCATATTTGGTGGAAAATATCTTATCAAATCGATTAACTATGTGGAATATTGCAATTTACAGGAAAAACACTCATACATTAGAGGTCCCATGTGCACTGATATGTGATTACACAAGCACCCTTCTCCACCACCACAACCCTCATCCTGTGAAAAAAAACCTACCAATCGCCTCTTCACACTGACCATAGTGCAGATATTCCAGGAACTGCGTCCACACTGGCTGCCTCAAGTATTCCTCTGTGCACACACAGGGGTGGCTTGTATAATGCGCAAACTGGAAGTCGTGCTAATCCTCGAACAAACTGTCAGGTGATGTCAACCCTTTGTGTGAATGTGCTAACAGTAAGAGTTGGTAGGAAGCACTAGCTTTCCACAGCCACGAACATCACATGTAAGTCCTGCTCTGATTCCAGTGCTACAGACTGGTTGTGCGAATAACATATTACAAAAAAAAAAATCCTAGCTAATAATGACATAAACATTCCACAAAGATCTTGTAAAACACCGCTTAACAGTTGTACTACAGACTCCATAAAACATGCACCTGCTAACAGCCCCAAGCAGATGCAAGGCGCTAGGAAATACCTCCCTTACTACACTTTCCTGGAATCTTTGTGGCAACACATCTGCTTCCATGTGTCCGGAAGCCTCATGGCCAAGCACGTGAACAACCAGTGAGTGATGCCAGCACCCCAAACGACATTGGTGGAAGCAAATTTGCAGTGCTGTCTTTCACTGAAACTGAAACGGAGCCAGTGGGACTCACTTCACCCATTTTGGGGAAACCTGTTGTGTCTGGTGTCAGGAGGAGGCCAACACATAATTGTAGGGGTCTATTAATCATCAGCAGTTCAAATGTATGGTGAATGATGGTATCCCTTAGGGAAATGGCAGCAAGGGACAGGAACAAACTCCAGGTGCACTCAGTGTGTACTCCTTGGGGCCTCATTCAACATGTTGAAGAGGCTATTCCGGTAGCCATTGAAGGGACAGAGTGCAACCAGTTGTAGATTGTGGCACATGTTGGAACAAAGGATGGCTGTCGTCTGGGCCCTGAGTTCATTCTTGGATCATCCCAGTGACTGGCAGAGATGGTTGAGAAGACCAGGCTTGTGCATGGGGTTTCAACGAAGCTCATAGTTTGCAGCCTTGTCCCTAGAACTGATCATGGCCCTTTGGTTCTGAGTCGTGTGGAAGGACTGAACCAGAGACTTTGAAGGCTCTGTGACAAGTTAGGCTGCGACTTTCTGGACTTACGCCATAGGGTTGAGAACTGTAGGCTCCCCCTAAAAAGGAAAGGCGTGCACTACACAGCAGAGGCTTCTAACAATACCACCACTTGCAAAGTAGGTTAGAAATCAGATTAATAATGTTGCTCATGCAGCATATGTTGTTTTATCAGACAACAACAAAGTTATTGACTGTGGATGGTATCGTCAGAATGGAAATAATGAAGTCACTGTAAAAAAGTCATTAATTTTGGCACTTATTTTGAATTGATTCCCACGTAGATTTTGTCGAAGTTGTTATGGCTCATCTTGTTGCTTCTAGGGTGATTCCACTTTGACTGCTAGAAGGTCCAGATCAGTATTTTAGCAATATCTGAAGACCTATCAAATGCGTTTTTCAGGAAATTCTCAATGATCAAACAATCCCAGATCAGATCAATGTGATGGTAGAAATAATTGTTGACTTGGTGTTCACGATCCACATTTTTATTAAACTTCTTGTAAATTCACACATATTTCTTCTTAATTGTCACATCATCAAAAAAAATAGTTTTGTATCAATCTTCATATATTTAATTTCCACTTTAACCAAACACAAGACTTGACTGTTCTTTTACAAAGCGAAATAACAACTTAACTTCTGCAAAGTGAAACAAAGACTGCTCTGTGCGCATTCGCGCCAAAACGGTTACAAGTGAGTCAAAGATTATGACAGTTTCACAGAAATGAATACACACAAGAACATATATCACTGTAATATATCGATACATCGGAGTACCTATACAATAATAAAACCAAATGTGAATATTGTCACAAAAATATGCCTGTTACTTCGCAGAAAAGTAATACGATATTACTGGTATCGAGAACTGGGGTTGGAGTGCCGTAATGGCCACGTAAATAAAGAACCATTACAGGCTACTACTCGTGTAGCTGACTGTCTGTGTGGTGTACACAAGGGTTTTATAGATTAAGCGATTCTCCACCCAATCCAGATAACGATAGCTGTAGGGAACCCAGAAGTATCGGTGTAAGATCGAAAGAAATGCCTCCCACAGGTGAGAGTATTAAAATCCTAATGGTAAACAGCTGTATCATTTGCAACAAAGGGCCAGAGTTTGAAGCACTCATAAAACGTAGTGAAGCTCACATAATACTAGGTTCAGAAAGCTGGTTGAAACCTGAAATTGATAGCAGTGAGATTTTGGGGGAAAACTGAAGTGTATATCGAATGGATTGGCAAATGTGAAATGAAGGTGGTGCATTTTTCGCAGTAGACAACAAAGTCAAATTCACCAAGGTAGAAATTGAAGTTGCATGTGAGGTTGTTTGGGCAAGACTCAGTATCAGGGGTGGGCATAAAATGGTAGCTGGACCATACCATTGCCCACCAGACTCATCTCCTGATGTAACCGAAAACTCTGGAGAAAATCTCAGTTCACTTGTATGTAAGTTCCCCAATCGTGCTGTATTCATTAGTGGATACTTAAATCATCCAACAATTAATTGAGAAAATTACAGTTTTATTAGTGGTGGGCAAGATAAGACATCTGTGGATCTTTACTAAGTACCTTATTTGAAAACACCCTTGAATAGATAGTTAGGAATCCCACTCATGATGGAAATATATTGGATATAATGGCAACAAAGACACCTGACCAATTTGAGGAGGTCCACATCGAAACTGGTATCAGTGACCATGACACAGTTGTGGCAACAATGATTACCAAAGCACAAAGGACAACGAAAACAAAACGGAAGATCTATGTATATATATATACACTCCTGGAAATGGAAAAAAGAACACATTGACACCGGTGTGTCAGACCCACCATACTTGCTCCGGACACTGCGAGAGGGCTGTACAAGCAATGATCACACGCACGGCACAGCGGACACACCAGGAACCGCGGTGTTGGCCGTCGAATGGCGCTAGCTGCGCAGCATTTGTGCACCGCCGCCGTCAGTGTCAGCCAGTTTGCCGTGGCATACGGAGCTCCATCGCAGTCTTTAGCACTGGTAGCATGCCGCGACAGCGTGGACGTGAACCGTATGTGCAGTTGACGGACTTTGAGCGAGGGCGTATAGTGGGCATGCGGGAGGCCGGGTGGACGTACCGCCGAATTGCTCAACACGTGGGGCGTGAGGTCTCCACAGTACATCGATGTTGTCGCCAGTGGTCGGCGGAAGGTGCACGTGCCCGTCGACCTGGGACCGGACCGCAGCGACGCACGGATGCACGCCAAGACCGTAGGATCCTACGCAGTGCCGTAGGGGACCGCACCGCCACTTCCCAGCAAATTAGGGACACTGTTGCTCCTGGGGTATCGGCGAGGACCATTCGCAACCGTCTCCATGAAGCTGGGCTACGGTCCCGCACACCGTTAGGCCGTCTTCCGCTCACGCCCCAACATCGTGCAGCCCGCCTCCAGTGGTGTCGCGACAGGCGTGAATGGAGGGACGAATGGAGACGTGTCGTCTTCAGCGATGAGAGTCGCTTCTGCCTTGGTGCCAATGATGGTCGTATGCGTGTTTGGCGCCGTGCAGGTGAGCGCCACAATCAGGACTGCATACGACCGAGGCACACAGGGCCAACACCCGGCATCATGGTGTGGGGAGCGATCTCCTACACTGGCCGTACACCACTGGTGATCGTCGAGGGGACACTGAATAGTGCACGGTACATCCAAACCTTCATCGAACCCATCGTTCTACCATTCCTAGACCGGCAAGGGAACTTGCTGTTCCAACAGGACAATGCACGTCCGCATGTATCCCGTGCCACCCAACGTGCTCTAGAAGGTGTAAGTCAACTACCCTGGCCAGCAAGATCTCCGGATCTGTCCCCCATTGAGCATGTTTGGGACTGGATGAAGCGTCGTCTCACGCGGTCTGCACGTCCAGCACGAACGCTGGTCCAACTGAGGCGCCAGGTGGAAATGGCATGGCAAGCCGTTCCACAGGACTACATCCAGCATCTCTACGATCGTCTCCATGGGAGAATAGCAGCCTGCATTGCTGCGAAAGGTGGATATACACTGTACTAGTGCCGACATTGTGCATGCTCTGTTGCCTGTGTCTATGTGCCTGTGGTTCTGTCAGTGTGATCATGTGATGTATCTGACCCCAGGAATGTGTCAATAAAGTTTCCCCTTCCTGGGACAATGAATTCACGGTGTTCTTATTTCAATTTCCAGGAGTGTATATACATTCAGTAAACTAGATAAAAAGTAAGTAGTATCATATCTCAGGAACTTGAAACTTTCTGCACAGGGCAGGAACATGTAGAGGAACTTTGGCCCAAGTTTAAAAGAATAATTGACCACGCTTTGCATAGATATGTACCCAATAGAACAGTTCATAATGGGAGGTAACCTCCACGGTATACAGTCATTGTAAAGAAGCTTCCAAAGAAACAGAGATTACTGCATAATAGATGTAAAAGAGAGCGGCGGGCTATAGATAGAGAGATGTTGAATGAAACGCGTTTGGCTGTCAAGAGAGCAACGTGTGATGCCTTCAATGACCATCGTAGCACAATATGGTCAAGTGATCTTTCACAGAACCCAAAGAAATTCTGGTCGTATGCAAAAGCTGTTATTGGCATCTCAGTTAGTGTCCAGTCTCTAGCGAACGAGACAGGAACTGAAATTGAGAGTAGAAAAGCAAAAGCTGAAATACTTAACTCCGTTTTCAAATGTTACTTTAAAAAGGAAAACGTAGGAGAATTTCCCCAGTTTAATTCTCGTACCACTGGAAAGTTGAGTGAAATAAGTATTTGTGTCACTGGTGTGGTGAAACACTCGATAACATTGAACAAACTCCAGGCCCCGATAGAATCCATGTCATATTCTATACTGAATTTGCGGCCGACTTAACTCCTCCTCTAACTATAATCTATCGTAGATCCCTCGAACAAAAACCATGCCCAGTTCTTGGAAAAATGCACAGGTCACACTTGTCTACAAGAAGGGTACTAGAAGTGATCCGCAAAACCACCGTCAAATATCCTTGATATCAATTTATTGTAGAATCTTAGAACACATTGTGAGCTCAAAAATAATGAGGTATCTTGAACAGAATGACCTCCACAATGCCAACCCGCATGGATTTCGGAAACATCGATCATGTGAAGCTCAGCTCCCACTTTTTTCACATGACATGCTGAAAGTTTTAAATGATCAATGCAACCAGGTATATGCAGTGTTTCTTGATTTCCGGAAAGCATTTGACTCAGTACCGCACCTACGCTTATTGTCAAAAGTACGATCATGTGGGGTATCAAGTGAATTTTGTAACTGGATTGAGGAGTTTTTGGTAGGGAGGATACAGCATGTTATCTTGTCTGAAGAGTCACCTTCAGATGTAGAAGTAATTTCGGGTGTGCCCTGAGGAAGCGTGTTGGGACCCTTGCTGTTCACATTGTATATCAATGCCCTTGCAGACAATATTAATAGAAAAATGAGGCTTTTTGCAGATGATGGAGTTATCTATAATGAAGTAATCTCTGAAAGAAGCTCAAAATGGTTCAAATGGCTCTAAGCACTATGGGACTTAACATCTGAGGTCATCAGTCCCCTAGACTTAGAACTACTTAAACCTAACTAACCTATGGACATCACACACATCCATGCCCGAGGCAGGGTTCGAACCTGCGACCGTAGCAGCAGCGCGGTTCCGGACTGAAGCGCCTAGAACCGCTCGGCCACAAGGGACCGGCCTGAAAGAAGTTGCATAAATATACAGTCAGGTCTTGATAAGATTTCAATGTGGTGCAGAGATTGTCAGCTTTGTTCAGAATGTTCAGAAATGTATAATTTAGCGCTTCACAAAACGAAAATACATAGTATCCTATAACTATAATATCAGTGAGCCACTGTTGGAATCGGCCAACGCATACAAATACCTGGGTGTAACACTGTGTAGGAATATGAAATGGATTGACCACATAGGTTCAAATTATGGGTAAAGCAGGTGGTAGACTTCGTTTTATTGGTAGAATACTATGGAAGTGCTATAAGTCTACAAAGCAGATTGCTTATAAATCGTTCGTGCGACCGGTTCTAGAATATTGCTCAAGTGTGTGGGACCTGTACCAGATAGGACTAACAGTGGATATTGAACGAATACAGAGAAGGGCAGCACGAATGGTCACAGGTTTGTTTAATCGGTAGGAGAGTGTCAGAGAGATACTGAAGGAACTGATCTGGGAGACTCTTGAACATAGATTAAACTATCCCGAGAAAGTCTTTTAATAGAGTTTCAAGAACTGGCTTTAAATGTGTACTCTAGGAATATACTGCTACTCCCTATATATTGCTCGCATAGGGATCGTGAGGATAAATTAAAATAATTACTGCACATACAGAGGCATTCAAGCAATCATTCTTCCCACGCTTCATACGAGAATGGAACAGGAATAAAACCTAATAACTGGTACAATGGGACATAATGTCTGCCGTACACCTCACGGTGGTTTGCAGGGTACAGATGTAGATGTAGAAACTACTCACTGGTGACCACATCACAAAGAGTAATGTGGTCCACCCCACATATATAGACAGACGAAAGAAAATCAAGTAATTAAATTTCTGCCGCAAATAAATCGTAGTGCTAAATACACTCCTGGAAATTGAAATAAGAACACCGTGAATTCATTGTCCCAGGAAGGGGAAACTTTATTGACACATTCCTGGGGTCAGATACATCACATGATCACACTGACAGAACCACAGGCACATAGACACAGGCAACAGAGCATGCACAATGTCGGCACTAGTACAGTGTATATCCACCTTTCGCAGCAATGCAGGCTGCTATTCTCCCATGGAGACGATTGTAGAGATGCTGGATGTAGTCCTGTGGAACGGCTTGCCATGCCATTTCCACCTGGCGCCTCAGTTGGACCAGCGTTCGTGCTGGACGTGCAGACCGCGTGAGACGACGCTTCATCCAGTCCCAAACATGCTCAATGGGGGACAGATCCGCAGATCTTGCTGGCCAGGGTAGTTGACTTACACCTTCTAGAGCACGTTGGGTGGCACGGGATACATGCGGACGTGCATTGTCCTGTTGGAACAGCAAGTTCCCTTGCCGGTCTAGGAATGGTAGAACGATGGGTTCGATGACGGTTTGGATGTACCGTGCACTATTCAGTGTCCCCTCGACGATCACCAGTGGTGTACGGCCAGTGTAGGAGATCGCTCCCCACACCATGATGCCGGGTGTTGGCCCTGTGTGCCTCAGTCGTATGCAGTCCTGATTGTGGCGCTCACCTGCACGGCGCCAAACACGCAAACGACCATCATTGGCACCAAGGCAGAAGCGACTCTCATCGCTGAAGACGACACGTCTCCATTCGTCCCTCCATTCACGCCTGTCGCGACACCACTGGAGGCGGGCTGCACGATGTTGGGGCGTGAGCGGAAGACGGCCTAACGGTGTGCGGGACCGTAGCCCAGCTTCATGGAGACGGTTGCGAATGGTCCTCGCCGATACCCCAGGAGCAACAGTGTCCCTAATTTGCTGGGAAGTGGCGGTGCGGTCCCCTACGGCACTGCGTAGGATCCTACGGTCTTGGCGTGCATCCGTGCGTCGCTGCGGTCCGGTCCCAGGTCGACGGGCACGTGCACCTTCCGCCGACCACTGGCGACAACATCGATGTACTGTGGAGACCTCACGCCCCACGTGTTGAGCAATTCGGCGGTACGTCCACCCGGCCTCCCGCATGCCCACTATACGCCCTCGCTCAAAGTCCGTCAACTGCACATACGGTTCACGTCCACGCTGTCGCGGCATGCTACCAGTGCTAAAGACTGCGATGGAGCTCCGTATGCCACGGCAAACTGGCTGACACTGACGGCGGCGGTGCACAAATGCTGCGCAGCTAGCGCCATTCGACGGCCAACACCGCGGTTCCTGGTGTGTCCGCTGTGCCGTGCGTGTGATCATTGCTTGTACAGCCCTCTCGCAGTGTCCGGAGCAAGTATGGTGGGTCTGACACACCGGTGTCAATGTGTTCTGTTTTCCATTTCCAGGAGTGTATATCCGAGTTCTTGTATGCACGGACGCTTGACAACACAAGCGCCCTCCTCCACCACAACATTTGCACCTTACACTAAACAAATCCTTCCAGTCGCACACACTCGCAATAGGGAAGCATGCGCCGTGCGCCAACTGCTGGGAACCACGCTGGCCGGGGCATCACGTATTGTCACGTGCCAGCCAGAAGAGGCCCGCCCATGTTTCGGCCAAGCTGGCACTTGTGTGCACATATCGAGACGTAGCAGACGCTCAGAGGCCAGAGAGATCGTCACTGTGATTGCCAAGCAGTCGACCAGCCAGTTTACATGGAGACATGGGGGCATAATCTTCCAGGGCAAACACTCGTCATAGTGAATCTTCTCATACAACACACACGTCCGCTCCTGGCGCCGCTCGACCAGCATAATGAGTATCAGGTCGCTATTTGGCCGTACAGAGTACGCCACCGGCAGCACATGTCCCTCTCGCTACGGTCAAGAACCGACAGGTCGAAACAGTCTTTGTAACTAACTGGTTGTCATGGGCTAAACCACGGCTTCTGGTCTGCCGCTGGCCGCAGACGCTGTGAGACAAGATGTGGCTTGGACATTTAGTTCTAACTGCGGTTCCAACCCCAACATAGACTCTCCCCAGTTTAAAGAATCCACTTTACCCAATCCGAGGCAAGGATGCTGTTCTCGGTATACCTTGAATTTCTCAAGCTAAATGTAGATTCATTGCTTTATATGAGTTACTTCGAAAGACAGAGGAAATGGGAGAATACACTCATTTTCACATCGCTGAAGTATCGTTACTAGTTGTGAAAATCCTGGACAACAGTTTGGCCTAGGGTACATTTCCTCTAAGTATTCTCCCAGCAGGTAAAAAAAAAAAAAAAAAAAAAAAAAATCTGTTCTTATCAGCTTAGTATCTGCTATGTCCTGCATCACAGGACTAGAATATTAAACTCAGTTTTGCCACATAACGGGGCGCTAAGAGCACGCTCTACCTGTCACAGGATGCCTCCTCGCTTTAGAACTCTCTTAAAGTAAACAAATGCTTCAAAACATTTGAAGTCTCTTTAGGTAGCAGCACAGAGGAGTTGTATGTATTTAAGTTTATACCATGTATCACTTTATAAATTCAGTAATATAGCTCGTTTTATTACGGTGGTCATCTCTCCCTTAATAGGTGGGATATTGAAATTTTGTTAAAAGATATCGTCGCAACGAAAATACGCCTGATTACCATTCCATCTCTCAAATCATATCTGTGGTACTCTAACCCTCGCTTCCATCCGCCCGGTTGCACATCACTGATATCAAATTGATAGGCTAATTGGTTAAATTGGTCATGAGATTCATTTTAGATTGCGAGTAATTTTTTCCAGCAGTCGGGTTTCACTCATCATGTAACTGAAATGGGAATCCCTGGAGGAAAGACGATGATCTTTTCAGGGAACACTATTGAGAGAAAACGTTTGAAGCTGACCTCAGAGAGATTCTACCGCCTCCATAGTACATTTCACATAGGGAACAGGAAGATAGAAAACGAGAAATTAGTGCTGTATTTACGAATGGAATAGGGAAGGGAATGACTATCAGCGGTACAGTGTACCCTCCCCCAAAAACCATATAATGGCTTGCGAAGTAAGCATATAGGTGTAAATGCAAATTTAGTCTACCTATTAGGATGTACTCTATCCATTTATGGACACACAAAACTCACAGAACTCTTATTTATGAGAAAACAAAAGACACAACTTCTGCTGCTGATTGTCTCTCGATAAAAATCTTCGTATTGACCCTTAATTTTCTCATTGCAGTCGCTTCTCAAGACTATGTGAGAGGTATATTCGCCCACAATACTTAGAAAAAGATATACGTGTAGAACTCACCTCTAAAATTCTTTCTTCTCAGAGTATCGCTTACCTGCCACATTCTCACGAATCTTCCAGTCTTAGATACATAGCATTTGAATCCGCCTGATTTCGACGAGTAACAGATGTCCCCCGCCAATTCACAGACCCTTGCTGATTCTTCGAAATAGTTTCTTGTGCTTCCTTGTCGGTTTTATCCTAAACTCCTCTTGCTGTCGCGCAGTCGCTCCCATACAGGAGAAATGGTAGCTTCGTGTTGACACCATGTCTTGCAGTGATGTGTTTGGAGAATTTACTACACAGATAATTGTTAAATGAGCCACACGTGTTCTTCTTTAATATAAGATCCCAGAGCGGAGAACGCTGTTGGAGATGTCCGCCAGGGACAGATGTATCTCCGGCGGCAGCATCTTCAATAGGCAGTTGGTGGCACCATCTGTGCCAGCCCCCTTCTTTGGGTTGAGGCGGTGGTTCTGCAGGTCGACTTTCTTGGCCGTGATCGGCTCGATCACGTCGTCCTCGTCTCTGGTGGCGAGGAAGACCTACAAGGGTTCTTCAACTAGATGGAAGTGATCGACATCGATCGCGCCAGCGTCAGCTGAAAATTGTCGGCAAACGCGTCTGCAAAGGTGGAGGCTTTGGAGTCAGGCTCGCAGACGATGTCAGCACCCACTTGGAGGGGTGAAACACGTTGGTGGCGACGAATGAAGCGTTTGGCAGTCCGCCAGGCACTTCCCTCTGTCGTCTTTAGGATGGCCACAAGGCGAGCCCAGTCCTGATTGCGGTGGTCATCGATGGCGGCCCGAATCTCGCGCCGCGCCGTGTTGAGGCGGCGCTTCGTCTCGGGTAGTCGTGTGAGCTGCCATTCCCGGAAGAGGCGATTCTTGTTTGTGATCGCCTTGAAAATGTGCGGCGAAAGTTGGCGCAACATCTCTCGCAGCCTTCGCGGCCGTCTGGAAGAGGCCGACTCTGCTGCGCCGATTGTGTGCCGCGTGAAGAAGGTCAGCGCCCCGTCGGCGCCGTCCATGGCAGGATCGGGCGCGTCCTCGAGACGATTGAGCGGCTCAACACAGAAGCGGGCCTCGTCGATGCCGCTGAAGTTGCGGCGGTCGGTCGGCAAGGAGGCGCCAAAGACGTCCTTTTCGAAGACCACCAGGAGGTGGGCAGAAGACAGGGCGGAGCGGCCGACGTGAGGATAGTCGGACACTCCGAGATGGGGGAAGACCATGTGGTCATATGGCATCAGGACTATTGCCCCGTGTCGTTGTGGGGCGCGAAGGAGGCGACGACCGCTGGCGTTGCTGGTGCGGGAGTTCCATTGCGTGCTCTTTGCATTTAAATCGCCCGCAATGAAGAGCTTCCCGGCAACGCCAACAGGGCGTCTAAGTCAGCCTCGAAGAGCAGTCCCCTCGGCGGCCAGTAGGCCGTAACGAAGGTAATAACCCCGTCGTAGTGGCAACAGCTACCCCAGTGGCCTCAAACGCGGCGAGGGGGGAAGCTGTGCTTCATGTTGCTCGAGTGAGGCCTTAACGTAGACAGCAGTCCCTCCGCCATGGGTCAGCCTGTCGGTGCTGTAACACCGATAGATGGCACCCGTCATGTCAACGTCTGGCTTCACGAAGGTCTCGCACACGAGGCAAATGTCAGTTGCCTCATCGCGGAACAACCCCCTGAATTCTCCTTGCTGGGGAGCCAAACTGTTTGCGTTAAACGTGCAAATGTTAGCCCACGGATATGGTCATTATCCATCGTGGGCTGCAGAGACGAAGCCGACCTGGAGGGCCGTCGTGACGGCGGTGACAAGCACCGGGAGTTGCTCAAGCAGCTGGCTCAGTGACCGCAGAAGCGACTGGAGTTCAGCTGCATCGTTAGCTGTGGAGGTGGCGGGGGCCGCTGGGGCGGCTGGTCGCGGCCGCTCGATATGTGGTGACTGTCGTGCGGTCGTGCGACATCGGGGACCGGTCTCGATTGCGACACACCACGAGTTGCCGGAGGCGTGAAGGAGGCAATCTGTTGCGCAATTGCGGGTATGGCCCACCTCGCGTGGGCGGGTGCGGCTATCGGGCCTCCTTTTATACTCTAAAGATTCAAGATGGCGCCACTTCCGATCACGTGATCTTCCGGTCGTACATTCGATATCTGATTGTACTTGAAATCCAATTGTAAACTCCTAGCCGAATTGCGCTATTTGAGTGCAAGGTGTTCATGGAAGGGAGGGAGACTGTCCCTCGTGAGTACCACACTAATACACACCGTACAGTCCCACTATCACACACGGATACAACGGTACACTATTCCATCCTGCTATTGCACTGCACCACCCGGCCGAAACCATGTCCAGGTATGCAGTACTTTGCAAATACTGTGCTGTACGACGCTGTCCGATACCAAGTTGATTCAGCCCCATCTTCTACTGACCGGATATTGCGCTGTAGTATCCTATTCAGAAACGCGTGAAAGTACAGCGCTGTAAAATACATTCCGACTAAAGCATTGGTACTATCCCATGCATAAGGCCGGTACTCGTGAGAGGCAGTCTCCCTCCCTCCAACGGACACTTTGCACGCACAAAATGGGGCAATTCGGCTAGGAGTTTACAATTAGATTGCAAGTAATATCAAATTTAGAATGTCTGACAGCCATCTTGGATCTTTAGAGTATAAAAGGAGCTTCACAGCTGCAACCCCACTGAGGAACGCTTTGGTTTACAGCTGGAGAACCTGGACAATCTTGTTTCTGACATTGGCAACATAAATTACACAGGCAATGGTGCCCTACTTAGCAAGAAGAATTTAAATGAACTTACTCCTATTACAGAACCCTTTTGCGATAACATTATGGTAGCTAAAATCTGTGATCAAGTGGAATGTCGAGATCAGTTAGAGAAGGGACGATCTATAATGTTAAAGGAGGAGATGTGAGGCTCATTTAACAATTACCTACGTAGTAAATTCTCCAAATACATCACTGCAAGACATGGTGTCAACGCGAAGCTACCATTTATCCGGTATGGGAGCGATGGCCTGACAGCAAGACGAACCTTGAATAAAACCGACAAGGAAGCACAAGAAACCATTTCGAAGAGCGATGAAAATCCTGTGGCTATACCATATAAAGTGGAATTAGCTGACTTAAAATGGATGTTCTAATGTGAGAGCTGCCTGGAATATTGCAACAGCTACATGTAGATGATTATTACCTTTTGGATTTGGACATAACACTAGACCTTGGCGGAATTTTTCATAAAATGGAGATGTGCGACAACTTAATATCAAACGACGACTTCTGCATGGATGGAGACCGCCAGGGAAGCAGCAGTGTGATTGTGGACAACGATAAGATGGTTGGAATAGACTACTTAACGTGGATGACCTCTAGCTGTAGAATAAATATACATAACAAATTTATACGTCAAATCACAAGCCCAGGCGTGAATGAAGTTATCTGTAACCACCTTATTATTTTGTAAAGCGTCCAGACAGCCGACTGCAGGAAGCTTTTACGTCCTCATTGGGTAAACGACATGGTATTACCAGATTAGAGGCTACAATATACAACTAAACAATGGATCGTGTGTTTGACCCTTTGCGAAAATATTGAAGTGTTTTAAGCTCTAGCAAACAGTGTTTACAATGCACTTCACTGCACTCTGTGTCAACACATCCATATGGTGTCAGCTAACTAATAACTTAAGTTAATGTGATGCATGTACGAAAAAGAAAACAGGAAATGGCTGAGGTCGAAGCCAGAAAACGAAAACATGAGTATATGGCGAAGACAACTGCCATAAAGGAAGAATATAAACTGTAATTGGAAAAACAAGAAGCTATTGCAAATGTATGGGGAGGGCTTACTTATTGCTTTAAACACATTGTGTGACGAACCCTGGCTACCACTGGGGAATGTAAAATATCTGCGTTTATTGTTAATAACAATGGTAAGTGGCCAAATGTTGAAGTCCTCGCCGACAAGGATGGATTGGAGGACGTTTACTACATTAAAGGACATACGAAACTGCGGTAACAGAAGCAGACGTGTGTGTTGTGTGAGAAGACTCAACATGATGAGTGTTTGCCTTGGGCGATTATTCCCCCATGTGAATTGACTGGTTGCGGTGGAAATTTAATTTCTTGGATGTCACGGTGACAGTCTCTCCAGCTTCTGAGCATGTCATATGGCCGGAGATGAGCTGGCTGGCCAATACATGTGCGGGGCTCTCCCAACTGGCACGCATGTGAAGACATAATATTCCAGCTGACGCTCAAACGAAGATGTGATGTCCCAGCTACGGGAGTTCCCAGCACTCAACGGACGGAGCGTCTTTCGTGATCACGAGTGTGTGCAATTGGAAGGTTTTTTTTCACCAGGTATGTTAAGTGTAAGATGGAAACTTTGCGGTGGAGGAGTGTGCTTGTGTTGTCAAAAGTCCATGCATACAAGATTTCAGGTAAATTTAGCTCTACGATCAATTTGCGGTGGAAATTTAATTACTTGATTTGCTTTCGTCTCTCTATACACATGGGATGGTCCACGTCGCTCTTTATGATGTGATCACCAATCAGCGGTTTCCACCAATGCCGCTTGGGGTACTTGGATGGCTCACTAGTTGTCTGCGGACACTGTGAGAGGCAGACACGTTGTCATGACGGTCCCAGCGAAGTACAGTAAGGGAATTATTTTCTAGCACCGTGCAGCTGCTCGGCGTTGTTACCGAGTGCCTGTTTTATAGAGTCTATTTGTGGTATACGTTTAAGGCTGGGTTTTCCGCGATCTTTGTGGAATGTTTAGTCCTTTATTAGCGATGTTTATTTTTTCCTTATATGTTATTCCCACCGCCAACATATAGTACTGAAATCAGAGCAGGACATCACATCCACATCTGATGTTTGTGGCAGCAGAAAACTGTTGCTTCCTACCAACTCTTACTTGTAGGCACAAGTGCACAAAGGGTTGCTGTCACCTAACACATGGTTCGGGGCTTAGTGCGCCACACAAGCCAGCCCTGTATGCGGGGCTCTGATTTGTGCAGGTGGGAATACGCGAGACGGCCAAGGGTATATGACGAGTGTTTTTCCCTCATATTGCAATATTCCACACATTCAATCAATTTGATGAGATATTTTCTACCAAATATGCAAGCGATCAGTCAAAGGTGCACAATATTTATGGGAAACTAATGGGTTGTGGGACCGATGCAGTAAGGATTTTGACCAACCAAATGTGAGGTGACATCATAAGAGTGGAGGTACTGCAATTGAGTTATTTTCCACCAGGGACGACCCTTGTCTCCCGCATACTGATTAAATGACGAATATGCAGCAATATATTGTTGACACTGATTTGATTTTCGTGTTGCAATATCCTTCCTCTACAGCACAGACTGAGTCTTTCCCAGTCCATTTTACATGTGGGGGAGGTGGTGAAGTGCGGCAGGGAATATAGGGGGCGAGGGAAACTGGGGGATTTTCCAGGAGGGGGAAAAGTGGCGCAGAACTGAACAAGTGCCCCTTTCCTAGAGGGATGGAGAGGAGGAAGGCAAAGGGAGATGGTGTGCGTTGTTTCTCGGAAGGACAGATTATCCCCAGGTGATCATGAATCAATTAGCGTAACAATAAAAAAAATGGTTCAAATGGCTCTGAGCACCATGGGACTCAACTGCTGTGGTCATTAGTCCCCTAGAACTTAGAACTACTTAAACCTAACTAACCTAAGGACATCACACACATCCATGCCCGAGGCAGGATTCGAACCTGCGACCGTAGCAGCAGCGCGGCTCCGGACTGGAGCGCCTGGAACCGCACGGCCACCGCGGCCGGCTAGCATAACAATAGGTATCCACTATCAATCATAAATTACTCAGCAGACCAACAGGTTAAGTGGAAGGCGATTGGAGAAGGATGATTTAACTGACCAATTTAATTAATTAGCATATCACTTTGATATCAAAAGTGCACCAGAACCCCCCAACAGTACTACAAGTGCTCTTTTGTTGTGAGGTTGGTGGACTGCAATGGCGACATTCAAGAACATTTTCTAGGTTTTCATTATGTTAGCCAAGCTGAAACTGCTGCTACTTTATTCACTGTGCTGAGTGGTATGTTTCAGAATTATGATATGAAGAACGAAGTGGTGGCCCACACCTGTAGATGGTGCTTATGTTCTGGTAGGAGAATTAAATTGCCTGCAAGCTAAGGTCCGTGCAATTGCTTCGCAAGCTCTTTTTACTCACTGTTTGCTCGTCATTTAAATTAAGTTTTGAGAAGAGCTGGTCTTGTATAAAACCAGTAAAGAATTTTTCTCCACGCTTCAGGGTATTCCCGCTTTCTTCCACCAGTCTTCTAAACGCACAGCAGTTCTCGACAGTATTGCTGGTAAACGCATTGCTTCCAACAGTGAAAGGAGATGGAACAGTAGCGCCTGAATAATATCTGCCATTCTCGAAAACCGTCCGGAATGTTTCAAAAATAGCATCCTAGACTGTGGCTTTGTTTTCCTTCCGCTTGTTTTTCAGAATATATCTTTAAAGACCGAAGTGCTTTTCAACGTACTTCAGAAAAAAAGCCAATGTTGCACAGTTTTGCAACAATGCTGCCTCAGAATGCATAACTCACACGAAAAACTTACGAAATGAAGATAAATTAATCGACTTTAAATTCCATGAAATGCTCAATTAGTTCACAACCTGAAGCTTCCATGAACAGAGTTGAAATGATGGATGAATAAACTGGCAACCCACTGATGCGATAATACAAATAGGCGTACTTCGAGGTATTGGATAATACGGTAACACAACTGGAAACAGGATTTTCACATTGCTGTAAACTTCTCTCAATTAAATTAAGCGATACTAATCAGTTCGCCAGTTATGATCTGCGTTTCCCTGTAGATGGTGTGGATTCATTAATACGAATGTATGGTGCGTTCTTCAGTCGCTTGCAGTTGCATGTAGCACTGTAGACTGTATTTTCTTCCCAGCATAAATAAACATTTCACTCTGTCAGTTTGGGAGACTTAATTAAAAGAATGACTGAGAATGAAACTGGTCAAATTCTTCCAGAAGCCTTCGAATTATTTTGTGTAATTGCTTTCACTCCTGCAGTATCTGCTTCAGTAGAAACGAGTTCTTCTGGTCTTGAACGCGTAAAAACGTATTTGAGGCTCAGTATGACCCAGGATCGCTTATCAGCCCTTGCCAAAGGCGCCGATACGATAATTTTCAGGCAAAGTGGAGTATTTTTAATATTTTGGAAGATGAATGGTGATTTGTAAGTAGATATTAAAAAGTTCCAGTTCTGGTCTGGTTAAAAAGCTGTGTAATACTGACATTCAAATCATTTTCTTGACAAACAATCGTTTGACTACATTATACAGGGTTGTCCATTGATAGTGACCGGGCCAAATATCTCACGAAATAAGCATCAAATGGAAAAACTTCAAAGAGCGAAACTCGTCTAGCTTGAAGGGGGAAACCAGATGGCGCTATGGTTGGCCCGCTAGATGGCGCTGCCATAGGTCAAACGGATATCAACTGCGTTTTTTAAAACAGGAACCCCCATTGTTTATTACATATTCGTGTAGTACGTAAAGAAATATGAATGTTTTGGTTGGACCACTTTTTTCGCTTTGTGATAGATGGCGCTGTAATAGTCACACACGTATAAGTACGTGGTATCACGTAACATTCCGCCAGTGGGGACGGTATTTGCTTCGTGATACATTACCCGTGTTAAAATAGACTTTTTACCAATTGCTGAAAAGGTCGATATCGTGTTGATGTATGGCTATTGTGATCAAAATGCCCAACGGGTGTATGCTATGTATGCTGCTCGGTATCCTGGACGACATCATCCAAGTGTCCGGACAGTTTGCCGGATAGTTGCGTTATCTAAGGAAACAGGAAGTGTTCAGCCACATGTGAAACGTCAACCACAACCTGCAACAAATGATGATGCCCAAGTAGGTGTTTTAACTGCTGTCGTGGCTAATCCGCACATCAGTAGCAGACAAAAGTGCGCGAGAATCAGGAATCTCAAAAACGTCGGTGTTGAGAATGCTACATCAACATCGATTGCACCCGTACCATATTTCTATGCACCAGGAATTTCATGGCGACGACTTTGAATGTCGTGTACAGCTCTGCCACTGGGCACAAGAGAAATTACGGGACGATGACAGATGTTTTGCACGCGTCCTATTTAGCGACGAAGCGTCATTCACCAACAACGGTAACGTAAACCTCCATAATATGCAACATCAGCGACCTTAGTGGGTTAATGTACCGTGCGGCATTATGGGAGGAGGAATAATTGCCCCCCATTTTATCGATGGCAATCTAAATGGTGCAATGTATGCTGATTTCCTACGTAATGTTCTACCGATGTTACTACAAGATGTTTCACTGCAGCCGGCCGACGTGGCCGTGCGGTTCTAGGCGCCTTAAGTCTGGAACCGCGTGACCGCTACGGTCGCAGGTTCGAATCCTGCCTCGGGCATGGATGTGTGTGATGTCCTTAGGTTAGTTAGGTTTAAGTAGTTCTAAGCTCAAGGGGACTGATGACCATAGATGTTAAGTCCAATAGTGCTCAGAGCCATTTGAACCATTTTTTTGTTTCACTGCATGACAGAATGGCGATGTACTTCCAACATGATGGATGTCCGGCACATAGCTCGCGTGCGGTTGAAGCGGTATTGAATAGCATATTTTTGATTACAGGTGGATTGGTCGTCGAAGCACCATACCATGGCCCGCACGTTCACCGGATCTCACGTCCCAGGATTTTTTTCTGTGGGGAAAGTTGAAGGATATTTGCAATCGTGATCCATCGACAACGCCTGACAACATGCGTCAGCGCATTGTCAATGCATGTGCGCACGTTACGGAAGGCGAACTACTCGCTGTTGAGAGGAATGTCGTTACACGTATTGCCAAATGCATTGAGGTTGACGGACATCATTTTGAGCATTTATTGCATTAATGTGGTATTTACAGGTAATCACGCTGTAACAGCATGCGTTCTCAGAAATGATAAGTTCACAAAGGTACATGTATCACATGAGAACATTCGAAATAAAATGTTCATAGGTACCTACGTCCTGTATTTTAATTTAAAAAACCTACCTGTTACGAACCGTTCGTCTAAAATTGTGAGCCATATGTTTGTGGCCATTACAGTGCTATCTATCACAAAGCGAAAAAAGTGGTCCAACTAAAACATTCATATTTCTTTACGTACTACACGAATATGTTATAAAAATGGGGGGTTGCTATCTAAAAAAAACGCAGTTGATATCCGTTTGACCTATGGCAGCGCCATCTAGCGGGCCAACCATAGCGCCATCTGGTTCAAATGGTTCAAATGGCTCTGAGCACTATGGGACTTAACCTCTGAGGTCATCAGTCCCCTAGAACTTAGAACTACTTTAACCTAACTAACCTAAGGACATCACACACATCCATGCCCGAGGCAGGATTCGAACCTGCGACCGTAGCGGTCGCGCGGTTCCAGACTGTAGCGCCTAGAACCGCTCTGCCACCCTGGCCGGCTGCCATCTGGTTTCCCCCTTCAAGCTAGATAAGTTTCGTTCTTTGTAATTATTTCGTTTGACGCTTATTTCGTGAGATATTTGGCCCGGTCACGATCAATGAAACACCCTGTATTTTTCCTTTTCCTGTGAGCTGGATAGGGTGGGGAGGGGGCAGCGGCACAGTTCCCTTGCCAGTGGGTATGGAGGCCCATGGCCCCTGCTTTTACCTCAGTTGAAAACTCAGCACTACGAATACTTTAAAGCCGAGGCACGTCTTATGACGATGTCATCGAAATTAACTTGTTTTACGGATAACAACGTCCCAACGACCATCTACCAGTTCCTGTGTAAATAAAAATGAGTGTTTTCATTATCATTATGTCCGCCCCAGTAGCTGAGTGGTCAGCGTGACGGATTGCCGTCCTCTGGGCCCGGGTTCGATTCCCGGCTGGGTCGGAGATTTTCTCCGCTCAGGGACTGGGTGTTGTGTTGTGTTCATCATCATTTCATCCCCATCCGGCGTGCAGGTCGCCCAATGTGGCGCCGAATGTAATAAGACCTGCGCCAAGGCGGCCGGACCTGCCCCGCGAGGGGCCTCCCGGCCAATGACGCCAAACGCTCATCATCATCATCATCATTATCATTATTATTTCTTTCTTTTCTCAGACGTTATGTCTGGTCAAAAATGGAAAGTGAGGCGGACCTTGATCAAGCGTGACTTCCTTTTAACTGTACGGTATATGTTATATTGCATTTAGGAACTTTTGGGTAACTGAACATGTATCAATAATTACGGATTTCTGTAGTTGTATATATAAGTTTGGATGTAGCTGTATTGCATTGATGTACGGGTGGATATTGTGTGGTATGACTCCTGTAGTTGATAGTATAATTGGTATAATGTCAACTTTATCCTGATGCCACATGTACTTGACTTCCTCAGCCAGTTGGATGAATTTTTCAATTTTTTCTCCTGTTTTCTTTTGTATATTTGTTGTATTGGGTATGGATATTTCGATTAGTTGTGTTAATTTCTTCTTTTTATTGGTGAGTATGATGTCAGGTTTGTTATGTGGTGTTGTTTTATCTGTTATAATGGTTCTGTCCCAGTATAATTTGTATTCATCATTCTCCAGTACACTTTGTGGTGCATACTTGAATGTGGGAACGTGTTGTTTTATAAGTTTCTGTTGTAAGGCAAGCTGTTGATGTATTATTTTTGCTACATTGTCATGTCTTCTGGGGTATTCTGTATTTGCTAGTATTGTACACCCACTTGTGATGTGATCTACTGTTTCTATTTGTTGATTGCAAAGTCTGCATTTATCTGTTGTGGTATTGGGATCTGTAATAATATGCTTACTGTAATATCTGGTGTTTATTGTTTGATCCTGTATTGCAATCATGAATCCTTCCGTCTCACTGTATATATTGCCTTTTCTTAGCCATGTGTTGGATGCGTCTTGATCGATGTGTGGCTGTGTTAGATCATATGGGTGCTTGCCATGTAGTGTTTTCTTTTTCCAATTTACTTTCTTCGTATCTGTTGATGTTATGTGATCTAAAGGGTTGTAGAAGTGGTTATGAAATTGCAGTGGTGTAGGCGATGTATTTATATGAGTGATTGCTATGTGTATTTTGCTAGTTTCTGCTCATTCTAGAAAGAATCTTCTTAAATTGTCTACCTGTCCATAATGTAGGTTTTTTATGTCGATAAATCCCCTTCCTCCTTCCTTTCTGCTTAATGTGAATCTTTCAGTTGCTGAATGTATTCTATATTTGTGGCATTGTGATTGTGTAAGTGTATTGAGTGCTTCTAGGTCTGTGTTACTCCATTTCACTACTACACTTCACTACATTATTATTATTATTATTATTATTATTTTCTTTATATTCTCAGACGTTATGTCTGGTCAAAAACGAACAGTGACGCGGACCTTGATCAAGCGTGACTTCCTTTTAACTGTACGGTATATGTTATAATGCATTTAGGAACTTTCGGGTCATTGAGCATGTATCAATAATTACAGATTTTTGTAGTTGTATATATATGTTTGGATGTAGCTGTATTGCATTGATGTACTGGTGGATATTGTGAGGTATGACTCCTGTAGTTGATAGTATAATTGGTATAATGTCAACTTTATCCTGATGCCACATGTCCTTGACTTCCTCAGCCAGTTGGATGCATTTTTCAATTTTTTCTCCTGTTTTCTTTTGTATATTTGTTGTATTGGGTATGGATATTTCGATTAGTTGTGTTACTTTCTTCTTTTTATTGGTGAGTATGATGTCAGGTTTGTTATGTGGTGTTGTTTTATCTGTTACAATGGTTCTGTTCCAGTATAATTTGTATTCATCATTCACCAGTACATTTTGTGGTGCATACTTGTATGTGGGAACGTGTTGTTTCATAAGTTTCTGTTGTAAGGCAAGCTGTTGATGTATTATTTTTGCTACATTGTCATGTCTTCTGGGGTATTCTGTATTTGCTAGTATTGTACATCCACTTGTGATGTGATCTACAGTTTCTATTTGTTGTTTGCAAAGTCTGCATTTATCTGTTGTGGTGTTGGGATCTTTAATAATATGCTTGCTGTAATATCTGGTGTTTATTGTTTGATCCTGTATTGCAATCATGAATCCTTCCGTCTCACTGTATATATTGCCTTTTCTTAGCCATGTGTTGGATGCGTCTTGATCTATGTGTGGCTGTGTTAGATGATACGGGTGCTTGCCATGTAGTGTTTTCTTTTTCCAATTTACTTTCTTCGTATCTGTTGATGTTATGTGATCTAAAGGGTTGTAGAAGTGGTTATGAAATTGCAATGGTGTACTTGATGTATTTATATGAGTGATTGCTATGTGTATTTTGCTAGTTTCTGCTCGTTCTATAAAGAATTTTTTTTAAATTGTCTACCTGTCCATAATGTGGTCTTTTATATCTATAAATCCCCTACCACCTTCCTTTCTGCTTAACCTGAATCTTTCTGTTGCTGAATGTATGTGATGTATTCTATATTTGTGGCATTGTGATCGTGTAAGTTTATTGAGTGCTTCTAGGTCTGTGTCACTCCATTTCATTACTCCAAATGAGTAGGTCAATACTGGTATAGCATAAGTATTTATAGCTTTTGTCTTGTTTCTTGCTGTCAATTCTGTTTTCAGTATTTTTGTTAGTCTTTGTCTATATTTTTCTTTTAGTTCTTCTTTAATATTTGTATTATCTATTCCTATTTTTTGTCTGTATCCTAGATATTTATAGGCATCTGTTTTTTCCATCGCTTCTATGCAGTCGCTGTGGTTATCCAGTATGTAATCTTCTTGTTTAGTGTGTTTTCCCTTGACTATGCTATTTTTCTTACATTTGTCTGTTCCAAAAGCCATATTTATACCGTTGCTGAATACTTCTGTTATCTTTAGTAATTGGTTGAGTTGTTGATTTGTTGCTGCCAGTAGTTTTAGATTATCCATGTATAGCAAATGTGTGATTTTGTGTGGGTATGTTCTAGTAATATTGTATCCATAATTTGTATTATTTAGCATGTTGGATAGTGGGTTCAGAGCAAGACAGAACCAGAAAGGACTTAATGAGTCTCCTTGGTATATTCCACGCTTAATCTGTATTGGCTGTGATGTGATGTTATCTGAATTTGTTTGGATATTAAGTGTGGTTTTCCAGTTTTTCATTACTATGTTTAGAAACTGTATCAATTTAGGATCTACTTTGTATATTTCCAATATCTGTATTAACCATGAGTGGGGTACACTATCAAAGGCTTTTTGGTAATCAATGTATGCATAGTGTAGCGACCTTTGTTTAGTTTTAGCTTGATATGTCACCTCTGTATCTATTATCAGTTGCTCTTTACATCCTCGTGCTCCTTTGCGGCAGCCTTTTTGTTCTTCATTTATAATTTTGTTCTGTGTTGTATGTGTCATTAATTTCTGTGTGATGACTGAAGTTAATATTTTGTATATTGTTGGTAGGCATGTTATGGGGCGATATTTAGCTGGGTTTGCTGTGTCTGCTTGATCTTTAGGTTTCAGATAGGTTATTCCATGTGCAAGTGTATCAGGGAATGTGTATGGGTCTGCAATGTAACTGTTAAATAATTTAGTTAGATGTGAATGTGTTGAGGTGAACTTCTTTAGCCAGTAATTTGCTATTTTATCATTTCCAGGGGCTTTCCAATTGTGTGTAGAATTAATTGCTCGGGTGACTTCATGTTGCAAAATTATCACTTCAGGCATTTGTGGTATCATCTTGTATGTGTCTGTTTCTGCTTGTATCCACCGTGCATGCCTGTTATGTTGTACCAGGTTTGACCATATGTTGCTCCAGAAGTGTTCCATGTCTGTTATGTTTGGTGGATTGTCTATTTTTATGTGTGTGTTATCCATTGTTTGGTAAAATCTCTTTTGGTTTGTGTTGAATGTTTGGTTTTGTTTCCTTCTATTTTCACTTTTTTTGTATCTTCTAAGTCTTTTGGCCAATGCTTGCAATTTCTGCTTTTTTTCATCTAGTTGCTCTATTGCTTCTTGTTGTGAGATTTTACCTAACCTTTTTCGTTTTTTGTCTGATATTTCATTTCTTATAAATTGTGTTAGCTGTCCGATGTCTTTTCTCAGTTTTTCTATTCTGATCTGTAGCCTGTGTTGCCATGCTGGTTTTGTGGGTTTCTTCTGTGTGTTGGTTTGTTCTGATCTCTGCCTAGTGTGTATATTTAGTGTAGTGAGTGCTCCTATATAAACCAGTAGTTGTAACTCTTCCATAGTTGTGTTTTCATTTATTTTGTTGTGTATGATTGTGTTGATAGTTTTTATTGTTGTTTCGACTTGTGGGTTATTTGGCGGTCTATGCAAGAATGGTCTAATGTCTGTATTTGTGTCTTTGTATTCTATATATGTCAGCTGAAATTTCTCTTCTATATCTAACACGTGTGTCTCTTCGTGTTCTATTTGTGCTTGTTCTGGCGGCTGTCTTAAGATTTCGTTTTCCTCTGATTGTTTAATTGATGTGTGTTGGTCTTTGTTTGTTTGCTCTGGGATGTTTGAGTCCATTACTGTATTTTCTTCTTCTTCTGATTGCACATTATTTAGTTCCAGTATTTGTTGTACTTGTTGTTTGATGTTTTCTAATTCTGACTGGGGTATCCTGTTATTTTTTATTATTACACGGATCTGATCAGCTAGTCGTTGTTCTGTTAAAAATTTTAATTCCGGGTATCTGGTAATAAATGTTGTGTATATTTGTGATATGTATCCAGTTGTGTTGGTTCCTAGGTTTGTTGCTTGGTAATAACAGAACATGAGGTGTCGATTAACTTCATCTGACCATCTCATCCTCTGTCTTTGTTTTCCTTCTAGGGTGGTTGCAGGAAGCATATCCTGCAAAACACCTCTATTTGGATTTAAATCATTTTCCAGTTGGCTAGCAGTGTCGTTACCATTGTGGGCGGGCATAGGGTTCAAGCGTCGTCCCCGACCATGACGGCGCTTCTCCGAGGCTTCTTTAGTTCTGTCCTGAACCAAGTAATCACACGAAAAGGGGGGTTAGCCCTATTAGTGGTTTGTTCTTTTCGTCGCCTTTTACGACTGGCAGAACATACCGGAGGCCTATTCTTTTCCCGGGCCTCCACGGGGGTTATTATTATTATTATTATTTCTCTACTTTCTCAGACTGTTAAGTCTGGTTAAAAATGCAACGTGACGTGGACCTTGGTCAAGCGTGACTTCCTTGTAACTGTATGGTATATGTTATATTGCATTTAGGAACTTTCGGGTGATTGAACATGTATTAATAATTACCGATTTTTGTAGTTGTATATATATGCTTGGATGCAGCTGTATTGCATTGATGCACTGGTGGATACTGTGAGGTATGACTCCTGTAGTTGATAGTATAATTGGTATAATGTCAACTTTATCCTGATGCCATATGTCCTTGACTTCCTCAGCCAGTTGGATGTATTTTTCAATTTTTTCTCCTGTTTTCTTCTGTATATTTGTTGTGTTGGGTATGGATATTTCAATTAGTTGTGTTAATTTCTTCTTTTTATTGGTGAGTATGATGTCAGTTTTGTTATGTGGTGTTGTTTTATCTGTTATAATGGTTCTGTAGCAGTATAATTTGTATTCATCACTCTCCAGTACATTTTGTGGTGTGTACTTGTATGTGGGAACGTGTTGTTTTATTAGTTTATGTTTTATGGCAAGTTGTTGATGTATTATTTTTGCTACATTGTCATGTCTTCTGGGGTATTCTGTATTTGCTAGTATTGTACATCCGCTTGTGATGTGATCTACTGTTTCTATTTGTTGTTTGCAAAGTCTGCATTTATCTGTTGTGGTATTGGGATCTATAATAATATGTTTGCTGTAATATCTGGTGTTTATTGTTTGATCCTGTATTGCAATCATGAATCCTTCCGTCTCACTGTATATATTGCCTTATCTTAGCCATGTGTTGGATGCGTCTTGATCTATGTGTGGCTGTGTTAGATGATATGGGTGCTTGCCATGTAGTGTTTTCTTTTTCCAATTTACTTTCTTCGTATCTGTTGATGTTATGTGATCTAAAGGGTTGTAGAAGTGGTTATGAAATTGCAATGGTGTACCTGATGTATTTATATGAGTGATTGCTTTGTGTATTTTGCTAGTTTCTGCTCGTTCTAGAAAGAATTTTCTTAAATTGTCTACCTGTCCATAATGTAGGTTTTTTATATCTATAATTCCCCTTCCACCTTCCTTTCTGCTTAACGTGAATCTTTCTGTTGCTGAATGTATGTGATGTATTCTATATTTGTGGCATTGTGATCGTGTAAGTGTGTTGAGTGCTTCTAGGTCTGTGTCACTCCATTTCATTACTCCAAATGAGTAGGTCAATACTGGTATAGCATAAGTATTTATAGCTTTTGTCTTGTTTCTTGCTGTCAATTCTGTTTTCAGTATTTTTGTTAGTCTTTGTCTATAGTTTTCTTTTAGTTCTTCTTCAATATTTGTATTATCTATTCCTATTTTTTGTCTGTATCCTAGATATTTATAGGCATCTGTTTTTTCCATCGCTTCTATGCAGTCGCTGTTGTTATCCAATGTGTAATCTTATTGTTTAGTGTGTTTTCCCTTGACTATGCTATTTTTCTTACATTTGTCTGTTCCAAGGGCCATATTTATATCATTGCTGAATACTTCTGTTATCTTTAGTAATTGGTTGAGTTGTTGATTTGTTGCTGCCAGTAGTTTTAGATCATCCATGTATAGCAAATGTGTGATTTTGTGTGGGTATGTTCCAGTAATATTGTATCCATAATTTGTATTATTTAGCATTTTGGATAGTGGGTTCAGAGCAAGACAGACCAAAAAGGGCTTAATGAGTCTCCTTGGTATATTCCACGCTTAATCTGTATTGGCTGTGATGTGATGTTATCTGAATTTGTTTGGATATTAAGTGTGGTTTTCCAGTTTTTCATTACTATGTTTAGAAACTGTATCAATTTAGGATCTACTTTGTATATTTCCAATATCTGTATTAACCATGAGTGGGGTACACTATCAAAGGCTTTTTGGTAATCAATGTATGCATAGTGTAGCGACCTTTGTTTAGTTTTAGCTTGATATGTCACCTCTGTATCTATTATCAGTTGCTCTTTACATCCTCGTGCTCCTTTGCGGCAGCCTTTTTGTTCTTCATTTATAATTTTGTTCTGTGTTGTATGTGTCATTAATTTCTGTGTGATGACTGAAGTTAATATTTTGTATATTGTTGGTAGGCATGTTATGGGGCGATATTTAGCTGGGTTTGCTGTGTCTGCTTGATCTTTAGGTTTCAGATAGGTTATTCCATGTGCAAGTGTATCAGGGAATGTGTATGGGTCTGCAATGTAACTGTTAAATAATTTAGTTAGATGTGAATGTGTTGAGGTGAACTTCTTTAGCCAGTAATTTGCTATTTTATCATTTCCAGGGGCTTTCCAATTGTGTGTAGAATTAATTGCTCGGGTGACTTCATGTTGCAAAATTATCACTTCAGGCATTTGTGGTATCATCTTGTATGTGTCTGTTTCTGCTTGTATCCACCGTGCATGCCTGTTATGTTGTACCAGGTTTGACCATATGTTGCTCCAGAAGTGTTCCATGTCTGTTATGTTTGGTGGATTGTCTATTTTTATGTGTGTGTTATCCATTGTTTGGTAAAATCTCTTTTGGTTTGTGTTGAATGTTTGGTTTTGTTTCCTTCTATTTTCACTTTTTTTGTATCTTCTAAGTCTTTTGGCCAATGCTTGCAATTTCTGCTTTTTTTCATCTAGTTGCTCTATTGCTTCTTGTTGTGAGATTTTACCTAACCTTTTTCGTTTTTTGTCTGATATTTCATTTCTTATAAATTGTGTTAGCTGTCCGATGTCTTTTCTCAGTTTTTCTATTCTGATCTGTAGCCTGTGTTGCCATGCTGGTTTTGTGGGTTTCTTCTGTGTGTTGGTTTGTTCTGATCTCTGCCTAGTGTGTATATTTAGTGTAGTGAGTGCTCCTATATAAACCAGTAGTTGTAACTCTTCCATAGTTGTGTTTTCATTTATTTTGTTGTGTATGATTGTGTTGATAGTTTTTATTGTTGTTTCGACTTGTGGGTTATTTGGCGGTCTATGCAAGAATGGTCTAATGTCTGTATTTGTGTCTTTGTATTCTATATATGTCAGCTGAAATTTCTCTTCTATATCTAACACGTGTGTCTCTTCGTGTTCTATTTGTGCTTGTTCTGGCGGCTGTCTTAAGATTTCGTTTTCCTCTGATTGTTTAATTGATGCGTGTTGGTCTTTGTTTGTTTGCTCTGGGATGTTTGAGTCCATTACTGTATTTTCTTCTTCTTCTGATTGCACATTATTTAGTTCCAGTATTTGTTGTACTTGTTGTTTGATTTTTTTCTAATTCTGACTGGGGTATCCTGTTATTTTTTATTATTACACGGATCTGATCAGCTAGTCATTGTTCTGTTAAAAATTTTAATTCCGGGTATCTGGTAATAAATGTTGTGTATACTTGTGATATGTATCCAGTTGTGTTGGTTCCTAGGTTTGTTGCTTGGTAATAACAGAACATGAGGTGTCGATTAACTTCATCTGACCATCTCATCCTCTGTCTTTGTTTTCCTTCTAGGGTGGTTGCAGGAAGCATATCCTGCAAAACACCTCTATTTGGATTTAAATCATTTTCCAGTGGCTAGCAGTGTCGTTACCATTGTGGGCGGGCATAGGGTTCAAGCGTCGTCCCCGACCATGATGGCGCTTGTCCGAGGCTTCTTTAGTTCTGTCCTGAACCAAGTAATCACACTAAAAGGGGGGTTAGCCCTATTAGTGGTTTGTTCTTTTCATCGCCTTTTATGACTGGCAGAACATACCGGAGGCCTATTCTTTTCTCGGGCCTCCACGGGTTATTATTATTATTATTATTATTATTATTATTATTATTATTACTATTATCATTATTGTTAGTAATAACAGTAATAGTAACGGTAGTTGTCGTCTTAGTAGTAGTAGTAGTAGTAGTAGTAGTGGCAGTGTTCGTTAGGAACGTTAGGTATGTGTACATTAAAAGGAAAAGAAAGGGGATTTTCCAATATGTTTCCTGGACGCACCAGAATTTAGGCACATGATACCATCAATAAACTAATCTTCCACTGCGAAGCTCTGAAGGGCAATAGACACAGAATATTCGAATCTGTAGAGACCAAAGAAATACTGTCTAATAACGAACTAGTAGAGCGTCTGCTACTACTAAAAGGTGTCAGTTGCCTTTGCTGAATCACAGGGAGCAAAACTGCACAATAAATTCAGTTTCAGTGTGGCTAATAGTGGGCTAATACCACTGTTGTTTTTGTCTCCATGTATAAGCCCAGTCAAATCAGATCACTATGTTATCGAATGGTTAAATAAATCTTTAGTTAGACACATTTTCACTGTTGTTTTAGTCTCCATGTATAAGTCCAGTCAAATCAGTTCACTATGTTATCAAATGGTTAAATAAATCTTTAGTTAGACACAATTACATATTAAATATTAATTAAATGACTGTGGTCCAGGAGGATTAATGACTGTAGCCAGCCAATAAATTTGTGGATAAACTAAAATCAGTTCTTGCTTTCGTTCATACCAGCACTTGTGATTAGTGGTTTTGAAACGATTCAAATAACAGATTCAATTCGATCTTTAGCTTAACATAAGACATATTAAAAATGCAAAAAAAAGCTTTCTTAAAAGCCAACAACTGCTAGCAGATTGCCTTAAACTGTTATTGATTTAGGTAGCACATAAAATCAAAGTCCCGTAGTGCCTCAGCTTCAATAAAGTTCAACATTTAATTTACTAAAATATAATTCAGAATAAAAGTAGATGACATTTTGCCACTTCAGCTGTATTTATTTTATTTGCGCACTGCTGGTCTTTACCTTTTAGACTATTCTTACGTGATTTTTTTTATCAAAGAGAGGACACTACATTACCTCCACAAATACGCAGTGACATGAATGTAAATTATTAGAAACTTATTATTTTTATTTCTTAGTGTCTATTATAAATATACAATAATAGTTGTTTTGAAATATTGGTCCATGCTTAGCTTTATTTTTTTAATTACTGTAATATCTTTGTAAATTTCGGGCCATATTAAAATGTCAAGCTGTCAGATGGCTGGCTCTGAGCACTATGCGACTTAACTTCTGAGGTCATCAGTCGCCTAGAACTTAGAACTAATTAAACCTAACTAACCTAAGGACATCACACACATCCATGCCCGAGGCAGGATTCGAACCTGTGACCGTAGCGGTCACGCGGTTCCAGACTGAAGCGCCTTTAACCGCACGGCCTGTCAGATCTTCAAGACGGTATGTATGTGAACCAAAAGGAATAGGACACTCTAATAGTTTACATTCATATCATCGTGTTTCTACTCGCACCTGCCTTGTGGGACATGGAAGACGATGAACAAGCTGAGAAATAGGGTGTCATGGTGCAGTCAACCTCATGAAATGCGGCTCCGGTAGTAACGATGAAATTTGCCCGTGTGGTGACCTGCTGGGTGAACAACATCTGCTAATCTGTTGGAACCTGCCAGATACCTGTGCTACTGGTGATGTTGCTGCAGCTAACAAAACAGCAGTCGTAACAGCCAAATACTCGGCTCTTCACAAATGCGGACAGAATTTCGTAAATTTAAACAGAAAGCCCCTTGAAAATGGCCTAAAGATATAAAATACAAATGTACGAATGAAATAAATAGAGCAGAATAGGTAAAATGTAACCTTCTTTTAACAAATTTCTTGCTTTCGTACCCAAATGGCTCTGAGCACTATGGGACTTAACATCTGAGGTGATCAGTCCCCAGAACTTAGAAGTACTTAAACCTAACTAACCTAAGGACGTCACACACATCCATTCCCGAGGCAGGATTCAAACCTGCGATTGTACCAGCCACGCGGTTCCGGACTAAAGAGCCTAGAACTGCTCGGCAACAGTGGCCGGCTTTCGTACCCACTATGAAGGAAATGGTTCAGAGTTCATAGTACTAATCTTCGTGAAACAAAGTATTAAAGGATAAAGGGTACTTATAAATGGTGGAAAAATCGAAATTATTTATGACTTTATTAAATTCTATACTCTTTCCTGATTACATTGATATATACGTTATAGGGTTTCAAATGAAAAATGACCTATATATACAAAATTTTACAGTTAAGGTCATGTATGCCGACACGCCCCATTTATTTCTGTTATGGAAACCAGTATTATTTTGAAAAGAACTTTTAACTTTCTGTTTCCAGCGATTATACGTATGATACATTGTATATGTTGGTAACAGTGCAAGTTTCTACTGTCTGTAAATGATTATCTTTGCTAGTATTTACTTTTGTTTCGATGAAGCAGTTTGTTCACGTGTTACTGAATGTTTGTTGCCCAAGTGTTACATATATTTTTGGAAGTGCGTATCCTTTAGTGTGCAATAAATACGAACTATGCCAAGCATCAAGAAATTCAATAAAAGGAAATTCCATGGTAACGAGTTCACAAACAAAGCAAGCCACGGTGTTGAAAGTAACCTATTTATCAGTTCTTCAGGGAAGAAACTCCCACATGGCACGCCTCCTGGTGATTCAAATATTTGTGTTAACAATGACGCTGTTTGAAGTGCATTTGTTGTTGTTGATGTGGGCATCTTATCTTCTTTACTAAAGGAAGTGGCGAAATGTATACAGTGTGATGGTGTAGGCTGTCTGGAAACAATTAAACAACAAAGTAGTGCGAAGGGTTTAGTGTAAAAATTAGTTGTTCTGTGTAGATCCTGCAATAAATCTACCTCGAAAGTGACTTCGAACAGTGTGCATAATTCATATGATGTGAATTTGAAGTTAGTGTATGCAATGTGTGCAATAGGGAAAGGAAAAAAGACTGCTCCAGCCTTTTGTGGTTTGATGGACCTTCCTCCTCCTCCCAGTAGGTTCAGCAAGTACATAAAAACACTTTTAGGTGCCTTGACGGTTGTGTCTAAAGTATCTATGAAACGTGCAGTAGAAGAAACTGTAAATATTAGTGGAACCAGGGACATTGCTGTTGCACTTGATGGGGGATGGCAATGTCGAGGATATTTTTCCTTGAATGGTATTGTAAGTGCTACTTCTCTGAAGAATGGAAAATTTGTTGATGTTCAGTGCTTATCTAAGTATTGCCACACCTGCCATGGTAAACCTGAAGGATGTAGTGGACATCAGTGTTCTAAGAATTATGGTGGTTACAATGGAGATATGGAGTGTGAAGAAGCTCTAAAAATATTTCAGAGGTCGGTGCCCGTTTATAACGTTAGATATACGAAGTACCTAGGTGATGGGGACTCTAAAGCTTTCAATAAAATTAATGGGTTCAACGTTTATGATGTTACTTTGGTAACAAAACTGGAGTATTGTGGACATGTACAAAAGAGGATGGGTGCTAGATTGAGGAAGCTACGAAGAGAAATGAAAGGAAAGTTGCTATCTGATGGAAAATCTCTGTCTGGCCGAGGCAGATTGACAGAAACTGAATTATACCTTCTTCAGAGTTATTATGGACTGGCCATTAGACGAACTGCACCTCTGAATGATGTTACAGCAATGAGAAAAGCTTTATGGGCCACCTACTTTCATATGATGTCCACAGATGACCACCCTGTTCATCCTGTTCATAGACTTTGCCCTAAAGGAGCAGAGTCTTGGTGTGGTTACCAAAAAGCAAAAGAAAGTAGTCAAATATACGATCATAAGCATTCTCTTCCTGAGCATGCTATGAATGAAACAAAACCAATTTTTAGAGATCTGAGGGACCCTGCTTTGCTTAGGAAATGCCTTCATGAGGGCACTCAGAATAGAAATGAAAGTATCAACCATTGCATATGGGAACAATTACCTAAGAATGTTTTTGTAGGACGAAATACATTAAAAGTTGATGTGATAGAAGCAGTGATATGTTTCAATGATGGAATGATAGGAAGGTTGGAAGTCCTGAGAAAGTTAGGCAGAGGAAGATCAGTTGCTTGTGTGTGACAGACAACAGGTGCATGAAGCTGAAACATTCGGTCTTGAAGTTACCAAAGAAGCAAGAAGTGCTAAAAGGAATGCCGAGAGGAAGCTTGAAGATGAAGAAATGCTGCAGGATGAAGACTGTGCTTCAGGAATGCTCTGAGGCACAGTTTAATTGGACTCATATCTTCATTCGCAATTTCCCGCAAGTTATATTTTTCAGAATTCAAGTAGAAATATTTCCTAAAGTTTATAAATCATTCGTCTAATTTTTTTCTGTAACTTACAATAGTCCATAATTATGTGGCTTTACTGCAGAATCAACTAAATCATAGAAAAAATTTATTTAGGAAAAAATTATAAAAATTAAAATGTTAGATGTGATATTTTTATCCTTGTAATATACATAGTAGGTGGATTAAGTAAGTGTAGTACTTCTGCCATCATGTCATACATATCTGGTAAAAATTTGGTCTGCTGCAAATGTATAACATTGGATTAAATGGTTCCTCAATTTGAGGAAGCATTTTGGAAAAAAATTGCATCAATTTCTTTGTAATTTTTTAAATAACCCTAAGCAGGTTCAAAAATACTCAAAATACTTCTAATTCGTATAGAAAGTGTGCTGCATTACCGGATATCAACAAAAAATCTGTAAAACATATACATTATAAACAGTGCCCAAAAGAAATAGGTGCTGATTTTTACATAATATTGAGCCAGAAAAGTACCCTGTATCCTTAAACGACGTCAGAGGATTGAGATAGTAAGAAAAAGTGATTAGTGGTGATAACTGGGACCTTCACCTATCGCTTGTAACATTGTTTATGACTGACTGTATGCAGTTGCAGGTTATAAATTTTTATGGTTTTCTCTGTGCCAGTAAGTGCTGTACCAAGACAGTGTACTGCATATTCAGTCAGGATACACCAGCAATAGCCTGCGCCACATTGAATACAAATCTTAATATTTCTTCTAGATAACTTGAGATGTTTCTCGTTATTTGTAACCCCCTCGATAGGTACTCATGCAGCATATATGCTACATACAATTATAATTTTTTTATGGCTCAGGCAATTTTAAAATCTGACTGAGCTTGATTGTAGTGTGTACTTCGCACCACTGCTTTTGTGCATCAATTGTTTCTATTTCTGCAACCTTTCAGTAGGTTTCAGCATCTGACTGAAGAAAGCTGTTTATTGCAATGTTAGCATGACTTTGAGAATTATAAATAATTTCTGCTCCATACGATATAAAATAAGTGATTATTTCCTCACACCAATAGGCAATAATTTTTTTCAGTGTAGCACTGGGTCTACATTCGTCAACGACCTATACGTTCACAAGCACGGTAGAGAAAACAAGAGGAAGAAGAGAGTGAAGAAAAATGGGAGGAATGTGATGACGAATATGAGGCATTTCCAATGAATAAATGCCCCCAGAATTCTGAAGCCTGTGCCATTACCAACAGGGATGTTCTATGCCATGCATCTACCTGGGATCATGAATAAAATCCAGAAAAGTCGTTTCAGATATTGGGTGCCTGGATGTAAGGATTTCATATTTGTGAAATGCACTAAATGCGAAATATATCTTTGTTTTTTTTGCAATTTCATAAAAAATAGCAGAATTGCTATATATATAGGGACTTCAAAAAAATGTGTTATGCATGTCGTTCCACGCTTAGATCATTGCGCAACAAGGGTGGCCACGTTGTCAGAAGAAAGTACAGCTTCTGAGTGTCCTGCGGACACAGTTCTACTATGGTACGTATAACAGTTTCATCACAGTGCGGAAGTGAAATGGCGCAGTAACTGGAAACATATTTCAAAATTAAAATAAATGGGACGGTACGACGTTTGTGGGCAAAACGTCTAAGTTGCACACAGACTCATCGTGAAATTCTGGTAGGATATGGAACAAATGCAATATCGCGTCCAGCTGTAGTGAAACTGGCAACAACTTGACCAAGACCCCACAGATTGGTGATGTTGATTGGGAAGGAATGAATCGGTAACGATCACAGACGACAATGTTCAGATAATCGAGGAAATGATTCGCAGCAGTCGCACATTTTCCGACGATGAAGACGTTGAAACCAATATTCTCGAATGGTTCTATGATCAAGGAGCGTACTTTTATTGGCACTGTAGGTATGGCTGTTCTATGCAGAGACTTGGTGACTATGCTGAAAAATAGTGCCATGTATCTATATCACTTTGAAGTGTGGTGCAACATTCAATAACAGTTTCTTGGCCTTCCATAATAATTTGTAACCTATATTTTGAAATCCCCATGTACGGAAAATTTTCGAATTGTATTGTTAGGTGTAATAATAAAATAACATTTTGTGGCACTTAGATAAAATATTTACTTACGTATTTCAGTTGTCAGTTTATGAATAAAATCCATCAAATGAATCGCTGAGAACATGTCAGTACTAGAAAAAACTATAATCCCTAATATTTTGGTGAATGGCTCAATTTTTAAAATTTAGTAGCCAGAATCTATTTTAGTAGAATTTCGGTTCCAGAAGAAAGCTTTGACCCCCAATACAAACTTTTCATTCTTAAAATCTAAGTTCAAGATTGGGTAAGATAACCACATTTAGCTGTTTAGGCAAACATATTCGTATTTATTTGTGCTGTGTCGTTCAGTTGGCAACAACACAGAGCATCGCTACTGACTCCCTGTTATATTGTGCAGTTGTTCCTCCTTGGCCTCAGTACAGTTTAACCCTTTCTGCTTCTGCGATTCCAAATGGTATCATTAAGTATTCCTACCTTTTTTGAGCTTCCCAATGCTTCAATGATACCGTTTGGCATCGCTTCGCGTAGTTCCAAGTTTGGCCAACAGATCACAGTGGCGTTTGCTTTCATGACTCACCGATTGTTTGAAGTGCAGAACAGAGAAGCGTCGTGAGTTGTGCTACTGCATTTGTGAGTGAACAATAACTGTTGTGTTTAGTTTTATTCTGTGTATACTTAAATTCTTGGTTATGGAACCAACCTTACATAGTTCCTCAAGAGCAAGGGAAAGAAATACGATAAGTTTACAATACAGTTATGTATGCATTTTTTGAGTAATTATTATGTAATTTCTAATGATGCCATTTGGAATCATTATTTTATTTATTAACCAATAGCTTCAAAAGAACTTTTGCAATGGGTATGGTATATGTGCAACATATACAGTAAATATTCATCACAAAAAATTTTCCCCAATTTTTTTCTAAATGTGACTCACAAAGTGTTAAAGTAGGTTGGTCTCATCTATGAACCTCAGTAAGTTGATTCACAAATTGCATTTGTAGGAGTAGCCAGAATCTATGTTAATTACGAAAAATTCCTGATAAAGGTCAAGAAATATTATTCTTATACTCCTAAAGTAATTTCACAAGATGTTCAATAATTAAAATTGCTTGACTAAATGTCATGTGACGTTATTCTAAGGAGAGAGTTTTTCCTGTACCATATTAATTAAAAAACATCCCATAGTAGTTCTAAAATTTTTCAATAAGTTCCCTTACTTAATATTGCACAACATAGCTGAAGAATACAAAGGTCGATGTGTTCGCGTCTTTTGAGCATCACATGCGGAAATAACGAACAAGAAACCTGCCACTGGTGGAAGTTCCCAGATGCAACTTCAGACTGTGAGACTTCCTTGAAGGTGTCAAATCTTAACAATATTGATAATTATAAATACTATACCTGCAAAGCCTCTAACAGCTAATTTAAAAACCTTAAATAACATGCACATTTTTGTAATGACTTGAACCACTCAAGGAATTAATGTATTTAAGCGAAAGAGCATTCTGAAGGACCACCTTTCAGAACGTGGGGCAGATCTGTGCAACAGACACTGGAGTAGGTGTCTTTGTGAGTAGAATCTTAAAGATGTGAGAAAGGAAGAAACGTGGCACAGAAAGATGGGAGGCATCTACGAGGCATTGAACCACAGAGGAGGGGCACACACCCAAGCTGGTTCAACCACATGCAGACATTGACTCGAAAGGCTGTCTTCTCAGAGGCTCCAACTCAAACTTTAAGTTATTGAAGCTCATAACACCTGGGTCTACAATAATTAGACGGCTGCTAGTCTCAGAGATTAAAATGGCTGCCATTTGCATGCTGAATAGAGGAAGAAGACCAAGTTGGAAAACTGAACAAGTGAATTCTACTACATTCTGGGAGAGCGATGTTGATTGCTCATAGAATTGTAAGAATGGTTCAGAGATCCATTCCTGTACCCTATGATGTTTTTAAATATATCTTAGCTCAAAATGCATGGAACATATTCCCAAAGCAACTGTTAACTTCACAAGTTCCACTCCCTTAAAATAATTATTACTAAAGACGTAGCATGGTACAATTTCAGGGAAAGTATCAAGCACGTCAGATCAACTCACCCATCTCTGTACCAAGAAGATGTCAAAAGGTAACTGCATCAAATTTATGTATATGACTGCGACCAGCTAGAACAGCAAACTATTACAAATGGTTCTGACCACTATGGGACTTAACATCTGCGGTCATCAGTCCCCTAGAACTTAGAACTACTTAAACCTAACTAACCTAAGGACATCACACACATCCATGCCCAAGGCAAACCTGCAGCTGTAGCGGTCGCGCGGTTCCAGACTGCAGCGCCTAGAGCCGTTCGACCACACCGGCCGGCCAAACTATTACAACGATGACTGTCTTATGCTATTTTTACTTAACTAACCCTGCCACTTTAATTACATAAAATACTACTGGAACACAGATGTTTATTTATAAACATTTTTAAACAGATACTAGTGACTAACTTAAGTGGGAAGCGTTTACTATGGTATGTTGTGACATCAATTGGGCTGGACATCTTCCAAGAGGTTGAGAGTTGCCTTAAGCATTTTTGTTGAAAGCGGAACACATAGTGCACAGGTTAATCTGTACTGTTGTTGTTGTTGTTGTGGTCTTCAGTCCTGAGACTCTCCATGCTACTCTATCCTGTGCAAGCTTCTTCATCTCCCAGTACCTAGTGCAACCTACATCCTTTTGAATCTGCTTAGTGTATTCATCTCTTGGTCTCCCTCTACGATTCTTACCCTCCACGCTGCCCTCCAATACTAAACTGGTGATCCCTTGATGCCTCAGAACATGTCCTACCAACCGATCCCTTCTTCTAGTCAAGTTGTGCCACAAACTTCTCTTCTCCCCAATCCTATTCAATACCTCCTCATTAGTTATGTGATCTACCCATCTAATCTTCAGCATTCTTCTGTAGCACCACATTTCGAAAGCTTCTATTCTCTTCTTGTCCAAACTATTTATCGTCCATGTTTCACTTCCGTACATGACCACACTCCATACAAATACTTTCAGAAATGACTTCCTGTATTAGTGTCTGAAAATGTTAAGTTTTACCATGTGATGAGTCATATTATACATCACGCTGGGGATAGAAGAGTCATGTAGAAAGTGAAAGCAATGGTGACTGCAGCCCGGCTGATTGCGAAGGATGGAGAGCCTTTCCAAGGGGGTACAATTACACAACCTGGGGCGTTAGCCAGAATTTGTAGGACACAGCTAATCGTGTACAGGAACATACAGTCTTCTTGGCATTAACTTTTTATTAAAAGTAGTTAAATTATTGTGTTATTGAATATGGCAGAATGTGTTAACAAGGAACGATGTTTATCACTTGGTAAAGACAGCAAATTTACAGTAGAAGTAGCTGAGTCAGACCCTGATTGCTCGATAAGATTGCGACGAATAGAACCAAATGATAGTATTTCAGGTTCGTTATCTAACGGCAGCGAACTATTGTAGGTACCAAGCTGTTGTCTAGAGACTATCAGTCAGAAAAGTTAAAATATGAAATTGGCAAGGTCAACTTGGCTACCAAAAAAGTTAAATAAACCAACATAGAACCAGACTTCATTAACAATCAATTGTGACACACAAGGAGCATTCAGTAGGTCGGCCTCATATACTCTTACACTATACTAATCTCCAGAATCAAAATCTTTATTGTCCAGTACCAAACAAGGCTTGGTCATAGATTTAATGTACAGGGGCTTATCAACACTGCAATTATAATTCAAATGTATTACAGAAACAATACGTAACAACAGCATTAATATAAAAAACGTGACTATAACAGTTGTTTATTTGGCATAGAACTGCTAGACTTAATTAACAACTATTTGATTTCTTGCCCAGATTTTCACATTATCATTCAGAAATTCTTCTAGGAAATAGTAGAATTTCTGCTCCAGTAACTGATGTAGCTTTTGTTTCAGTTATCCTAGGTCCATGCTGTGGATTTCTTTTGGCTTTTTATAATATTGTAAATTTTCATGCCCATGAGTTCTGGGATATGTGCATATAGCTTTAATTTATGAGTGGGAAGTATGAAATTCCCCTTGTTCTTAGAGGTGTACTGACGTTTAAATTTGTTGTCTATGAATAGCTTAGGGTTACTGTGTACAAAAATAATCAGTTCATAAATGTCACACAGGGGCACTTAATAGTTTTAAATTTCGTATTAGTAATTGACAGTATATTTTTGGTTTTGCATTACACATATTTCTAACAACTAATTTTTGTATTTTTAATATTCTAATCATTTTGCTTGTTTTACTCCAGAAATAATGCCATACCTTATAACTCACTCAAAATATCTTTGGGTAACTACTTTTCTCGTCTCTATGCCAGCTGAATATGGGAGAGTCTTCATTGCAAACGTCAGGCTGTTTAAATTATTTGCTAAGTAGTTTATATGTGAAGACCAGGATAAACTTTGGTCTAGATGCTTTTCCAAAAAACTTAATACAGCCTGCTTCTTTCAGTTCTTGGTTCCTATGATTAATGTAGGTTTCATTTACCTTTGAGGTTTTAGTTTTAAACTACAATAAACGTGTCTTTCCAACATTCAGTTCAACCCATTTACTTGGAAGCAGTTTTCTAAACTGGCTAGTAGATTTCTGACAGTTAAAATATCTTCGGCGAATAAAACTGTATTCAGACGGACTTGTATTCTGCTTAGCATTAAAGTCTGGTGTTAGTTCCGCTACAATTCGCACCCTGTCCTGTTTTACCAGTCTGACCAGCCTAAAACGTCCGACATCTAGAATGAGCAGGGGCCACCCAACTCCATGACGTATTGACGAAGTTTCACCTTGTTTTTGCCACATGTTAAAGATGATCACCACTGAGCTCCTTGAACACCCCACAAGTCGTGCAGTTTCCGAAATGCTCGTGCCGAGCCTCAGGGCCATCACAATCTGCCCTCGATCAATCTCAGACAGATCGCGCTCCTTCCCCATTCTACACAAGGTCAGCATGCTCACTGATGCTACATGCACTGTGTGTGTGTCTGACTAGCAGTCATTCATCGCCAGATGACCTTCCTATGGCCTGGAAGACTTTATATGTGTAGTAGGTCGGTGGTCATAATCTTCTCTCCGATCAGTGTTTGCTCACACAAGCTTCGCAAAACAGTGGAAATCTCTAATATGGTTATAAAGGGTCATTTTCTATAGCCCTCTTAGTACTGGTGGATGCAAACTGTAAATTTATTTGCACTGATGTTGGAGGATGTGACAAAGCCAGCGATGGCTGTATGTTTGCCAACTCTCCAATGGGAACATCGACATCTACATCTACGTAATTACTCTTTTATTCACAACAAAGTGCCTGGCAGAGGGTTCAATGAACCACCCTCATGCTATCTCTCTACCATTCCACTTTCGAACGGCACGCGGGGAAAACGAGCACTTAAATTTTTCTGTGCAAGCCCTGATTTCTCTTATTTTATCGTGATGATAATTTCTCCCTATGTAGGTGGGTGCCAACAGAATGTTTTCGCAATCGGAGGAGAAAACTGGTGATTGAGATTTCATGAGAAGATCCCATCGCAACGAAAAACGCCTTTGTTTTAATGATTGCCTCTCTAATTCACGTATCATGTCTGTGACACTATCTCCCCTATTTCGCGATAATACAAAACGAGCTGCCCTTCTTTGTACTTTTTCGATGTCATCCGTCAGTCCCACCTGGTGTGGATCTGAGACTGCACAGCAGTACTCCAGAATAGGGTGGACATGCGTAGTGTAAGCAGTCTCTTTGATAGACCTGTTGCACCTTCTAAGTGTTCTGCCAATGAAATTTAGCTGATTTCTTTTAGTACTCATGTGAATAACTTCACACTTTTCTGTTAGAGTGAAGCAAACGAGTGTACCTGATGCGTGCAGCATTTGGTCTGAAAATATATTTAATGACACCTTACGCTCGAAATATAGCCTCTGGAAACTTGTCAGAAACTATATTCAATTACCGCTTCTCACATGTCAAACAAGTTGGTTCAGCCGTGTGGGATTAGTTGAGCAGTCTAAGGCGCTGCAGTCATGTACTGTGTGGATGGTCCCGGTGGAAGTTCGAGTCATCCCTCGGCCATGGGTGTGTGTGTGTGTGTTTGCCCTTAGGATAATTTAGGTTAAGTAGTGTGTAAGCTTAGGTACTGATGACCATAGCAGTTTATTTCACACACATTTGAACATTTGAATCTTGGTTCAAAGATTTCGAGTGCTTGCAACTGGTTACAAGTCGAAGTTGAAAACACAGATGTGATCGTTCCTGCTTGTCTTGTGTTACACAAGTATTTGAGAAATGGTGTTTTTGTGATCAACTGCCTAACGAAACCCTTCCCCTACAAAACGTCTTTCAACCTTTACAGCGTTTAGGTACCTACATCAGTTCAGATGCTAGTGAAGTTCGGTGTAAATGTGAACATTATTATAGTCACACTCGACAAGGCCATGGGAGGAATTCATGGTCTTAAGTGGCAGAAATTTGTTATAAATTTGAGTCGTTGGTTGGTTTGATAGGTTTTGTATCTAGTGTGAGCTCAAACAAAATGCGACCTCACTAAGTAGTAGCATAATAGGTTCTCTAGTGCATTCTGTTAGTGCAGCTTGCATACATTCTGCGACAAACTTGAGTGATTTATCACTACCTCTCCCTCCTCTTAACCTAATGTTCTACACTCCTGGAAATTGAAATAAGAACACCGTGGATTCATTGTCCCAGGAAGGGGAAACTTTATTGACACATTCCTGGGGTCAGATACATCACATGATCACACTGACAGAACCACAGGCACATAGACACAGGCAACAGAGCATGCGCAATGTCGGCACTAGTACAGTGTATATCCACCTTTCGCAGCAATGCAGGCTGCTATTCTCCCATGGAGACGATCGTAGAGATGCTGGATGTAGTCCTGTGGAACGGCTTGCCATGCCATTTCCACCTGGCGCCTCAGTTGGACCAGACGACGCTTCATCCAGTTCCAATCATTCTCAATGGGGGACAGATCCGGAGATCTTGCTGGCCAGGGTAGTTGACTTACACCTTCTAGAGCACGTTGGGTGGCACGGGATACATGCGGACGTGCATTGTCCTGTTGGAACAGCAAGTTCCCTTGCCGGTCTAGGAATGGTAGAACGATGGGTTCGATGACGGTTTGGATGTACCGTGCACTATTCAGTGTCCCCTCGACGATCACCAGTGGTGTACGGCCAGTGTAGGAGATCGCTCCCCACACCATGATGCCGGGTGTTGGCCCTGTGTGCCTCGGTCGTATGCAGTCCTGATTGTGGCGCTCACCTGCACGGCGCCAAACACGCATACGACCATCATTGGCACCAAGGCAGAAGCGACTCTCATCGCTGAAGACGACACGTCTTCATTCGTCCCTCCATTCACGCCTGTCGCGACACCACTGGAGGCGGGCTGCACGATGTTGGGGCGTGAGCGGAAGACGGCCTAACGGTGTGCGGGACCGTAGCCCAGCTTCATGGAGACGGTTGCGAATGGTCCTCGCCGATACCCCAGGAGCAACAGTGTCCCTAATTTGCTGGGAAGTGGCGGTGCGGTCCCCTACGGCACTGCGTAGGATCCTACGGTCTTGGCGTGCATCCGTGCGTCGCTGCGGTCCGGTCCCAGGTCGACGGGCACGTGCACCTTCCGCCGACCACTGGCGACAACATCGATGTACTGTGGAGACCTCACGCCCCACGTGTTGAGCAATTCGGCGGTACGTCCACCCGGCCTCCCGCATGCCCACTATACGCCCTCGCTCAAAGTCCGTCAATTGCACATATGGTTCACGTCCACGCTGTCGCGGCATGCTACCAGTGTTAAAGACTGCGATGGAGCTCCGTATGCCACGGCAAACTGGCTGACACTGACGGCAGCGGTGCACAAATGCTGCGCAGCTAGCGCCATTCGACGGCCAACACCGCGGTTCCTGGTGTGTCCGCTGTGCCGTGCGTGTGATCATTGCTTGTACAGCCCTCTCGCAGTGTCCGGAGCAAGTATGGTGGGTCTGACACACCGGTGTCAATGTGTTCTTTTTTCCATTTCCAGGAGTGTATTTATTAATTTATGACCCAGTGGGGGTTGATTTATGACTCCCTGGAGATAACCTGTCCTGAGAAACCCCAATCCCTCCTCTTCCCTCTCCTTCTCTCCGATTCCTCTGGGAAATCCCTCTCTGATACAAGCACACCTTTAATATTAAATTAATTGGCTAATTAATTAAATATATTATATGAAATTAACTGACTAAGTAACGAAATCGATAAATTAATTAACAGCTTCCCCTATGCTAAATAACTCAGGTTCCCCTCCCACCACCCACTCCCCTTGACCTCCTCATCTTGAAATTGTCAGGAAAAGGACTCAGCCTGTGCTGAAGAGGAAGGATTTCATGACAGGAAATTCAAATCGATGTGTCAATTATGTAGCAAGGTTCACGTGTAAAATTCAGTTTGCAGGGGTTTGATCTCTCTTTTATTTTGAGGGAGAAGCTCATCATTCTTTGTTGTTTTGGAAGATGTAGGTCTTGTAAAACACACCAAAAAGAAGTAATTAAGTAGATCACTTTTTTTCCATTTTCACAAGGAATTCTGTCACAAAAACGAGGTCAACGTAATTCACTACACGTAATTCTCATCCTATCTTCACACTGACTGCAGAGTGCACATGACAGGAGCGATGCCAGCCAGGACATTGCGTACCCTCTGCCAGCTGCCTTATGTATTACTATGCACACAGTGTCGGCTCATGTGGTGCACTGAATGGAAGTCAAGCTAATCCCTGAACAAAGTTTCAGCTGATGGCAACCATTTGTGCAGTCAGACTGGCAGTTGAGATGTGGTAGGAAGCACTAGCTTTACATTGCCACAAACATTAAAATGATGTCCTCATCTGATTAGAGCGCTATAGACTGACAGTGAGAATAAAAAATACATAAAAAAACCAAAGCCTACAACATAGACCACATAGACTCTATAAAACGCACACCCACTAACAGCTCCAAGTAAATGCATGGTGCTAAAAAGCGCATCATGTATTGCTGCACATGCTGCACCGTATCCATTGTCCTGGACTGCCAGCAATCCATTGAGCCCTGAGCGCTGAACTGGGAGGCGCCGTTCACAAACAGAGGAATGCATAATAGTAGATGAAAGCTTCCTTTGAAATTGGATACCAGACTCACTTCCTGTTTTGCTACCATAGACACGCCTTCCACACCAGGTCAGTGGAAGTAGTGCTCTATGTGCTCGTTCCGTAGTGCAAATACCGACTAAGCTAGTTCACAATACCACCAGCAGAAGAGGCCAGGAGGAGTAATCTCACCACCCCTCATCCCTCCATCTAATCCACTCCTCCTTCACCCCTCTGGTTACTTCCTCTTGGACAAATCATCAGGTGGTGGCACTGATACCTGAGAAATTCCTGTCAAAACACATGTTCATTCCCTCTCTCTCTCTCTTTCTCTCTCTCTCTCTCTCTCTCTCTCAAGTGGCTACTTTCTGGCCAGCGAGCATCTGCCATGTGCCACACTAAGCCCAATGTTGTCCTGAACAAAGAAGTGGATACCTGGAAAAACACCAGCTGTGGATGTCTTCGAAATATTCCCTCACTCTGTCACAGTGCCTGACTAATTAATTAAATCGATACACTCTGAATGGGACAGTTTTTCCTTGCATCCTATTGGTGGATATTAGCACTGGTATATTTCATGGTATTCGATCCCACAACTGTCTGGTTTCCAAACCCTTCTAGATTATTTCCCCTTGCCTCCTATTGGTGGATACTGGCACAGTTACTCGTTTGGTAGGAAGTCCATTAGATTGAAGGTAAATGAGAATTTCAGATTTCAGCTCAGTTGCATGCTATGTCCTTAAACCCACTGCAGAACCATTTGTAGAGGACAAGGGGTTATTTTTAGGAAATATGGTGCGAAATTGTGATTTAGTGTGTTTCAGTGCGCATCGCCTCACGGCAGTCGGCGAACGAAGGCTGGCCAGCGTGTTACGTCGGTGACACAGTTTTGCAACGAGCGTCGGTATGTGTGTACATGCGCGGCAGCCGTCAACAGCCAGAACGCAGCATTAGCAGAATTACGCAGGCGCGGGCCGCGTGTGGCATGGTTGCGTTAGCTATCTCATCGAGAACATTCTATTAAACACGGCGCCGCGTAACCGGCGGATTCAGCAGCAGTCTGCATTATGTAAGGACATCAGAGGTGGGCGTTGGCAACGGTTCTACCGATTGGGTGTTCGGTCGCCGTTACATCGTCGTCATCAGTGACGCTGTCCCCGAGGACCAGCTGGCGGAGGGCATTGCCCGCTGCTGCACTGGCGACTCCCGGCGGCATCACGAGCTGCCGCGTCTGCAGGAGGCGACCTAGGCCGGGCCTCGTGCTGCTAACCTCCTATCACCTGTGCAGCCGTTGACCGAGCACGGCGCCGCGTTCCCCGGGCTGTGCGCATCAGCACGTCACCACCACGACACGAGTGGTGGGGCTGAGCTACCGGAAAATGTATTGGAAGAACCAACAATAAAGAGGAAGATTGCTAAAAACAGCCACATTCTTCTACCCAGCCACGCCCTACAACCCCGACCATGTCACCCGCTCCGGTCAGCCTATTACACATTGGACTGATGTGTGTGCTCACAGAAACACTATTGGAAACAAGAAACTAACCAAGTGTGAATCTGATGTCTCAGTTGGAAGCAGTGCTGTATAAAATGATGGTTGGAATTTCAAATTTCAGTGTGAATTTATACCTTCACATTTATACCATCATGGTTGTGGAATTCCCAGACATTGCAGGTTTGCTAAGTGTATTTTATAAAGCACTATAGAACTCCTAAGCTTGTTCTCTCAGGTAAGATAGGATGTAGAAATACACTCCTGGAAATTGAAATAAGAACACCGTGAATTCATTGTCCCAGGAAGGGGAAACTTTATTGACACATTCCTGGAGTCAGATACATCACATGATCACACTGACAGAACCACAGGCACATAGACACAGGCAACAGAGCATGCGCAATGTCGGCACTAGTACAGTGTATATCCACCTTTCGCAGCAATGCAGGCTGCTATTCTCCCATGGAGACGATCGTAGAGATGCTGGATGTAGTCCTGTGGAACGGCTTGCCATGCCATTTCCACCTGGCGCCTCAGTTGGACCAGCGTGCGTGCTGGACGTGCAGATCGCGTGAGACGACGCTTCATCCAGTTCCAAACATGCTCAATGGGGGACAGATCCGGAGATCTTGCTGGCCAGGGTAGTTGACTTACACCTTCTAGAGCACGTTGGGTGGCACGGGATACATGCGGACGTGCATTGTCCTGTTGGAACAGCAAGTTCCTTGCCGGTCTAGGAATGGTAGAACGATGGGTTCGATGACGGTTTGGATGTACCGTGCACTATTCAGTGTCCCCTCGACGATCACCAGTGGTGTACGGCCAGTGTAGGAGATCGCTCCCCACACCATGATGCCGGGTGTTGGCCCTGTGTGCCTCGGTCGTATGCAGTCCTGATTGTGGCGCTCACCTGCACGGCGCCAAACACGCATACGACCATCATTGGCACCAAGGCAGAAGCGACTCTCATCGCTGAAGACGACACGTCTTCATTCGTCCCTCCATTCACGCCTGTCGCGACACCACTGGAGGCGGGCTGCACGATGTTGGGGCGTGAGCGGAAGACGGCCTAACGGTGTGCGGAACCGTAGCCCAGCTTCATGGAGACGGTTGCGAATGGTCCTCGCCGATACCCCAGGAGCAACAGTGTCCCTAATTTGCTGGGAAGTGGCGGTGCGGTCCCCTACGGCACTGCGTAGGATCCTACGGTCTTGGCGTGCATCCGTGCGTCGCTGCGGTCCGGTCCCAGGTCGACGGGCACGTGCACCTTCCGCCGACCACTGGCGACAACATCGATGTACTGTGGAGACCTCACGCCCCATGTGTTGAGCAATTCGGCGGTGCGTCCACCCGGCCTCCCGCATGCCCACTATACGCCCTCGCTCAAAGTCCGTCAACTGCACATACGGTTCACGTCCACGCTGTCGCGGCATGCTACCAGTGTTAAAGACTGCGATGGAGCTCCGTATGCCACGGCAAACTGGCTGACACTGACGGCGGCGGTGCACAAATGCTGCGCAGCTAGCGCCATTCGACGGCCAACACCGCGGTTCCTGGTGTGTCCGCTGTGCCGTGCGTGTGATCATTGCTTGTACAGCCCTCTCGCAGTGTCCGGAGCAAGTATGGTGGGTCTGACACACCGGTGTCAATGTGTTCTTTTTTCCATTTCCAGGAGTGTAGAAGGAAAGGAGTACCATGTGATAGGATAGCAACAACAACAGACACAACTACAAGACAGAGTGCACTGCAGTGTATTGAGAAGGACTAAACCACGATCATAGTAGTGGCCACAGCTAGATGCCTGAGATCACTGAAAATACTCATACATACAGCCCACTCATAACCCAGATGTCCACATGCAGTGCCCCCATACCCTCCTGCAACGCTGGTGCAAATGCTCAGACGACATAGAAAACTGCCGCCATAACTGCAACCACAGTCATGGAGACGTGTCTCTGCCAGAGTGCATGGAGGGCAACCGGGGGGTGACTGAATTGGTAGGAATTAGGCTGTTATCGATAGGTCTAGCGCAAACACTTGGCAGTGATCCATATTGAATCGCTCAATTTTCGACAGAGAATACATGCAACATACGAGATCATGGAGACAGCCCCACACATACTGTGTATAAGTTCACTGTTCAGCTATCCAGAGGGCGCTGCTGCCGGGACTTGTCCCTGCAGCTGTGGGCTAGAACTCACTAGGTGGCCAGAACTTTTTTGATGCCTGCAACTCGCGGCAGCTTTAACTGGAAATGTCAATTCGTTCCAGTCAGTGGCTACATCCGCCATGCACCCAGACGGCCGCAGAGTCGTCCTAGGTAACCAGCGAGATATTCATCACTGTAATTATAATTAAATATTACGATTGCAGCCACAATCTGGTGACATTTGACAATGATCAAAGTATTGGTAATTCCTACTCCTGACGGCTGTGGCTCTGGGGCGAATCTCAATTTGAAATATCATTACCTGCATCCTACTTATGACTGGACATAATTTTTCACATAAAATCTTTCACCCCTCCTTTGAGGCTATCAATGCGTTGAAACTGCAGTTTTCTACGTGACACCCATACCTCCCTTACAACCGACATAGTCTTTTTTCTGCACATGTCAGAACACTGACCACAGTAACTTTACACACCAACGTATACTTCATAAGCCTTCTGAGCACAGAAAATCTACCACACATCCCCTACTAAGAATAGCGCTTCGCCAATAACTGAATGCTGGTGGCACCAAACAATACTGAGCGAAAATCCGCGATGGTTGAACATGCCTCATTTGTGTTTTTTGTGAGTGGTATCAGTGTGTAGTAAGAGAGACGTAATTGTCTTGTAAGCCACCAGTTATTAAAAACACGATCGCAACGACTATGTTACTGTCACACTGCATAAAAAGCGGTCTTGGTTCTATAGGCACACACAAGTATCGCTACCGAGATTCATGTTAAAAATTATACGTGATTTATAAATCGAGATATAGTATTGCTTCCAAATGAAACGCCCTTCCACATAAATACCGCAATATTGAACATAAATGGCGATCATGGGAGTTTGCATTAACAGACCTCAAGTGTGGGTGCATGTCGCCAGCAGCGTTAGCTCGTGATAAAATCACCCTCCTCACCGAATTTAGGAATTGATTCGGCTAAGGAATGTGACCTTAAGCCAACATACCATCATGTCACTGATGGATATTTCCCACGCTAATAAACAGGATTTGTAATACATTCTATCTCGTTACCATGTAGACAGTGTAACAGAGGCTCTGTGATATATCCATGTGGTTATAGGCGAGAGAGGATGATATTTGATTGAGAATCATCACGTGCAGTAAATGGTGTGCTATGTGAAGAATGACTTAAAAAAGTAACGCTAGTTTGAAGTCATAAGAAATTAAACAAAATCCCATGACCAGTATACCAGCTTTTCAGATCTATTGTGTTACTCTTTCTGTTAGAAATTCTGTCTGCAATTCGGAATCAAGTCTCTCCATTCAACCACATACTTGCATTGGATTCTAAGGAGATGTCTTTTAGTGATTACGGCCACTGGTGAATTGTATTTGTGGCACTCTCATATCTCGAAACGAGTCAGCTTTTTCGACCCTATCTGCTAAGGACCCCATACACCAAATCTCCAGTGTGGTTTTAGACAGTCTCTCTGCATCTTGTAACTGTTTCTCAGTCTCTGCCCCACCCTTGCCGCAGCTTTGTCCGAGTGATCGCTCCAACTTAAGTCGGAACTGAACGGAAGTCGGAGAGCGCTATGACTACCACCTTCTGCATCCCACGGAGAAATGGAGTGAGCTTAGTTAATGCAACAGGGTCATGTTTTGACCACTCAGTGGAAATGGGAATATGTTGTCTTAGCTCCACAATCGTACAGAGTGTGTTAAGGCCAGCGCCAAATTGCCGGCCGGTGTGGCCGAGCGGTTCTAGGCGCTTCAGTCTGGAACCGCGAGACCGCTACGGTCGCAGGTTCGAATCCTGCTTCGGGCATGGCTGTCTGTGATGTCCTTAGGTTAGTTAGGTTAAAGTAGTTCTAAATTCTAGGGGACTGATAACCTCAGATGTTAAGTCCCATAGTGCTCAGAACCATTTTTTGTAACCAGTGCCAAATTAAGCTTTCTCCTGCAACACAAGGTAATAGAAAAGACAATACAGGCAGTTATGATGATGTTTCTTATTGGAAAAATTACTAAGACTTCACAACATGCGGGAATTGGAAGAAGGACGAGAATTTTGCTACTGCATTGCAGTGCATTTCCAAACTACATACAGGTATTGCAGTCTGAAGGAGATCTTCATCTCTTAGGGTGCAGTCATGTCTGTCAACCAAACATTCTGTCCCTCCTCGTTATCTTGTACCATCCAGCACAGAAAAACTACGAACTATAAAGACGTCACTAACATCACCTAGTAGAGAACTCAATAACATATTACTGCATCCTTCCCTTCTGATATATCGAAAATAAATACCGTCTGCATGCTTACATCGAGCACATGTGGTGATGCTATTAAATATACAGATAGTGGTCCACTGGAGCAGGTGGCCAGTGGTCGAAGTCACTTGCACAGCCCAGTGTAAAATTTTGTCGCCCATACTGTAGGAGAACCATATCCCTCAGACTATCAGTCACAAGAGAGGGTTTCTGTGTTGTTCTTTCACAACAGTTTGATACATTGTTTTTCTGTTGGAACACATCCAAGCAGAGTATGGCAACAGCTTTGTAACCACCATACATTTTGTTTTTCCACCACTACTTCGAGGTCTGTATCTGCTGCTAAAGCGACATTAACACATTTCAATCCATTGGCTCTCACAGAAAGCTCAACACTGCATGGTGTAAACTATGCTGTTCACACAACACATAGGATGATTGAAATAAAAGACAGAGACGCTGTTCCTTATTGACAAAAATGTGGAGAATATCGCAACATATGGGAACTGGAAGAGTTTGTGGCATCGTGGAGTGTTTCCAAACAGCTGTCTCTACATTTAACCTCATCTTCCACAGTGGCAGATGTCTCGGTGCTCCATTTTTCGAAGAGACCCTGAGCATTCATTCCTCATATTGGTGGTGCATATTGCACCCAGGTATATGATCGCTGTTTTGATGTCCTACATGGTAGTCAACCTAAACTCCAAAACTTTGAACACAGTGGCTTTCATTTTTATGTCTTACAGCGCATAACCACGTGTGGAACACGGGGGTATTCTGCAGAACTTAAACCCATAGAGCTTGGGTAGTATGCACCATCAGATGTCAATCCTCCTGGTGGAGGAATGAAATGATTTTCATACAACAGGCGAGCATGTAAGTACCCTCATTCACACACATTTTCGTTGTATTTGCCTCAGTTTTAAGTATTTTCCATCAATTTTCGTAATGTCACCAGGTTTCTGTAATTTAAACGCATTTTACCCAATTAATCGAGTTCCAAACCACCACTCTCGACGACTTCTCACGTCAACAAAACGTCTCAACGTGTTGATCTCGTGATGAAAGTGTGTTGTGTGAACAGCATAGCAGTTGCTGTTAGGCTGGATACCGTAACACGTACAACCATCAAAACGAAACGCCCAGAATATCTATTTAAAAAATCTGATAAAAATGTTCTTAACGTCTTTTTAAGAGACAGTCTTCACTCCTTTCGATCTGATCATGTAAGTGTAGAAAAGTTGTGGAATGTTTTCAAAGAGATAGTATCGACAGCAATTGAGTGATATATACCACATAAATTAATAAGTGATGGTACTGATCCCCCATGGTACACAAAACGGGTCAGATCGTTGTTGCAGAAGCAACGAAAAAAGCGTGCCAAATTTAAAAGAATACAAAATCCACAAGATTGGCAAAGTTTTACAGAAGTTCGAAATATGGCTCGTGCTTCAATGCGAGATGCTTTTAATAATTTGCACAACGAAATTCTGTCTCGAAATCTGGCAGAAAACCCAAAGAGATTCTGGTCATACATAAAGCACACCAGTGGCAAGACGCAATCAATACCTTCACTGTATGATAACAACGATGAAGTCACTGATGACAGTGCCACTAAAGCGGAGTTATTAAATACGGTTTTCCGAAACTCCTTCACCAAAGAAGACGAAGTAAATATTCATTAATTCCAATCAAGAACAATTGCCAAGATGAGAAACATAGAAGTAGATATCCTCGGTGTAACAAAGCAGCTTAAATCACTTTATAAAGGGAAGGCCTCCGGCTCACATTGTATACCAGTCAGGTTCCTCTCAGAGTATGCTGGTAAAATAGCTCCCTATTTAGCAGCTATATACAACCACTCGCTCACAGAAAGATCCGTACCTAAAGACTGGAAAATTGCTCAAGGCACACCAATACCCAAAATGGGAAGTAGGAGTAATCCGCTGAATTAAAGGCCTATATCACTAACGTCGATTTGCAGTAGGGTTTTGGAACATGTATTGTATTCGAATATTATTAAGTACCTCGAAGAAAACGATTTATTGACACATAGTCAGCACGGATTCAGAAAATATTGTTCTTGTGAAACACAACTAGCTCTTTATACTCATGAAGTAATGAGTGCTATCGACAGGGGATGTCAAATTGATTCCATATTTTCAGATTTCCAGAAGGCTTTCGACACCGTTCCTGACAAGCGTCTTCTAACCAAACTGCGTGCCTACGGAATATCGCCTCAGTTGTGCGACTGGATTCGTGATTTCCTGTCAGAAAGGTCACAGTTCGTAATAATAGACGAAAAGTCATCGAATATCCGGCGTTCCCCAAGGAAGTGTTGTAGGCCCTCTATTGTTCCTGATCTATATTAACGACATAAGAGACAATCTGAGTAGACGTCTTAGATTGTTTGCAGATGATGCTGTCATTTACGCCGCTTTCACACTATACGGTTTTGACCGTACGGCAAAAAGCCGTACGGCTGTAGGTGTGAAGAAATGTATGGCGCCTTTCACATTATACGGCGACGGCAAAATGCCGCTGCCGTGCCGTGCTGCAGCCGTGTCTTGCCACTACAACAGACGGTCGCCGTACGGCAAGTTCGACAACAGTGGCCTACGTGACTAAGTGCATGCTTTCACACTGGACGGTTTTGAGCCGTACGGCGTCGACTAGTTCGTTGTAGTGTCGTTTTATTCATTTGTGTTTATTCTTGTTTACTGAAAAGTGTAGAAGAATGGATGAAATTGATACTGAACTTTTGATAACCTTGGTGGAAGTAAGACCTGTTCTGTGGGACAAAACTCTAGATGCGTATAGAGATCGTATTGCTACAAAGAATGCTTGGCGGGAAGTTTGCGTAGCACTGAAGCAAGATTTTGATGAGATGGAAGACAAAGATAAAAATGCGTTTGGTAAGTATTTATTTAATATATTAATATTACATTTAATACGTTTTAAACAGTTTTTATTTAACGTTATAAATTTTATTCTAAAAGTAAATCGTTTGTTTATAAGTAAATTACTGCTACCAGTCACGTTTTTTTTGTTTTGTTTATATTTTGCACGACGCGTTTCGGGAAATAATTCCCATCCTTAAGTGCGTTTTTCTCTAAGTTTTCATCATGTGTGGTGTCTTTTTATGTGTCAGGTCTTGCATTCTGTTTTCTTTACTGTAATTTATAAGAGAAACACGCACAAGACCTCACAAATAAAAAAACACTACACATAATGAAAACTTAGAGAAAAAAACGCACTTGAAGATCGGAATTATTTCCCGAAACGCGTCGTACAAAATATAAACAAAACGATTAAAAACGTGAGTGGTAGCAGTAATTTATTTATAAAGAAAACTATTTACTATACAGTCGCAGGCTTTCACAAACAATCTACAAAAAGGAAAAGGCTTGTTAATTTATATCTTTGACATCTGCCATGACACGCTTCCAGCATTTGTCATAAAATATTTACAAAGAGTGTTCCTTATGGCGTTGGCTGTCAGTCCTCCTCTTATGTTGGCATCTTGGGCTAAGTCTTCCAAACCAGTGAAGGATGTGGTGTCTTCAATTATAAATCCATCTCTCTGACGTACAAAATTGTGTAAAACAATGCAAGCTTTAACCATTTTTACTGCAAAATCTGGATGAACATTTAAAGGTCGGTGAAACAACCGCCACTTATTGGTGAGGATGCCAAAAGCACATTCCACATACCTCCTTGCTCTGCACAAACGGTAATTAAATACACGTTTCTCAACTGTCAAGTTTGTTCCCCCAAAAGGCCGGAGCAAATGCGTGTGTAGGCCAAATGCTGCGTCTCCCACGAAGAAGTAGGGTACTTTTGGACCTTCCGTACCAGGCAGACATTGGACGTCTGGAAATTCCAGGGAATTACTTTCTATTGACTTCCATAAACTGGACCGTCTGAACACTGAAGAGTCACAGTCTTTGCCATAACTTCCTACGTCGACATAAATGAACCTGTAGTTGGAATCCGCTACAGCCATCAGAACCACAGAAAAGTATTCTTTGTAATTGAAGTACATTGATCCGCTATTAAATGGGGCAGTAAGACGGATATGTTTTCCATCCACCGCTCCTAAGCAGTGGGGGAAATTAGCAGTACGTTCAAATCCAGCCGCTATTGATTCCCATACCTCTTTGGTCGGTCTTTGTATACATTCTTCCCGCAGTGATGACCAAATTGCTGTGCATACATCATTAACCACTTTACTTGCTGTAGAAATCCCAATTCTGTACTGGAAATGTAAGTCAGTGAAGGAACAACCGCTTGCCAGATACCTGAACAAAACGAAAAAAAATCAGTGACATTTAGTTTGCAGTGGACATTTTTTGTTACAGTTTTGCTTTTTTCTATACAAAATTAAAATGTTTTCATACAGTTTTGTTTCCTTTTGATGTAGGTATAGAAGTAATACGGAGGTGGACCAATCTACGAGACTCCTTTGTGAAGTCAAACATAAAAATTCAAGCTGCGAAAAAAAGTGGCTCAGCAGCAAAGAAAAAGAAAAAGTATGTATATTCTGATCAGCTGCAGTTTCTAAAAAAGCTGTATGATGCTCGAGAGACGGAGGACAGTTTTCAATCGGAACGCACCGCCAGACTGGAAGAAGATATAGAAACGCAGGGCTCCGTCGAAAATACTGAGAATGTTTCTGGGCCATTTGATACAGCACCCACACAACAAACATCCAAAAGCGAGTGCCATACAAACAGAAAACATAGAAAACCTGATGCAATCGAAATGAAAATATTACGAGCTCTGGAAGAAGACAAACCTTGCAGCAAAATGTCATTTTTACTTAGTCTGAAGCCTCATCTGGAAAAATTTGATGAACAGGATTATCTTCAGTTTCAGATGGGAGTCCTCAAAGTTATAGAAAATATATATGAAAGGAGAAATATATTGACAGCTCAACCTCCTCCATTTACCCATTACACACCTCCCATGCCCTATAATAATAGATTTCAAGCTTATTCTTATTCACCTATGGAAAATGCTGCTCCAATATCCTCTTACCATACGCATCAGATTCGTCCTCCTCCAGCTGCACCAAACCCAACTACTTTTCTCGAACAACCATTACAGACTTCTCAAGGTCGCAGTTCTTATCAACGAATTAATAAAGTGCCACCACCATACCCTTCGCCTTCCACAAGTAGCCATGAAGGCCCACCATCAACAACGCAGTTCTACAACGTTTTTGCAGAGAGCCTGTCGCCACAAAGTGACAGTACAGTCAGTCCTGCTACAAACTCTTTGGTTTCAACTGCTGATATTGATATTGACTTTTCTACTTCATAATCTGAGCGTAATAAAAATGTAAAACACAAATAAATAAGTAAATAAACAGAACTAGTTTTTATGTATTAAATTACCTTAACGTGATAGCCAGCATTTGAACAGGTTGGATGCAATTGCGGAATTGTGTGTTTTGTCGTTGTAACACATCCTTTAGTTTTCTATGTAATTCGTCAAACGAGGTAATAGACATTCGGAAATAGTTAAAGAATTTATTTCCGTCGTTCCTCAAATCTTCAAAGAGTGTATAAAATAAACCCACTTCGTCTCTTCTCTGGTTAATGGGGTGTACCCACAAAAGACGACCTTTTCTTTTGCGGCGACGATGAAGCAACCACAAAGCAACAACTCGTTTACGGTTCATCTTGATACACACATTAAGCAAACTGAATAGACACCAACAACTGGTCACGTCAAAAAGCCGTGTAATGTGAAAGCAACACAGGCACGGCTAAAACTCGTACGGCTTTTTGCCGTACGGTCAAAACCGTATAGTGTGAAAGCGGCGTTACCGCCGGCCGAAGTGGCCGTGCGGTTAAAGGCGCTGCAGTCTGGAACCGCAAGACCGCTACGGTCGCAGGTTCGAATCCTGCCTCGGGCATGGATGTTTGTGATGTCCTTAGGTTAGTTAGGTTTAACTAGTTCTAAGTTCTAGGGGACTAATGACCTCAGCAGTTGAGTCCCATAGTGCTCAGAGCCATTTGAACCATTTAGCTGTCATTTACCGTCTTGTAAAGTCATCAGATGATCAAAACGACTTGCAAAATGATTTAGATAAGATATCTGTATGGTGCGAAAAGTGGCAATTGATCCTGAATAAAGAAAAGTGTGAAGTTATTCACGTGAGTACTAAAAGTAATTAGTTAAATTTCGATTACGCGGTAAGTCACACAAATCTGAGGGCTGTAAATTCAACTAAATACTTAGGGATTACAGTTCGAAGTAACCTAAATTGGAACGATCACATAAATAATATTGTGGGTAGAGCAAACCAAAGGCTGCGATTCATTGGCAGAACACTTAGAAGGTGCAACATGTCTACCTAAGAGACTGCTTACACTACGCATGTCCACCCTATTCTGGAGTATTGCCGTGCGGTGTGGGATCTGCATCAGGTGGGACTGACGGATGACATCGTAAAAGTACAAAGAAGGACAGCTCGTTTCGTATTATCACGAAATAGGGGAGATAGTGTCACAGACATGATACGCGAATTGGAGTGGCAATCATTAAAACAAAGGCGTTTTTCGTTGCGATGGGATCTTCTCAATCACCAGTTTTCTCCTCCGATTGCGAAAACATTCTGTTGGCACCCACCTACATAGGGAGAAATGATCATCACGATAAAATAAGAGAAATCAGGGCTCGCACAGAAAAATTTAAGTGCTCGTTTTTCCCGCGTGCCGTTCGGGATTGGAAAGGTAGGGAGACAGCATGAAGGTGGTTCATTCAACCCTCTACCAGGCAGTTTATTGTGAATAGCAGAGTAATCACGTAGATGTAGATGTAGATTATATCAGCTAATGACGTTGCCGTATCCATTACTTCGCAAGTGCTACATACATGTGGACATATCGCGAACCCTGTTGCATTGCCTACATCACCCAACACAAAAACTGTTTCTTAGTGTAGAAAATAGCCATCAGAAGAGTGGAGGGGCAAAAACTACGTTCCTTAGCCGAAGCACTTTATAAATTGTGGAAGATTTTATTACGATTTGCCATCCACCCCTCCCCGCATGTGGTTGGAGTCACGAAGTATTGTTGCATTCAGGGGATAAAGTCATAAATTCAAAGCTCTAGCACTCAGCCATCTATTTCGAAGCGAGCTACCCCTACCTTGAACCTATAGACTAAGGATCATGAGTAAAACGCTATATGGCCTGTCTCTATGCATCTCGTATCTCTTCCTCTGCAGGCCGGTGTGGCCGTGCGGTTCTAGGCGCTTCAGTCTGGAACCGCGTGACCGCTACGGTCGCAGGTTCGAATCCTGCCTCGGGCATGGATGTGTGTGATGCTCTTAGGTTAGTTAGGTTTAAGTAGTTCTAAGTTCTAGGGGACTGATGACCACAGATGTTAAGTCCCACAGTGCTCAGAGCCATTTGAACCATTTTTGAATCTCTTCCTCTGTCTTTATCCAACCTTCTCTGTAACACGGTCTCTGATTTAATTTGAAAGTGACCAGATGTAGGAGGGTACTATACCCGCTACATTCGACGTCTTGTGAAGGAACATAAGAGCTGAGTTCCACGTAATCATACACTTTGCTATTTTGCTTTCGCAAAGAGTATAGCACCTATCGCAAACTTGTACTGACTGGTACTAGTGATATATAACGGTTTTCTCATTCTAATACTATAACAGCCATTCTGTGAAGACTGTTCCATACCAAACTTACTCACATCACCCGTGAAGTTACACATGATCTCTCCAGATGCTTGCACGCTGAGGAATTTAGCACTCCTTATTGGTGTATGGTATAAACAAGCCTGATACATTTAAGAGTGTTGTAGTGATATAACAAACCATTAAGAAGAAGAAGAAACGTTTGGGTTATTCATGACGGAACTCCAGATGGAAGGAGTTTGAAACATTTTACGTAAATCGCTTGTGCTACCAATTTTGTAGAATTGTTGTAGTGTCTCTATTTCATACCCGGAAGGTACTGGGAAGAGAAAAATGATCGTAGAACATAAACAGAAACGCATAGCAGTGGTATTTGATATGTGAAATTACACACCATGCTGCACTAACTCCGTGACCAGAACACATCCTCTCCCACACACACAACATTTGTTCAGTAAATGTATACATAGGGAGTGCAGTACCTCACAAACCCCTCTCACTAACTTAGAATCAATGCAGTTATGAAACTGAAGACTTGATTCATGTCCAAGATGTGGCAGAGAAATGGAATAGTTAGCATAAATCTTGATTGACCTAGAGGAGGGTGTTGAAATAGGTTTTCCATAGATGGACATGATTCATCACACTGTTCTGTAAGGTATTTGTTAGCTGACACCGTATGGTTATGATTGGTAGAGAGTACAGAGAAGCACGTAGTAAATACTGTTTGTCAGGGTTTCAAATGTTCAAATGAGTGTGAATTCCTAAGGAACCAAACTGCTGAGGTCATCGGTCCCTAAACTTACGCTCTGCTTAAACTAACTTACGCAAACTTATACTAAGAACAACACACACACCCATGCCTGTAGGAGGACTCGAACCTCCGGCGGTAAGAGCCGCGCAATCTGTGAAATGGCGCCTCAAACCGCGCGGCCACTCCGCTTGACGTTTGTTAGAGTTTAAAACACCTAAGCGCTCTTGCACAGGATCAAACACGCGATCCATTCTGTAGTTGTATATTGCAGTGCCCCAGCTTGTAATATAACTCTCTTTAGCTAAGGACGCTTTATAACAATGTATAAAGTGGTTGCCAATAACTTTGGCTTGTGATCCGAAGTATATAAATTAATTACTCTACATTTGATGGTTATCCACGTTAAGCTATCTGTTCCAGCTGTCTTATTGCTGTCCACAAAAAATCACTGTTTCCCTGCTTCCAAGAGCTTCCATGTCAATTTTTTCTCGTATTACTCTTGCCGTCACGTACCCGTTCCCATGTACAAGAATTTTCCTGTACCAAGTACGAGACATGCAAGCACTCCCTCATTCCCCTTCAATTTGCCTGCATTTTTCTATGACACACTGACACCACTCTCAAGAAAAACAAATAGGGCATGTCCATCCATTGCGGATTTTCGCCCGATACTGTTTGTTGTCACCAGCATCCAGATATTGGCGAAGTATTATATTTAGTAGGGATTTTCTGTGGTCGGCAGGCTTATAAAGCTTGTGTTGGTGTATAATGTTACTGTGGTCAGTATTCTGACATGTGCGGAGAAAATGACTATGTCCAGTCGTAAGGGAGTTATGGATTTGACGTTGAAAACTGCGATTTCAACGCAACGATAGCCATAATGGGGATGAGAGACATTACGGGGAAAGCTATGCCCAGTAATAAGTACGACATAGATATTAATATTTCAACATGAGATTCGTCGCAGAGCCACAGTCACCAGTGGGAGTTGTTTCCGATATTTTGCTCATTGTCGAATTTCACCAGATTGGAGCTTCAATCGTAATATTTGATGTAGTTACAGTGATAAAAACGTGGCTGCTTTCCTAGGACGACTCTACCGGCCGTCTGGGCACATGGCGGAGGTAGCCGCTGACCGGAACAAATTGACATTTCCAGCTTAAGGATGTCGCGAGCAGCAGGTACAAAGGAAAGTTCCAGGCGGTTCGAAACTACAGCCGTGGGGACAAGTCCCAGCGGCGGCGCCCTCTGGGTAGTTGGATAGTAAACTATTGCTCAGTATGCATTGGACTAACACTGCGATTGCGTGTGTTGCATTTATTCTCTGTGGAATATTGAGCGATTCGATATGGATCACTGCCAAGTGTTGGAGCTGAACTTATTGACAACATACGAATTCCTACCACTCCAATCATCCCCAGATTCCGTCCGTGGCTGGGGTGGTGCACTCTGGCAGACACGTGCGTCCACAACTGCAGCTGCGGTCATGGTGGCAGTTTTCTACGGCGTCTGAGCATTGTCGATGGCGGTGTACAAGGGGCGGGCGCACTGTTTGTGGACATCTGGAGGGTGAGTGGGCTGTGTGTGAGAGTTTTCGGTGATCTCAGGCATCTGCCTGTGGCCACTACTATGATCGTGGTTTAGTGCTTCTCAATACATTGCAGTGCACTCTGTTTTGTAGTGGTATCTGTTGTTGTTACTATCTCATCACGCAGTAGACCCTTTCCTTCAACTTCTTCGTCCTGGCTTACCCGAGAGAACAAATTTACGAATCCTGCAGTGCTTTATAAAATACACTTAGCAGACTTGTAGTGGTTGGGAATTCTACAACCATGATGGTATAAATTCACGCCGCAATTTGAAACTCCAACCATCATTTTATACAGCACTGCTTCCAGTCGAGATGTCAAATCCCCGATTGGTCAGTTTGTTGTTTCCAATAGTGTTACTGTGAGCACATACTTCAATCCAACACGTCTGCAGATTGTTTAAGGACACAGCATGCAATTGAGCTGAGATCTGATATTCTTAGTTAACTCCAATGTAATGCACTTTCTACCAAACGATGTAACTGCGCCAGTACCCATCAAAAGGAGGCAAGAAGGAAAAAAATCCAGAAGGGTTTGGAAATTGGGCAGTTGCAGGATCGAATCCCACGAAATATACCAGAGCTAGTATCCATCAATAGAATGCCAGGAGAAACTGTCCCACACAGTGAATCTGATAGGGAGGAAATATTTCTAAGATATCCACAACTGGTGATTTACTAGGTATCCACGGTTTTGATCAGGTCTGCAGAGGGGTTAGTGTGGCACATGACGGATGCTCACTGAGCAGGAAGTAGCCACTTGAGAGAGAGAGAGAGAGAGGGGGGGGGGGGGAGAGAAAGGAGGGATGGAGGGGATGGCTCTGAGCACTATGGGACTTAACTTCTGAGGTCATCAGTCCCCTAGAACTTAGAACTACTTAAACCTAACTAACTTAAGGACAGCACACACATCCATGCCCGAGGCAGGATTCGAACCTGCGACCGTAGTGGTCGTGCGGTTCCAGACTGTAGCGCCTAGAATCGCTCGGCCACCTCGGCCGGCTGGTGGAGGGGAGCCTGTGTTTGGACAGAAATTTCTCAGGTGTCAATCTGAAAGAGTTGCTGCCACCTGATGATTTGTCTAACAGGAAATAACTAGAGGGGTGAAGGGGGAGTGGAGGAAAGGATTGGATGTAGGGATGAGGTTTGGGAAGGTTGCTTCTCCCAGCATCCTATGCTGGTGGTATTGTGAACTAGCCCAGTCAGTATCTGCACTGCAAGGGTAGCTGCTTCCACTGACCTGTCGTGTAAGGTGCGTGTCTGGGGACCAAGCAGGAAGTGAGTCTGGTGTCAAATTTCGAAGGAAGCTTTTATTTGACGTCATGCATTCCTCTGTGTGTCACCAGCGCCTCCCAGTCCAGCGCTTAGGCTCCAAACGTCGCCAGTGGTCCACACATGTGGTACAGTGTGGTGCACACAGGAATATACAAAGCAGTTGTTAGCACAGTATATTTTCTCAGAGCTGTTTGCAGGTGCGTGTTTTACAGAGTCTGTGTGCCGTATATGTGTTAGGCTGTGGTTTTTTTCACGATACGTTATTGCTACTGCCAATCTGTTGCACTGTAATCAGAGCAGGGCATCACTTCTGATGTTTGCGGCAGCGGACAGCTAGTGCTCCTGCCACCTGTTGCCTGTCAGCATTACCGCGCAAAGGGCTGCCATCGCCTGACACTTTATTTGGGGATTCGTTTCACATCTGGTCTGCTCATTGTACAAGCCGACACTGTGTCTGTGGTAATACGCAACATGGCTGGCACACGGGTGCGCAGTGTTCCAGCTGGCGCAGCTCCCGACACGTCTGCCCTGTGGCCAGTGCGAAAACAGGGTGAGAATTACGTGCGGTGAGTTATGTTGACCTCGACTTCATGACGGTATTCCTTGTGGGCTCGAAAAAAGGCGACCTATTTACTTCTTTTCGATGTATATTACAAGACCTACATCTTTCAAAACAGCAGAGAATGACGAGCTTTTCCCACCAAATAAAAGAGAGATACAACGCATGTGAATTCAAATGTATAAATGAACAGTACATCCTTTACTACGTAATTGACACTGATTTGAATTTTCTGTCGTGAGTTCCTTCCTCATCAGCACATGCTGAGTAGTTTCCCCACCAGTTTCCAGAATGGGGAGGAGATGGGAAGTGGGGGAGGCTTTGAGAGGGGGAGGGCTGGGGAATTTACCAGAGAGGGAGGGGTTAATTATTTTATCGATAATAATTGATTTGATATGAATGGTGTGCTTGCATGGGTGAGGGAATTTCCCAGAGGGGTGGGGAGGAGGAGGTGGTGGTGGAGGGATATGTAGATTTCTCAGAAGGACAGATTATCCGCCGGCCGGAGTGGCCGAGCGGTTCTAGGCGCTACTGTCTGGAACCGCGCGACCGCTACGCTCGCAGGTTCGAGTCCTGCCTCGGGTATGGATGTATGTGATGTCCTTAGGTTAGTTAGGTTTAAGTAGTTCTACGTTCTAGGGGACTGATGACCTCAGCAGTTAAGTCTCATAGTGCTCAGAGCTATTTTTGAACAGATTATCGCCAGGGGGTGATAAATCAGCTTCCGCGGTGTCATAAATCAATTAACAGAACAACAGATTAAGGTGAGGTGGAGGTAGTCATATCAATGTATGCTTTCCTCTGAATGATTGCAACTCACACCAACAAAATGCGCCTATAGCCCTGTTACCCTACTACCTCATTACTGCCGATTTGCTTCTGTGTTCATCACCCACAAGTTAGAAAAATTATAGCTTAATGTGAAAAATATTACACTGTTGCCTTCAGAAAGTATAACAAAAGGTGACATGAGCAGAAAAACAAAACCTGTATGTTCTGGATTTGTAAGCTTCTCACCAATGCCCCTCCATATATTGTCATTGACAACACTATTGTCATTATCTTTATGGGACAAATTGTGCTTATGAATGCTGCTGAACTAGTATTACAAGCTCCTTGTCCATGCTTACAAAAACCACACAGACATAATGTGAGGTCAGACACGACACTCGTGTTCCAGAGAGATTCAAAGCAATTCGGGTAAAGCCGGAGAGAGCCAAACACTGAATGACCGCCAACAGGCGGAGTACTGGCGCCTTGATGTAGTTTTCACACGACGTAGTGTTCACGCTGCGCACCTGTGAGTTGTCCTGGAATTGCTCTCTTGCCAGATAGCCTACAGCACGACACGTGTGTGCTGTGGATACAGAAGCTACACAACGGGCTTTGTGGAAACGAGGCACAGGACACCTGTGTAAAGGGGACAGGACGAGTTCCATCGTGATCCCATGATTCATGACACGCTTGGAGCACAGTCAGAACACAGTCTCAAAATGGTACCCTTCGAGGAAACCAGTCCTAACACATCCATTACCTGTAAAATAAAAACAACTGCGCTGTACAAAACATGTGACAAAATTCTGTAGTATCCATTATTTCTCTACTCCCGCTCTGCATCATACAGATTCATTTATCATTGATAATGAGTGGGGGGGAGGGAGGAGAAGAGGTTGGGAGGGCAAAATGGTTAGGTAACTCATACAGTAGTCTTAAAATGTAACAAAGAACTTATCTAAGCAAATACTAGAAATAAATTTAAAATTTATAAGGTATTTGGATAAACACAAAAAAATACACTCCTGGAAATTGAAATAAGAACACCGTGAATTCATTGTCCCAGGAAGGGGAAACTTTATTGACACATTCCTGGGGTCAGATACATCACATGATCACACTGACAGAACCACAGGCACATAGACACAGGCAACAGAGCATGCACAATGTCGGCACTAGTACAGTGTATATCCACCTTTCGCAGCAATGCAGGCTGATATTCTCCCATGGAGACGATCGTAGAGATGCTGGATGTAGTCCTGTGGAACGGCTTGCCATGCCATTTCCACCTGGCGCCTCAGTTGGACCAGCGTTCGTGCTGGACGTGCAGACCGCGTGAGACGACGCTTCATCCAGTCCCAAACATGCTCAATGGGGGACAGATCCGGAGATCTTGCTGGCCAGGGTAGTTGACTTACACCTTCTAGAGCACGTTGGGTGGCACGGGATACATGCGGACGTGCACTGTCCTGTTGGAACAGCAAGTTCCCTTGCCGGTCTAGGAATGGTAGAATGATGGGTTCGATGACGGTTTGGATGTACCGTGCACTATTCAGTGTCCCCTCGACGATCACCAGTGGTGTACGGCCAGTGTAGGAGATCGCTCCCCACACCATGATGCCGGGTGTTGGCCCTGTGTGCCTCGGTCGTATGTAGTCCTGATTGTGGCGCTCACCTGCACGGCGCCAAACACGCATACGACCATCATTGGCACCAAGGCAGAAGCGACTCTCATCGCTGAAGACGACACGTCTCCATTCGTCCCTCCATTCACGCCTGTCGCGACACCACTGGAGGCGGGCTGCACGATGTTGGGGCGTGAGCGGAAGACGGCCTAACGGTGTGCGGGACCGTAGCCCAGCTTCATGGAGACGGTTGCGAATGGTCCTCGCCGATATCCCAGGAGCAACAGTGTCCCTAATTTGCTGGGAAGTGGCGGTGCGGTCCCCTACGGCACTGCGTAGGATCCTACGGTCTTGGCGTGCACCCGTGCGTCGCTGCGGTCCGGTCCCAGGTCGACGGGCACGTGCACCTTCCGCCGACCACTGGCGACAACATCGATGTACTGTGGAGACCTCACGCCCCACGTGTTGAGCAATTCGGCGGTACGTCCACCCGGCCTCCCGCATGCCCACTATACGCCCTCGCTCAAAGTCCGTCAACTGCACATACGGTTCACGTCCACGCTGTCGCGGCATGCTACCAGTGTTAAAGGCTGCGATGGAGCTCCGTATGCCACGGCAAACTGGCTGACACTGACGGCGGCGGTGCACAAATGCTGCGCAGCTAGCGCCATTCGACGGCCAACACCGCGGTTCCTTGTGTGTCCGCTGTGCCGTGCGTGTGATCATTGCTTGTACAGCCCTCTCGCAGTGTCCGGAGCAAGTATGGTGGGTCTGACACACCGGTGTCAATGTGTTCTTTTTTCCATTTCCAGGAGTGTATTAATACATTAGACATCTAGTTAAAGTTAATAGTTAAATTAAAACTATATGGAAAGTATAGATTACTAATCACCATACAGAGATGGCCTTGAGTCACAGACAGATGCAATGAAAAAGACTGCTAAAATATTTTGCTGTAGGAAAACACGCATGCACACACATCGACACAAGTACAACTCACACACACATGGCCACGGTCTCTGGGAGCGAGAGCCCAACAATCAGGCTCTAGTACCCTGAGACAGTGCTTATGTGTGTGTGAGTAGTGGTTGTATGTGTTTCTTATGCAGAAAATGGGTAGCTTTAATATTTTAGCATTCTGTGTCATTCTGCCTGTCTGTGATAAAATCCATCATCTATATCGTAAGTAGCTATCGTCCTTTCCATATTGTTTTTATTCCATCCTTGACTTTCCATTGTTCGATTTTGTCTAATGGCTTTCCTGCCATCCCACAACCCAGTACCGTTTCCCTTCGTTATTATTCTCTAATGATTTATGTCACTCAGTGTCTGTCCTTGTCTTCTGTCTTATATTTTATTGTCACCTTCAGAACCTCACACACCTTGGCTTCTGCACCACCCATAATCAATGATCTCATTCACACACGACAGTCGGCTGTGTGACTATGCCGATTGTAGGTGCAGTGTCTCATATCCCAAATTCTTCCCACTGGTAGAAGTATTACTGGACCTACAAATTAATCATACTCGCCCCTCCATCCATGCATACTGGGGTTGGAACTTAAATACTGGCAACTATTTATTCACAACAGATACAAAAGAGTTATATGTTTGCACCTGTTACTGTCCAACAGAATAGTCACCAGCGTTGTGTAGAACCCGTTGCCAGCCATGTGGAAGGCGTAGTATACCGTTAGCGGAGCCTGTTCTGTTGATGGTGCGGTCTACTGCCCATCGAATCTCTGGAACAGTTCTGAAGCGAATGCCACGAAGTGGTTCCTTCATTTTCGGAATCAAATCAAAGTCACAAGGACTCAATTCTGGGGTGTATGGTGGATGGTACAATACTTCCCAGTCCCTTCTACCGAACAGAGCAGCCACAGCTTGCGCTGTATGCGCCCGCGCATTGTCGTGCAAAATATGGGTGGGTTGCGCAGTAAGTGACGCCGGTTCTTTTGCAAAGCTGGTCGCAGGTGTCTCTCCAAAAACGAACAGTAATACTGTGCATTGACGGTCTGCCGTGGAGGAACATAATGCGTTAGGATAACACCATCACAGTCGTACACGAGAATCTCCATAGCCTTAGACCACTCCATTCGCACCATCAGCAGAATAGGCTCTGTCAACAGTATACTACGCCTTCCACATCGCTGGCAACGGGTTCTACACAACGCTGGTGACTACTTTGAAGGACAGTAACAGGTGTAAACATGTAACTCTTTTGTATAGGTTGTGAATAGATAGTTGTCACTATTTAAGTTCCAACCCTCATATTTTCGCGTGTTTTTCTGTACCGTCCTGTGCCACATGAACTTCATTGCGTCCCATATCTAATCAAACTTCCTCCTCTCTTCCCTTATTCAAACATGCACATACTGACCATACCTAATCCAATTACACCTGCTGTCCCCTCTCTTCACATATCCACCCACCGACCTGCAGCCCACTATTATCGTTTATTTTTTTATTTTCCTCTTTGATCTCTCTGTTTTTTCACGACGATTTTAGTTCATTTCCATCTTTCGCTATTGTTCTACTCCCTCAGACTTCACCTTTTCACGCTATATTTCATCCGTTTGGTCCTTTTTTGTGATTTCTTCCACGTATTTTCATACGTTGTTCATCCTCCACAATGGATTCTTGCTTCTTCCATATGTGCCAACAATGAAAATTTTGCTCATCCCTAGCCAAAACCTAGTCCAACATGCTATTCCTATACTGTAAAAAAAGAAGAAAGAAAAGGCGCTCTGAGATAGTGGCCATGTGTGTGTGAGTTGAACTTGTGTGTGTTTTCTATTTCAGAAGAAGAACTTTGTTCAAAAGTTTTAATATTTTAGTAGTCCTTCTCGTTGTGCCTGTCTGCAACTTAACGTCTCCTCTACTTGGTAAGTAACAATCTATCCTTTCCATATTGCTGTTATTCAAATCTGGATATTCTGTTGTTTAATAATGAAATTAAAAAATTGTTCTAAAATGCTCATGCACGTTATTCTAATACGAAATCTTTCAATGGAATAGGAGTTGGACACCAATAAATCTATTATGTTCTTCTGACCTTTGTTAGTAGTTCAACTCATTAGGCTGCTTGCAAGTCATGGAAAATAGATGTTCCTGAACAAATAAGATCTTTCTAGAGCAAAATAAGTGATTTAAATCTTTGTGAAAATCAGACACAGTTCTAGTACTGATCCTATAAACTCAGCTGTTGGTTTGAAAAGGAGATATATTCTTTATGAGAAATTTCTTTAAGGAATAAATATATTGCGAAAAAGTAGTTAATATCCTTAGTTCCATAAACAGACCTCTGCAATACATGTTTGAGTTCACATCACAAACAATTTGTATTACTCGCTTTTTTACTCTGAAAACTTGAGCTTGGCCTGATGAGTTATCCAAAAAATAATACTGTATAAAATTAGAGACTGAAAGTAAGCGATGTAAGCCAGCTTCTTGCTTTTGTATCATCCACATTTGGCAACAGGTGGATTATGAATAATGATTTGTTTAGACATTTCAGCAATTGTGTAATATGTTGCTTCCAGTCAAGTTCTAATCCCAACTGTCAATCTCTTCTGTCCACTCGCTCTCATATGTTAGACATATACTGGGAAGAAACGTCACACAAGTTATGAACTGCAAATAGTATGTCTTCTGAAATTTTTGTGTCAAAGCATTATCTAGCAACCATTTATTGCCTTCCGGTGTAGCCTTGCAGTCTAAGGCAACTTTCCATGGTTCGTGTGACTACCTCTGTCGGAGGTTCGAGTCTTCCCTCAGACATTGGTGTGTGTGTTGTACTTAGCGTAAGTTACTTTAAGTTAGATGGGGTGGTGTGTAAGTCTACAGACCGATGTAAGTCTAGGGACCGATTACCTTAGCAGTTTGGTCCCATAGGAACTTACCACAAATTTCCAACCATTTATTAAAACGCAAAAAAACATCATTAACTGATTTTTCTAAAACTATACTTGATTTGCTATTTATTGCAACGTTTCTATCATCTGTAAATGAAACAAACTGGTCTACTGATAATGTTATTGATGAAAGGTCATTAATATACACAAGAAAAGATAAGGGCTCTATGATGGAACCTTATGTGACAACATGTATAATTATTTCCCAGTTGGATAAGGATTGATATCTTAATACAAGACTCTTACCTGTGGACATCTTCATTTCGTATCATACAGCAATGATTTCAACCAGTTTGTGGCATTTTCTGTTGCAATGAAACTTTCTAATTTACTTAAAACGATATTACGTCTTACACAGTCAAATACCTTAGACAGATCATGAAATGTACCAGTAGCCAGTAATTTATTGCATAATGAGTTATGTTCAGTGTTGTTTGTATGTAGGTATTTTTCTAAAGATCAGATCTATTTAGAAATCCAAACAACGATTTTCACAATACATATAATTTGTAGACAAACAATTAAGAATGACATCTAAAATTACCTTTTATAAGATTTTTGATAATTCTGCTGAAACTGAAATTAGATTGCGGATTTGCGGAATTTATCTCCTATCTTACTCAGTGGCTTAACTCCAGTATATTTCAGCAAATTTAGAAATGTTATAGTGGTAAATCAATGGTTACATAAATAACTGAATATGTTTCTAAGTTCTGATGAATACTCTGTAATTAACTTTGTTGATATTTTGATGTAACCATGAGAAATTTTTAGTTTTAAACATTTTATGATGGACAGTACTTCTCTTGCTGTAACAAGGTTTATATTCATATTGCTGAAGTTGTTTGTAATGGTTGCTCTGAGATATTCCATAGCAGCACCTATTAAAACTGAAGAAAATATCTTTTCAGTAATAGTTGTAAAAAACCTGTTTAAAACGTTTGCAACACAGCACACATTTTACCAATGTGTTATTGACTCTTAATACGATCTGCTCCTCTTCATCTCTGATTCTCCCAGTTTCCTCCTTCACAATTTCTCAGACTGGTCTTATTTTGTTACTTGATGCGACTGCAAAACAGATTGTTTTTCCGTCTGTTCTGAGGGTAGGTGACACTGTTGATGGTGATCTGTCCATCAAATGCGGATGTTAAGCTTGGCAGGTTCTTTGGTGTTATTTGTGAGGAGTAGACTATGTGCCTGAATCAGGTTTTATCCCCTCCCTTCACTCATCATCATCCTCACAATACAACACAAACGTTACATTACACACACACACACACACACATATATATATACATGTAGTATTACAAATATTGTATTGGAGCATGTTGTACATAAATAAAAAAGAAAACACTCTATTTTAATTGTATTATTTTTTAAATAAACAGTTTTGGTTTGGCATAAACCATCATCAAATTTGCAAATAGTGGTAGAAAAACTATGCAACAAATATTCTACACAATACATAATGTAATCATACCATACCACCTTCAAACATCAGATGTACCAGAATGTACCTGACTATTGATTACAAGAGTAACGTGTCCAACTATCAGCAAAATTTACTTACTGCATTGCAGGACAAAATAGTGCTTCTGCAGAATCCACACTGTTAATACACTCCTGGAAATTGAAATAAGAACACCGTGAATTCATTGTCCCAGGAAGGGGAAACTTTATTGACACATTCCTGGGGTCAGATACATCACATGATCACACTGACAGAACCACAGGCACATAGACACAGGCAACAGAGCATGCACAATGTCGGCACTAGTACAGTGTATATCCACCTTTCGCAGCAATGCAGGCTGCTATTCTCCCATGGAGACGATCGTAGAGATGCTGGATGTAGTCCTGTGGAACGGCTTGCCATGCCATTTCCACCTGGCGCCTCAGTTGGACCAGCGTTCGTGCTGGACGTGCAGACCGCGTGAGACGACGCTTCATCCAGTCCCAAACATGCTCAATGGGGGACAGATCCGGAGATCTTGCTGGCCAGGGTAGTTGACTTACACCTTCTAGAGCACGTTGGGTGGCACGGGATACATGCGCACGTGCATTGTCCTGTTGGAACAGCAAGTTCCCTTGCCGGTCTAGGAATGGTAGAACGATGGGTTCGATGACGGTTTGGATGTACCGTGCACTATTCAGTGTCCCCTCGACGATCACCAGTGGTGTACGGCCAGTGTAGGAGATCGCTCCCCACACCATGATGCCGGGTGTTGGCCCTGTGTGCCTCGGTCGTATGCAGTCCTGATTGTGGCGCTCACCTGCACGGCGCCAAACACGCATACGACCATCATTGGCACCAAGGCAGAAGCGACCCTCATCGCTGAAGACGACACGTCTCCATTCGTCCCTCCATTCACGCCTGTCGCGACACCACTGGAGGCGGGCTGCACGATGTTGGGGCGTGAGCGGAAGACGGCCTAACGGTGTGCGGGACCGTAGCCCAGCTTCATGGAGACGGTTGCGAATGGTCCTCGCCGATACCCCAGGAGCAACAGTGTCCCTAATTTGCTGGGAAGTGGCGGTGCGGTCCCCTACGGCACTGCGTAGGATCCTACGGTCTTGGCGTGCATCCGTGCGTCGCTGCGGTCCGGTCCCAGGTCGACGGGCACGTGCACCTTCCGCCGACCACTGGCGACAACATCGATGTACTGTGGAGACCTCACGCCCCACGTGTTGAGCAATTCGGCGGTACGTCCACCCGGCCTCCCGCATGCCCACTATACGCCCTCGCTCAAAGTCCGTCAACTGCACATACGGTTCACGTCCACGCTGTCGCGGCATGCTACCAGTGTTAAAGACTGCGATGGAGCTCCGTATGCCACGGCAAACTGGCTGACACTGACGGCGGCGGTGCACAAATACTGCGCAGCTAGCGCCATTCGACGGTTCCTGGTGTGTCCGCTGTGCCGTGCGTGTGATCATTGCTTGTACAGCCCTCTCGCAGTGTCCGGAGCAAGTATGGTGGGTCTGACACACTGGTGTCAATGTGTTCTTTTTTCCATTTCCAGGAGTGTATATCCTGTAAGGTACTGCCTACATGCAGCTTCTGGTATACATATACCCCCAAACTAAATTAATGATATTTTTGGTTTGTTTGAAGAGAATCCTGTTATTGGAGATAATTAAAATTCGTGGTTTGTCAAGGGCAAAAGACATTATAAAAATCACAAAAAGTTTTATAATTTAAAAAGCAGATTGTGTCCACGTCCATCGCATTGCTGGAGCCCTGTCTTCATCACGGTATGGTTCCTTATATGATCGCTGTTTAAGTATTTATAATAAGTTATAGCAACAGAACCAAAGTTGTTTCCCACTGACACATACAGTTTCCCTTTTTTCTTTCATGATATCTTATTCATTGAGTAATCCAAAGTCTTTTTGTACACTTTGACTAATCTGTGTTAGTTTTTAGAGAAAACAGCTTTTAAACATAGATTTTGATAGTAAATGTGTTGTATTTTCTACTTATGTCTTGAATTGTCAACCACATAAACCAAAATCTGAGTGCAATGCTTTGGACTGAAACAAGGTCTCATATCTGTGCTCTGTTCACAAACCATGGCCTGCACCTGAATAGATGGGGGAAGGACAAATTAGATGAATATCTTGCAGAAACATTAAGAAGGCCACAAGCGCACAAGGTAAAACCCCTGTGATTACTGGAGCCAGAGAGGCTCATTTTGTAGTTTAGAGTCAGGTTATAGACAGATGGTCTTGAAAGAAGTTAGAACAGAACAGAGCCATGGTATAGGTAACAGTTTCCAGAAAAGTAATGTTCGTTTGAAACTTCCTGGCAGATTAAAACAGCACATAGCTGGACCAAGACTCTAATTCTAGATCTTTGCCTTTCGTGGACAAGTGCTCTACGAACTAAGCTACCCAAGTTCCACTTGCGACTTCTCCTCACAGCTATACTTCGACAGGGTATCTCGTCTCCTACTTTCCAAATTTCACAGGAGGAAGGAAGGTATGAAGTGGAAAATAGGAGACGAGGTACAGGCGGAAGTGAAGCTATGAGGACGGGTTGTGAATCGTGCTTGGGTAGCTCAGTTGGTACAATAAACTAGCATCATGTTCATGTAGAGTGAAAATGGAAAAAGGAGTTGCAACATGGATTGCAGTTGCGCATAAAGTCGAAAACATTGATACAAGCAGTTTTTGTGCAGATCATAACCAAGAAGCATGCTCTGATCGACAACAATTTCATACACAGTGCTCGGTTTTAAACAATTAATGTTTACACAGTTGTCAACAAACTATTTGATCATAAAGCACAATTAATTAAGAAAAGAACATAGCACCTTACAGCCCTAAGACAGCAATGAGGTTTATTAATGAGAACAGGATATGATGTCTTAAGGGGTTGGTCCATGAATACCAAGGGAAACCTTGAAAAACTTGTCGGTTTTCTAAACACTGTAACTCAAAGAACAAGATTTGTAAGCCCATATAATGCTTACCATCTTTTAAGACATCTTTTGGGAACATTTTAATGTGTGAACCACAGCTTTAGCTGTCACATTTTTTGTAACTGCATTTTTTTGTTGCAAGTGAAATAAACCATGCTAATTATTTATGTACATCGAAGGTTCCCATTACACAAAATACAAAGTAGAAGGTTTCTTTTTTCCTGTAAGTCTTGCCATTATTATCATTAAAGCAGACTATTGAAAAGATGGTACTGTCTTACATTGTGGTAAAAAAATTTAAGTATGATTATCAAAAATTTTAGAAACGAATTCAAAGTTTTCCTTCAAAAAATCATTTCATTTTCAAAGTTAACTCACAAGAGTAGTCTACTTTTTAATTATGCATGTTTTAAGACAGTATACAAAATTTCAGCTCTTTATGTTTCATAGTTTTTAGCCAAAATGTACCAGAACATGAAATAATTTAACTTTCGGGGAATTCCAGTTAAAGTTAAAACTTGATTTTCCTGTTAAAACTGCATGGCAATAATGCATCCCAGGTCCATATTCACCTTGTCTCCTGTGTTGTTCGTCCTCCCTTCTCTTTTTCACACTTCTTCTTCTTATTCTTGCTGCTTTGGTGTCTTCCAACACTGATTTTTCTGCTTCAAAGAGTCTCCTTCAATCAGTGGCTATTAGAGCTCTATGCATGTTTAACCTTCGTTCATCCATTAAGGATCGTGGAACGACGGGCGGCATGAACTTCTTGATGCAATAATTTAGCAACAGCCGTATGTATTGCAGAAATTTATTTTATTTTATGAACTTCTATATGCTACCAGTTTCAGCAAAACATGGATGCCATCTTCAGGCCCCACTCGTCATAGTCATAAAATCGCTAAACACGGAAGGAGCCATATAACTGGATCGGTGAATCGAATCGTCCTGCAACAGCTCTTGATGGCCAGGCGATACAGACCACCAAGAGCTGTTGGAGATGATTGATTCACGGATCCAGTTATATGACTCAAGGAACATAGAATAAAAAAAGGCATGCCAGATTGGTTTAGCGCGCTCTCATTGGTCAGCAACTTGTTATGTCACCTGACAGCCAGACAGCAGCAGTCTCCATTTGTAGAGTATGGGAGATTGCAAAATAATTGTTTCACATCTCTTCGCTTTTCATATAACTTAAAGTTTAGCTCTCACAGGGTTGAACACACTTCATGTTAATATTATATACAAGTTTTCCGAAAGAAATGCGTTAAATATTAGTACCAATGATGATATATCGCCACGCAAAACTAGTGGCCGATTTTTGTATCTGCATTCATGCTCGTGCTTTACGCATCAGACTACGGTAAATGTTTTACAACTGGGTACTGCCTTATTTACACATTTTTTTATAAATAGAAAGATAATAATCTCCAAACTTACCTTACGTCTGCAGAAGCTACGTCGAAGATGCTGAAGGCGACGCTGACCAGAGCCGATTCTTCCTTGCCGAATTCCGTTTCATTGCATCAATTTTGGCGCTTTTGTTTAAATGCCTAATCCGTATAATAGTTCTTGTTCTGACATGTAATTGAACTATTTTGCTATGAAGTTCGAAAAATTTTGCACGTATATGATCTGCTAAGGTTGCCATCACTCTACTACAATGAGAAATATTTGAGCCATGAAAAGTAGCAAATATAATTTCTAACTCACGTATTTCAGCAAATCAATCAGTAGAGGGAGAAATGAGGCCCCCTTTTGAAATAATAGTAATCTAATCTTGCTTCAGAGTTAATTCTGTATCAACAACACGCTGCAGTGCGGTATTTCCCAAAGAACTGTCAACGTTTTTGCACTTTAATGCTATGTAACCTGCTAGATATTTTGAAGCATCATCATTCACGTCTTTACTGGTATACACTGAATCACTGAGCTCGAAATCTAAGAGCTAGTTTTCGTCATCTGTAGTGAGGTCCAATAATTTTTTTATCAGTTACTCTGATACATAAATCACGCAAGAGAAAACGTGCAAAATCTTCCTCACTTTCATCAGCTGGTGTTGGGTAGTTTTCAGAAGCAGAATTCTCATTTCTGTCCTCTGAAGTCGAAGCACCAGACGATAAAGGTATTTCACTTGCACTTCCAGTCAGTATCAATAAACGAATTCTGCTTTTCACCTCGAAAGGTGTGGGATTATTGTAGAAGACACCAAGGCCACGATTTCTGGAAAAGAAATTTTCAAGGCAATCTTGATTAAGTCTGGCTGTCAATATATAAGTAACTCCAGAATTTTTCATATCATTGTAAAGTCCAAAAAGTGAATTTATTGATATAATGAATCCCTTCTGAAACGGGAGAAGACTGTTTCTTTCTCCTACTCGCATATTAGAACACATTTCAAGAAATATTTTTAGAGAGTTTTCCTGACTTCTGATATCAAACCCGTAACCACTTCTAAGGGGAGCTTTCTCATCTTGAGGGTATCTCGAGTTCAGCACATCGAAAACATTGTTCACCAGCTCAATGAAGCATCCTTCGCCATCTTTATGCAATACATATCTCACAGCCTGGACAGTGCGACGTGAAAATAGCTGTGCATGCCTTCAGACATTCTGACGATCACATCCACTACCATTAAGATGAACCTCCGATATGTGATAATTGATCGAAAGATCGCCTTTATGATGTCGAAGAAGATCTTCTATAACAATTTTTGTAATCACAGTACCATCAGGCAAAGTGATTCCGTCATGAAGAAAATGATTCCTTAATAATTTAAGCAAATGTGGAACATCAAAAATAACCCAGACTTTTCTGCTATGATCAACAGGGTTTGAAAAAAATGTCTTGGATGTAGGCACAGCAAGCTGCTTCCACACCTTCATATTTTTTGGTCCCATGTCACACATAACAGCTATGATATGGATTCCTGCTGTTTCAACATCTTTTATGACATTCTGCAACAAATCACTAGACATTGCAACATCAAAGTCATAATGCACTGGCTGCTTCGAGTTTGAAAACAAGCTGCCAATCATGACACCTTGGACATTGTTGTGTGGTCCGAGTACTACATCGTTGGACTAATCGTAAGTCACACGACCGTCAATGCTCATCTCGTCGAAGCTTAGGACACCAATCGCCTCTAATGATGTGAACATTTCTGACCTACTTTTAATTAACTCCAAAACTGATTTCAAAATACCAGCTTGGCAATTGAACTGTTTCGTCCATTTATGGAGTTTTGACCTGCAGGGAAAACGACAATTCTTCCTTCTTAGATACGCATATGCTTTAGGAGACGAAGCTCTCTGTTGGAATGTTCGTACAATTATATCGATATATGGAATCCAATGACGAGTGATATATCTTTATAGCACAACCGTTTTGTTCTTTGCGTGTTTTCTCTCTCACTGTAAAAAGATGGATGTGTGTAGTTGTACCATGATTTGTACTTAACCTTTGTTCTGAATAAATATTATCAACATGGTAGCAGTTTGCGGTTGTAAACCACAAACGAAGTGTGTCCCTCAAAATAATAGTGATCGGTTGTAAATTAAATGGAAGACTGTTATTCTAAAAAGTGTGATTTGTGAAACTGAATGTGGCTGATATTAAGACACCAGTATTTGATGGAGAAGACTATGGGAACTGGAAAATAAGAATGGAAATGTAACTGAAAATGAAGAAATGCTATAGAGTGGCTTCAAGAGCGAAAACAAGCGCGGACAAAGCGGATACATGGGAAGAAGAAAATCTGATTGCAATGAGCTATATATATGGAGCAATTTCGAACAAGCAACTAGAATTCGTGAGTGATAAGGAAACTGCATTTGAAATAATGTAAAAGTTTGATGATTTATACTGCAAAGAATCAACAGCACTGCAAATTGTGTGCAGAAACAAGTTGGACAAACTGAGGTTAAAAGACTATAGTGATATGGCAATATTCTTCAGTGTCTTTGAAGAAACAGTGAATGAATTAAAATTAGCCAGTACAAAAGTGACAGAAAAGGAGAAGCTAAATTATACATTGAGAACATTGTCGGAAACTTTGAGCTATATTGGGGACTTGATCGATGTTTTGAAAGAAGAAGATCAGACAGTGGAATATGTTAAAAGTAAAATTCAGATGATTGATCTAAAAGAAAAGGATGGAAGTGAATGTGTAAAATCCAATGCATTTCACGCTCAAAAGAAAACTAGTATGTGCTACCAAGAGCAATTGTGTTACGGATGTGGCAAACCATGTCATATAACGAGGGACTGTCGCCATTCAGGAACAAGCAGACATTCAATGACACGTGGCAGACATCACCGAGGAGGCGGTCGCAGCAGTTGGCAACATGGACAGAGTGATCAGTCCAGCGAGAAGAACTGGTCATTTGGTCAGAGTAAACGTCATGTTACAAGAGAAAGTCGTCATCCTGGACGTCGAGGATGTCAACAAAACGGAGTCAGCATGAGTAGCTTTGTAACAAAGGTACAACCTACAGTGACGTGTAGCAACCTTGAGTCAAGTAACAATGTACAGATGGAATGGTTATTGGATAGCGGTTGTACAGATCACGTTGTTAATAATGAGAGTTATTTTTCTGAGTACGTAACCTTAAGAGAGCCTGTAAATGTTAAAATTGCGGATGGAAAAGTCTTGCAGGCTACAAAAATAGGAAACAAAATTAGGTATTTTTCAGTTTATGATGATATGGTTGCAATCGCAATTAAAAACGTGTTTTATGTCAGAAGCATGGACAGAAATTTGATTAGCTATGCTAAAGTAACAGAAAAGCATGAAGTTGTATCTGTGGGCAATACTTCAAAGATTTTCGATAAATACAATGACTTACTCGTGATTGCTTTGAAAGAAGATAGGCTGTATAAAGTGACAAGTAAAATCTACAAGGAGGAGATAAATGTAAACACTGTCAGTAGTGGGGATAATATGTCAGTTAAGGAGAAATGGCATTGTATACTTGGACATGTAAATTTTAACAATTTGAATACATTCTGTAAACAGCAGTTAGCTTATGGATTGCCAACAAATTTAGAATCAGAATTCATGAAGTGTAAATTCTGTATTGAAAATAAAATGCACAATTTACCTTTCAAAAACAAAAGAAACATTGGAGATTATTCATACTGATTTAAATGGGCCTCACTCAACTTACGGTTTGCATGGGGAAAGATTTTTTCTCACTTTCATTGGTGATTATAGTTAAGCAGCTAGAGTCTATACTATTAAATCTAAAAGTCAGGTTTATGATTGTTCTGTGGAATATGTCAATGAAATTGAAAATTTAACTATTAAGAAATTGAGATGTGACAATGGGAAAGTATATTTAAATTCAGATGTGTATCAGTTTATAAGACAGAAATGAATCATATTAAATGTACGCCCTCCCTATGTACATGAATTAAATGGTGCAGCTGAAAGATATAACAGGTCAATTGTGGATATGTCATGATGTCTGATATCTGAAGCGAGAGTAGATAGGCGATATTGGCCAGAAGTGGTATGTGCAGCTGCATACCTTACGAACAGAACTTTAGCTAATACTATTGAAAAGAAAACTCCATATGAGATATTATTTGAGAAGAAACCTGATGTTAAACATTTAAAGTTATATGGAAGTAGGGTTTTTGTACGTGTACCAGAACAGTTGAGGAAGTCAAAGTAAGACCGTAAAGTAGACTTGGGAATTTTAATAGGGTACAGTGAAGTTGGGTATAGAGTATTGATTAATAACAAAGTTATCATTGCCAGACTTTTTCTATTGTGGAAGAGGATGTCAGGTGTATTGATATTAAGGCATCCAATTCAAGGAATGAACATTTTAGTGTTTCTGAGTGCAAAAGCATAAACAATGAATCAGTAAATGAGTATATGGAAGGAAGAGTTGTCGAGTGTTGTCCAAGTAAGCAAAAACAAAACTAGGAACAAGAGTTGAGAAGGTCAACCAGGGAACATAAAATGCCTGATAGATTAAATGAATATGTCTTGAGTAACTTCATTTATGTAAACTTTTTTGTGCTGATAGTCCAGAAAATTTTGAGGAGGCAATGAACAGTAATGAGTCAGAAATTTGGAAGGAAGCAATGGATAAAGAAATTGAAAGTTTAAATAAAAATAAAACTTGAAAACTAGTAACTAAACCAGTAAATGTAAGTGTTCTTGATGTAAAGTGGGTTTTTACAAGGAAATCCGATAACACTTGTAAAGCAAGATTAGTTGTAAGGGGCTTCCAACAAAAGGGATTTGTGGATGATATTCATTCACCAGTTGCTATGATGCAACCATTGAAAATGTTGTCATTCTGTTGTCAAAAGGGCTTAATTGTAGAACAAATGGATGTAAATACTCCATTTCTTAATAAAAAATTTTGTCAGAATTTTATGTTAAGAAACCCCCTGGATACATGGATGGAAAATATAGGGTTTGTAAGTTATTTAAGGCACTTTATGGCTTGAGGGAAACCCTAGAGCATGGTATGATTGTCTAGATGAGTTTTTAAAAGGTCAAGGGTTTCAGAGAAGTAACTATGACTATTGTCTGTATGTACTGAGGACTACAATTTGTGTTGTCTATATAATTGTGATGATCTGCTAATTTGTTGTAAAAGTAAAGAGAAAATACAAGAAATCAAATGTCTGTTATCCAAGCGATTTGAGATGAAAGACTTATGTGAAGTAAAGAATTATCTTGGGATGGATATTAATTATAATTATGCAGAAAATGTAATGGCTCTGAGTCAGGATAGCTATGTTGAATCTCTAGCTAAGAAATATCAGATTGAACATGCAAAATTGTACAGTTCACCAATGGAAGAAAATTTGAAACTAGATGTAGCACATGATGAAGTCTTGATAGCAAAACAGGAACTTGATAGGTTCTCTCCTGTACATTAGTTCTGGGACATGGCCAGATATAAGTTACAGTGTGAATTATTTGAGTAGATTTCAAAGCTGTTACAATGATATTCACGTTAAGTATGCTGTGAGAGTACTGAAACATTTGTATCAAACAAAAGATTTGAAGCTAACATATAGAAAGTCTGAAGATATGGATTTGTTAGATTGTTTTGTAGATGCAGATTGGGCAGGTGATTCTGTGGATCTAAGTCCACATCAGGCTATGTAATTAGATTATTTGGAAATGTAATATTTTCGAAATCCAGGAAACAAAGAAGTGTTACAAAATCTTCTACTTTCTCTGAGTATGTAGCATTGTCAAAAGCTGTCACTGGGATTAAGTTATTTCTAGATATTTTGAATATTTTTGATGTAAAGTCTGACAAGCCCATTAAAGTTTATGAAGACAGCTCAGGGGCAGTCAATATTGCTAGATATGGCAACCTTACTAAAAATTCAAAGTATACTGAAATGCATTACCATTTTGTGAATGAATGTTTTAAAAACGGAATTATATACATTTGTAAAGTAGATTCAGAAAGCAATGTAACAGACATTTTTACCAAATCTCTGAGCAAGCATAAGTTTGTAAAATTTCGAGACACATTAAATGTAATCTGATTATGGTATAAATGTAAGGAGGCGTGTTGGAATGTTCGTACATTTATATCGATTTTATACATTTGTAAAGTAGATTCAGAAAGCAATGTATCAGACATTTTTACCAAATCTCTGAGCAAGCATAAGTTTGTAAAATTTCGAGACATGTTAAATGTAATCTGATTATGGTACACATGTAAGGAGGCATGTTGGAATGTTCATACATTTATATCGATGCATGGAATACAATGAAGAGTGATATATCTTTATAGCACAACCATTTTGTTCTTTGCATGTTTTTCTCTCACTGTAAAAAAATGGATGTGTGTAGTTGTACCATGATTTGTACTTAACCTTTGTTGTGAATACATATTATCAATACTCTCAATGTAAGAGCATTTTCGATGTCCTCTGAGCACCAATTTATTTGCTTCCTCTTCTTTAACAGACAGAAAATTTGTCCTTGTATGAAACACTGAGAAAGTGTACTTCTCACATCCGAGCATGCACATTTGTGCTTCTTAGTGTGAAACACATTACGTTTAATAGATGCAGCTTGCTTTATAATTTCTTTCATGGACTTAATTCTTTGTTACAGTAGAACATTTTTAATCTTCAAACTAACCAATTCTTTCTTCAGTTCTTGAATTTACTGGTCTTTAAGTGAAATTAGGGGATCAGAAAAACTGTCTGTGTTGCTGGATTTGTCCAGCTTACCTTTCTTCGGAGATAAAGTTTTCAACGTTGAGAGAGGTCTTTTTTTTTACTGTTCTAATGTCACAGTGTCGTTCTCTCTCTATTAGAACGCTACCGGTAACATTCGCGGTGCTAGGACCTGGAACTTCGAATATATTTCCGCGCCAGTTTGGTATTTTTTGAGACAGAATAGCATTATCCTGTAGCAATTTCCGTTTAGGTACACCTAACAATTCATTCTGCAGGTCTCGTATGTAATCGCTTTGACAAAAACGTTGAGAACAAATTCTTGCATTATTAACATTAATTTTGTCCTCACGTTTACAACGAGCAATCCAATTACGCTGTAGTTCAACAGTATTTGGAAAGCGATGATAAATTACGCCTTCAGTCTTACGTCCGCTATAACTACATTCAGCAACTGCACAATACGACATATTTGTTGACATACACCTAACTCTAAGAACGAAGCTACAAGATTCACGAAACAAAGTCCTTTACAACTGAACACTTGGCAGGACAAGAAATACACACAAAGTAACATGTAACACGAACTCATATGCACGCCTTCGATAGGAACACTGAGCGCCCCCATTGTAAACAAACTCCAGTAGCTGCCAGGTGACATCACTGTTCGAGATTCATCATGGCGGAGAAAAGAGTGGGAGGCTGCATTTGCACTCCCATGCAATGACTAAACTCTGTGTAGAAACAAGAGGTAAGCCACTGTAAAGCTTTCACAGATTAGCCAACTTCGTGGACTAAAAATTCATAAAAACGAAACAAACGAGAGCAAAACTTATTTTTAACAGAGTTGGCTGTGTGCCATGGGGATGTTGTGGTGCGTGCAGCCACTTTTACATTCCTCTAATTTTGGTATCCTGTCGTCCATTTTCCTAGAAGTAAAATTTTTCTAGTTCAGAAAACTACAGACAATGTTAAGACAAAAATTAAAAAATCGATTTTTTAACAGTTATTCACGTACAAATCCCCTGAAGAGCAACTTACAAGAGGTGATATGGAATGAGGAATATGTAGAAAGAGACACTAATGTTAAATTTACTTTATTCCATAGTTAATTTGTGTCATTATTTGGAAGTGGCTTTCCTAAAACGTTATTTAGACAATAAATTAAAAAAGAAGTAAACCATGGAGAACTAAGATAACTAAAGCTTGTGCAAGATGGAAAGGGCAATTTATAGAAAGGCCAGAATACATCAACAGTCAACATTACTTGCATACTACCAAAAATAATGTAATAACTTAAGAAAAGTCATTGAAATGTCCAGAAGTATGCATATCCATATAGAAATTAGTAATTCAGATAATAATATTAACACTACACGGTATATTTCCAAACAGAAGACAGTCAGTCAGTGAAAAAATAAGGATTAAACTAAATGACAATATTGTAACTGATAATTCACATATTACGCACTTTACAAATGTAGCAGCCAAAGTAGGATTAAAGGATTCAGTTGAAGTAGCAGGAGAATACACTAAAAATGTTATTTGACAAAAGTTTAAGCTACATAACTGAAATTAATACAAGTATAAATATTCTAAAAAATAAATGGACAAGTGATGTGGATGGAATTCGAGATAGCATTATGGCAAGTGTTTCTAACGTAATAAGTAATGTCACGAGTAACACATGAAATGCCTCATTGGCACAAAGAATTATTCCAAACAGGTCAAAACATGCCTCTGTGCAAGAAAGACGGTTAGAAAGACTTAACTAATTATCAACCAATTTCCTTACCGACATCTTTTTACAAAATATTCGAAAAAGTAATGTACTCAAGAGTAGTCTCACATTTAAACAGAAACAATTGACTTAGAATATCACTGTATATATTCCAGAAGTATTGTTCAACAGAGAACGCTATTTAGAAATTCACTCACCAAATATTAAAACCTGTAAATAATAAAATAACGCCAATTGTCATTTTGTTGATCTTTCCAACGCTATTGATTGTGTAAACCATGTTACACTTTTAGAAAAAATTAAGTTTTGTGGAATTGATGGCTTTACACATAACTGTTTTGAAACAACCTTAAGAAAGAGAATGGCAAGAGTTGTGTTTAATAATTCAAACAATGCTCAAAAGACAGAAAATGTTAGCAATTGGGGAGAAACCACAGTGAGAACCCTGCAGTGTTCAATTTTTGGTCCACTCCTGTTCCTTTTCTATGTGAATGACCTTTCACTTAACATTCAACAAGTCAAATTGGTACATTGTGCAAATGATGCTAGTGTTATAGTAATTCCAAGCAGAGAGAAAACAGCATAAGAGATTGTTGACAATGCTTACAAAGAATTATTAAGTGCTTATCTGAAAATGGTATATCACTAAATTTTGAGAAAGCACTATCTTCATTTCTGTTCAACAGGTAGATCAACAATAGATTGTCACAAATTTTTGGGTCTACATGACCGTGAAAGCATGACCTGAAAGATGCATATTACTGAGCTTCCAAAAGAATCAGTCTTAACTAATTTGGCTGTTAATATAATACTGGCCATTAAAATTGCTATACCAAGAAAAAATGCAGATGATAAACGGGTATTCATTAGACAAATACATTATACTAGAACTGACATGTGATTACATTTTCACGCAATTTGGGAGTTTAGAGACCGAGAAATCAGTACCCAGAACAACCACCTCTGGCCGTAATAACGGCCTTGATTCGCCTGGGCATTGAGTCAAACAGAGCTTGGATGTTGTTTACAGGTACAGCTGCCCATGCAGCTTCAACACGATACCACAGTTCATCAAGAGTAGTGACCGGCGTATTGTGACGACCCAGTTGCTCGGCCACCATTGACCAGACGTTTTCAGTTGGTGAGAGATCTGGAGAATGTGCTGGCTAGGGCAGCAGTCGAACATTTTCTGTACCCAGAAAGGCCCGTACAGGACCTGCAACATGCGGTCGTGCATTATCCTGCTGAAATGTAGGGTTTTGCAGGGATCGAATGAAAGGCAGAGCGACGGGTCGTAACACATCTGAAATGTAACGTCCACTGTTCAAAGTGCCGTCAATGCGAACAAGTGGTGACCGAGACTGTAACCAATGGCACCCCATCCATCACGCTGGCTGATACGCCAGTATGGCGATGACAAATACACGCTTCCAATGTGTGTTCACCGCGATGTCGCCAAACACGGATGCGACCATCACGATGCTGTAAACAGAACCTGGATTCATCTGAATAAATGACGTTTTGCCATTCGTGCACCCAGGTTCGTCGTCGAGTACACCATCGCAGGCGCTACTGTCTGTGATGCAGCGTTAAGAGTAACCACAGCCATGGTCTCCAATCTGATAGTCCATGCTGCTGCAAACGTCGTCGAACTGTTCGTGCAGATGGTTGTTGTCTTGCAAACGTCCCCATCTGTTGACTCAGGGATCAAGACGTGGCTGCACGATCTGTTACAGCCATGAGGATAAGATGCCTGTCATCTCGACTGCTAGTGATACGAGGCCGTTGGGATCCAGCACGTCTTTCCTTATTACCCTCCTGAACCCACAGATTCCATATTCTGCTAACAGTCATTGGATCTCGACCAACGCGAGCAGCAATGTCGCGATACTATAAACCGCAATCGCGATAGGCTACAATCCGACTATATCAAAGTCGGAAACGTGATGGTACGCATTAGTCCTCCTTACACGAGGCATCACAACAACATTTTACCAGGCAACGCCCGTCAACTGCTGTTTGTGTATGAGAAATCGGTTGGAAACTTTCCTCATGTCAGCACGTTGTAGGTGTCGCCACCGGCGCCAACCTTGTGTGAATGCTCTGAAAAGCTAATCATTTGAATATCACAGCATCTTCTTCCTGTCAGTTAAATTTTGCGTCTGTAGCACGTCATCTTCGTGGTGTAGCAATTTTAATGGCCAGTAGTGTATTACTGCTAGTCTTGGAAGTAAATGGATCAACCCTTTGACATATTCGCATATTTGCACTCAGTAATGTATTCTTGAATAATTTTGTAGATGTAACTCATTACATAAAAAGAAGGTATTTACTGTATAAAAGTGAACAGTATGAATAATGGGTAGTATTCAACTGTGATTGTTATGTAGGCATCTCTTCAAGGAGTTCGGGCATTTTAACAGTATTACCACAATACATACGTTCACTAATTAAGTTAGATAGAAATAATCCACCACAATTTCAGAAGAGAAATGATATCCATACCTAAAACAGTAGAGGAAAAAGTGGTGTTTATTAGCCATTATTAAAACTGTCAGTGTGCGGCGGCACGGTTCTTTCCGTCCCTTTACGACGGACCTGCACCTACCTGTGAACATTGTCTCAGCAGATCATCAGTAGGAAAGCCGAGTGAAACCTACTGTACTTCGACTTGAACCAGACTGCAATTTAAGTCACTAATCTACGTTTCGAAAGAAAGTTTTCACACAAATGAAAGATGGGAAATTTTGTCCTCAATTAATATATTCTGAAACTTAGGTGAACAAGTATCACTGCCAAGCCCGTGCTAGTCTTAACATAGTCACTCATAATCCTTTTCACTCACGTTAGCAAGTTTATGGTGTTGCATTCCCCGAAAACGTAACAGCTACAAAAATACTGACTGTTTTTGATTGATAATGCTCCCCAAATATTAAGTCTGTCGGTACCAAATGCAGTCACAGTTTTTAGCCACCGACCTGCTCAATACGCCACGCGGAATATATGTCTTTTCTCGTCACAAAATTCCCTTAAAAATTCCGAACTTTCTACACACCCATCGGAATAATTATGCCGTCACTTTACAACACTCTTGATGTATGAAACACTGCTAGATCCGGCAACTTATCGTTTCCATCGAAACTACTACAACACACGTCCGATCTGTTTCATGGCTAGGTTTCGACTCCTCTCTAGAACACACTAAGTCTTCTCTACCAGCAGATAAAGGCTCGCGTGGAATACTGCTTTAACATTGGTCAGTTTACGCAACAGCCAATAGCAAACCAGGATTCTCCCGCGTCAGTCCGCGCTTTTCATCAATAACCAATCGCAAATTAGTAAACCTAACGACTGCACTTTTTACCGACGTAATTATCTAATATGCTGAAGTTTTGTTTATGCATAAAGTTATTTACTATTGTTATTTATACCTGAATTAACTTCCCCTTTACCATAAACTTACTTTAGATATCTATTCTACAAAAATCCCCTTTGTCCATATCCATACTTCTTCGAAATGTTCCCACACTAAATCCTACTACATTACTCGTTAAGCAATTATCTTCATATTAACCTTAAACCACACTCACGCATCATTCATACTGCTAAAACACATTTATAACATTTTACATACACAAAAAGAAATAATAACACTTTATGAAAAAACTAGAACAGTTTATGAAAAACATTCTATTACTTTAGTGCACTCTAGTGGGCACAATCGAAACTAAAATCACAGTCCCCCTATCCAATATTGTCCTCTATCAGTTGATTCATAAACTATGTGCGTGTCCAGTCTCACTTCACCATCTGTCACTCTCCCGCTCTGAGACACATCTCCCATTTAACCACCTCCAAGGCAGGATCGTTATACGTGCTTACGCCTCAAGTGGCGTCAGGAGTTCAATATGCAGCAATAAAATTTTTTGATCACTTGTCTGATACCATAAAATATCTGACAGGTAGCAAAGTAAATTTTAAATCTGACATAATATCATCTCCATGGACGAATTTACATTTAAAAAATGGTAGCCTGTAAAAAAACTAAAACTAGTTTTTAAGTTTAGTGGCATCACTATGTATAAAAAATAATTTCTTCAATGATGTTAACACTAATCATGTATCAAGTGTACCTGTAAACTGACTCATTCCACATCATAGTCACATAAGGATCATTCACATTTTCTATGTAACATGTTACTAACTAACTAACTGAACACTATATACACATTCCATTTAATACCTTTCAGGAGTTTCGTAAAACAACGAATTTATATCATACTTATTCCCTTCCTGAACCTAGATTCACTTAATATTGTATCCACATGAGCATTAACATGTAACATATCATGATTTGAGAGGCCATTGACCATTGATTTTATAAATGAAAAGCAGCGTGGGTCAACTGGTATAGTGGTCACATGGTTAATAACAGACATACATGTAACCCCTTGCTCCACTCACACATACACACACACACACACACACACACACACACACACACACACACACACACACAGAGAGAGAGAGAGAGAGAGAGAGAGAGAGAGAGAGAGAGAGAGAAACATTGTCAGAAAACGTGTAACACTATACCGGACTGGACATTCAGATTTTGTCCCCTAAAAACCTATGATTAGAATGAAACCAGTGATGGGGTAGTAAATACATAATGTAATAATAAAGCTGTGGTAGTTTTATTAACATTCACAATAGTTTTTTTACCAAAAATCACAATAAACCCTGAGATAGGAATAGACTAATTCCAAACTCAAAAATTCGTACAGTAACATTGTTCATATTTCCTGCAATACCTGAGCAATTATGTATGTTTATGAAATGATTTCTCAATAAATACTGAGCAGGTGCTGATGAAATACCAGATATTAGCAGCAAAGTAAGTGTAATATTTATTGATGATCCACTAACAGATGTTTATAATTCATACATCATGAGTAGTATATCCCTAAAAAGCTGAGACTACAAAGATTGCACCGCCAAACAAGAAACGAGATAAATGTGAGACTGCAAATTTTGTCAGGCTTCGGAAAAATTCAGAAAATTAACAGCCAAACTGAGTTAAGAAACGTTAATAAGTGATTCGAAACATGGATTTAAAGCTGGTAGGTCAACCCAATTGACTACACTGACGGGGAAAAATTGCAGCAACAAGAAGGAATTGTGCGACATAAACGAAAGTGGGCGGCATGTTTCTACATCTGAAACATGATGGCTATTCAGGTTTTGCGCCAGTCGCAAAAGACTGGTGCTAGTAGCACCATTATGAGGGTGCAAATCAAGTTTGCTTAAAATACACGACATGACGGTCGTGAGCATTAGTTACCTTCGAGATAGGATGTGATGAGTAGGTTTTAGTCACGAATGTCTTTAAGGTGACAAAGACGCCATCATCAACACCCAACACCTCATTGGGTTTGAACGTGGTAGTGTAATAGGGCTATGAGAGGCTGGACGTTCCTTCCGCGATACCGCAGAAAGACTTCGCAGGAATGTAGCCACTGTGTATGATTGTTGGCAGCAGTGGTCACGATAAGGTGCGGTCGCAAGAAGAGCAGATTCCTGACAGCCACAGGGCACTTCCAGGAGGGAAGACCGTAATTTCCAGCGTGTTTCTCTGGCAGCAGTTGGCACCACAGTGACACAACGAACTGTTAAAAATCAGTTACTTCAAGTAGAGCTCCTAGCCAGTCCTCATGTAATGTGTGTTCCACTGAACCGAAACCACTGCCATTTGCGATTTCAGCGTTGTCATGTAAGAGCTCACTAGAGGGCAGGGTGGAGGTCTATTGCGTTTTCTGATGAAAGCTGGTTCTGTCTCGGTGCCAGTGATGGCCATGTGTTGGTTAGAAGGAGGCAAGCTGGGGACCTGCAACTAACCTGTCTTGTGTGCTAGACACACTGGACTTACAACTATGGTTACGATCTGTTGTGCAATTTTGTATGACAGCAGGGGCACTCTCGTGGTCATACCAAGCACGGTGACTGCAAAACTGTCCATTAATCTGGTGATTCGACCTGTTGTACTGCCATTCATGAACAGCATTGCAGGGGATGTTTTCAACCAATATAACTCTCAGCCACATGCTGCTGCTAAAACCCATCATAGTCCACAGCGTGTTGACATGTTGCCTTGGCCTGTTCGATCACCAGATCTGTCTCCAATCGAGCACATACGTGATATCATCAGATGACAACTCCCGCATCATCCACAACTAGCATTAGCCGCCTCCGTATTCTCCAATCAAGCGCAACAGGCATGAAACTCCATCCCATAAACGCGTCCGGAACATGCAGAACACAATGCATGCACATTTGCATGTTTGCATTCAACGTTCTGACATTTACAAGGTTATCAGCATTCCACATTTGCAATGGCTTATCTCGCACTTATATTAACCTGTGATCTTGCAGTGTTAATCAGTCAAGTATGTTACATAGCCAAATATTTTACCGAAATTTCATTACTCTACATTAATTATTTTTCGGTGTTGCGAATTTTATCTATCAGTGCATTTTTATCATATAAATAAAATATTAACTGCAACAGATCATAAGTAACATGTTTCAGAAACTTCCAGGCAGATTACATCTGTATACCAGATCAAGACTCGAACTCAGGACCTTTGACTTTTGTAGGAAAGTGCTCTACCAACGGATCTACCCAGGCACAAATTACAACCTGTTCTCAGAGATTTACTTCCACCAGTAAATCACCTCCTATTTGCAGACAACAAAAATATCGTAATCAGACAAATGCATAATAGATACAGAAATCCTGCAAAAGGTCCTGAGTTCGAGTCTTAGTCCAGGACACAGTTTTAATCTTCCAAAAATTTTCATATTAGCGTACACTGCGTTGCACAGTGAAAATTTCATACTGGGAACAAGTGGATTCATTATTATTTTCATGACTGTCAACAAAACACTGAAATAAAATACAAAGATACCGAAATACACAAAATTTCTAAATTTGATAGTGATGTACAAAATTCAGATATAGAATCCTTCAAGAGTCATTTTTTACTGCTGCTAGTTATGCTTTACGTTAATGAAATGTCAGAAAGAAATAACTAATTGGACTGCAGTTCTGTTTGCACACAAATACATAGTAGATACACAAGTCCTACAAATCGAGGGAAAGGATCCAAAGGTCACTGAGTTAAAAATATTTGGAATTGAGGGGTTTGCCGCAAGAAGGAGGCAGCTCCACTTTTTGGCTCTATTGAGTTGAACATTCTATCACATGCAAAACAAAAAAAGGCCCTTCGTTTGGTGCAAGAAAGAGGCAGCTCCACCCACTAGTTTCAGAGAAATCCAACAGTTGGAGCTGCCTGTACTCCGAGTTTGCATGAAAACAGGGGCAGTTCTGGGAGCTGCCTCATTCTTTCCCCAAACAATAGCAGGAAGGGGGTTGTGTTACGTATTGTTCAGGAGACTGGTGTAAGCATGGCGCGTTTCATGTCACTGAAGTGGACCAGAGATTTATTTTCCACTTTGTTGACACATTGATGAAATTTTTTGTAAAAAACCCTTACGTATCATTATCGAACAAGAAAAGAGGAAAATATTTAATCACTAAGTACAAAATATTCCTCTACGAACAGCCATACTTCGGTAAAGGGATCATTCAATGCAGTGATACCGTAGGGATGACTGTCTTCGATAATGCGCAAATTTGCAACCAAGGACCTGCGACTCTCATAACAATGGACCACTTTCATCTAGCTTATGATTGTCTCCTCCCCCTTAAAGACCAAAAGCTTAAAGATGTCAAAGAACTGGTCAGACGGTATGTTGGGCAAAACGAAATGTGGTTTTACGACCAGTTGACGTCAGATGCTTCAAACGATCCTGAGGTGACTGAAGGGGAGCTAGAAGACTGAAGAAGAACTGTAGAATTAATGTATTATGCCAATAATGTTATACTTTCTTTATTAATAAATGTTTTTTAAAGGGAAATATAGTTAATTATGAAGAAAATTGTCCTACAAAGGTTTTTCATTCACTGTGGAGCAAAACGGAGGCAGCTCCAAAATTCAAAACTCTGTAGCACGTACCTGAGTGCATGCATTTGTGTGTATTCTCGTTAGTAGTATTAGATACCCTATAGTCTAAAACAAGGCTGACATCTTTTTCATTTTGGTGAAAACTGAACTTTTAAAACTTTTTTTTTTAATTTGCCACAAACTGGAAAAAGTAGAGCTGCCTCCTTCTTGCACTAAACCCTTCAATTATTAAACAGTTTTGTGTATGCCCTCATTTATTACTGAATGAACTAATTCACTTCAATTACTCACCACTTAGAAAATATCGCAACCCCTACATAGAAGAACAAAACTTGGTGCCTCAATTCACATAACAAAAAATTGCATTTCAGCATATAGCTCTACTCTGAACTATATTGAGTGTCAGTTATTGTAAATTCTGTCCTAATGAATTTTGTAAATCCATATGTATTTTTGTGACAATTGTGAACTGTTTAGGGGCTGTGAAAATTCTGGATTTCATTGTAGACAGCAAACTCACGTGGCATGAACGCACTGCACATATGTGTGATGAACTTCCACAAGTCCTTAGAAAACTGGAACATATGATAACTGAAGAGCTGACGTGGAAAAGGGTCAAAGTGCCAAATTGGTCAATATTCCAAATTTCCATTGAAAATGTGCTATGTGCCATTGCCAATGGTCTGGACAGAGATCTAAGTGAAGATTGACTGCATTTAGGTCCCACTGACGCTGCGAGATGGCATGTGGCATGGAAAAGGATGTGTGTGCCATTCAGTATTCAGTGAGAGTCAATGCTACGCTTAGTGAAGTCTGCGAGTTGATTTATATTCACCACACATTTAAGTGTGTTTTGACGTTTTCTGAAGAACTGTGTAGAGCTAAGATGTCAAGGAACATTCCAAAAGTGAAGGAAGTGTATAAACCTCCAGACAAGGTATGTTTCAATCAGTTCTTTGTTAAATATAACAACATAACCAACTTATTGTTTGCACTACACCCCTTCATTATTACTGCTGATTCCGCTTTGTTTATTCTATCCATGCTTCCTGCAAATGCCGATATGCATGCCCATCATTAAGCAAGAGTGACATCCAGAAGCTGTATGAGGATTTCTCACATTTATCAAAAGATGCCCAAGGCATATATTTAATGGATCATATTCATTTGACAAACATTGCAAGAAGATGCCAAGGGATCAACGAAGAACCAGCAGACAGCAGAAGACAGGTGTCAGCTATGTAAACTATTCCAGCATGGTGAGGTACCGTATGGGTCTGCAATAATATCTTCATAGCAGTATTCGGAATACCGAGAATGAAAAACCAACTTCTCTTACAATGTTTAGAGAAAGAAGCTATAGTGTTCAGGGATGCCGGAGTCACTTCTGCCACATCACACAAGCGAAAATACAGGGTGTTACAAAAAGGTACGGCCAAACTTTCAGGAAACATTACTCACACACAAATAAAGAAAAAATGTTATGTGGACGTGTGTCCGGAAACACTTAATTTCCATGTTAGAGCTCATTTTAGTTTCGTCAGTATGTACTGTACTTCCTCGATTCACCGCCAGTTGTCCCAATTGAAGGAAGATAATGTTGACTTTGGCGCTTGTGTTGACATACGACTCATTGCTCTACAGTACTAGCATCAAGCACGTCAGTACGTAGCATCAACAGGTTAGCGTTCATCACGAACGTGGTTTTGCAGTTAGTGCAATGTTTACAAATGCGGAGTTGGCAGATGCCCATTTGATGTATGGATTAGCACGGGACAATAGCCGTGGAGCGGTACGTTTGTATCGAGATTTCCAGAACGAAGGTGTCCCGACAGGAAGACGTTCGAAGCAATTGATCGGCGTCTTAGGGAGCACGGAACATTCCAGTCTATGACTCGCGACTGGGGAAGACCTAGAACGACGAGGACACCTGCAATGGACGAGGCAATTCTTCGTGCAGTTAATGATAACCTTAATGTCAGCGGCAGAGAAGTTGCTGCTGTACAAGGTAACGTTGACCAAGTCACTGTATGGAGAGTGCTACGGGGGAAACAGTTGTTTCCGTACCATGTACAGCGTGTGCAGGCACTATCGGCAGCTGACTGGCCTCCACGGGTGCACTTCTGCGAATGGTTCATCCAACAATGTGTCAATCCTCAGTTCAGTGCAAATGTTCTCTTTACGGATGAGGTTTCATTCCAACGTGATCAAATTGTAAATTTTCACAATCAACATGTGTGGGTTGACGAGAATCCGCGCGCAATTGTGCAATCACGACATCAACACAGATTTTCTGTGAACATTTGGGCAGGCATTGTTGGTGATGTCTTGATTGGGCCCCATGTTCTTCCACCTACGCTCCATGGAGCACGTTATCATGATTTCATACGGGATACTCTACCTGTGCTGCTAGAACATGTGCCTTTACAAGTACGACACAACATGTGGTTCATGCACGATGGAGCTCCTGCACATTTCAGTCGAAGTGTTTGTACGCTTCTCAACAACAGATTCGGTGACCGATGGATTGGTAGAGGCAGACCAATTCCATGGCCTCCACGCTCTCCTGACCTCAACCCTCTTGACTTTCATTTATGGGGGCATTTGAAAGCTCTTGTCTACGCAACCCCGGTACCAAATGTAGTGACTCTTCGTGCTCGTATTGTGGACGGCTGTGATACAATACGCCATTCTCCAGGGCTGCATCAGCGCATCAGGGATTCCATGCGACGGAGGGTGGATGCATGTATCCTCGCTAACGGAGGACATTTTGAACATTTCCTGTAAGAAAGTGTTCGAAGTCACGCTGGTACGTTCTGTTGCTGTGTGTTTACATTCCATGATTAATGTGATTTGAAGAGAAGTAATAAAATGAGCCCTCAAATGCAAAGTAAGCGTTTCCGCACACATGTCCACATAACATATTTTCTTTCTTTGTGTGTGAGGAATGTTTCCTGAAAGTTTGGCCGTACCTTTTTGTAACACCCTGTATAATGCCACTAACATATGTACCATAAAAAATCATCACCAAAAGAAGAAAGCCATTATTCGAGGTAGAAGTCAGCTAAGCATACTGCAGTCCTGACTTAAACATTAATCGGCTTTATCATGCATTCAAGGAAAACTTTCCTGAGACACATATCGGTGGTCGATTTTATCGGAGAGTCTTCAAGAGAGAATTTCCCAATCTGCATTTAAGACGGCCAAGAACAGATAACTGCCTTACCTGCAATAAGGTCACCTGCGAAATAAACACCAGTAGTGGTGCGTCCAGATTCGCTGAAATTGCTGCAAAAGAGCCTTACCTAAGGAAAGCTGAGAAAGCTCTAAGAATTCTTTCTCATTCTATTATATCTAGTCAATGTACTACGAGGACTATAGCGGCTGTAGCTATCGATATGCAACAGGCTATGTTCGCGCCCACTTTGACACATGCTAACATGTTTTATATACGTCAACTGTCGAATAACAAGTTGTTTATTCATATGGGAAATTCTGCAGTCAAATGTATTGCATCATGTGTTTTAAAGGTTCTGTCCAATCGATTGACATCTAATTGCCAGCTGGAAATATGATGTGACAACTGTGCTGGCCAAGACGGTGCCGCAGGTTCTAATGTAACTAGTAGTGAGAGGCTACTATGATTCTGCTGAACTGAAGTTTTTGGTCTCTGGGCATTCTTATACACCTTGTGATCGAGATTTTGGCGTTATTGAGAAACGAAAACACGTTTACAAAGCCTTGGTCCCAGAAGAACTTCAGAGAGTAGTGAAATCTTCGCGGTTACACAACCCATTTCAGGTGGTGACAATGGCAAAATCTGATTTCTTTTATATCTCCTGTGCCTGCGATGAGTTTATGAACACAACATCATTACAGATTGCTAACAAATCGTGGATCAAAGTGTCTGTGACAGTTTTACCACAAATGAAAACAAAGAAAACCTTCAATGAAGTGGAAGTATGGGAGCATCGTACTATTTTCAAGAAGGGAAAATATGAAGAATTCGAGTACATACACACCCTCAACAATGAGACACATGTAATATATATATAAGCGATGCCAAGAAAAAAGATTTATTGGCTATGTTGGATTACCTAGATTCAAAATATCGTTAGTTCTACAACGACATCTGCTCTTCCTAACTTTTTATTGTTGTGTATAACAATGCTTTCAATAACTTCTGTTAATATCTTTAGTGATTATTATTCAAAACTCATAACTAAACTGATTGTACCTAAACATTACAGGAAATAAAGTATTTCTAAAGTCCCAGTTACATTTTCTTTAACTCCTGAAAAATTTACTTTTTGGCACTTACCTTAATTTCCATGTTATTATCTGTTTCACAGTATTATCAGCTATGGTCTATGGGGCCACTGTGCAGACTGCGGGAAACTGCTGTGACTCAAAAGCGTTATTATATCTAGCATGGAACTGGGCCACTACAAACCAAACTTCAGACTTCTTGACTTTTCAGTCAATATGTTGTCTCCACCTGTCTCATATATGTGATGGAAAATCAATATTCTCTTCCTCCCTTGTTCACGTATCTATGAAACTTTAATCTCACAAAATGTTGCACAAAAGAGAAGAAACTCTTTTCATTTGCCAGCCATGACTGGTTAGACTGTATTAGTGTTACAAGGTTAAGATTATACTAGCGTTATAAAACAAGAGCAAATTAGTGTAAGTATGCATTATCATACAAGTTCAAATTAGCATAGAATACAATGTAACACTTCACAATATATAGAGTGAGAATTTTTTAACAAGTAAATGGTCACCAAACTGTACCAGTAATTGATTTCATATAGTAGTCCATTGTTTAGGCAGTCCAGTTTCCTGTTTCAATGTCAAACAATTCACTGAGACTGTACAGTGGTTTCTGATGTAGATTGTGCTACATTTCTCCTCGAAATTTCACAAATTCCAAGGACTGCATTCCTCTATTAAGATGACTGAACATTTTAAATACTCACAGCTTGAAACTGTCCAGTGTCATGAAGAGTCGACAGCTTGGCATGTCTATGTTTCCACAGTTGCCATGATCTCACTACTCTCCTCCCCACTACACGTGACACTGCCATGGGAACAGACCACACATAACATTCTTCAGTAAGATTTTGTCGTTTATAACTTTCATAATAATGAGTGAAAAAGAAGTCACAAATTTTATGTGCATAGCTGATAAATAAATAAGCTTCCAAATGTAAAATGTAACGAATTGAATAATTCATTTCTATCACATTTCCTACACATCTTATAATTTAATTGTTGCGGACCCCCAAATTATTTCGTTAATGTAAGGGTCTATGGGTTGCATGCAGCCATATGGTACGTAAAACTCGCTCGCCAGGCGACATGTCTGGAATGCTGACAATCTGCTTGGTCAGTACATGTGTGTCTGGCCACAGTGCGATGCAGTGGTAAGCGACTGGCCACCGTCCACATCACGGCGTATTAACTAGCTCGGCCCAGGTGCGAATATGTCTCTTCCTAGTTCACCATGGAGTCTTTCGATACGGCCGCAATTAGGATGTCAGACACAGTGATGACGGGTGTGTGTAGCATGTGTGTTTTATACTCAGCCTTTGTTAATAAAACTGTTAAACTTACTATTCGTGTTCGCGTATTGCCGTACCTCAAGGACCCACCGCTTACAAATCCTGACAAATATTTCGTATAATTATCATCTGGGGCAACAACACAAACAACCCCCGTATAGAACTGGGATAATTATGGAAAATCTACAGTCCTGAAGAGGTGCAGCACTACGTGAACTTCGAGCAGCAGCAGCATGAAGATCTTCTGACTACGCGGGGACATCCAAAACTGGAATTCAGTTTGGTCTACTCCAGTTTGGCTAGAATACGAAAGGCAGTAATGGATTTTTATTTCACATTTGAGTGACTCATTGGTCTTAAATTAGACGAAATATCGCAATCCAGAGTAACGTTGTCGATCTACAAACTGTTATTAATGAACTGCAAGAAGAGATTCTACTATTAAAAGCAGATAGAAGAGAGTGTAACAATCCAAATGACTTGTCAAATGATAGTTCATGCAGAACAGGTACAACCATAACAAAGAATTTTTCATTACTGCCATCAGTACCAGTGTTTAGAGGGAAACCCGAAGATAATGTGAAAGTGTTTTTTCGTAAACTTGAAGGTGCCGCCCTGTTAGGATCCTGGACAGATTACGAAAAGCTAGTGGTTGCCTAATTAAGAATTCAGGGAGCAGCACAAGATTTCATTAGCGCGGAGCCTACGTGCATGAAAACAAAAGATTACAATGAGTTTAGAACGTTTGTTGTTCAGAGATTTAAACGTAAAAAGCGATCAGATTTTACAGAGAGCAGCTTCACAGTTTGCGAACGCGACGAAGCGAATATATCGAGCAGTTTGCCTACAGAACTCGAAACATCAACGCTCAAACGTACGAGTTAGTAGAAGATGAAAATGAAAATCGGATTCAGTTGTTCGAAGCCGACCAGAGAGCCTTGGACACATTCATTCATGGGTTGCACGGAGAGGAAGTAAGCAAAGCTGTTCGATTGGCGCGATGTCAAACGTTTCAGGAAGCAGTAGTATCAGCTGTTGGTTTCGTAGATGCACTAAGACGACTGAATGAGATGCAGAAACAAGAACGCAGAGTTTTCAACACAATAGAACAATGCTACAGATGCAGGAAACTGGGTCACAAGCGTAAGTATTGTAAAGAGATTCGAATCTGCCATGGTTGCGGGATGCAGGGTCATGTTTCGAGAGATTGTTGCAAAAAGAAAAAGGGTAATGCGAACAACAGATAATCTGCCAGATCTTCAAACGAGTACAGGGAGGTATGGGCCACCACTACATCCAGCCCTTGCCAGAGACAGTGATTTCTGTTAGTTCCAGCGAAAATCAGAGCGAAAATGACTTCGTGATAGGTGCTATATATCGTGGGATAAACATCAAACTACTTATTGACACAGCAGCACAGACCTCATTTATATGGTGTGGCATGGATAAACGGGATAATTTGAAACCGCCGCTATTAAAAGTGCGAGGGTTAAACAGAGGCAAAATACGTAACTATGGAGAAGTTGATGAAGAATTAATTCTTGACCAAGGTCAAGATGAAGGTGAAAATAAAGATAAATGCACAGCAAGGGTGCAAGTGGATTCAAATAACGAAACGCGTTATGACGATGTACTTGGATTTGATTTCTTGTCCGCTAACGAGGCAGAGATATTTGTCGCAGAAAGAAAGATCAGACTAGGCCGTAGCAACTACAAACTAGGAAATCGTTCTTCAGATCGTACTCAAAGGAGCAGCAATACTGACTTCGCGGGAATGGACCGCCCAAACGATGCATCAGTTCAAACCGTCCGAGTCGATGTCCAAATTGATCAGCCTCAGCAAATTCCCAAGGGAGCAAGAAAGACAATCTACGTTAAAGTTAAGTCACCCCGATGCAAGGAAAGAACTTCGTTACTAATTGAGCGAACCGAGAAAAGTGAGTGACTGCATACAATCCCTTGTTATGTTACTAGAAGTGTAGGTGTCGCTACAATGGTGAGACAGAATGTCGCAAAAGTTCCAGGTACAATAACGAAGATGAGCAATGAGGATGTTGTGTTGCCACGAGGAGCGAAAGTTGCTGAAGTGTCGAGCGTAAGTAAAAGTGACGTAATACAGAGTGCAGATGAGGTAACAAATGCTGCAGTTATAAACACAGATTTTTGTAACAGTATCGCAAAATTACAACGAGAAGACGAAGTTAATAATGAACTGAAGCGCAAGATTTGGAAGAAGATACAACATTTCACAGCTGATGAACAGAAGATTTTAGCACCTGTTTTGTTGGAGTATGCAAGTTTACCTGTTACTCATTTCGTTCACCATCATATTTATACAGGGAATGCAGCCCCAATCACAAAGAAACCTTACCGAATACTATTTAGTCAAAGAGAGTTGGTAGAAGACATGATTAAAGAACAATTAGAAGCTGGAATTATAAAACCAAGAGATCATTCAGACCCACCGTGGTGTTCGCTTTTTGTAATTGTAAAGAAGAAATCAATTGCAGGAGAACCACAGTTCCGTTTTTGTGTTGATTACCAATCTATGAATACTGTGACCACATCCGACATTTACCCTTTACTAAATTTAGTGGGAACCTTGGATTACTTGGGCAGATGTCCAATTTTTTCAGTATGTGATTTAACAAGTGGTTATCGCCAGTTAACAGAGCATCCAGCTGATCAAGCAAAAACTTCATTTGTAACAGCATCAGGAGTATACAAGTATCTTTGTATACCATTTGGACTTTGTAATGCTCCAGCTACATTTCAACGCCTGATGGATTCAGTTTTATGAGGGCTCACCCCAACACAAGCACTTGTTTACCTTGGTGATGTAATTTTTTGTGTAAACGTGAAGCACCATACTGAGAGACTACAAGCTGTTTTTGAGCGTACAAGGAGCACAAACATGTCTTTATCAATAGATAAACGTCATTTTGCACAAAGTAAAGTTAACTACCTCGGTCATGTTATAACCAGTGATGGTGTTCGACCTGACCCAAAATTAATTGAAGATGTAAAGAATTTTCCTGAACCACAGAATTTGAAAGAACTACAATCATTCTTGGAATTTTCAAATTTCTACAGACGATTTATAGCTGGTTATGCTAATATAGCACATCCAATGACACAGCTACTGAAGAATGGAGCCACATTTAATTGGTCAACAGAATCCAAAATGGCAATGGAAGAACTTAAAGCTGCTCTAACCACAACCCCAGTGTTAGCCTATCCGGATTTCTGTAAACTTTTTATTCTTTCAACAGATGCATCCAATTTCGCCATAGGTGCAATCTTGTCTCAAGAAGTTGATGGTCATGAACATCCAATCTCATTTGCTTCCAGATAATTAAACAAAGCAGAATGTAATTATACTACTACTGAGGAGGAGCTTTGTGGTTTGGTTTTTGGTATAACACATAACTGATGTTTCTTAACAGCAAGAGAATTTACAGTTATTACAGATCATGCCACACTTAAACGGTTATTGAGCTTAAAGGATCCAAGTTCCAGATTAACCAAATTGGCATTAAGACTGAGTGAGTTCCAATTTAAGATAATTCACCGAAGTGGTAAACAACATGTGAATGCTGATGCAATGAGTCGAAAAGTCAATGTTTGTGTTACAATAAGTCGAGAAGAAGAGTTAAAGGCAGCGAAAGAAGGAGATCTACAATGCAATTTATGGAAAATGATCAATGTTTTGTCGAAATAAATGGATTATTGTACAAAATCATTAGTAAAGGAAACCACCTAGTTATTCGAGGAAGCATGAAAGAGCAAATCATGGGAGAACAACACGATTCTTTATTATCAGGACATTACAGTGAAAAAGCAAACAAACATTAAAATAGCTCAAATGTCTTGGTGGCTGATCCGCAAAGCTGACGTTTTCGAGTTTGTTTCACAATATGATTCCTGTAACAGACAGAATAATGTAGGAAAAAGTAGAGCACCATTGCAAGAACTGCCAGAAACAAGTGAACCATTTGAACAAGTAGGACTAGATGTTGTAGGACTGTTGCCTAAGACTAAAAATGGAAACAAATACATATTGACAATGTTAGATCATTTTTCTAGATACCTTGTCATGATACCAATACCTGATCAGAGCGCTGAAACTATAGCTAAAGTTTTTGTAAAAGAATGGATTCTTAAGTAAGGATCACCATTAAGTATAACTGGTGATCAAGGAACTAATTTTATGAGTGAATTACGTAAACAGACTTGTAAGCTCATGCAAATAACTCAGTTAAGGACTACATCAGCACACCCTCAAGGAAATGGAAGAGTCGAGCGAGACCACAAAACAATTATTAAAATGGTTAGCTATTATGTGAGCAGCAAACACGACAATTGGGATGTCTGTTTACCGTACTTGGTAAGTTGTTACAATGCCAAAATAAACCGCTCAACTGGCCTAAGTCCATATGAGATCGTCTGAGGAAGAAGAATGCATTTACCCTTGGACTTTGCACTATCGACTGCTGGAATCAGCAATGAACACGTAAGGGATCTAGCACGCAAACTAAAGGAAGCATAGAGGGGAGTGAAACAGCAAAATCATCAATCCTTTCTTCGACAAGCAAGACAACACGACCGCCAAGCGACAATGCCACAGTATCGAGTTGGAGATCTTGTGTATCTGAGCAATGTGGTGTTAAAGAAGAGTCAAGTCAAAAAGCTTAAGAAGTTTTGGAAAGGACCATATCTAATATTGAAGGTGGTGTCGCGAGTCACTCTTAAGCTCCTACTGCCATTTCGTTCGATTGTCATTCATGTCAATCGTGTAAAGCCATCTCTGCGTAGATTTCCTGCAGTATCGTATGATGATGAAGACCGACCGAGAGGCAGACCTGCTGTTCTCAAACCCAGGAAGCGGGAATCGCGAAGTCGCAGTCCAGACTTTGAGGCTGAGGCAGTGCCACGTTCCAAGCAATCCTGTTCCAGACACCTCTACTATCTATGTAAACATGTGTAGTGTGTGAGAGTGCTATGCATGGGTTTATTTCAGCCATGTGCTTGTGTGAATGTGTTGTAAAAATTTAGTATTGAAGCTATTGCATGAGTGCACAAGTGAAACTAAACATTTGTTCCACAGGTTACCTTAAGTAACTCATTTATTTTATGTTCATTGTCAACTCAGTATTTAGAACTAATTAACCATGTCCATTTTTATTCTAATGTTTGTTATGATAGCGTATTCTACTAATGCTGTAGTAATAGTACCACAGAGTACAGGCGTTTTGTTTGAATCATGCTCCGACATGGTTGTTTCAACAAATAATCCAAAACTTGTCCTCAAGTACAATCGGAGTGAAATTCAACAACAATTAAATACTGTAAAGAAGCAAATTGGTCTAATTTGTTCTGTTAAGGGTAACGAATCAATTTTGGAAATAGGTACATCTTGGTATAATAACTGGATCACAGCCAAAATGCAGGTAGAGTCTACATTTGCTAATTATGAACACGACAACCATTGTTTTTTAAAGCTTTTGCCACACAAAACTTTAATTAGGCATAAACGTGCCTGGTATGATTTTGGTACTTTAACTAGTCGGGATCTACTGGAAGTTAAAGGCAAAATTTTAGCTCTTGAACAACAGTCTAGTACAGATTCAACTAACCTCTCTAATGAAATTATCGTCTTAAAGAATATCCAGAGAACCATTTTTAACTACACAGTTTTCATTGAACGGATTGTAAAGCATTTTATCTCACATTTCCACGTAATTCATAATGAAAGGAAACCAGATATGCAAGAACTATACCAAGGATTAAATGCTGTGAGAGCACAAGAGATTTAAACACTCTTTTGTTGAGGCTTACTGATAGTTTATCAAATACTAGAATTGATGGCCTTAACTTAAGAACAGCCTGAGAAAGTAGTTCAAATGATTGTTTGAGCAGTGTACATCTAGAACAATTTTTTCAGATTATACTATTAATTGAACGAAAGTTCGATGGAACATATACTATGATTTACCCTGTTAACTCTTACAATTTTTACGATTACTATAAGTTCACCAGCACAAACTCTTTAATGATTGAAGCTGAATTAACTGTTATTGTTTCTATACCCATTGTTAGATCAAAGCATAATTTCGCATTGTATAAGATTTATACTTACTCTGTGAAATGGAGATAGGCAGGTATTCATGTAAAGTATGTACTGAATGATTATCTACTGATCAACAAGGATCGAAGATATTTTGTGTCCCTAAATGAAAATGATTTTCATATGTGCAAACGTAGTCATAAGTTAATTTGCCCTGAATGAGCAGTATTCTTAGATAGTAGTCTGTACAAGTGTGAGAAATAATTGTTTACGAATCATCCCCCAAGATATGATTGCTTTAGAATTTTAATGCATCTTTATCATCCATTTCTTAAACGATGTTGTGAAGGTATAATTTTCTCATTTAACTCCACTGTTGATGTCAGCTTTACATGTAAAAACTATGATACACCTGAGCTACCCTTTACACTCACATTGAATAATAGTGGATTAATCTTGAATGCCACACATTGTGGTGTATCATGGGAATTATTTGATATGCCTAGTTCTATTGTCAACTACATTTCATGCAAACAGACATTTGCCATTAACAAGAATGTTATCTGTTTATTACAATGATTCATACATATTAACATATGGAAAGCATTCCTTATCAAGTTTTTCTGAAGACAATAATTTAATTAAGGACATCTATGAAAATGTAATCTCTTCCCATAATGACATAAACTTCACTGAAGCAGCAAATAGAATTAACACTTTCGATTCATAGTAATGTTAATGCATACTTGATTGTCAGTATTGTGTTTTTATTGGTTTTATTAATCTGTCTTTTGTCAACAGCATTTGTCATGTAAGAAATTGTCATCCCGAAGGCACACTTCTCTGTACCGCACATTACTGTGTCTACAAATGAAATACATGTTGCAATGCCTTCTGATACCACAAATGGCGAAATAGATTCATAACGCCCAGGAGGTCGTTTTGAGCCACCTATGGTTGCTCTTTCTGTCTGGGGAGACAGACTTAAGGTCCATAAAGAAGCGTGCCCTGTGAGACCAATTGTGAACAATATAGGGGGTCCCTCCAGTAAAATTGAGCGAAAATGTTTAAGCATATTAAAAAACACTTTAGATTCCATAAACAGTTTTCCGTGTAGAAGAGTAAACAATTAATTGAGCAGGTTAGAAACATCCCCACTACAGCTAGTATGAAGCTGTTATCTCTCGATATTGTGAATTTATACACTAATATCCCGATAGATGAGACTATTCATATTGTGATAAATAATTTAATGCTGAATAATTTGACAGACAATGAAACTGAGGAGTTTATTGACCTTTTGTCTCTTATACTCAAATACAACTTTTTCCGGTTCAGTGACGAAATTTATGTGCAAAAAGACGGTCTTAGGATGGGAAACGCGATCTCTGGTTTTTTAGCTGACATGTTCATCAATCACCTTGAAACCAGATGGTTTCATGAGAATGTTGAGTTGGCAAAGAAAATTGTCTTTTACATTAGGTACGTTGATGATACATTATTGCTTGTGAAGGGCGATGAAAATGACATTAACGAAATTGTATTGTGGGGCGGCGGGTGGAAATATTGTTATATAATGTTTTGTTTTTCCTGGGCCGATTAGCAACGTATGTGGGGCGGCGGCTGATGTAATTGTTATTATATGTTCCTACTATTTATTCAATGCTGTTGTTTGCTATTCTCAACACTGGCTCTCTAACTACAATATTGGCAACCAGAAATCGATTAGCAAAACGTGAAGCCTGTAATTAGAATTCCTAGTGCCCACTTCATCTGAGAAATACATATATAGCTACAGCTTATAGCTCTGAGGAATTAGGAGATTGTCTGGGATTCATAATCAAAAACGATTCTCTCTAAAATGTTCACTATATTCTGAAATTCACAGACCAAAAAACAATCCACACAATCCAACTACCAGAGCAGTTCATTCTGAAACTCACAGCCCAAAAAAGAATCCACACAATCCAACTACCAGAGCAGTTCAGAGTCTAATGCGCTGATGCAACTATAACTGTTCAAATTAAACGTTTAAGTGAAAGCTCGCCATAATTTGATGATAATGTTCATCAGACGCCACGCTAAATAATGGTAGAATGTCTGTCCCATGGTGGCACATGAAAATACGACATACGCAAACTGAAGATAGATCATTAAAGGCATTCCAGAATTAACACTTCACTCGAAAACGATTTCATGGTTACGCGTATCCCTAGTAACTTATTACGGCATCCGAGGCTGTTTATAGCAATGATACCGACGCGACGCGACTCCCGGCACAGGTGGTGCGCTAATCAGCGTCTGGAGAGAACTGGGGCCTTCCTCTCTCGCGCAGCGTTCTTATACATAAAGCCGCGGTGCGGACGGCTAAGGAAACGCCTGATCAAATCCGCTCTCCCGACTAGCCGCTGGGCTAGTAATGCACCACTTTAAGTTATTGAATAAATCATTGCTTCCTTTGCTGATGGCCAATGAAGCTCTCAATTTAAATGTGCAATCAGCACACAGGTAAGTAATCATAATAAAAGTCTGACGTGGCTAAGTCAAATATTTTGGGCGAGAGAATTAATTTAATTACACTACACGCAGTAGACGAGCTCTGAACTTGCTCTTGGGAGATACGCTATCGCTATAGTTTTATAGTTATTCAGTTGAAACTTCTCACATCTTTATGATTATAGCGGATCTCTCTTATACTTAAATTTAAACATCCTAGCTTTATTTATTCACCTACTTAATCTATCTTGCTTCCTTAATTTCTAAGACAAAAACCAGAAAATCATGAATTTCAACTAAAATCTTAATTTGTGAGATCCAGAATACTGTTTCTACTAAATTATTATGAAAAAGGAATCTAAATATAAATTTTTAAATTTCTACCTCTTTTCTGTTGTGCCAATGATTTTTACAGAAAAACATTCAAATTTCGAAAATGGTTAAAGTTATTGAACTGATATCCAACACATATTGATTTAGTATTACTCCTGACATGCTAGAAACGTTTCAGGTTATTTACTTGATTTTTAAAGTATTGCGCAACATTTATGACGTCAGAGCTAGTTACAGCGGGCTAGACTGGCACACAATGGAAAGACTGATGTGAATTTTATACGGTGTGAATAGGCTGCTTCCCTAGAGTATCCTCATTTAACGCTTTACATGCTAAAATAAAGTTCACATATGAACCTGAAACTAATGGGGTTATTAGTTTTTTGGATCTACACATAAGGAATAGTGACGGATGGCTTCATTTTGGCATATTTCGAAAAAAGACATATACTGACTGTATCATAAATTATCATTCAGCCCACCCTAATCAGCATAAAATGGCGTTCTTCAGATTTGCATTTAATTTCTGTACCTCACTTTCTGAAGAGGATCGTAGAACTGAGTTAGATATTATTTTTGCCATAGCTAAATCTAATGATTATCCGCTACACTTTGTTCCAAAAATTTATGAAAAATTTGCCAATAAATATAAAGACATGGGAGCAAATGAAGGAATTGTAGGGAAAAATGAAGCAACGAAATATGTTTCTTTACTATACTATTGGCAGTTAGTCTTAAAGTTGCAGCTATTTTTAAGAAACTCAAGGTTAAGAGTGCTTTTTCAACTAAGAATAATTTGGGACAAATTTTAGATCATGGCATAGATAAAGTAAAAGTTTTACACCAGTCGGGGGTTTACAAAATACTTTGTCCAAACTGTGAAGCATGTTACTTAGGTCAGACTGGACGAAAATTTAAACTAAATTTGCTGATCATGTCGCCGTAGACATAAAGGTTGCGGCTGAGAGGTCGAATTTTGCAGCCAACATTATATATAGTGGACATGAACTTCCTCAAATTGAGACACATGTGAGGTTATTACATAGAGCAGAAAAGGGATATTATCTTGATCTGCTAGAGGATATGGAGATCTTTTGTCATCATAGATCAGCTAGCATGTGCCTTCTCAATGAGCAGGTGAATGTGAGGGGAGTTCATTTTTGGGAGCACTTCACTGAGCATTTGCTTGATGGGAATGGAAATGATAGGACAAGGAAAAACGAGAGTCGGGTGGAGTAGGGAAGAGTGAAAGGGGGGGGAGAGATAAATGGATTGGTGATTTGAATTATGTTATTGTGACTAATTTTGCGTTGGCTCCCTTTAGTTGGGCTTTTGCCGTCTTTGTCAGCTACACCAACAGACATATGGTGTATTTTTCTTTTTCTTTATTGTTAATTTCACACCTGGTACAGGTAGGCCATCAGCGGCACATTACAGCGCTCTTCAGCCACAGATAAAACTAATGATACAAAAGAAAAGCAATTGCAGAACAGACAGAGTGGATATACAAACGTAGACATACAAAATTAAAACACATGGAGCCGTTATCGGGCGCAGAGTCCAAAATAAAAATGTTCAGAGATGCGGACACACACAGAGATGATAGATGGCACACGCGAATTTGGAGCACAAACGAGTAACACTGGAACACTTGAACACGAACGCAACGACCCACAAAAACCCCACAAGGGGAAAAAAGGGGGGAGGAGGGAGATTGGAGTATGGAGATGCCAGTGGCAGAGGAGATGGGAAAAGGAGGAAAGAAGGTAGGGGGGTTGGGGGAGCCCGGCGGAGGAGGGAGGGAGGAAGGGGGAGGGAGAGAAGGGAGAGATGGTGCCCTCGGGAGAAAACACAGGGTGCGGAAGAGGAGGATCAAAGTTGGTAGGAGGGATAGATGGAGGGGATGAGGGCATCATCTGGGAGTTGGTGGAAGCCACCTTGGGCGAGATTATGGAGAATGGAGAGATGCAGAGCAGCGGATGGGGGTGGGAGAGGATGGGAGAGACAAGCGGGTGAGGGGGATCAAATTTGCAGGAGGTGTAGAGGATCCGTATCCGTTTGAGAAAAAGAAGGAGGTGTGGGAATGGAATAAGGTCATAGAGGATCCATGTGGGGGAGGGGAGATGGATGCGATAGGCGAGGCAGAGCGCATGGCGTTGTAGGATTTGATGGGATTTGTAAAAGGTAGGAGGGGCAGAGATGCAGGTGGGATGAGTGTAGCAGATTATAGGGCGGATAAGGGATTTATAGGTGTGGAGGATGGTGGAGGGGTCCAGACTCCATGTGCGGCCAGAAATGAGCTTGAGGAGACGGAGTCAGGAGTGTGCCTTGGCTTGGATTGTCCAGACATGGGGGCTCCAGGAGAGGCGACGGTCAAGGTTGACGCCGAAGTACTTGAGGGTGGGGGTGAGGGCGATATGACGGCCATAAATGGTGAGATAGAAGCCGAGGAGACGGAAGGAAGGGGTGGTTTTGCCTACAATGATCGCCTGGGTCTTGGAAGGATTACACCAAGTGGTGAACCGGTCAAGATGGGATTGGAGAAGATGTTGGGAGCGTTGCAGGGTGGGGTCGAGGGCAAGGAAGGCGGTGTCATCGGCGTACTGGATGAGGTGGATGGGGGGTGAAGGCGGCGGCATGTACGCCGTATACAGAAGGTATAGAAGAAGGGAGAGGACGGAACCTTAGGGCACACCGGCGGAGGGGTAGAAGGTGTAGGAATCCGTGTTATGGATGGTGACATAGGAAGGACGTTGGGCAAGAAAGGACCTGATCAGACGGACGTAGTTGATAGGAAGGACGAAGGTTTGGAGCTTGAAGAGGAGACTGGAATACCACACACGGTCATAGGCACGTTCAAGGTCGAGGGAGAGGAAGATGGCAGAGCGATGGGAGTTGAGCTGTTAGCAGAGGAGACGAGTGAGGTGAAGGAGAAGGTCATTGGTAGAGAATGGCGGTCGAAAGCCACACTGGGTAACGGGAAGGAGGCGGAGCTGGCGGAGATGCTGGTGGATGCATCGAGTTAGGATGGATTCCAGGACCTTGCTGAAGACTGAGGTAAGGCTGATGGGATGGTAGGAGGAGACAGCAGATGGCGGTTTGTCGGGTTTGAGGAACATCAGGATATGGGAGATTTTCCACAGGCCGGGGTAGCAGCCGGTGGACAAGACCACATTATATAGTCTGGCCAGGGTGGAGGGGAAGGAGGCGGAAGCTACACGAAGTTGGCAATAGGTAACACGATCATGACCGGGAGTGGTGTTTCGTTTCGTGCTGAATTTAGTGATGATATCCTGAGTAGTGTTGGGGGCATTGAGGTCGTTGGGTGTAATGTTGTCCAAGTACTGGAAGCCAGGGGCGAGGGGAGGGACAGAGGTGTCAGTTCGATCGCGGACATCTGGGAAGAGTGAGTAATCGAACTGTGGAACGTCAGGGAGGGTAAAGATATCGGACAGGTAGGAGGCAAAGTGACTGGCCTTACTAAGGTTGTCAGAGAAGGGTTGGTCATCATGAAGGAGAGGGTAGTAGGTGGGGTTTAGATCCGGTAAGGCGGCGGAAGGCAGACCAGTACTTGGACGAGTTGTCAGGAAGTGTAACATTAAGACGGGTGCATGTCTGTCGCCAGTGGCGGCGTTTCTTAGCTGCGAGCAGGCAGGCAGGCAGGCTGGCTGTCTGTCTGGCTGGCTGTCTGGCAGGCCGGCTGGCCAGCTGGAACGCTGGAACTCTGGCTGGCTGGAACGCTGGCTGGCTGGTCCTGGAACACCTAATACTTCGATAAGTGGCTATGGTGTTATTGAAGGGCGGTACTCTTTCGAGGTACCGCCGGAGATCTACGGTGTGGATTCACGTCTCATGATATCTGAGCACACCGTAAGAGCCCCTACGTGTTCTCAATTCGTCCTATCGAGCCTGCGTTACTTTTACCATATATGAAATGTGCTAGCACTTTATTTCTGCGTTTGGTCCTGTTTCTTCAATACGTTTGTTTCGTTCGTGTCCGTAATTTTCTTATCTCAACTTAGTTTGCAATGCCCCATACTAACCAGCGCAGCCTCGGGCTCGAATGTGTCTCTTTTCTTAGCTCACCATGGAGTCTTTCGATACGACCGTAATTAGGATGTCAGACACAGTGATGATGGGTGCGTGTAGCATGCATGTTTTATAATCAGCCTTCGTTAATAAAACTGCTTAAACTTACTTTTCGTGTTCGTGTATTGCCCTACCTCAATGACCCACCGCTTACAAATCCTGACAAATATTTCGTATAATTATCATCTGGGGTAGCAACACAAACAACCCCTTATATTAACAAGATATACAGGAAAACTACTGCACAAGAGAGAAAATGAATAAGCTCACATTAATTTGAAAGCGGCAGAGAAGAAATTTGCTGGAAATAGTGGGCAAATGAATAAATGGCTGATTGGAAATATGGGTGGATTTGCAGCTCATGAATTAAATAAGCTGTTTCTATTTTACTAACCAAAGAGAAAAGTCTTTGCCATTTACTTAACATGAGAATCTATTCGTAAACGTTGAACGAAAATTGCACTATTATTGGATGTTAGCCTCATGGCAGGTTCGACCTTCATTGTTTGCAGCCCAAGGAAAGACGTTACATAGACAGGAATGAGAGCTGAGCGCAGGAACTGGGGTGAGTACTATGTGTTGCCTACGTTCACTGGTGCCAGCGCGGTGTCAAATTATAGTTATGTTTCGATTTAAATCTCTGGTTTTCACTAGTTCCAGTGAGTTAAAAAAAAGTGTAGAAACGCTCTTTCGGTGAAATTAAGCCATGATGTATACATGTTTTCAAGATACTATTTCCCAGCTGTAACATTATTGTTATATTAACAGATTATATCTTTGGTGGCTGCTAGAACTTATAACGTCACAATAAGCTCAGAAATACTTTCTAATTTGCATTTAGAGTGTGTTTCGCCACTGCGTATATGGAATACGCAATCTTCTCTCAGTGTGTTTATACACGCCAGCCACTAAGCAGCACTGCAGTATTGAAGTTGCATAAAACAAGGGAGCTTCGTATTTCGTAGTCGTGTACTCTGGTTACACCATCTTCTACAATCCTGAACTCTGGTTGCACGTCAGGTCCTGAACACAGAGCCTGATGTCCATGATTTTCAATACATGTTACTGTTAAAAATTTCGAGTATTCTGTCTCTTATCGTTTGAGAATACTGCGGCTGTTTCCGTAAGCATAATTGAAAAAATTTGCAATCGCCAACCCTTTCAGAAAGAATGATTTATTTCGCTGTAACCAGTTTCGGGCCTGTACTGCTGTCTGATGATGTTATGGCGAAATAAATCATCCATTCAAACAGTGAGGCTGGTTGCCGTTGTGTCTCCTGTGAAATTCAGAATAGTGTATCTTTGATTACTGTCTTTCGTGCTTGTCAGTTAACGTCTTTGGTGTTGAATTGGTTGTTTATTTGTTTTTTCTTTTTACATGAATTGGTACTGTTTGCGCTATGTTTACATTTTCTTATATGATGTGACTTGAGGTACAGAACACTGATTTTGGTGATTTTCAGCAAGCTAATTTGATGTTACAGTGTGTTTGTGTATTTTGTATACTATTCCGAAATTACGTAGAATGTGGTGTCATTAGCACCAGTTTACTTATATTTACTATCCGGAGATTATGTTGCCTATTGTGTCATGTAAACGTAGGTCATTAGTTCATTTGTTTCATGTGCCGCATATCATTTTTACAATAAAACCTAATGATTTGGAACTAGTCATTTTGTATTCAAATAGCAAAACAGTTTTTAAATACTGCCACATGCTGGGCATTTACAAGGTTTTTTTTAGTTAATTAAATAAATATTGGCCATAGACATGAGTTAGTAATTCTTACCTATCCACTTTTTATATTTTACGTCACTAGAGATTCTGCAGTGGAATTTGAGGAAGTTGTCAAGGAGAACCTTTGTTTACTGTCAGCTAGAAATTTTATATTACTGAGTAATTGATCAAAACTTCCGATGCAACATTGTGCATCCTCTTTTTGTGCCGAAGACATCGTTAATACACAGTAATGAATGGCATTTTGTCCTTCTGGTGTTATAATGATGTACACAATTCTCCTTTATGAACTGCAGTGGACTATTTAAAACAAACGTCATGAGGAAATAAATATATTGTGAAGCAGAAGGCAAAAAATGCCAGTCATTAAATACGTGCCTACAACATGTCCGTGAATGAGCACCACATATTATGTAATTAGTTATTGCATTTTCTGGCATTAGGAATGAGAAAATTAGTTTTCATTTCTATCGGGTGATGCATTTCACGTCGCTGCCACACGTAGCGATAGACGTTTATGTATTGCCGCTTGGGTAAAGTTGTTACGCAAATATTAAAGAAATACAGATCTAGTAGTTGTAAATTGTGCAAGCAAAGTTGCATTGGGTTAGAAAATGTGTTAGTGTGGCCCCGCCCACCCCCTTTCTCAAATCTTTGTGGTGGTTACAGACTGATCGGTAGCTAAGTTGGAGGTAGGGTATTTTAGTTAATTTGTAAAGTGACAGTATGGTTGCTTCTTGAGAAAGCCAACTAATGTGAATTTTTAATAAACGTTGTGGTAATAATCAAACCTGTAGTGTGGTCCATGGTGTATTTGGGCCCATAGTGTGTACTATGCTGTCAACAGTGGAAATAATCTTAAAGGCAAAAGTAGTCTCCACAGACTATTGGAGTGACTTTTTTCAAAAAATGTAATTTTCAACAATTGCTTGTATTTATTAATGACTGTTTCCATGCCTCCCATGGTAGCACTTATGTTTTTAGAATATTTTTTTTCTGTTTCCCATGGAATCTAATTGAACAGAGGCAGATTTGAAATATATTTCCTTATGCAAGGCTTCTGCTTTACATTTTCTTTTGAATTTAATGTCCTCTTCAGTAATGATACAAGTTACTTTTTTGCATTCTTCACAGAATACTTACTAGTAAATTATTAACGTAACATCAGGTTTTGACTTGTAACTAAAGTTACACCATCAGTAGCAGGATGATGAACTAAGTCCAAATTCTAGTTGGAGAGTTTTCATTGTTGTACCACCTGTAATTCTTGTTGTTCAATTAATGGCATGAGAGCTGGGCCAAGAACAGAATTAAAGGGAAGGAATTATGAAACTAAGCCATAAGTGCACTCCATGTAGAAATAACACAAGAGGCAGTGAACACATTAAAAAAAGAAATACCTGTGTTGCTTTGACAAATAATTTCATGAGATTTTTACAAGTAACTAACACAAACTTTGAGTACATATTGAATTTGGTATTGAGAATAACATAATCCTCCATAAATATAACAGCAGGAACATAAAATCCAACCTAAGTCTTACACAAGGAAAAACCTAGGTGTGCAGCCATAAAAATTTGAACACCTCCTTTGTGCATTAAAGATGCAGACAAATAGTCAAAGTTTTAAAAACCGATTGATATTGTTCCTGCTTGACAACTCTTTATACTCCGTATGTGGATTTCTGAGCAGATAGTATGTATGTGATTGTGTCACATGTATCAAATTTTGTTTTAGACTAAAAGAAAAGTCCAGTTATGTAAAAGGCTAGCATGTACCCCTGCTTTTACTGAAAAAAAAATATTTGTAAACCTACTGACACATTCCACATCATGACAAGTTGTCGTGAATATGATCCATGGAACATGCAAAATCCTGCAGTAACTGTTGTGTGCCTTTGAAAAATTATATCCTCATGTAAGGAGTGTGGTATTAGCTTTAGTAAACTTCTAGTCACATATTTGGCATTTAAATATATTCCTTGTGATAACTGTTCTCAGAAATTGATTGTTTTATTTCTTTTGTATTTTGAAGTTTGTTACCTTTTTCATATTAACTGTCCTTTCTTAAATAAAGTGTAGTTCCCATTAATCTGTCCTAATAACTTCATTGTTAGTTCCTTAACTGGACATGTAGCCAGGTTATGTAGTATTTCCTCGTGTGCATCATGTTCTGTCAATAGCGATAACAATGGCGTGGTGTTTGATAGTGTAATATAACAGATCATTTGCAGATGGGTCTGGTGAAAAATGTGAGCCATTGGGATATCCTTTGAAACGGGACACCGTGTGTTGCATAGGTGGAATCTGCAACATTTTTGTTTATGTATTTTTTGACTTTTTTATACTATGTTGTTTGGCTCTTTTGGGTAATGGTTTGGATTGCATTGTTTACCAGACTTACATAGCCGCAATTGGTGATGGTGAGCCATTGAAAATGTCAATGGCTTGGATCATTTTCAGTGGTAGTAGTATGCAGGTCTAGTGAAGGTAGCCGGTATATCGAATATTGTGACAGTGCTGTCTTGCTTCGACCGTTAACCATTGACACTATTATTCCCATAGTTCTCTCTTTTGCCTCGTATGTAGGTTGTGGTGACAGATTGATATGCAATGTACCCTCAGGTCTAGTTTAAACTGGATGGTGACAGATATTTTGATTTGGCAAAGCCAGCCAGTGTTTCATTACAGTTTTTTCTTTTTTTTTACACTGGGCAGTGGATAGTTATTATTATGTTATGATGGAAATACACTTTTCCCACTTTGGTCTAATGTTGTCGAGTTTTTAATTTTTTTGGAGGGTTTAGTAACAAGAACATCTCCACGTATATTTCCCTATCCCAGGGAGCTCCATTTAACGTATCAGTGTTTTTTTTTTTTGTCATCAACTTGCCCTCTCTTGTGGCTCATACTTCTGCCATGTTGATGGTGGTGTATTTCTAGTGGAATCGTGTTGTTTGCTAATTCCAAATCTTTGCATCAGCAAGGATTGTAAAACAAAAAAGTCAAATGATGATTTGTGTAAAAGTAAGAAATAAAACATTTTTTTGCTGTAAACTGGCTTGTCGATAATTATTGCTTGATTAAAAAACAAGGATTCTTCTTTGAGGAGAAAACCTTACTGAACACCTCATGTAATTAGAGTTGACTGATGCAAGCTGATCCTGTATCAAGCCTAAGTAATTGATATTACTGAAAGGTTTTACTAACTAGCTGAAGTTCTTGAATGTTCAGTATATTTCTCTGATTGTCTTTTATTCACATTGTAAATATTACAGATACAAGTGCCATATTAATATTATTGTAGTATTCCAATATAAATATAATATGGAAAATAATGTGGTGAATGATCATCATGACTATTTTGTGTTAATGCTTACCATAAATGACGATTTTGTTTTTATGAGGATCAGGTGAGTTTTAATTTTGCAGTAGAATAATTCACATTTTTGGGAAGATGTGTATAAATATATTGGGGATGTAGAAGCTATTTTAAGGCATTAGAAACTCAGAAAAGAAACAATCAAGGTGTTAATTGTAAAATTATTTCAGCAAAGAACTCATTAAGAGAAAAAGAACTATGTGGAGCATGATATGAGTTTACTATATGAGTTTGTTAGCAAACAAGTAAATTATATATTTAAAAAATAAAGAGAACATTTATAATGTAGATAAAAAAAACATAGAACTGAAACAGCAAAGTGCTTTGACAAGGTGAAAACACGAATTGAGAGCCAAAGCAACTGCTGCATCAGGAAATTGTGCAGAATGTCCCCAAAATTGAAATAGATTGGTTGGGGAAAACAATTGTGTAAATTAAAAAGAGGAGTCACCTTGAAGCAAGAGAAGATTGCATAAGTTCAGTGGGAACAATCCGATCTTGCTACCAATGTGACTTGGAGAAAATTGATACTAACTACAAACAGGAAAACTGTAAGTAAAATAACAGCACTTTTATGAGAAGTGAGATGCCAGTTCAGTGCGCAATTTAAATCTCTTGTGAAGTTGTAAAATGAATGTAGGTGTGTCTATATGGGCTTTAAGACAGTGCAGGATGGCAAGGTAAACTTTTACGCCAGTTTCTATTTTTTCAAGTTAGGACGACTAGAAATATCATCATGATGAGAAACTAAATGCATTGTCATAGCTAAATAATTTTTATGGGTTTAATCTAACGAACCATTAAACTAGTTACAAAGAATGACGCAAAATAATAAAATGTAAATGTGGAACTTCCGTTTTCAAAACAAATACTTCATCAGGAAATTTATTTTCTTTATTAATAAATACTGTATCATTAATGGGCCTGCAGTTGGAGTTGTTCTTCGAAAATAACAGTGAATATCATGAAAAATTGGGTGAATTAACTTGTGCCAGTTGAATAACTGAGCAAGGTGGAGCATTGGTTAGCATGTTAGGGAGGACAATGGTTTAAACCTGTGTCCAGCCATCCTGATTTAGGTTTTCTGTGATTTCCCTAAATTGCTTCAGGCAGATGCCAGGATGGTTGCTTTGAAAGGGCACAGACAACTTCCTTCCCCATCTTTCCCTAAGCTAATGGGACTGATGACCTTGGTGTTTGGTCCTCTCCCTGTAAATCAACAAACCAATCAGTTGAATATGTGTGTTAATTTAAGAGTGTCATTGAGATGATAAGCAAGACATTGTTAAGAATAGTATCATTGGGGCATAACATAGCAGTTTGTACCAAGTTGATGCTAGTAATTTATTTGTCCAAGGAATATTTTATAGTGATAGGATTTGTCAATTTAATACAAGGAAAAACATAAGTGGTCTATACAGAGACATGAATGTACAAAGATGTTTCATGAGGAGAGGACGCATTTATTGGAAAGAGCCTATACAAAATTAATAGGAGAAATATTTGGAATTGGGATAACATATTCAGAAAGAAAAGGACTAACCCTAACAGAGAAGCTGACATCTATTTTAAACACGAATTTAAAAAGTGTCTTGACAGCTCTTTCATCATTAGATGCCCTGGAAGTGAGGAAATTAGTCTGAAGTAGTGACCTTTTTTTCCAACTACACTCCTGGAAATTGAAATAAGAACACCGTGAATTCATTGTCCCAGGAAGGGGAAACTTTATTGACACACTCCTGGGGTCAGATATATCACATGATCACACTGACAGAACCACAGGCACATAGACACAGGCAACAGAGCATGCACAATGTCGGCACTAGTACAGTGTATATCCACCTTTCGCAGCAATGCAGGCTGCTGTTCTCCCATGGAGACGATCGTAGAGATGCTGGATGTAGTCCTGTGGAACGGCTTGCCATGCCATTTCCACCTGGCGCCTCAGTTGGACCAGCGTTCGTGCTGGACGTGCAGACCGCGTGAGACGACGCTTCATCCAGTCCCAAACATGCTCAATGGGGGACAGATCCGGAGATCTTGCTGGCCAGGGTAGTTGACTTACACCTTCTAGAGCACGTTGGGTGGCACGGGATACATGCGGACGTGCATTGTCCTGTTGGAACAGCAAATTCCCTTGCCGGTCTAGGAATGGTAGAACGATGGGTTTGATGACGGTTTGGATGTACCGTGCACTATTCAGTGTCCCCTCGACGATCACCAGTGGTGTACGGCCAGTGTAGGAGATCGCTCCCCACACCATGATGCCGGGTGTTGGCCCTGTGTGCCTCGGTCGTATGCAGTCCTGATTGTGGCGCTCACCTGCACGGCGCCAAACACGCATACGACCATCATTGGCACCAAGGCAGAAGCGACTCTCATCGCTGAAGACGACACGTCTCCATTCGTCCCTCCATTCACGCCTGTCGCGACACCACTGGAGGCGGGCTGCACGATGTTGGGGCGTGAGCGGAAGACGGCCTAACGGTGTGCAGAACCGTAGCCCAGCTTCATGGAGACAGTTGCGAATGGTCCTCGCCGATACCCCAGGAGCAACAGTGTCCCTAATTTGCTGGGAAGTGGCGGTGCGGTCCCCTACGGCACTGCGTAGGATCCTACGGTCTTGGCGTGCATCCGTGCGTCGCTGCGGTCCGGTCCCAGGTCGACGGGCACGTGCACCTTCCGCCGACCACTGGCGACAACATCGATGTACTGTGGAGACCTCACGCCCCGCGTGTTGAGCAATTCGGCGGTACGTCCACCCAGCCTCCCGCATGCCCACTATACGCCCTCGCTCAAAGTCCGTCAACTGCACATACGGTTCACGTCCACGCTGTCGCGGCATGCTACCAGTGTTAAAGACTGCGATGGAGCTCCGTATGCCACGGCAAACTGGCTGACACTGACGGCGGCGGTGCACAAATGCTGCGCAGCTAGCGCCATTTGACGGCCAACACCGCGGTTCCTGGTGTGTCCGCTGTGCCGTGCGTGTGATCATTGCTTGTACAGCCCTCTCGCAGTGTCTGGAGCAAGTATGGTGGGTCTGACACACCGGTGTCAATGTGTTCTTTTTTCCATTTCCAGGAGTGTATTTTTTGGAATAATCAAGAAAGGTGAATGGTAAAGTATTGCAAAGGGCTACATCCAAGTTTTGGCTTGCCTATCCTTGCTCAAGTCTTCTGTAGTGTTCATAAATTATTTCCGATGAGTGCTGGGAAGGCTCTTTCAGCAAGAGCATGAGAAATCTCTAACCTCATCCTTGTGCAAATGTTATTGTGATAGTGTTACATGGCTAACAGTTTCACAATCAGTGAGATATTACACCATATCAGAGGAATCAATTTTTAAAGAAGAGGTGCTAATTGTACAATTGCTGATGTTTAGTTGAAACTATGATGATATGGTCAAAGCAAGTTAGGCATGGTAAAATGCACTATATCAGTTGCTCAAGGTGGCAAATACAAGTAAGTCTACCAAATAGGATAGTATTGTTCACATCAGCATCAAGTGTCGGTATAAGTAAACGCCAAAAGGCATGCTAATAACCATATGTCAGTGTGCCACTTTGGCCAACAGCAGTGCTGAAATTAACTCCCCGCCCCCCCTTCGCATTACTCATGTTTACATTTGATCACAAAAGGTTACCACTGCCACAGCTACCATATTTTCCCACACATTAGGAACGAAGGGTGTGATGACAGACTGGTCTTTACCCTAGCCTGCTGCCTAGATTAAGTGTGAAGGTCATGGGTTGATTGTGAGCTTGCAAACCCGACAAATATGATCTGAGGAAAAACTCAGGTATCACTAGTGATGTGAGAAGGAAACTTGGCGACAGTTACTTAACACTTCAAGCAGTGATTTTGGCTGGACGTAATGAGCACAGAATTATTTTTATTGTTATAGAGGATTTCTTCTGAACTTTTGGGATTACAGTGGTTCATTCATTCCAAACACATTGCCCATTCTGTCATTATATTCACCTCATGATTTATCACAACTACTTCATCTTGATGCTACAAAACACACCATGTGTATGGTGCTCTGTCACTGGATACTTACAAGCAGCTGTGACACACTCCCTTGCATTCCTGCCACATCTCACTGTGAGTCCTGCTTAGATTATGCTGTTTTTAGCTTGTTAGTAATCTCAAAAAGTTTTCAGGAATTACTGAATTTTCTTATTATGAGAGTATTTAAGGGCGATTTGTTTTAATTTTTAAAAACCATTCAAAAGCCAAGATTGCACAAAGTATTTTTTATTCTAGACAATCGATTTCAACAGTCTTGGCTGTCATCTTTGAGTCTGTAAGAAAATAAAATACAGTTTGGTATTATAAAAAACCCGAAGTGGACCTTTACATTTACATACCTTAAACACTTTTTGTAGTATAACTTGTCCATTTTATGCTGAACCTCAGGCACAAGATGTCAGGTGGATAAATCTCAGCACATTACAAACATATGTTGTTTTTAAAATACATAAAAACACACACCACATTGTCCAAAAGGCCATGTCTGTATACATATTGCTCACATATGCTTGCTTCATGATACAGCTATGGTACACTATAGCACATCTGTTTACATATGTTGGACATGTACTAAACAGTACATATCCCCTTTAAATGGCATATGAGATACAACTCCATTACATAAAAAGCATCTGTGACCAATGTGAATATGGTAATGGCCTTTTGGACAAGGAGCTGTGTGTTTTTAACTATTTTAGTGATGACAAGTGTTTATGATGTGCTGAGTTTTATCTATTGGCCATCTTGTGCATGAGTTTCAGTGTAAAGTGAACATGTTTTACTGCAGAAAAATGTTTAAGGTATGTAAAAGTACAGGTCCACTTCCGATGTTTTTATAATACCAAACTAAAACTTTTATATCAAATGAGACATAGTCCAAGTATTGCAGTTTCTTACAGACCTGAAGATGATGAGACTGTTGCACCAGTTGTCTTGAATAAAAAGTTTTTGTGTGATCTTGACTTTTGTATGATTTTTAACAATTTCAGAAACTAGTCATTTTTACCACAGGTTTTTCCGTTGCCTTAACAGATATCTTGTTTTATGTAGCAGTTGTTTCAATTCTTAGAGGGAATTAGTAATATTTTTAGCTCAACAGATTAAAAAAATAACTACCAGGCTTAAAATTATTTGTTAACTCTCCTGTAAAACATTGCACCAGCCTCAATGCAGTCCCAGTATGAATGCTGTTCTCAAACATGGAACGAATTAGTTGACATTCGTAAGCAACTGGAGACCTCCCTGACTTGTCAAACAACTGGCAGCTGCTGTGAATCATTGTGTTGCCAGAGCTCCTAAGAATCATGTATCAGATTTACCGAAGGTATCACAAGTACTGTCTCCTCCTGTGAATGCTGTCTCCACTGCAGAAAGTACGGGATCAATCACTAGTCATCCACTTCACTGTGAGTGGCATGTCAATGGTAGGTCTAGGTGTCCTGTATGTGATAAAGAGGGACGAGGGAGGACTCAGGGTGTTACCCTAACCAACAGGTTCGAGGTGCTAGCTAGCTACCACTGAAACTGAGCCAGTGGGACTCACTTCCCCTGTTGGGAAACCTGCTTTGCCTGTGTCAAATTGAGGCAAATGCAAAATAGCAGGGGTCTGTTAATCATCTGCAGTTCAGTTGTATGACGAATAATTATATCCCTTATGGAACTGGCAGCAAGGTCTGGAGACGTGCACTCAATGTGTTTGCCTGAGGGCCTCATTCAACATCTTGAAGAGGCTACTCCGACAGCCCTGGAGGGAACTGGATGCAACCAACTGCAGATTATGACACATGTTGGAAAAAATTATACCTATCATTTGGGCTCTGAGGTCATACTTGGATCATTCCAGCAACTGCAGAGAAGGTTGAGAAGACTAGTCTTTCACCCAGAGGATCAAAAGCAGAAAAGCTTAACTCTGTTTTCAAATGTTCATTTACAAAGGAAACTCCAGGAGCGCTGCCCTAAATTAATCCTTGTACCATTGAAAAGTTGAGTGACAGTGGCATTGAGAAACAGCTGAAATAATTAAAACTGAACAAAGCTCCCGGGCCTGAGGAATCCCTATCAGACTCTGTACCAAAAGTGCAGCTGAGTTAGCCCATCTTTTAACTGTAATCTATTGTAGATCCCTAGAAGAAAAAGCTGTACCCAGTAAATGATCCACAAAACTACTGTCCAGCATATTTGACAAGAGTTTGTTGTACCATCTTAGAGCTATTCTGAGCTCAAACATAATGAGGTATTGTGAACAGAGTGACCTGCTCCATGACAAGCAACATGGATTCCAAAAACATCAGTCATGTGATATGCAACTCGCACTTTTCTCACAAGATATACTGAAGGCTTTGGATCAAAGCTGTCAGTAGATGTAGTATTTCTTGATTGCCAAAACGCATTTGATGCAGTACCACATCTATACTTATTATCAAAAGTTTGATGGTATGGAGCGTCAAGCGAAATTTGTGACTGGATTGAGTATTTTTTTGGTAGGGAGGATGCAGTAGGTTACTTTGGAAGGAGTCATTGACAGATGTAGAAGTAACATCAGGTGTGCCCCAGGAAAGTGTGTTGGAACTGTTGCTGTTCATGTTTAATATTAATGATATTGAGGACAATATTAGTAGTAACCTAAGAGTTTATGCAGGTGATGCAGTAGCCTATACTGAAGTACTGTCTAAAAGAAGCTGCATAACTACTGATTAAGAACACTATAGGATTTCAAATTGGTGCAGAGATTGGCAACTTGCTTTAAATGTTTAGAAATATAGAATCGTTCTAACAAACTGTAGGGATATGAAATTGAATAAGCACATAGACCCATTCGTGGGTAAAGCCTGTGGGAGGCTTTGGTTTATTCGTAGAATGCTGAGGAAATGCAATCAATCTACAAAGGAGATTGCTTACAAATCACTCATCATTCATTTTTGAATATTGCTCAAGGGTGTGGGACTCATAGCTAATAGGACCAACAGGGGACATTGAATGTATTCACAGAAGGGCAGCATGAAATGTCACAGGTTTGTGTGAACCATGAGATTGTGTTACAGAGATGCCAAAGAACTGGAATGACAGATTCTATCCTGAGAAAGCCTACTTACATAGCTCCAAGAACTGGCTTTAAATTGTGACTCTAGGAATATACTACAACCCCCTATGTATCACTACTGCAGGGAGTGCGAGGATGGGATTAGGTTGTTTTGCAGCATGCACATATGCATTTAAACTAACATTCATCCTACTCGCTGTACGTGAAAGGACAAGGGGAAAAAAGTAAAAATAACTGGTACAGTAGGATGTACCTCTATCATGCACTTCACAGTGGTTTGCAGAGTGTGGATGTAGGTGTAGTCATAGGTAGCTCTGCAAAACATGTGATAGAAATGCCCCATATCTTGAATGTTACTATCAGGAGTATACAGTTATGGCATCTAGCAGCATGGAATAGGAGTGAATTCAGATGTGGTGAAGATTAAGTATGCTTATTGCCACTTTAAGTTCATAGAGAAATATATGTATTGGGTATATCCAAAGACATGAAAACCTAATAATGACAATTTTGGAAGGAACAATAACATGAAATAACAGCAGAGGCTATCATAGCGTAAAGTACAGTATCCAAATGATAAAAGATAAATGCTACACTCTTTGTTATTTTTTCTTCGGTGGAAGGTATTTTTCTTTCTGTCTAGCTTGAATCACCATTGTATAATTTGTTTGTTCTGCCTGTGAACTCTGTCTTATTTGTTGTTGGACATCTAGACACTGATGGAATGTTATCTGCAGCTGTTCTGGCCACAAGCTGATCCGTGTGGGCAAGCCGTCAGGCAAGAAACTGTGAAGTGTATTGCATTAAACACAGCTTATAAATTTTAAGTGTTTGTTGCTGTTTTAGACCCCCTTAAGTTTTATACTATTTTATTCTCTGAGAATCAATTGGGAAATTTGGAACTGTTATATGCAAAAATATAAATGCTTTTAGTTAAATGTTCTTTGGTGGTCATGACCCTGCTCCACCTGGAGGGTGTAAGGGGGGGGGGTGTAGGCAGGGATTTTGTGATGTTAAGGTCAAGAAAATGCTTCTATTTCATTTCAAACTGAAATAATTTAGGGTTTCCCACATAGTTCCATATGAGCAGTAGGTACCATTTTAGAAATGCCTCCATCCTTGCACCGAAAACTAATGATCGTGCCTTTTGGCTGTCAGATAAATTGCTCCGTTTCTGCATATGATAGTGACTGCACTATTTTCCGTGCCATTCCAATGTGCTTTATTTCCCCTCACTGCTAGTGCTGCCACCTGCCATCTGTGGGTGATTATTACAAACTGATGTCAAACATAGATGGTAGTCACATTAATGTGACTGGACCATGTACATACGTAGTTTGTTATGAAAAATCCAAGGTAACTTCACAGTGGTTGCAGGTAGTTGTGAGTGACCAAAAGTCCCAATTGAATAAACTCGTCCTTGTTGTAGAAGAATGAGAACTACACACAATATCAAATCATATTTCTTTCTTAATTATATTGGCAGTTATTTATATTGTGTGCGGGATTAATATACTTAGCTTTTCATTTAAGTTACAATTATCACCCTGTTTTTCAGTTCACAGCAAAGATTATTGTCACAAAAACTACACCACCTTAAGTGATAACAGCCAGTCAGTGATGTCAGAAACTCCATACTGGAAATGGACACTAAATTTCTTTGCTCAATTTTGTATTAGAGATATGTATCATACATAGATCTAGCCATTTATAAATTAATTTTTAAATAGTAACACCATTTTTATGGAGATGAACTGTCACTGAAACACTGTGACATCACTCTTTGAGGTGTATAGGAAGTATATGTAACATTTTTGGAAAGACATTCTTGAAGTTATTTGTAATTTCATTGTGGAAGTAGATACTCTTTGGTTTTGAATGGGACTCTGGTATGCACTTTGCATGTCATTATCAATTTACCCCATGAAGTGCAATGATATGTTTCATAATGCAGCATCTGACTCAGATCGAGCAACTGCAGAAGGCATCTGTATCCTGTGTTAGGGGTAGCCCCCAGAAATGTGGAAGGAATGGAATACCACCACAGGTTATTTTACGTGCATAATGCAATCTCCATTTTATATTTAAAAAAATATGGCTTGCTCTCCTGTTAAATCAATATCCAGAGGTACCCCACTAAGATGTACGGTGGAGGGGTAATGGAACAGCTTGAATAAACATAGTATACACAACAGACAATTCTATACAAAAATACACTCCAAAACTGACAAAAAAGAGACACACACCAGAAAGCAGGTAATATCAACTACAGTGTAACACTTGTGAAGGCAGATACAGAGGACAAACAGGTAGAACATTTGGTGTCATATACAAAGAACACATGAGAGCCTGGAAATATGGGACAAACCACTCCATATTTGCAGAACACTTAAGAGAACATATCCAAACACCCTCCACTAGAGAAGGAAACATGAAAATAATTAAAATCAACTAGAAAAAAAACCTCCTAACACTGCAAGAAAATTACCACTTACAGAAAACCAAAACAGAAAGGAAAACCCTGTTGAATGATCAAGTAGACATGCCAAACAATGCATAGTTTACACTAATAGATAAAATAATGGAATAATGCTCCCAAACAGGATAAATATAATTAATAATACCACCCAATATAATAATAGTAATAATAATAATAATAATAATACCACCCAAAACCTTTTCACTCACTTATCCATGAACCCCCCACAGAAACTTAGTCAAATCAGCTATCACGAAAGTTTTCAACCACTCTCTAACAGCTATTGCGTTCATATTCAACACTCTACAATGCAATCCCCCCCCCTACACACGCACAAAAAAATACCGAGACTCGAACTTGGGACATTTGCCTTTCGCGGGCAAGTGCTCTACCGTCTGAGCTACCCAAGGTTGGCTCATGCCCTGTCCTCAAAGCTTTACTTCTGCCAGTACCTCGTCTCCTACCTTCACATTCAAGTATTGGTCCGGCACACAGTTTTAATCTACCAGGAAGTTTCATATCAGTGCACAATCTGCTGCAGAGTGGAACTCTCATTCTGGAAACAAACCCCTGGCCTGTGGCTAAACCATGTCCCCGCAATTTCCTTTCTTCCAGGAGTGCTAGTTCCACAATGTTTGCAGGAGAGCTTCTGTGAAGTTTGGAAGGTAGGAGACAAGGTACTCGCAGAAGTAAAGCTGTGAGGATGGGGCGCGAGTCGTACTTGGGCAGTTCAGACAGTAGACGAAAGGCAAAGGTCCCGAGTTCAAGTCTCAGTCCGGCACACAGTTTCAATCTGCCAGGGAGTTTCATCACAAATAGAAGTTGGTTTTCAACATATGTTCCGTTAGAGTGGCAACATGTAGGTAAACAGACCCTTTGGTTTTAGTTACAATGTTTATGTTGTTAAAAGTACTGTGTTTGAACAAATAGCTATAGTTAGTGGCAAAAGACTAAGAGAACACCACCAAAAGAACATGATGAACAGTGTGAAAAAGTTCGGAATTCAAAATTGTGCTTATGTTTCGGAAATAAATTGGTGGTGCGATCCCCATACCAGATGAGAGGAAACGCAGATCACAGCAAACTGCAAGTAATTACTCATTTACATAAAAAAAACATGACATGAACTGTTTGATAATCTAAAAATAACAAAACTCTATCTTTATAGATCCCACTGAAGATGCCGTAGAGCAAAAAAAAGGTGAAATGCGCCTGGAAAAAATAAATTAAGTTGCAGAAAGAAAATATGGTTTTATTTACAAAACAAGTATTTCTGTGCTTGCTGTGTGGGGTGGCCACGCAAACAAACTTGTTATTTTATTGACATTTGGGTGAATTCCTAGATTTTTGTGTTTATTTGTGGTTTGTACAGCAGGAAAGAGATGTTTGACTTGTTTATCAACATGAATTACATTATGTGCCGACATTAATCTGCTAATGGAATTTAATGGCTGCATTAGGACTTGAACCCTTAACAGAGCAGGCAATTGGGACCAATGAAGCATTAAATAATCTAAAGAATACATAGTACCTATAAAGTCCTAAGGATTCATTTGGCAGTGAGAAAGGCAGAAAATTTAATTAGCGTATCATATTTTCCTAATCATAACATGCTATTGACATTATAACTGTGATGTATGTTACAGGACTGTCTTCATACAGTTATGGATGATAACGGCGAAAAGCAAATTAAAGAAGCACTCATCACTCAATCTACTAATAAGCAGCCTGGTAAAGGACCTTTACATGTAGTAATTATGCCTACATCCTTGACAGTGGTAAGATTTAGTATTATAGCCAAAGATTTTTGTGTATTCATTTGAGTGTTGTTTGTACAGAACAGTTACCTGTACTTTGCATTCCCAATATTCATTTGCTGTGTTATTATTAATGTGTGTGAGGGAGGGGGGCGGGGGGTGCTGCGAGCGTGCGCCCCCCCCCCCCCCCCCCCCCCACACACACACACTCATATTCACTCACTCATTCCTTTCCTATGCATTTACTATTCCATTTTATGGTTTTATGCCAAGTTTCAGATATATTTTATTAAACTGATCAGCAAGAATGTTTGGTACTATTGCAATATATAAAATTTGTTATAGGGCAAACAACAAAAATGTTTGTTGGATAACAGAATAAATGAACCTGTGATGACATATCCATCAAATTCCACTGCTACACAAACCAGGGAAAAACCTGTCCATCTAATTCTGATGTCTGCACCTTCAACAGCAGTAAGATTTTTTACATATTCATAAGAAGTTGTAATATTAGGGGCGAACATAATCAGTGTGTTGTTATTGAAGATATTTGCATTTCATTTTTGTTCGGAACTAGCAATGTTTTCCCCACTCATGAACTGGAAGGGGCAAAAAACACCTGTGAAAATTCGTGCTGTTTATGTAACCTATTAGCTTACAGTAACTCTAAACTGTGAATAAACTGCCATGTGTATACTACCTCCATATCTATAAGTTTAGTCTAATCAAACTGCTCGTTTACTGTCCCTGCAACATGTTGTGTGGCCAGCTATAGGAAAATTGGAAGACTGTTTCAACCTTGATATCAAAATTCTTTTGCTGACAGGTAGAGCCACAGTCTAATGAAACAATATTTTATATCTACATGCAGATTCTATCACTTAGTTCTAGAGATGACATTTCTCTACTTTTTATCATGGCATATACTGCAACGAACATATATGACAAGTTAAAAAGTTATGTGGGACTGGGACTCAAAGCCAGATCCCTACTTTTTGTGGGCTCTGTGCTGCCAGTTACGTTATTCATATGTTCCTCATTAACCAAGTCAAAGTTTCAACTTGTCACTTATTTCCCACTATACCATAAAATTCCTAAAGAGGATATACTTGTAGGTTGCAGGACTGGAACATCTGGGAGACTGGATACAGTAGAGAGCTCGATTTAACCTCTTGGTAGTGTTCTATGTTGATATTTTCCACTCAAGTGGATTGTACAGTGTGGTGAACATTTACAAAAAGGCAGAACCTGAAACCCAGTGGCCGAGCGTCTCTCGGCGCTACAGTCTGGAACCGCGCGACCGCTATGGTCACAGGTTTGAATCCTGCATCGGGCATGGATGTGTGTGATGTCCTTAGGTTAGTTAGGTTTAAGTAGTTCTGAGTTCTAGGGGACTGATGACCTTAGAAGTTAAGTCCCATAGTGCTCAGAGCCATTTGAACCTAAAACCCAGGTCCCTGCCTTTTGTGCACAGTGCACTATTGGTGTATACCTCATATCATCAGGCTGTATTAAGGAGAGTCTCTGTGAGGCTTGTTAGATGTAGACAAGTGAAAAGATGAAGTCTATGAGAAGTGCACGGATATAAAATTTGTAGAGCAATGCTGTGTAAATGGAAGAACGTGGGTTTGAGTCCCAGTCTGGCACAAAATTTTGTCATGAATGTTCACATAATTATAGTGAGTCATCCGTGTTCTGTGTGAAATTTTTGCTGATAACAGCTCTATTTGACAAAAGTATATCCAGCTCTGGTATCAAACTGTTTATAAAGCTGAAGCATAGATTGCTACATTTTTTTTTGTGCATATGTAAAACCTTTTTGGCATCAATCTGTTGTATTTAATACTGTTATTTATTTTTGAATGTCCAATTCCATGCCAATTTTCTGATGATTGAACTCTGTTCTGTTGTGACACACACTGATGAGCCAAAACGTTTTGAACACCTGCATAATAGCTTGTTTGACTGTCTTTTAAATGAAACATATCCCTGATTGCATATCAGGGATCTGATAGTTTGGTGGTAGGCTTGTGGAGGTATGTGGCTTTAAATGTCTATGCACAGGTGATGTAATTCATGTAAATAACGGCACAGGTGATGTAATTCATGTAAATAACGGGTCGCTGATTTGCGTATGTGGTGGTGGCGCCTAGTAGTGACCCAGATGGGTTCCATGGGACTAATGTCAGGCGAATTTGGTTGCTGAGATATCAACATGAGTTCACTATAATGCTCCTCAAACCACTGTAGCACAGTTTTGGCTCTGAGATACAGACAGTTGTAGTGCTGAAAGGTTACAGCACTGTCGGGGAAGACATCAAGCATGAAGGGGTGCAGGTGGTTCTCAGCTGTCAATGTACTACCATAAGTCCCATGCAGTTGCAGGAGATTGTGTTCTGTAGCATAATACTGCTCCCACCAGCCTGCGTCAATGGCACGCTGTGCGATTTGAGCTGCCATTCACCTTGATGTTGGCATTTGTGTAGACGACCATCAACCTAGTGTAGCAGAAATGTAATTCACCTGAAGAGCTGACATGTTTCCATTGATCAGTGGTCAAATCCCGATGGTCCTATGCCCAGTGCAGTCGTAATTGATGAATTTGGGTCAGCATGTGAGCATGCAGGGGTGGCCTGTAGTGGAGCTCCATATTCAGTAATGTACTATGAATGGTGTGCTCCAAAACACTTGTGCATGGACCAGCATTGTGCTCTTTAGACAGAGATGCCACAGGTCACCATCTATCTTACTATACAGAGCAGACAAGCCTCCGAACCCCGCGTTCTGTGAAGAGTCATAGACATCCAACCATTTAATGCATAGTGGTAGTTTCACTGTCCTTCTACCTCTTTCCATAGATGCACATGACAGTAGCATGTGAACATTCAACGAGCTTCACTGTTTTTGAGATACCCATGCACAGGCTTTGTGTAGTAATAACTGCCCTCTGTGGAATTTGCTTATCTCAGTGGATTTCCCCATTTGCAGCCTATATCTTCAGTAGGGTGATCCCTTGTCTTTCTCTGTCTGTATCCTTAAAACTAGCAAGATCAGCCATTGCCATTTAATATTTTGACACAGGCATGAAACTAGTATTATGTGTGGAAGTATCATATTTCTAACAGATGATAACAGCACAATCACACACGATGTCAGTTCTAAATTACTGATTTTAGCCATTACCAGCCATCTTCAGATCATGACAATTCACACAAACCATTGACAGAACTACATTGTGAATAAAATCGAACTATCTTTGTCACCTCCAATATGACTGAAATGTTTTTCTTTCTGTTAAAGAGTTTGTTTCTCCAAGTGAAGTGTGAGTTGAATCTACAACTGTAGCTATACTCTGCAAACCACTATGTAGTGCACGGCAGAGGATACATCTGAGTGTGACTGTACCAGTTATTAGGCTTTTTTACTATTCCATTCACATATGGAGTGTAGGAAGAATGGCTGTTTAAATGCCTCTGTGCTTTATGTAATTAATCTAATCTTGCCCTCACAATCTCTGTGAGAATTATACACAAGGGGCTGTAGCATATGCCTGAAGCAGGTTCTTGAAGTTTTGTAAGTAGGCTTTTGGGGGAAAGTTTACATCATCTTCAAGAGTCTGCCAGTTCAGTTTCTTCAGCATGTCTGTGACACACTACCACAGATCAAACAAACCTGTGACCATTTGTGCTGCCCTTCTCCGTATGCATTCAATATCCCCTATTATTCCTATTTGATATGAATCTCATTGCATTTCATATCCCTGTAAAGTGTATTTGTATGAGTTGACCGAGTCAGCAAGGCTTTAGAAAGCATCACTCACGCAAAACCCAGCTTGCTCTTTTCTCACATGATATACTGTGAACTGTGGATGAAGGGCGACAAGCTGTTTCTATATTTTTAGATTTCCGAAAAGCATTTGACACGGTACCCAACTACAGACTGTTAATGAATGTTCGTGCATGCAGAACAGGCTCCCAGATATGTAATTGGCTCAAAGATTTCTTATGTAATAGAACCCAGTATGTTGTTCTTAATGGCAAGTGTTCATTGGAGACAGGGGTATCAGGAGTGCCCCAGGGAAGTGTGATAGTACTGTTCTATTTTCTGTATACGTAAATGGTCTGGCAGACAGGGTGGGCAGCAGTCTGCAGTTGTTCACGGTGGGCAGCAGTCTGCGCTTGTTCACTGATGATGCTCACAGGAAGGTGTCGAAGAGAAGTGACTGTAAGTTGATACAAGATGATCCAGACAAAATTTCTAGTTGTTGAGATGAATGGCAGAAGGCTCTTAATGTTGTATGTTAATGTGGATGAGTAGGAAAAATAAACCCCTAATGTTCAGATACAGCATTAGTAATGTCCTGCTTGATCGGTCACATAGTTTAAATATCTGGGTGTAACATTGTGAAGCATTATGAAATGGAGTGAGCATATGAGGGTTTTGGTAGGAAAGGCAAATGGTAGACTTCGGTTTATTTGGAGAATTGGGATCCACAACAGGTCAGATTGAAAGAAGACATCAAAGCAATTCAGAGGTGAACTGCTACATATGTTACCGACAGATATGCTTCGAGAGCTGAAGTGGGAACCCCTGGAAGGAAGAAGACATTCATTTCGAGGAACACTACTGAGAAAGTTTAGAGAACAGGCATTTGAAGTTGACTGCAGAGCAATCCTATTGTCACCAACATATATTTCATTTAGGGACCACAAAAAAAAGATATTAGAAATTAGGACTCATACAGAGGCATATAGACAGTTGTTTTTTTCCTTGCTTTATCTGAGAGTGGAACAGGAAGTGAAACAAGTAGTTGTGGTACAGGGTACCCTCTCCAGGCACCGTATGGTGGCTTGCGGAATTTGTATGTAGATGTGCATTCCAATTGTGACTCAGTGATATTATAGTCATTGGATACTATGTTTTTTTTTTTATTTTGTGATGTGCACAATTTTACATTTCTGAACATTTGAAGCAAGTTGCCAATCTTTGCACCACTCTGAAATTCTCTCGAAATCTGACTGAACATTTATGCAGCTTCTTGCAGACAGTACCTCTTTACAGGCAACTAATATTGTCCGCAAGGTCATTAATATACAACACGAACTGCAACAATCCCAACACACTTTCCTGGTGCACACACAACATTATTTCTACATCTGTCAATGACTCCATCCAAGGTAAGCTGCTGCAACCTCCCTGCCAAAAAATACTCAGTCCAGTTGAAAATTTGGCTTGATACTCCATAGCATTGTGCTTTAGGTAATAAGTATAGATGTTTTACTGAATCAAATGTTTTCAGTAACCAAGAAATATTACATCTACAGGCTGCCTTGATCCAAAGCTTTCAGTGTGGAATGTGACAAAAGTGCAAGTTGGGTTTCACATGATGAATGTTTTTGGAATTCATTTTGCTTATGGAGCAGGTCAGTCTATTAAAGATATCTCATTAAATTTATGCTCTGAATATGCTGTAAGATGTTACAACAAACTGATGTCAAAGATGTTGGACAGTAATCTTGTGGCTCACTACTACACTACTTCTAAAGGGGCATGACTTGCACTTTCTTCCAACTACTGGGCACAGTTTTTTGTTCGAGGGATATGCAATAGATTATAATTAAGAGGGGCTAACTCAGGTGTAAATTCAGCACAGAATCTGATAGGGATTCCACTGGGCCCAGGAGCTTTGTTCATTTTTAATGATTTCAGCTATTTCTCAATGCCACTGACACTAAGTATTATTTCACACTTTTTTTTCTTTTTTTTTTCAGCGGTATGAGGATTAATTTTGGGACAGTTCTCTGGGATTTTCCTTTGTAAAGAAACATTTGAAAACAGAGTTAAGCATTTCTGCTTTTACTTTGCTATCCTCAGTTTCAGACACTGTCTCATCCGTGTTTAACTGGACACTAACTTTGATGCTACTTACACCTATGCATATTACTAGAATATCTTTGGGCTTTGTGAAAGGTCACATGACAGTATTCTGGTGCTATGGTAGTCATTGAAGGCTTCCGACATTGCTTTCTTCATGGTCAGATGAGTTTCATTCAACATTCTCTAATACAGCCCTATGCTTTGGTTTACACCTGTTTTGCAGTAGTCTCTGTTTCTTTAGAAGTTTCTTTACAGTGACTGTACAATACAGAGGGTTCCTCTTATCGTGAACTGTTCTACTGTGTACGTATCTGTCCAGTGCATGGTGAGCTTTTCTTGTAAACTTGAGCCACAGTTCCTCTATATTCTCCTGACTTGAGCTAAGAGTTCTTCATGCAGATATTACACTACTGTTTCTTTACTTAATTTAGTGATTATATAAACCTTCCTACTTGCTTTAGTTGTACTTTGGTAATCATTGTTGCTTTAACTGCCTCATAGTCACTGATACCAATTTTGATGTGGATATACTCGGAGATCATGTCTATGAAAATATATTTCCATCATGAGAAGGTTTCTGTTCTGTTCTAGTTTTCAGACAAAACTTTTAGTATTGTTTCACAGGATGTATTTATACTCCCACCACTAACAAATCAATAGTAATTACAAGTGATTGTTGGATGATTGAAGTCTCCTTTGATAATCACACCATGACTGGGGGCTTAACTTACAAGCAAACTGAGGTTTTCTCTGAAGTTTTCAGTTACATCAGGAGGTGAGTCTGGTGGTCAAAGAAGGCTTGAATTACAATTTTATGCCTCCCTCCTCCCCAACCGAGTCCAACTGATTAACTTATACTTTTGATATATGCATAAATTTCTCTCAAAAGTCTCCCTGTTTTCAATTTCAGCTGTTAACATCTTTTTGTACCTAGCTTCACTGCTTTTTAGTTCATCAAACTGTGGCACTTTGTTGTGAAGTTTTGCCAGTTAACAACTAGGATTTTAATGTTCTTCCTGTTGACAGCATTTCTTTGGACTTTACACTGATACTTTTGGATCTTGTATAGCTAGCATTACATTTACAGGATGTAGAGTTGCCTAATCTGAAACAATACATGTGTGCTTCCCATACACAGTCAGCTACCTTGGTAGCAGCCTCTGATATGATGTTTAGTACACACCTAACCCATATAAAGGGATGCTACATTTCTCAAGCTTATGCTGAAAATCCAGGAGGTCACGCCTTAGCTTGTCACAGAATCTCCATGGTCTGTGGTTCAAACCTTCCTTTCAACTGAGAACTGTAGAGAGCCACAATCTGTTCTGGCTACAATGCTACGGATTGTGAGCATCATTGAAACTCTGTGAGCAAGGCTGGTATTCACACCTTTCTCCGCCAGTTGCTGGAATGATCCAAGTGCGACTTCAGAGCCCAGACAGCACGCATCGTTTGTCTCAATGTGCATCAAAATCTGTAGTTGGTTACAGCCCACTCACTGAATGGCTAGTGACATAGCCTTTTAAACTTGGTGAATGAGGCTCCAAGATGTACATACCGAGTGCACATAGTGTTCATTCTCATTTCTTGCTGCCATTTCTCTAAGTGGTATCGTTATCCACTGTACGTTTGAACTGCCAATGGTTAATAGGCTTTTACCTTTTTGTATTTGAGTGAGACTTGCTGAAGTGAAACATACACTTTGCAATAACAACTGTTTATTACAAGAACTAAGCTAAAAACAACCTATGAGAACAATGTCTATGAAACTTGAGAACAGCAGTGTATTGAGGAGCAGGGAAGGGTAATGATGACACAGTCCCACAAGGACAGTAACTCGTAGGCAGTCTCCTGGTGACCTGTAAGTGCTCTCATGACATGGGCCTTTGAGGCTGAAAGCTCTACACAGTCTACTGCTAACAACATGGTCACACAAGTCTACAAACACGTGGGCATGTGACATTTGCCTGCTTTATTTCCTCGTTGATTGTCCTCAACGTTGACGTACTGCGTTGCTACATTGGCTGAAGAATGGGGTGTGGAAGTTCAACACTGACTACTTCAAATGATGTAGCTGACGGGTGCACATTTGTTTCTCACAGTTCTTTACTTTCACTGTTCACCCCCCCCCCCCCCCCCCCATAATTATACAGTTATATGGCCAGTGCACTATTTTGATAAGCCTCATTAATAGTTTGCAGGCAAACATCGACATATTGCTACAATAGTTTACTGTTGAACATCTACGAGCAGTAAAAGCGTAACCACACAGTTCAGTCTTTCAAATAAATTGAAACAGACACTGTCATTGTTTTGACACACGGCCTGTTGGGGTAACACTTTTTTCACAGTTAAGTTGATGCATTCAGGCAGGTTCCTTGTCTGAAAATTAGCCCTGGACTGACTGTCTCATGACCAAAAATCAGGCCCTTATATACGCAATAATAGGCACTGAAACTACACATTGTTTAATGTCTAATTTACAGAAATCACAATTAAAACTTACCTTATGAAATTAACCGAATACATCGAAAAATTGAGTCTTTTTAACAGTTTCTTCTACAACAACCCTTTAGCTGTATTACTTGTTTAAATCATGAAATTAACAAATATAGTTATGCAAACAATACTTTTGATGAAACTAGAAATTACTTTGGAATTAATTAAGGGCTAGCTTTGCTAACATGTTTTCAAATAGAGCTAAATAGATCCTTTAATATTTAAAAAAATTGTTCCTCCAATTGTTTACAATTAGTACAGAATTTATATTTGTTTATAAGTCAACAATAGAATTTAAGTTACGAAACAGTTACTGAATTCACCCTGTAACCAAATATATTAACTAGGAATAGTCAAATTAAATTAGGAAATTGATGACTAGCACAAAACTAAACAGAAAACTATATGTGGTGCTATATTCTTTAAAAGTGAGGGGCAACCTTTATTTTTATGAATATGCAGATTATACTCTCTTATGTTAACGGTAATCAGTCAGAAACGAAAAAAAAAAAAAAAAAAAATGAATTTTAAGGAGGCAGATGACAAAACAAGAGGAGCAGTAATAACATCCCAGCTTGCTTTGTCACATGGCCCCCTCATTGGATTGACCAGATAGTTATTGCAAATAGCTAACTGGGCTATTCAATGACTACACGTGATGCGAGAAAGTTGGTTTAACTTTCTACACAAAAAAGAATATTACTCAAGAAATCTTATCAAAACTACAGAATCAGCTCTGCATTGGATAGCAGAGCAGGTTCCTGCTTATATGAATCTGTCTTGCTTAAAAGAATAAATCCCCATGGGTTGCAAAAAGTTAAATTACACTGTGCATTGCAGTTCACTTTCTGGACACTTGCTCAGTGTTTATTATTTTTCACAAGTACTTTCACTCTTTTTCAATGAGCTTTTACACATTTTCTCACCAAGTTGTCCATGCCTTCAACAGGTCCAAGGGGCAGTTAGTAAGGAAATGCACTGCTATCAGTTCCCTTGGAAGTGGTTCTCCTCTGCCACAAGTACATGAAATAATCAGACTTTAGTACACTTACTTTTGCTCCTAAGTAAGTCTAAAAAATGTTTAACACTAATGGCAAATGATAGTCATTACATCATAAATAAATACATTACATAGTTCTCATAACGTTACAATAATTAGCCCTGAAATTGACTATAGTATGGAAGGTGTAGACTAGTAAAAATTTAAAATCAAATGCACATTACACTACAAAACATTACTCTTAGTCATAACTGTCTGAAACTGGTTAAACCTGAAAGATTTTGGTTTCTTTCCCATTTGCAGAGTAGCAAAAACTCGTGATGTGCAGCAGCATAGATTTACTAATCATTACATTATGAAAAAAGAATAGTCACCATCAAATAACTTAATTAGTATTCAGATCAAGATTAAGGGGATGGAAGTTGTACCAAATTGCTGCCCCACTTCTCTACTCAAGCCTGAGCACTACTCTCATTCAAACAGAAAATTAAATCCTCACAAAATCTCAAAATGTTACCAAATAGTTGACTTGTCAGAATATTCACACCAGACTAGCTCCACAGTTATCAGTTGATCAGCAAAATTACTGTTCTTTGTTTCAGTATTACCACTTTAAGCTCATAATTCCTCAGAACACCAATAGAAGTTTTCAGATAACCTATAGATCCAATGATGCAGCATTATATGACTTGTACCTCACTAAAATATTGCCCTTTCTGTTAAGCTCTCATTCCCAGCTGCAGTGTCATGAACTGCCCAATATACACAGTACCCTGTGTTGCCTAGTTCAAAATATAGATCCTCAATACAATTACACCACCTTTGTTGTCTACAGTTCTTTTTTTCATTACTCAGTGTTGTCTGTCAGCTCCATTATTTTACTTACCTTTCCAACCTCGTTAGCTAGTGGAGTGCATTCTCAAAAAATATCTGTACTGCAGATACAGGCTCCCTTACCATTAAGACCCCAACATTACTCATTATTTTATTATTTCATTATCCTTCATTAACTAATAAATAAACACCTGCTCTGCTATCCAATGCAGAACTGATTCTATTGAAAAACACTCCACAGTAACAGATCCTTATGCTAAGGCAAACTTAACTCTACTGATCAGACAAAATTATCATTTACAAAAATTATTATTTCACTGTATGCCATCAGACTGCTTGAGATTCTAGTCTGCATTAAAGTAAGTACCTCCTCTCCTGTTATGGGATAGACATTGCTACCCACACCATCATTCAACTTCTACTAGAATTGAAATTACACTTGCCTTACTACTATCATTTACATTACCCTTACCTGCGATTACAGCACATTTATATACAAGTGGCTCTTTATAGCCACCTGGTAGAGTGCAAGCCAAAACTGGAGCATTATCTAGTTTAAATGGTTTGATCCAGAATTAAAATCATCTCCTCCATTTCTTTTACTTGAATTTCTCCTTCCATTTCCTTGTTCATTCTGGCTATCCTCCACCCAACCATTCCTTGAATTTCTACAGGTCTAATTACAGTCCTGTTCATCCTATTTACCTGAAATTCTTCTCTCCCTGATTGACTATTGCCATAAAAATTCCTCCTACGATCTTCACTGATGGCTTCAGTCTGTCCACTTTATCAACATAATTCGAGAAATCACTAATATTACCCCTAGGGGCAGGTACAAGCAATTTCCTAACTTTCTGAGGCAACTTAGTTTCAAAACCCTAGTTATTGATTCACTACCTAGGTCTTTGTCCAAATATTTCAGTTTGTTTATCCAAAGCTGACAGAAACCTTTCACAGTACCTTTCTTTGAATCACATCTCTCTCCTCCCCAAAATTCACTCAAAATTCTCCGCTGCTTCTCTTTGGACCAATATTCATCTAAAAACGCTTTCTCAAAGCTATGCCATGAAATATAATGTATCAGCTACCTGAACTGCCCATCCATAAGCATCCCCTTTCAAAAACCCTCTCACAAATGACATTTTCTTTTTGTCATTCTGCATTTCAGGCAAATCATTAAATTCCCCAATGAAATCCGGTGGATGCACTTCCCCATATGGTTCAAAATTATTAAATTTCATATAATTAACAAATGAAGGACTGTTTGGGACAGTATGTACTCTATGCTTTAGATTTTGTACCTCTTCCATCTTTTTCTCTATTTCAACCAATTTTGAATCTACATTTTTATTTACTTTTACCTGTTTTTCCTCTACCACTACTGCACACTTGGTTTCTACCTCCATTTCAAAATCATTTTTAATCTGATGGATTTGGTTCTAAGTTTAATCCTGTTTTCAACACAAAATTTCCTGGTAGCTTTGACTTCATCTTTACAGCGTTTTTTGGAAGCCTCCGTCCTCCTGCTATAGTCATCACAAGGGTTCTTTCTCTCTTCTACACATTTACTACTCATCAATGTTAATTTCTCTTTAGTGTTATGTACTACAGTCTTTATCTTTTCATCAAAATCATTAGCTACTGCCTCGACCTTGTTATTTAATTCAGAAAGTTTAGAGCTGACTACCTAAGTCTCCTTTTTAATTTCTTTCTTCAGTTCATCCTTTAAGCTAACCATGTCAGTTCTAATGCTATCAGTTTTCTTTTCCAGCCTACTAATGTCTTATTTCATACTATTTTCCACCCTATTAATATATTCTTTCATACACATACTACTCAAACTACTCATAATTTTCCTTAACATCCCTTCCAATTTTTCATCTGCCATAAACTTTTGCCCTTGCTGACTTTCGCTACTAGGTTCCTCCCTCTTAACCTTAATGATTTCATCCACTTCGGTACTGTTTTTGTCCATTTCGCTCACCTCACCATACACTGTAGATGACGTTTTTATCATTTCATCTACGATAGGACTTTTGTCCCCATCATTCAAAGTTACTTTCATGTCTGATTTATGACCATTATCACTGTATTGTTCGTTAAGGCCACTCATTATGTATAACTCAATAAAATATGGCTTTTGCTATGGAATTACCTTATTCTTATTCACTCGTCTGCTGCTGAGGTTGTGGTTCTCATCTTGATCCGTCGTCTGCATGGCTGCTACAAGTTATAATTCTCTCAGTGAGGGATCGAGTTTGGATGTGTCTATGTTTTAACACACAGCCTATTGGTGTAACACTTTTTTCACGTTTAAGTTGATGCATTGTTGTTGTTCTAACCAGCACAGGTTCCTTGTCTGAAAATTGACCATGGACTGACTGTCTCGGGACCAAAATCGGGCCATTATATATTATCACAATAATGGACACTGAAACTACACATTGTTTGATGTCTAATTTACAGAAATCACAGTTAAAACTTACCTCATTAAATTAACTGAATACATTGACAAGTTGCATCTAACAGTTTCTTCTATTACAAGGGTTAAGCCATATTATTTGTTTAAATCATGAAATCAACAAATATTGTTATGAAAACAATACTTTTGATGAAACTGGAAATTACTTTGGAATTAATTAAAGGCTGGCTTTGCTAACGTGTTTTTGAATAGAGCCGAGTAGAGCCAAATAGATCCTTTAAGAATACTATTAGTTGTGCCTCCAAATGTTTACAATTAGTACAGAATTTATAATTGTTTATAAGTCAACAATAGAATTTAAATTATGAACCTGTCATGTTAGCCGAGAGCGCTAATGCACTTCTTCCTGGACACTCTTCCATGGATTACCGTAGATGGAGACAGCTGGGGTACATACACTAATTCTGTCCCAGGGGGTACGAGGTGGCGGCAGAAAGGGAATCCGACCATCCCTTAAGATTAAATTTGCCAAATCCGTTCCTAACCATGCCGACCCTGCAAAACTGCGGGACAAAGGCATCAGGAAAAGAAATAATTTAAGTTACGAAACACTTACCGATTTAACCCTATAACAGAAGATATTAACTAGGAATAGTCAAATTAAATTAGGAAATTGATGACATATGCAAAACTAAGCACAAAACTAGATCAGGTGTTATATCCTTTAAAACTGAGGGGCAACATTTCTCTTTTATGAAAATGCAAATTATACTCATGTATGTTAATGGTAATCAGTCAGAAATGAAAAAATGAATCTTAAGGAGGCAGATGGCAAAACAAGAGGGGAAGTAAAAATATCCCAGCTTGCTTCGTCACAGGCAGTCATGACAAACACTGCAAAGAGGTGCCCTTGGAGCAGCTGGTGGAAGCGCAGTCTTGGATGGGGCTTAGGACGGGGGTGACATGGCACCTTGGCAGGCAGCAAGGTGGCAGCAGCAGGTGGTATCTGCAGCGGTGACTGGAGACTACTGTTGGTAGCTCAGATCGTGAGTGGCTTTCCACCAGTGGAGCACTGGCGTAAATACGTGCCTGTGCTGAAGGATACATGCGTGGTATCCTGTGAGCATGTGACCATGCTGTTGTAAATCAGTGCCCATGATTGCAGTGCTGTGTGCTGGCTGTTAATTGCATGCCCCCAGATGCTTTGGCGACTGCTGGCAGCTTGTACCTTGCCTCTACTTGACATCCCTGCCTCCTTAAAAGAAGAAGGTGCAGCCATCGCAAAGAAGTGCCACACATGAGGGAGGAGGCACACCATAGCTGCCAGCACTGACTGTCGAAACAACTGGAACAAAACAACAGTACAGTCAGCCAACGTGTAAACATGTGATTGAAAAATGGCCAACATGTGGATAGCGAATTTAACGTAACCTTGCATTCCACAAGCACAGAATAGAACTGAAACATTACATAGAAAAAGAACTTTGTACATCGCATGAATTTTTGCATTTGAATGCAAGATACAATGAACAAGACTGCTGAGTACGGGTTGTAGGACCTTTGACCACTGATGGAAAAAAAAAAAAAAAAAAAAAAAAACCTTACAAACATTGCAGAACAACTTCCAAAAGCTCAGTGGAAGGCACATGAATATACTAAATGAAACTGCTAAGCAAGAAATTGATACCCAAGGGGGAATGGCAAGTGGTCTCCACATGTGACGGCAGAGCTGGCCAGGTGACGGTGGTGCTTGTAACTAAATGTCCACAAAGGTGCAAAGTAGGGTCCAGAATAACACATGACAGGGTCTGCAGTGTCATTGGGAACAGTGAGACTGGTGCGAGAGCTGCCAGCAGCAACAGAAGCGGGCACAGGCAGCCGCAGTGATGCCATCGGGAACAATTGGGCTGACAGTAACAGCAGCAGCGGCGGTGGTGGTGGCGGTCGCGGCAGTGGCGAGAGGAAAGGTCATGGCAGTGCCAAAGAAGAACTCACTGACAAAGCAGCTAATGTTGGCGCCAACAAGACAGACGGTGAGAGGAGGGCCTGCCCGTAACAAGGCCAGCACTGACAGAACTGATGCTGACGACAGATGAATCAGTGTCTGATTGTGTCACAGGCAAGGGTTGGACGAAGAGTAACAGGACTCCAACTGTAGGACCCTGTGAACAGAAATCAGAGGGCCACACCATATGACAACACTGCAAACAACCTGATAGAAAATGGGCCAGCTTTCTGCACACACAACTTCTGGATGCTGATTCCAGACACTGTTCTTGAACAAGTTCACTTGAACCCTGTGGTGATGACTGATCGATATTAACCAAGGCCATGGTATGCTCATTACTTAGCAGAAGGCAACCGTCACAACAAAATGTACACCTAACCAGTCCACCAAAAAGTCTCCATCCATGTCCCTGGACGAGAGCCTGGAAAAATTGGACAACACAAACAAAAAGGTTTTCCACATCCTCACTGGCAACAAAATGAGCATTGCATTGCTTACCTCAAGTGTCGTAGACTATAAACTGCAGCTATTGGTGGTACAGGTCCCAGTCCTCTTTCTGACAATCAAACATATGGAAGGTTCGCACAGGTGGTGGGGGGGGGGGGGGGGGGGGGGGTAGCGTGCCGAGTAGAAGCTAAAACCTGAGCAAGCTGAGTTACACCCTGCAGCAATTTCTGAATTTTCTGCTCATGTAACTGAAAAACTTGAGACAAACACAGCTCAGACAATGTGCAGACATGATAGTGGAAAGAGAGAGAAACTTGATGCAAAAATATGCTGCCAGTGAACTGATACTTGGGCCTTCAAGTACTGAAAAGAACTCGGACCAAAAGTTTCATTTGAGAAAGGTCACACTTGTACAATGCATGAATGGGCCATCTGAACTATGCTGAAGAGACAACAACTATAACATTTGGTTCACATATGTGCATGGACTGAAAAATGTGCCATGTCATAGGAAGTGCAAAATGTGATAGGCACCACTGCCTACAGACTACAGCAACACGAGAAGCATGAGACGTTGCCCTAACAAATGAACCATCAAACAAGCAAAAATCCACTCGATTGAGAAACCGCGTGAACAAACTTGAAAGTGAACCCTTTTCCAGAAAAAAAACTAAGATGCGGCAAAACAGTAAAAGAGACATGAAGAATCAAAACACTAAACCTTTATGCTTGTTACCAAATGTTATATCCTATTATAGAGGAGCCAGGTTTGCTGAAGTGAGACAGTCACTTTGCAGTAACAACTGTTTATTTACAAGAACTAAGCTAAATACAATCTCTGAGAACAATGTCTATGAAATTGGAGAACAGCAATGTATTAAGGGACAGGGAAGATTAATGACGATACAGCCCCATCAGGCTGGTAACTCATAGGCAGTCTCCTGATGAGCAGCAGGTGCTGTGATAATATGGTCCTATGAGGCTGAGAGCTTGTAGGCAGTCTACTGGTAACGACACAGCCCCACAAGGCAACAAGCATGTGGACAATCACAACAAACACTGCGAAGAGATGCCCTCGGAGTGGCTGGTGGAAGCACATCGTCAGATTGGGCTCAGGATGGGGGTGGCACCCCACCTTGGTGGATAGCAAAGTGGCAGCAGCAGGTGGTGTCTGTAACGGAGACTTGAACTGGCTATTGGTTGCTCAGAGCTTGAGACATAACTGGCTGTCTGTGAGCAGAGTGCGACTGAAGTACATGCCTGCTGAAGGATACATGCAGGACATCACGTAAGCACGTGACCATGTGGATGCAAATTAGTGCCCACAATTGCAGCACTATGTGCTGTGACTTGCACACCGCACACCACATAGTGGCAAGACTGACACTCCCAGACACTGTGGTGACTGCTGGCAGCTTGGCTGTACACAGTTCATCGTGTCTTCTGTTTACAAATAACCTCCTAGGTGAGGTAGGGGCTGTACCTGGCCTGTGAAACATACATGTCAATGTGGTGATCAAAATATGCAGGGGAAGCCCTACACAGTCAACACAATCAACACATTTAAATTTTATGTCCAGTTTTTAGACATAAGTTTTCAAGGTTATTTTATCTGAGACACTTGATTTTAATCAGATACAAAGAAAAAAATCTGAAGTCTGCTTATATAAGTAAGTATAAGTAAATAAACATGTGAATTTCACAGATTTTACACTTAGCTGGTTTGGTGTCACCTTTTACACTAGTGTGCCAAAGATGAACGCTGCAGCATCAGTACATCTCATAAAAACAAAGTAAAAGCGGAGCACAACAACCCATTTCTTCCACTTGGAGTGGCTAACAGTGCCAAGAATGATCGCACACAATGACAAAAGCCAGTCAAATGAAGCTCGAATGTGACACTGATGATCTGTTCAGGACCAAGTGAAACTATCATTTGAGACTACAGCAGGCCTTACTATCTTGTACATTCTCAGATACCAGTGTTTTTTTCCTACAGTTTGCAAAAGAAACATTTGATAGTGTCATCATGATGCCACAACAAATGATCTTCAGTCTCAGATCAACAATAATTTTTGAACCTCTTCCCTGCCAAAAATTATTGTGCTGTTGGTTGCTCTGAGCTTGGGACATAAGTGGCTCTCTGTAGAGGGAGCACCAACTTGAAGTACATGCCTGCAGAAGGATACATGCGTGGTATTGCGTGAGCGTATTTAAAAAACTGATAGTTGGCTTTCATGAAACAAGATGTGTACTTTTTTAAGCTATTACTTCAACCACATAGGACTCTGAATTTTCATGTGTGTGACATTCAGCTCATAATTTTTGTTTGTTCCACTGAGCAGGGTTCATCTTTCATATTAAATCATGTTTTGAGAACTGGTAACACCAGTAAATAGTCATTATTGTCTGTTTCAAATATTGGGTCTGTTTTGAATGTTGTTCTACAGAGAGGTAGCAATTACTTTGTAATATCAATTTTTGGCCGTGTCACTGTTGTGTAAAAGTCAAACATCAGTTTACTGTGAGAGCAGAGAAAACATGGTTCCAGGCAATGCAGCAACACTTCTAACAGTGCCTTCATCAGAATTTTAATTCTGGTGAAGGCACTCTTAGAAGTGTTGAAACCTGTTAATAAGACTAAAAATTGTGACTGACGGCTCATTTGTTTCAATTTTAATTTATAAACGGTCACTGAAAAAAGCAACCATGTTTAAAACTTTAAAAGTAGAGATGTTTAGTGTGTGCATTTGGTTGGTTTTTGTGATTCACAAAATGTGAAGAGAGAAGGTTTGCGAATGTGTTGTCATAGCAGTTACTACATTACAGGATCAGCAGCTTCCTTGCACAAGCATTACCAAGCAAAGTGAAAGGAAGGTATTGCTTCTACCTCATTCTATCAAGCAACCTGAAAAAGCTTCCTCACAGTCAGGCCTAACAGATCAGTCTACAAAGAAAGTAAGTTGTTAGTTTTACTATTTTAGGTTTCTTATTGTTGAATTGTATTACAATGCTTATTTTTACGGAAATACGTTGCAGGTTCACATACTTACGCGCACAAAAGATCGCAGGCTAACTGATTGTAACATAGCAGGTGCTCAGTATTTCAATGGCACATGTGATGATACTAGTGATTCTCGTTCAGTTTTACAAGCTACATCTTCAAAAGATGTAAGTATAACTCTGTAATGTGTGGAAGTTCATTGTAATAGTGTTTTAATCAATGTAACAGGCACAGTTATTTGTGGGATTCAAACCCCATCTCTCCTTCCAAATTTAAATTTTCCGAGGTTCCCCAGAATGTCCATCTATCACATCTATACTCTGCTAACCATGGTGAAGTGCATGACAGAGGGTACATCCCAATCTACCGCACATCAAGACTTGCTTCTATTTGATTCACCTATGGAATATGGGAAGAATGGTTGCTGAAATCCCTGTATGCATGCAGTAATGAGTCTAATCTTGTCATTACAGTCTCTACGTGAGTAATATTTAGGAGATTGTATGATATTCCTAGAGTCCTAACTTATGAATTTTTGTTGAAGTTTTATAAGTAGGCTTTCACAGTATAGTTTGTCAATCTTCAAGCATCACACCCGTTTAGTTTTTTCTGCATCTCAGTGACATTCTCCTGTGGGTCAAAGAAATCTGTGATTATTTGTTCTGCCCTTCATTGTGTGTGTTCACTATCCTTTGGTAGCCCTATAAAGTACTTGCACAGCAAGCTTAAGCAATATTGTATGTGAATGGAATGAAAATGAATATTGCTGCTGTCAGCTACAGCAGATCAGGTGGAATCAGCAGCGACAAGCGAAAATGTGTTCCAGACTGGGATTCAAACCTGGGATCTCCTGCTTGCTAGGCAGATGTGGTAACCACTGCGCCATCTGGGACGCAGCATTATTGCAACTTTTTGGACTACCTTGGTACGCCTCAGGGCTGATCCACATTCCCATTGAGCACCACCTATCCGCAGTCCCTGTCCATTATATTGCTGTTCGCTACTGAGAGATTCCCACAGGAGGCCAGACGTCTTTCGTGCATTCACACTGAAGAAAGTGGATCCATTGCCCAGCCAGGCTTATCAATTATATGAATGCGTGGTGTCTGTTCCTTCAAAAGAACAGACACCACACAGATCCCGCAGTTGTGAAACATTATGTGTGAATGGAATGCGTATCACTGCTGTCATCTGCAGCGGGACATTAAATGGAATCAGCCGCGACGAGCAAAAATGTGCACTGGTCCAGGATTCGAACCCAGAATTTCCTGCCTACTAGGCAGGTAGGGTAACCACTGTGCCATCAGGGACACAGCGCTATTGCAGCTGCATGGACTTTCTCAGTACACCTCATGGCCGATCCACATTCCCACTGAGTGCCACCTATCCACAGTCCCTGTCCATTATACTCCCGTTAGCTACTCAGAGATTCCCACAGGAGGTCGGATGTCTTTCATGCAGGAGATCCTGGTTTTGAATCCCAGTCCAGTACACATTTTTGCTCGTCGCCACTGATTCCACTTAATTTCCTGCTGCAGCTGACAGCAGTGATACCCATTCCATTCACATATAATGTTTCACAGCTACGGGATCTGCATGGTGTTCGTCCTCTTGAAGGAGGAGACAACACACATTCATATAGTTGAGCAATATTCTAGAATGGCCCATACGATTGTTGTTTAAGCAATCTCCTTTGTAGACACTCAGTATTTTTTCTAGCATCATAGCTATGAACTGAAGTCTACCAGCTACTTTACATGTGATTGAACCTATGTGATCATTCTATTTCATATTCCTACAAATCATTTCACCCAGCTATTTGAGATGACTAGTTCCTATTTTAATTCATTCATAATCATAAGATACATGTTTTGTGAAGTGCAAAATTTTACATTTCTCTGCATTTAAATGAGCTCTTGTTCAGTCTGTGAAGGCCCAAGGAATGTCTACCAGCTTCATGTCCACCTCTGCCTTCTGGTATTATGTGGATGTGGTGTGGAGCAGCATGTGGTCAACACCTCGCTCTCCTGGCAATTTTACAGACTTTGCAGACCATGGAGCTGCAACTTCTTCTTCTTCTTCTTCTTCTTCTTCTTCTTCTTTTGTCAAGTACCTCCTCAGGTGGTGTCTTGAGGTGGAGTGCACCCTGAACCAGTCCTTCCACAAAGGAAAAATCCTCGGCAGTATCGAGAATCAAACTCGGGTCCTCCACATGGCAACCATCTGTGCTGACTACTCAGCTACAGAGACATACACTGCACATTTAAAGCAAGTTAAACATTTTTGCACCACTTTGAAATCTCACCAGGATTTTTCTGAATATTTGTGCAAATTTTTTTAGACAGTATCTCATAATAGGTAACTGCATCATCCACAGAAAGTGTGAGCTAACTATAAATATTTTAACAGCTGTGGGTGTTCTTTGGTTGAGATTAGTGTATCAGGGTGAGTCAGAAAGAGCTCAGCAGCAGCAGAAACCTTTATTTACTTGCCAGCAGTGTGTACACATACTCAGGCAGCCGGAGGTCCTGCTCAGCTGCGATGTGAGGTGGAGCAGCCAGGTTGAATTGTAGGTGAGGGTGGCAGGTGGCATGTGGCACTGGCAAATGCCCATTGGCTCAATGGCTGGGAGGGCTTCAGTTTGAACCTCAGTTGATTGATGCTGTTGGTGAAGCCACTGGGAGGCTGTCCAGTCGGGATGACAGTTGAGCAGTGGCGACCTCAAGGAAGGCACTGATTTTTCATTTAAAGACTCACTGATTTGATTACCAACCTGCTTTGGATGACCAGCATGACACCAAAGCATGTTTGTTGTGGTGTGGCTGCTGCAATGTCATGTATGCCATGAGCTGGTCACCAACCAATGGGCAGGTTGTGGCATCTAGTCTGGGCGTCATGACACAGTGCCTGCAAATGGCAAATGGGTTCCTTATGGCAATGAGATGTCTTGTGTTAGACACATATTGTTACTCTCTCCCCCTTCGTGGAAGAATTCAGCCCTCCGAATTCTGTCCACTACTGTACCTGGAAGTAATAACTTTTACAGTTCATCTCAGACACATTCTATTAGTTCTCGGCTCACGTTACTTGTAGTAGTCCTGTTTGCAACTTTCCAATAGCTAAGTTTCTTCCTCACTGGCACCATCACTAATGTGTCCCACAAAGGGGTTTACATTGTTTAAACTTTTGATAACTTGAACAAAAATAACAAAAACTATGAACTTTTTAGGTTGTGTACATGACCATGCATTACTGATGTTTTGCTGTTGAAGATGTTCAGAATGTCATGTGTAAGTAAGACAGCATTTGTGATGCTGCAGAACAGAATCACACACACTTGTTACGGTTGCCATTGAAATGGATTCAAAGGCAGTCACAATAGCCTCGCTCGTGTCACCCAACATATGTGGCTTTGTAGCATAGATGATATCCTTCAAGTTTCTCATGGAAAGAAATCTAAAGGCATTAAATTGGGGGATCTAATTTGAAACTCAATACTCCCGCATCGACCTATCCACTTCCCAACAAATGTGGTAGTGCATCATCTTGGTGAAAACAATAATCTTCACCTCGGTACAGTTGGTGAACAGCTGGTACAATTTGTTCCTGCAACATGGAAAGCTACTTTACATCTGTCACTGTTCCTTCAAAAAAGAATGGCCGTACAAGTCCTCTTGACAGGCATACCACACCACACAAATAACCCAGAAATATTAACAGCTTGTTCTTCCATAACATGGGATTATCTCTTTCCCAGTACACACAGTTATGGCAATTGATGTTTCCATTCAGTTTAAATGTCACCTCATCAGATCTAACAACGACATCAGTCAGCTGTTCATTATCACAAATCCATTCACAAAATTCAAGGCACTTATCCGAATAATCTTCAGTCATTGCACGAAGGAACCTGGGAATGTAGGGTTTCTACTTTGCTTGCTTTAAAATGTGGTGAACGCATGATTTGCTTACACCTGATTTATGCACAACTTGCCATATGGATGTCTTTTGGGGAAATTGTGAAAGCTTGTCTGTACCACTGCATTCACTCCTCTTTCGTCCATTACTGATTTCTTCCTGCCACATTGTCCCTTCTTCAGATCACACTCACTTCCTTCCCGGTGAAATTTGTCCCATAATTTAGTTATTGTTACACATGATGGAGGCGCAGTGTCAAATTCTGCATGCTATTGTCTCTGCACTTTTGTTTTGTTTTCAGATTTCCAATAACACTTTAAAATCCACTTTCTTTGGTCCAATGACAAGTTCCCAGCCATCTTTTTATTTATGTGTAGTTACTGGCAACTGAAAATAAACAAAGGAATGGCTACACACCCTAGTTAAGAGAGCACCATATAATCACAATTGCATCAGGTTGTCATTAATACCTCATTTTTTATTAAAGCTCAAATAGTGTAAAGCCCTTTGTGGGACACCCCGTATAAGCCTGCAGGTGGAAGGTGGATAGGAGCAGGACCTTTTCAACACTACATTTTAAGATACACTATACTTGGGATAGTAATGGATGACACCTGTTGTTAGCAAATTTATGAGTGTGGCTGATGTGGAAGTTCTTGACATGATTAGTATTGGCTGATGCTCATTATGATGCTTCCTTATATACCCAAATAATTGCTGTAGTGAAATCCAACCATTCTGGGTGGTAAGCATCTGGTCCAGTAAGGTGAGAAGGCTAGGACACACAGAATAGGCTTCCTGTAGAGAGATTTTGAAAGGGAAAATGAGGAAGGGAGAGTAGTTAATAGGTGGAATTTGATTATGTGGTTCCAGTAATGGTGGCAGGTTATTGAAAAGAGGGACCAGAGATGTCATAGCGGGTGTGATTGATTATTAGGCTTTCTTCTTTGTAGCTCTAGTCACTGTGTGTTACTCAACTGTCCTTGGTCATAGCATGTGCTGATGACAGTTACCAGGTCTGCCACCTAAAAGAGTCACTGGGGTCTAAACTTCGAAAGTATTCATTTCCTCCCCGTTGACATTTCCCATGGATCCTTTTACATGGGTTCCTCAACTTGGTACAGGCTGAGCTTGCATGACCCTGTACTGTTTGTACCAGCTTTGTAGGGCAGACTGTGACTCCCTTGGCCCGACACAGCAGCAGTTCCAAAGTGGAGTGTTAATACGTGGAACTTTTCGGGTGCAACAAGTAATAAAACATACACCTTTGGCTGTATGAACTTCTTCAGAGATCTCCATCATCTTAAATAAATAAACTGACTCTGTTACCCAGAACAGAACATAATTTTTCAGGTGTTCTGCGTTATCACTACCAAATACTGTCTTCAAACAGAATGATTTCCCATCGAGTTCTACTGTGTGCCATTCCAGATCAACTTTGGTAGGATGTTTGCACAGGCAATTCAGTCTAAGTATGACATCATAGTTTTTTCTAATATGAGGAAGTACTTCCATGCAAGACCTGAAGTCTTTCTCTCCCACTTGGAAGTTTAGCCATGCCAAAACTAAGTGAATGAATACTGCTCTCACCTACGCCACTTGGTATACCCTGAGGCAGGTTCAGATTCTTAACACCGTGTATACCTTGACTTGCTATGGATACCTGTGATCCTGTATCCAATAAAAATTTGCACATCCTTCCTCCTCCATAGCTGGTCAATAGTATGCCACTGATTCAGCACATGGTTATTCTGTGCTTACAGTTACTGGGAATGCTGCACAGTGGGTACACTGTTCACTTTCTCTTTTAACACAAAGATCTGAGCTCTAACCTGTGATCACATTCCCTGTGCTTGTGGAAACCTGCATGGACTTTCCTGTTCTGAGTGTCCCACTTTAATACACCTTGTACCCTGAGGTTTCCTACAATTTCGCTGATGTTATCAGTCTGACCAGATCAATAGCACATCATTTTTATGTTAAAAATCACTTTCTTTTCCCTCATACTGGTCAATGCATATATCTGCTAATACTATCACAGTTACTACAGCTTCATTTAAGGATATTGGGTACTCCACTCGTGCTTTGTACGTAATTTCAATTGGCAAACCCCTAGTATTGGACACTCATAACTGATTATACAGCAGCATTTTTGTCACAGAACGGATAGATTCAGCTTGAATTGCGGTGTTCTCTGGGACAATGACTTAACTGAAATCTATATCAGTAATTATTACATGTTACACTATCATGTCATATGTTGTGAAACCACAGTATTTTGTTTATATTTGACTGAAAATTAAATGAAATGAAAAAAAACCACCTGTTTAAGATGTTTACTGCTCTGTATTGCAATCTCAGTATATTTCAGTTAAGTCATTGTTCCAGCTCAGTTGTTTCCACTGAAATAATGTACCAAATTTTTTTAATGGTTGTGTAGAAAATAAGGAGAGACACAAAAATAATAAAAACTTAAGAAATTGTAAGTCAAATGGTATGAATTGTGAATATTAAGTGCAGAATACTTGACACACTTTTAAAGAAAGCACAGACTCACAGTTCTATACAAACAGTATGTAACTTCATGACTGATTAAAACTTAGCTGTAGACTGGGAATCAAATCTGGACCCTTGCCTTTCACAATACATTTTGTGTGTTGAACTATCCAGTCAAGACTTATGATCCAAAAAATCATTCTGGAAACAGTTAGGTTATACTTAAGGCATTTCTCCATAATATCCATTTTGCAAGCAGTGATAGTCCAACAAGGAATGCAGTATAGTTTCTGAGCCATATAACTCCTGTGAGGTTCGGGTGGTGAGAGAAAGGGACTGAGAGAATTGAAGCAGTGAAAGTTGGTCATGCCTGGATAGCTCAGTGGGTATTAGCATTGCATGAAAAAGGCGAGAGGCCAAGTTTGAGTCTTGGAATAACACACAGTTTTAATCTTGTCAAGTAGTTTCACAATCTTGTACACTCCACTGCAGACTGAAAGCTTCATTTTGGAAACAACCCCTAGGTTCTGGCTAAGTCACTTCTCCACAATTTAAATTCTGTCAGGTGAGCTAATACAGCAAAACATGCAGGGGAATTTGTGTGAAGTTTGAAAACAAAAAAGGGAGGAACGATCAGCCATCTGCTATATCAAGATAGACTCTGATTTTATCATCCTCCCTGCAGACAAGTCACTGTCATGATCACCTTACAGAACTGTCTGGCTTCACCTGCAAGCTCTGTTGCAGCAATATATAGCTCCCCCCCCCCCTCTGCCCCCCCCCCACACACACACCCACCTTACATGTGCATCCCCAAATCAATAAACCCAACAATGCCCCATTGTAGCTGGTTTGTGTGTTTCCACCAAAGGAATCTCTGCTCTTGTTGACCAACACCGCCAACTAATTACCCACAGCCTAGGGTCCCATATTAAAGATGGGAACCATTTTCTTCACAAACTGTCAGCTGACCCCACTCCATTATCTGGATCCCTCTTTGTCACTGCTGACGTGTCACCTCCCTGTACACTAATGTACTCCATGCCCGTAGCCTTGCTGCTTTTGAACACTACCTTTTCCCATGCCCTTCCAACTCCAAATCTTTCATCCTATTCTATCTGTTGTTGTGCCCGACATCTTGGACACTGAGGTGGCTAGTAATAATGCATTTAATTAGAACAAATGAGTAATACTGTATTAACTACCACAAAACTTATCTTTGCTTGCCAGGCTCAGCTGTAGCTAAGGAACAGCGCACGTGAACTCGTGGTTCAGAACACACTAAATGACCCATGATTACCGAGTGGTGAATTGAAACAGGTTCAGAATGACCATACTGTGGCTTCACTACAGTCACTAGACAACCTAAATTCGGAGACTTTTTTTTTTTGTTGACACAGTTCTGATAGCGTTGGCACAGTTCACAGGAGAAAGAAGTCTCTTCACTCCCCAATGGTTGACACAGACTGAGTCATGGCTAGTAGATAGCATGACAGCATTACTCTGACAGGATCTTCCTGGAAGTGGGAAAGATCTCACCTCAAACAGAACTGTGCTCCTGGTCAGTGGCATCACTATTTCAGATCAGAGGCACAGCAGTGGCGCCTCGGAACTACAAGAGGCACAGCTTCTTTCTACCACCTCATTGGATGCATCATGATACCACTTTGCATTGCAGTATATCTGCGGTGGTTGATACTTCTTGCACCACTCTCGATACTTGACGTCAGGATACTATATGCTTCTACATATTCATGAATAGCTACTTGTCCTGTGAGGGGAAGATATAAATTCTCACCTAACGATACATGGTTACCCTTCTGGATAAGGTACTGGGAGAATGAGAAATGGAAAGTGGTTCATGAATTGCGCCTGTATAGATCAATCGTAAAGGGCGGTTATCAAGGAACTATTTGGAAATACACAAAATTGATGTGTATCTTGGGATAAGCAAGAGTAATATTGACAGAGGGAGTGATTACACAGAGGAGTAATACGATGATGTTTAATAACGATAATGATACTGCCTATCAGCTAGTTTCTTAGATAGTGAATTAAATTCTTCTTGCAAAGCTTATCATAGCAAGGTTTTGGGCTAGAGCTTGAACAACAATGTGTCTACCAAGAGCTTGTGCTCATCTGTTTGCCATTGGAGATCTCTATTTCTCAGGTATTTAATTTATCGTAACGTATTCTAACTTTGCCAAATCGTAACATGTTCTTGATTGTAATTTCGTCACAGTTGCATGTAATTATGCTGGCGACTAGTTTCGAAGTACAAAGTTCATTTTCAATTTCAAGCCATATGTACAGGGTTATTACAAATGACTGAAGCGATTTCACAGCTCTACAATAACTTTATTATTTGAGATATTTTCACAATCCTTTGCACACACATACAAAACCTCAAAAAGTTTTTTTAGGCATTCACAAATGTTCGATATGTGCCCCTTTAGTGATTCGGCAGACATCAAGCTGATAATCAAGTTCCTCCCACACTCGGCGCAGCATGTCCCCATCAATGAGTTCGAAAGCATCGTTGATGCGAGCTCGCAGTTCTGGTACGTTCCTTGGTAGAGGAGGTTTAAACACTGAATCTTTCGCATAACCCCACAGAAAGAAATCGCATGGGGTTAAGTCGGGAGAGCGTGGAGGCCATGACATGAATTGCTGATAATGATCTCCACCACGACCGATCCATCGGTTTTCCAATCTCATGTTTAAGAAATGCCGAACATCATGATGGAAGTGCGGTGGAGCACCATCCTGTTGAAAGATGAAGTCGGCGCTGTCTGTTTCAGTTGTGGCATGAGCCAGTTTTCCAGCATGTCCAGATACACGTGTCCTGTAACGTTTTTTTCGCAGAAGAAAAAGGGGCCATAAACTTTAAACCGTGAGATTGCACAAAACACGTTAACTTTTGGTGAATTGCGAATTTGCTGCACGAATGCGTGAGGATTCTCTACCGCCCAGATTCGCACATTGTGTCTGTTCACTTCACCATTAAGAAAAAATGTTGCTTTATCACTGAAAACAAGTTTCGCACTGAACGCATCCTCTTCCATGAGCTGTTGCAACCGCGCCGAAAATTCAAAGCGTTTGTTATTGGGTGTCAGGGCTTGTAGCAATTGTAAACGGTAAGGCTTCTGCTTTAGCCTTTTCCGTAAGATTTTCCAAACCGTCGGCTGTGGTACGTTTAGCTCCCTGCTTGCTTTATTTGTCGACTTCCGCGGGCTACGAAACTTGCCCGCACACGTTCAACCGTTTCTTCACTCACTGCAGGCCGACCCGTTGATTTCCCCTTACAGAGGCATCCAGAAGCTTTAAACTGCGCATACCATCGCCGAATGGAGTTAGCAGTTGGTGGATATTTGTTGAACTTCGTCCTGAAGTGTCGTTGCACTGTTATGACTGACTGATGTGAGTGCATTTCAAGCACGACATACGCTTCCTCGGCTCCTGTCGCCATTTTGTCTCACTGCGCTCTCGAGCGCTCTGGCGGCAGAAACCTGAAGTGCGGCTTCAGCCGAACAAAACTTTTTTCTACATATCTGTAGTGTGTCGTGACCATATGTCAATGAATGGAGCTACAGTGAATTTATGAAATCGCTTCAATCATTTGTAATAGCCCTGTATTAAAGGTACATTAACAGTGCTTGGGTACTAGTCTAGTTTAACTGCACTTTGTGAACACGTCTACGTTGTGAAATTGGTCTGCATTCATTGTGATTATGCATCATCTGTGTGTAAATTGACCGATGCCTAATCAACTGCTGTTAGTGCAGTTTTAATAGGCCTGGCTTGAAAATGAACTTCGTAGTTTGAAATAGTCACCAGCGTAATCAAACACAAATGTGGCAGAATTACAATAAAGAATTTAAGTTACCCAAGTCACTATTCCTGTCCTGACTTCATGTTGGAAATACGTCAAAACATGTTGTTTTGACATTGCTAGCAAAAATGGAATTCACATATGAAGAAAGCAGTCCTCCATTTCTCTATCATCCATTGTGTGTCATAGTGCCCCCTGTAAATGATCTCTTATTATGAGCCTTTAACAGTACAGAAATGGTTGGTGCAACGGATATGTAACACCTTCATTGTTGTGTACTACTTCATACACAACAGTAAAGAGAAATGAGTTACAGAGTGTTGCAGCAGCTGTCGTCATAGGGTAGCAGGATAGGAGCAGAAATGACTAGTGATCATGTAAATACAGTAAACAGAAGTTTTACTTAATTTATAGATTTCTCCAAGCATTTGAAGAAACTTTACAAAAGAACAAATAGCAATAGAGGCCAGCCATTACGAGAAGCAAACTAAAGCATCATGCAATGTAAGGCTCCCACTACTAATGCACAAGTCAACTGTGTGTCATGGTACAAGATTGTCATCTTGGCGTGCAACTACCAAATGCAGTAGCCAATCATGGAGAAGGACCACAATTTATGCGGTCTTTCTCACGATACCTGTACTGAATAAACCATCTGTCATCTGTACCTCACACTGCATTATGTCATCTTGCCACAGCTGCCTTCCCAACTGCTCCAAATGAGCTTCTTGTAGCTGAATGTGATGGCTGCAAAACCAGAAATATTACAGTGGCACCTCCTGAATGTAAGGGCCGACTTTTCTCTTTCTGAATTGTAAATGTTACTGGTTAGATAGTATCTGCATTGTGAGAAAGTTCCATATTTGTGGTGATACCAGAGTATAATTTTTTTCTAGGAAGGACAAAATACTCCTACGACTAGTGCAGAAAAAGACTGGGAAATAAGTCAGTCACCGCATTCTTATGTCAGCCAGTCTGATGAAGCGTCCACATATTTGAGTGGGACAAGACTCTCATCAGAGGTATGTGGTATCTGTCTGTTCCTTTATGTGTTTACAGAATATACAATCATATTTTTCATGTATGGCAAATGAAATATTTTCCAGGCCCAACAATGTGAAAATATGAATGCTTCTAAAGACTCAAGACCAAAGGAAGAATATCTATCTTATCGTCCTGGTAGTTGCACAGGCATGATTCCTCCACATCTAATAGTAATGACAGCATCTCCAAAAGAAGTAAGTGAAATGGATTGCTGTAGTTGGATACATCTTTATGTGTGGCAACTGGGAAAGAATCTTGATGGCTGTTACTAGTATTGCTCAAGTTTCAGTTTAATTTATTAATAACATTGAAGATGTATTCTTGGATCATGGCACTTCTGCTTCATTTCATAGTTATGAAGACAATGTATTCCATTTGTCCCGAATGCAGTTGTCCCTCCCCCCCACCCCCCTCGAAATGCTGTTCTAGTGCACATCTTGTTAGAAGGTGGCTTGATTTTGAACTGTCGTGATAATCCATCCCCACCAACCAACTGTAGCTAATGATATTTTATCTCCCACTGTTATGCTAAACTGTGATAAGTGCTCGCCTCCAGACTGCAGTGTTGCCACACTTTATTGGCTGTGTACAGTAGCTGAATGAACTTGATTGTTGTCTGCAACAACATATAGTACATTCCACCTGCACCTCCACCCCCCTTTCTACATCTGCCACCATGACTAAGAAAATTCTTTTCTCACTCTGCTATCCTCTCTCTCTGGATGTTTTTTAATATTTATTTTTAGCAGGTGTACATATACATACTGTGATAAGTGATCTCCTTCAGATAGCTCCATTGCTCTTCATATGATTACACAGAGCAAGGTGGTGGCAGTGGTGATACACTGAATTTGTATTCAGGAGGACAGTGGTTCACATCCCCTTCTGGTCATTCTGTGATTTCCCTAAATCACTTAAGCCAAATACTGGGTTGGTTGATTTTTTTTTTTTTTTTTTTTTTTTTTTTTGGAAGGACATGACAGATTTTCATCTCAATTCTTCCCCAGCCAGAGCTTGTACTCCATCTGCAGTGACATCATCGTCAGCTGGATATTGAGCCCTCATCTTGATTTTGTTCTTATGAACTAAGGAAAATCAAGTACAAGAATGTTTTTTATACATGAAATGACACTGTGTGAGGATGATTGCCTGAGCCTGCTACCTTCCCAAATTGCCAATTGGTCCCTCTGTCAGGTGTTGGGGAGGTGTGACCTGAGGTGTGAACAATCACCTAAGGTGGGTGTGCACCCTTCTGAGGGGAGCCCCCAGTTGGAAGGAACATGCCATCAGAGACACTGGGAATCATGGGGTTTTTCTCACAATGAGCCAATTATCATCTTCACAGTCAATGTCTACCAAACTTAAATGGAATGAGGCTAACGATTCAAAGACCCTCACAGCTGCACCACAGTTCCTTGTGGTTTCACGTACTTAAGATGGTCAGGCCTTTGCTACGGCAAATCTGTTTATTATTCAGAAAGTTGTTGATGCAAGTGCTGGTCCTGTGAAATCCTGCTCTCATTTACGCAATGACACTTTGCTTTTGGAGACTACTTTTGATTCTCAAGCACAGCGACTGTTTGCTGCTTTGCTCCTCCATGACTATGCTGTTAGTGTTGAGGTCCATCAAACGCTGAATTTTTCCTGTGGTGTTATTTACACTAGGCTGCTCGATGGTCTGACTGAGGCAGATTTCCAAATGTACCTCTCTGATCAGGGTGCCCTGCAGTCCATCGGGCGATGAAAAAGGTAGAGGCATCCTTAGTGCCCACACACACTCTTCTCGCTTTTGATAGAAAGGTGCTTCCGTCAGAGATTAAAGCAGGTTATGAAGTTATCACAGTCTGACCATACATTCCAAACCCAATGCGCTGTTACCAGTGTCGCACACTCGATTTTTCTGTCAGTACCCGACCAAATGTGTAACCTGTGGTAGGGATGCTCACGGGGGCGATTGTCCACCTCGTTCTCTCCACTGTATCAGCTGCAATGGCAACCATGCCGTCCCATTCCAAGATTTTCCCATGTGTCTTGAGGAGTGAGCTGTCCAGGAGATCCAGGTGAAGGAAAAAGTTCCTTTCCTGTTCATTCGCAAGTTGTTGAATAGTCAGAAACCCTATGTTCTACCATCCACCACTTTCAGCACTGTTCTTGGTGCTTCTCACTCCATGAAGGACATCACCATGCAGACATGCAGCCTCAAATTCAGCACCAGAGTTGTAAAATCGCCCAGTGTCATGGTAGCATCCCCTTCTCCTCCTCCATCTGTGCAACAAGCCACCAAACTTTCACCTCGTGGGGGCGAAATCACCTACTACACAATCAGCAGGGCAGAAAAGACAGAAGGAATACTCACATGAAGACTTTCTATGTCCCTCCATCAACAAACATCTGAGTCTTCCTCTGCCAACCAAAAAGGCTTCAAGAAGTCAAACAAAGGGAAACGGTCATCTCCTTCACTGACTCGAAGATCCTCCTTGACGGTATTGGCACGTGATATACTCGCCCTGCCGACCTCTGCATCACCTGCGCGCACTGCCAACCGTTTTTCTGCCTTGGACTCTGCAGACTGATAGAAGGAGAATGCTGACGCCTCTGTAGATTTCGTGGAGCAGGAGCCTCCAGTCTCGCTGCCCTGTAGCAGTGTCTTCGAAGGCATGGCACACGGCAGCAACTGAGGTGACACACCTTCATTTTATCCACCCTCCCCTTTCCTTGTCATGATTCTCCTCCAATGGAATGTTCATGGCCATCGATCCAACAAAGAGGGATCACGACTGCTCTTAGAACCGCAGTGTACGCATGTTCTCTGCCTCCAGGAAGCAAAATTGTGCGCTCACGACTGCTTTGAGCTGCTGCATTTCTTCCTGGTCCACTTTGACCTCCCCCCCCCCCCCCCTCCCCTTCCTCCCCCCGAGGGCCGCATTCCATCTCATGTGGGAGTCATGCTGCTCAGCCGAGATGATGTTCATAGTCAACCCAGTTCCCTGACTACCGGCTTCAAGTTGTTACAGTCCACATTTTCCTTCCTGACTTGATCTTTTCCCTTTGTACCATTTAAATCCCTCCGTCATTTCGGTGTCACCTGGGCAGACATCCTCCAGCTTATTGGGCAACTCCCTAGCTCCTATGTGCTGCTTGGTGACATTAATGTGCACCATCCCCTTTGGGGTTCTCCCAGAACCTGTCAGAGAGGTGACCTCTTGGCTGACCTCTTCAATCAACTTAACCTCATCTGCCTTAACATGGGAGCACACATGTTCCTTTCAGACTCCACACACACCAATTCCCACTTGAACCTCTCCTTCTGCACTGCCCCACTTGCCCATTGTCTCTAGTGGTCTGTTCTTTCTGATATGTACTCGAGCGACCATTTCCTGTGTGCTATCCATTTGCTGATTCCTACGCCACCTAAGTGCACACCCAAATGACAGCTTTCTAAGGCCAACTGGCAGCTTTACCCTGGCTTGTTGCATAGCTGGAGGAGGAGATGGGGATGCTAACCTGACACTGGGCAATTTTACAACCCTGGTGGCCTTTGATAAACACAAATTTCCCCAGTTGTGATGACCATGTAGAATATCTTACAAATATTATCCTTACCACTGAAGAACGTTTTGTTCCTCCCACATTCTCTTTACTCGCCATGACCCGGCCCCTTGGTGGACTGAGATGGCCGCAACGCAATTTGTGCATGGAAACGTGCTCTCCTTTTTTTAACCATCATCCTACAATGGCAAACTGCAACATTATAAACAGTTGCATGCACAGTATTGTCATGTTCTTCGGGATAGCAAAAACACTACCTGGATTTCATTCACTAGTTCTTTTAACAGTAGTAGACAATGTCATATTGCTATCTCCTCGGGCCACTATTTTGTGGGGATTTCTAGCTCCTCCCACTATCACCCTGCTTTCCTCCATTGGGAATGACTGGAGGAGTCTCGGATGATACCCTTCTCTTCTCAGAATAGTGAGTGCTGCAATGCCACCTTTACTATGACGGAGCTAGATCATGCTCTCACTTCATCCTGATCCTGCACCCCAGGGCTGGACGATGTTAACATTCAGATGTTCTACATCTACATCTACATCCATACTCCACAAGCCATCTGACGGTGTGTGGCGGAGGGTACCTTGAGTACCTCTATTGGTTCTCCCTTCTATTCCAGTCTCAGATTGTTCGTGGAAAGAAGGATTGTCGGTATGCCTCTGTGTGGGCTCTAATCTCTCTGATTTTACCCTCATGGTCTCTTCATGAGATATACGTAGTAGGGAACAATATACTGCTTGACTCCTCGGTGAAGGTATGTTCTCGAAACTTCAACAGAAGCCCGTACCGAGCTACCGAGCGTCTCTCCTGCAGAGTCTTCCACTGAAGTTTATCTATCATCTCCATAATGCTTTCGTGATTACTAAATGATCCTGTAACGAAGCGCGCTGCTCTCCGTTGGATCTTCTCTATCTCTTCTGTCACCCGTATCTGGTACGGATCCCACACTGCTGAGCAGTATTCAAGCAGTGGGTGAACAAGTGTACTGTAACCTACTTCCTTTGTTTTTGGATTGCATTTCCTTAGGATTCTTCCAATGAATCTCAGTCTGGCATCTGCTATACCGACGATCAACTTTATATGATCACTCCATTTTAAATCACTCCTAAGGCCCACTCCCAGATAATTTATGGAATTAACTACTTCCCTTTGCTGACCTGCTATATTGTAGCTAAATGAAAAGGTATCTTTCTTTCTACGTATTCGCAGCACATTACACTTGTCTACATTGAGATTGAATTGCCATTCCCTGCACCATGCGTCAATTCGCTGCAGATCCTCCTGCATTTCAGTACAATTTTCCATTGTTACAACCTCTCGATATACCACAGCATCATCCGCAAAAAGCCTCAGTGAACTTCCAATGTCATCCACAAGGTTATTTATGTATATTGTGAATAGCATCGGTCCTACGACACTCCCCTGCGGTACACCTGAAATCACTTACTTTGGAAGACTTCTCTTCATTGAGAATGACATGCTGCATTCTGTTACCTAGGAACTCTTCAATCCAATCACACAATTGGTATGATAGTCCATATGCTCTTACTTTGTTCATTAAACGACTGTGGCGAACTGTATCGAACGCCTTGTGGAAGTCAGGAAACACGGCATCTACCTGTGAACCCATGTCTATGGCCCTCTGAGTCTCGTGGATGAATAGCGCGAGCTGGGTTTCACACGATTGTCTTTTTCAAAACCCATGCTGATTCCTACAGAGTAGATTTCTAGTCTCCAGAAAAGTCATTATACTCGAACATAATACGTGTTCCAAAATTCTAAAACTGATAGACGTAAGAGATATAGGTCTATAGTTCTGCACATCTGTTTGACGTCCATTCTTGAAAACGAGGATGACCTGTGCCCTTTTCCAATCCTTTGGAACGCTGCGCTCTTCTAGAGACCTACTGTACACCGCTGCAAGAAGGGGGGCAAGTTCCTACGCATACTCTGTGTAAAATCAAACTGGTATCCCATCAAGTCCAGCGGCCTTTCCTCTTTTGAGTGATTTTAATTGTTTTTCTATCCCTCTGTCGTCTATTTCGATATCTACCATTTTGTTGTCTGTGTGACAATCTAGAGAAGGAACTACAGTGCAGTCTTCCTCTGTGAAACAGCTTTGGAAAAAGACATTTAGTATTTCGGCCTTTAGTCTCTCATCCTCTGTTTCAGTACCATTTTGGTCACAGAGTGTATGGACATTTTGTTTTGATCCACCTACCGCTTTGACATAAGACCAAAATTTCTTAGGATTTTCTGCCAAGTCAGTAGATAGAACTTTACTTTCGAATTCATTGAACACCTCTCGCATAGCCCTCCTCACACTACATTTCGCTTTGCATAGTTTTTGTTTGTCTGCAAGGCTTTGGCTATGTTTATGTTTGCTGTGAAGTTCCCTTTGCTTCCGCAGCAGTTTTCTAACTCGGTTGTTGTACCACGGTGGTTCTTTTCCATCTCTTACGATCTTGCTTGGCACATACTCATCTAACACATATTGTACGATGGTTTTGAACTTTGTGCACTGATCCTCAACACTATCTGTACTTGAGACAAAACTTTTGTGTTGAGCCATCAGGTACTCTGAAATCTGCTTTGGCTGAAATCATTGATGCAGTAACCGCTTTATGATTGCTGATTCCCTGTTCTGCGTTAACTGTTTCTGTTTGTCACCAGAAGGTCTAATATGTTGTCGCCACAAGTCGGTTCTCTGTTTAACTGCTCAAGGTAGTTTTCAGATAAAGCACTTAAAAAAAATTCGCTGGATTCTTTGTCCCTGCCACCTGTTATGAACGTTTGAGTTTCCCAGTCTATATCCGGCAAATTAAAATCTCCACCCATAACTATAACATGGTGGGGAAATCTACTCGAAATATTTTCCAAATTATCCTTCAGGTGCTCAGCCACAACAGCAGCTGAGCCAGGGGGCCTATAGAGACATCCAATTACCATGCCTGGGCCTGCTTTAACCATGACCTTCACCCAAATTATTTCACATTTCGGATCTCCGTCAATTTTCTTCGATACTATCGCACTTCTTATCGCTATAAACACGCCTCCCCCTTCACTGCCCAGCCTGTCTCTGCGGTATACATTCCAATCTGAGTTTAGAATTTCATTACTGTTCACATCTGGTTTCAGCCAACTTTCTGTCCCTAGTACTATGTGGGCATTGTGACTGTTTATTAATGAGAGCAGTTCTGGGACCTTTCTATAGATGCTCCTGCAGTTTACGATCAGCAGATTAATATTGTTATTCCTTGTTGCATTTTGCCTACTCCTACCTTGCCGCGTCTCAGGAGGTGTCTTGTCGGGCCTAGGGAGGGAGTTCTCTAACCTAAAAAACCCACATGTGCACTCCACACATACTCCGCTACCCTTGTAGCCACTTCCTGTGTGTAGTGCACACCTGACCTATTCAGGGGGACCCTACATTTCTCCACCCGATAGCGGAGGTCAAGAAATTTGCACCCCAGATCTCCGCAGAATCGTCTGAACCTCTGGTTTAACCTTCCATTCGGCTCCAAACCAGAGGACCGCGATCGGTTCTGGGAACGATACTACAAATAATTAGCTCAAATTCCACCCTACGAGCGAGGCTTTCCGCCTTCACCAACTCCGCCAACCGCCTGTATGAACTGAGGATGACCTCTGAACCCAGACGGCAGGAGTCATTGGTGCTGACATGAGCAACAATTTGCAGTTGGGTGCAGCCAGTGCTCTCTATCGCTGCTGGCGGGGCCTCCTCCACATCTTGGATGAGACTCCCCAGCAAGCAGACAGAGTGAACACTGGCCTTCTTCCCCGACCTTTCCGCTATTTCCCTAAGGTGCTCCATCAACCGCCTAACGTTGGAGCTCCCAGTCACTAATAAACCCCTCCCCCCATGTTGCAGAACCTTTCTCTTGCAGGCAAGCGCTTTCGCCTTCATACATACAATTGCATCTGGGCAGAGAGTACGGTTCCCAGATGCTGGCATGAAGCCACTGTCAGCCCCATATGTAAGCCTGGTAAGGACAAACACCTTCCTTCCAGTTATCAACCCATTTCTCTCAACAGCTGTGTTTGCAAGGTGATGGAACATATGATTTATGCCCAGCTGGTATGGTGGCTGGAGTCTCACAGTTTACTTACCACCACACAGTGTGGATTTAGAGTGAGCTGTTCTGCAGTTGATCATCTCATCACTTTGTCAACTCATGTCATGAATGATTTTCTGTTGAAATACGGACTTTGGCCGTATTTTTCAATTTGGAGAAAGCTTATGTCACATGCTGGAGGAGTGGTATCCTCCGTACTATCTACATGTGGGGCTTCCGTGGCCGCATGCCCCATTTCCTTTAGAAATTTTTAAAAGACCGAATTTTCGAGGTATGTTTGTATTCTGCCTAGTCAGACCCTTTCATCCAGGAAAACGGTGTGCCTCAGGGTTCTGTCCTGAGTGACATCCTCTTTGCTATTGCCTTTAACCTATAATGGCCTGTCTCCTGCTGGGCGTCTCCAGCTCCCTTTTCGTTGACAATTTTGCCATCTATGGCAGTTCTCCACAATCTTGTCTCCTTGAGCAGTGTATTTAACTATGTCTCGATTGTCTGAACTCAAGGAGAATTGACAATGGCTTTCGTTTTTCCACTGACAAAACAGTTTGTATAAATTTCTAGTGGCACAATTGGTTTCTTCCACCGTCTTTACATTTTGGTGCTATTGCTCTTCTATTCATTGAAACTACAAAATTCCTGGGGCTCATGCTCAATAGGAAACTTTCTTAGTCCTCTCATGTGTCTTACCTGGCTGCCCGCTGTACGTGGTCCCTCAGTGTCCTATGTGTCCTCAGCGGTATTTCCTGGGGAGCGGAATGAACCACCCTCCTCCATTTATGCATTTATATGTCTGTCGATATTACACCGTGTCAATACAATAAAAAATAGTGGCATCTGTTTGGCCACTGGCGCCTTTTACACCACTATCCCAGTTGAGGGTCTGTATGCAAAAGCTGCTGAACTACTACTACCATACCGCCATGACTTTCTCCTCAGCAGATATGCATGCTGTTTGTCTGCCATGCTTGGCCACCCATGCTATGCCTACTTCTTTGATGATTCCTTTGGTCACCAGTATGGGGCGCGTTCCTCTTCTGTGTTACCTCCTGGCATTCAGTTTTGGCTCTTGCTCCAGCAGCTTAACTTCACGCTACCTGCCACTTTCCCGAAGGGTGTTAACCCTTTACAACCTTCGTGCAGTGGCCCGTGTTCACCTTGGCCTTCATTCGCTTCCTAAGGACACTACTCCAGCCTAGCTCTGTCGCCATAAGTTTCAGACTCTCAGACTGATTGTAGTGTTTGGTGTGCCTTCGGCATTGGCACCAACATGTTTTGGTACTGACTTCCGGAACACTGCTCAGTATTTACAGCAGGGCTCTTCGCCCTGTATCAGGTCACGCAATACATCTGGAAACACAGGCTTTTCAATTGTGTCATCTGCTACGACTCTCTCAATGCCTCTGTGTGCTGTATACTGTCCACCCCTTAGTGCAACAGGTCCAGTAAAGCTGTCACTTGCTGACTCTTGATGGACCCACAGTGATGTTTATGTGGGTTCCCGGCCACGTCAGTCTGATGGGAAACAAGACGGCTGCTGCTGCTGCTGCCAAGGCTGCAGTGCTGGTACCTCGGCTCGCTAGTTCTTCCATTCCCTCCGATGATCTCTGTGTTGCCGTCTGTCAGCAGGTGATGTCACTTTGTCATCACCACTGGTCCTCCCTTCATGGTAACAAGCTCTGGGAAATTAAACCTCTCCCATCGGCTTGGACGACCTCCTCTCGGCCCTCTCACCACGAGGAGATCATTTTAGCTAGAGTGTGTACTGAGCACTGTCTCTGTAGCCATTGCCATTTATTAAGTGGTGCTCCCCTGCCACTTTGTGCTCATTGCCCTCAACCTTTGACGATTTGCCATTTCCTGATGGAATGCCGTTTTTTTTAACCATTCACATTCCAATTTATTTTGCCGTCTGAGTTATCAGTCGTTTTAATGAATGACGTGTGGGCTGTTGACCGCGTTTTACTTTTTATCCATTGTAGCAATTTGGCAAAGGACATTTAATCTTTACTTCAGGATCTCTGTTTCTCTATGGTACATTTTATACACCTTTCTCCAAGTACCTGATTTTAGCTGTCCTTCCATCCATCGATTGGGTTTAACATGTAGTCACTTCTAGCTCCTCCTTTTGTCTTTGTATTCTACAAGTCTGATGTGGGCGCATATGACCGTAGTTGTTTTAGTGCCCTAAGACAAAACAAAACAAATGTAGAGAAGGAAGCATGTACACTGTTGACAATTAAAACTGCTACACCAAGATGGCAGCATGCAACATTCGTCAAACTGGCTTGGAATGTATTGCAAGTTCGAGTATGCCAATGGTAAGCCTTTCAGTGCAGTTGTGTAGAGTAGAGAGGAGCAACATCATCTACATTCTGCATATAGGGAAAGATTACACAGGGGGTTTCTCATTTAGCAACCTCTATTTATTGCTAGTTGTTTGTGCCTCATGTAATGAGGAGAAATGTCTATCAGCAAATGTGAATTTTGACCATGGCAGGACTGTGGTCTTTGAAGATTGTGGTTTGTCGTTATGCGATATGGCTGTTTGCTTTGCTCATGATCCCAAGACTGTCCTGTGAATATGAAAGTGATGGGTTCATGAAAGTCATACTCCACACTATGCAGCATCTCAACGAACCTATCGAAGTAGTTCCTGAGAGGATGGACATAATGTTCACTCAGCCATGCAAGATCGTTCTGCTATGTTGTGTACCTTGAATTCGGATAGTGTTTGTTTGCAGCAAGACAAGTATCCACACAGGTAATGTGATGATGTCTGGAGCACCACAGATTGTTGACACAGTGACCATAGCAGAGTAGGGTGCACCAACAGTGGAGCACCCAATGACAACACTGGACATCGTTTCATATGAGTCCCAGTTCTGCATACAGCATCATGATGTAAGAATTGGAGTGCGGACACTCTGAGGAAAATAAGTGTTATCGCATTACATTCATTGTCAGTATATGGTCTGAGCACCTGGTGTAATTTTATAGGATGCCATTGAGTACATATTACCTCTGGTTCACATGGAAGGTAATTTCTTGAGATCTTGAGATTGGTGAGTGCACCCTATCTTTGAGATACCTGTGTCCTCATTTTCAACAAGATAATGCAAGGCTATCCATTGCCTCTGCAGTGCTGACCTGCCTCGACATGGAAGGTGATCGACTGTGGGCCTAGCCAGCACACTCTGTACATCACACAACAATTGAAAACGTCTGGTCATAGATTACTGAGACACTAGCAATCCACCACTTGCCAGCCACTATAATGGATAAATTCTGGTGTGGAGTTGAAGCAGCAGCCTGGAGTGATGTAGCCATATATGTCATCCAGGCTGAGTTTGACTCAATGCCCAACTGGATTAGAGGCATTGTCACAGCTTAGTGTACTAAATTCCATAACCTGTATAACACCAAATCACATAAAAATTTAATCATGCATTCTTTGTATTCTACTGGATTCACAAATGGCAATCAGAAAAAACTATAGAAAATTTGAAAGAAACTAATAAATAAGGAGAATCCTATTTGGACTCAGAAAAGATGTTTGTAAACACAAGAAGGGTGTAACTTAGCAAAATGTAAAGATTCAGCATCAAGATCAAGACCAACAGTTAAATGTATACAGAGCACCTATAAACAGTGAGAGGTCTCAATAAGCAAACAAAAAGAGGTCAGTGAATAAAGAAGAAAGGAGAAATGATACTCAAACAAAAGAAATCACTAAACAAAGATACCCCTAAACAAATAAAGTTGATCACTAAACAAGGAAAGAGGGATTGCTGACAAAAGAAAATTATCCCAAAACAAAGGTTGAAGTGATTCTTCAGTTTCTCTCAGTGTACTTCATGAAAAAGAGTTCACAGGTGAACAGCCGGACATTAGTGTCCAACAGACACAATATTTTGGCAAGCGACCACAGTGACATCATCAGGTGTGCTCACAAACTGACTGCTGAGGTTCCAGCGCCAGGCTTTGATCTCCCCACCCACCCCACCCCACCCCACCCCACCCCACCCCTCCCCACCCCACCCCTCCCCACCCCACCCCACCCCACCCCACCCCACCCCACCCCACCCCACCCCACCCCTCCCCCCTCCATATTTTCCAAACATGGTCTGCACCAAAGTACAGTGTGTCGAGCATCTGTTCCATTCACGGACTGCACCCAGGGGCATGTGCTGGTGGTGTCTTTTTAGTATCTCTGCCTGTTCTTGAAGTCAGTTCATGGTGAGATGTCTTCTTTCTCCTTTTAATCAGATTCAGAGCGGGTTCTCAGGCCTTACTATGGATGTAACTGCTATCTTGATTGATCAGCAGTTCCCGTACTCGAATCTTGGTGGATTCTTTAATGACGCACTCCTGGTATTTGGATGTCTGTGTAAGTGCCTTGTTTTGATCGTAATTCATTCTGTGTAGTTCCGAGAGGCAATGTTCAGCAACCATCAACATGTTAGGCTGATGCAGTCTGGTATGTCGTTGATGTTCTTGGCAACAATCTTCGATAGTATGCACCGTTTGACCAATGTAAGTCATGCCACATTCACAGGCAATCTGGTAGACTCCGGATTTCCATAGTCCTAGATTGTCCTTGACATTACCAAGCAGTGCCTGTGTCTTAATTGGTGTGCGGAAGACAGTCTCCACTTGATGTTTTTGAAGAATTTGACCTATCTTTCCCAATAAAGCGTCACTGAACAGAATAAATGCTGTGCCCTCATGCTGCTGAGGTTCCTCTTCTATTTACTCCGGTTGTACAGTCAGTGTGGGACAGAGCTCTCCAAATTTGTGTCTTTGTGTAGCCATTTTCTGGAAAATTGATCTCAGATGTAAAAGTTCTTGGTTAAGGCTTTCATTGTCAGACAGGGTACGAGCCCTGTGAACCGATGTTTTGAGGATGCCGTTCCTCTGCGCTGGATGATGGCAGCTGTTTGTATGTAAATAAACGTCGGTGTGCATCTTCTTACAGTACACACTCTGGCCCAATGTGCCATCTGCTCTTCTTTTAACCAGAGCATACAGAAAATGGAGCACTCCATCCACTTTGACTTCCATGGTAAACTTGATGTTCTCATGTATGGAACTGAAATGTATGAGGAAACCGTTCAACTTGTCTCTACCATGTGGCCATATGACATACGTCATCACCATAGTCGAAGAAACAGGTAGGTTTCCACTGTGGTGAATCCAGGGCTTCCTCCTCGAAATGTTCCATGAACAAGTTGGCAATGACTGGTGAAAGTGGACTCTCCATGGATACTCCTCCTGCCTGCTTGTAATATCCACCATTGAAGAGAAAATATGTTGACATCAGGTCATGCCTAAAAAGGTTGCTCGTCTCTGCGTCAAACTTCTGACCTATAAGTTCCAAGGATTCCTGCATAGACACCCTTGTGAAGAGAGAGACAACATCGGAACTCACAAGGATGTTTGAATCATGAAGTCTGAAATTGTTAAGATGCCCGACAAAATCCACTGAGTCGTGAATACGAAGTGGACATGGGTATTTTGCAAGTGAGTACATCGGAGCACCAGTTTTGCTAACAATTAGGCGTAAAGGCACTCCCTCTTTGTGTACCTTTGGGAGTCCGTAAAGTCTTGGTCGAACACATGCTCTCTGTCATAGCTTCGTCAAAACATTGCCTGGTAAGCTGGATTCTTTGAGAAGAGCTGTGGTCTTCCTCTCCACTCTCTTGGTAGGATCAGTGTTGACCTTCTGAGATGCACTGACTAATAGCAAACCACACATTTCCTCAATGTAATCCTGATGAGATAAGATCACAGTTGTGTTGCCTTTGTCGACTGGTAAGACTACAATATCTTTGTCTTCTCGTAGCTCCTTTATAGCCGCCCTCTCCCTGCTAGAGATGTTCGGTTTCACAGGTTTAGTTTGCATGAGAGCTTGACAGGTTTCGCGACATACTTCTTCAGCTGATTCAGGTGGAAGTCGTGCAGTTGCCTGGTCCACTGCACTGATGATATCCATGATAGGTGCTGCTTCAGGAGATGGTGTGAAGTTCAGTCCTCTCTCAAGAACTGAGAGCACGTCATCATCCAGTTGCCTGGCTGTGAGATTACTGACAGTCTTGGAGAGAGCCTCAAGAGGTTGTAGTTCCTATAAATGCTCAAATTTTGAGGTCTGTTGCCCAGTGGCCTTTCTTTGTGCAGAGTCCCCTGTGGCTCATGTGACACCATCAATCCATTCCCACGTCCAGGAGATGAGCTGGTTGGCCAGCTGTAGATGTAGTTTGAGAAGTTCTCTGTTAGTCAAGTCTAGGCACCAGTGAGTGAAACTTATTCTTTCACGAGCCACGGGAAGGCTGGCATATTTCCTGATTCTACTGGCTGTGTCAATGTGATGCTCCACCTTTGCGAATTTTGGCACCACACACTCTTCATGGCATCTTATGAGGAATGCAAATGCACTCAGTAAACGGCTTCTCTGGTGCCGCAGCTTGTCAAGTCTTTTCATGCTGCGATACATCTCCCCCCTGTAAAGGTATGTGATGTGATTCTTCAATTTCTCTCGGCGTACTTCATGATGAAAGAATTCTTGGGTGAACAGCAAGGTGTTAAGTGTCCAATGGGCACAATATTTCGGCAAGTGACCATGTTGCCATCATCAGGTGCACTGTCGAACTGACTGCCGAGGTGCCGGCATTGGCCTTTTATCTCCTCCCTCCCTCCAGGTTTTCCGAATGCGGTCTGCGCCCATGTGCGGAGCACCCAACGTTCAATCCGTTCTTGGTCCCCACTCAGGGGCACGTGCTGGCAGTGTGTTCTTAGTATTTCTGCCTGTACTCTAAGTCAGCTCGTCGTGGGCTGTCTTCTTTTTCCTTTTAATCAGATTCAAAGCAGGTTCCCAGGTCTAAGAATGTAACTGCTATCTCGGTTGATCAGTGGTTTGTGTACTTAAATCTCGATGGATTCTTTAATGACTCAGTCCCAGTATTTGTACATCTGTGTAAGAACTATCATTCTGTGTAATTCCGAGAGGCAATGTTCAGCAACGGCTGACTTGTTAGGCTGCTGCAGTCTGGTATGCCATTGATGTTCTTGACAATGATCTTCGATAGTACGCGCACTGTTTGACCTTTGTAAGTCGTGCCACATTCGCAGGCGATCTGGTAGATTTCGGATTTCCATATTCCTCGATTGTCCGTGGGCGGAACACAGTCTCCACTTGATGTTTTTGAAGAATTCGACCTATCTTTCCCACTAAAGCGCCACAGAACGGAATAAATGCCATTCCCCATTCTGCTGAGGTTCCTCTTCTGCTTCCTCTGGTTATACAGTCAGTGTGGGACATAGAGCTCTCCAACTTTGCTTCTCTGTGTAGCCATTTTCTGGGAAACCGACATCAGATGTTCAAGTTCTTGGTTAAGGTTATCATTGTCAGATGGGTTACGAGCCCTGTGGCTAGACTGTGGGTGCATAGTGTATAAATCATTGTGACTTGCGTACCTGAAGACCATTCACACTATCCACCATGATGGGATCAGTCTGCCCATGGATACTCACAGGACCAGCCCATACTTAGTCTGCACTGAGGTCGGGGCACCACTGATCACCATCCGGTGGGAACTCCTCATGGTGTGTCAAGCCTATAAGATGCTCACTGCTCCCAGTTGACGAGCATACTGTATTGTTGCGTGTCCAGCTGTCAAACACATTTTCTCAACTCATGCTTGGGGAGTCACCTGAAGCATGTCACCTCTCTAGCAGTATGTTTAAATTGTTGTTTTATAGTTTGCAATTATAATACTGCAGTATTGGAACAGTGTGTTAGATAATAAACATTTTGTCCTATGTGCACACCACTACTAGTGTTCTCCGGGGCTGTCACTTGGTAGCTACTGGTGAGCCCCAGCGTTAGTTCTCTTTGCACTGCTCATTGTAACTTGTCTGATGTGTGCTAAAGTTAGCTGAATAACCAGTTGGATTGTTTGGTTTGGTTGTTCCATACATGCATAAATAACTATATTCAGTCACTTGTGAAGACAGTACGTAACTTTGTATCCTTCTACAACATGCATTATTCTCGTACTCTTGCTGTGCTGGTATTACTGTTGTACATCTGCTATGATTTTATTTCCATAGGATGGTTTGAGAATGGACACAAGTCCAAAACCATCAATAAATAAAGGAGACTTCCTGCTGCAACTTACAACTGTATTCCAACCATTTCTTTCACTAACACATCAGGTGAACATTCTACAGATTTCTTCCCTTAGATAATCCACAGCTAAATGAGTAGCTTCCATGAGTAATATCCATACAGAAATATGGTTCTCACTGTGTGTGTTTTATGAGAGAGAAAAGCTCCATCCACTGTAAAATAATAAATAAATTTGTAATCTTCTTCTAGAAAAAGGTGCAAGTTTCAGAAGCAGTAGTGTGCCTCCAAACAATGATTTATCAACAATTCACTTTACCACTAGTAGTCATTTCCTTTCCTATTCCACTCACAAATAGAGTGAGGGAAAAATGACTATCTACATGCCTCTGTACGAGCCCTAATTTCTCTTATCTTCATGGTCTGTACACAAAATGTACATTGGCAGCAGTAGAATCATCCTGCAGTCAACTTCAAATGCAGGTTCTCTGAATTTTCTCAAGAGCGTTCCACGAAAAGAATGTTGCCTTCCATCCAGGGATTTCTATTTCAGTTCCCAAAACATCTCCATCATACTTGTGTCTTGTTTGAACCTACCAGTAGTAAATCTAGCAGCCTGCCTCTGAATTTCTTCAGCATCTTCCTTTAATCCAACCTGGTGCGGATCGCAAACACTCCAGCGGTACTCAAGAATGGGTCATACTAGTGTCCTATATGTGGTCTCCTTTACTGAGAAACCACACTTTCCCAAAGTTCTCCCAATACACTGAGGTCAACACTTCACCTTTCCTATTACAGTCCTTTCGTGCTCGTTTCATTTCATATCACTTTGCAACATTAAGCCTAGATATTTAATAAGTGTGACTGTGTCAAGCAGCGTACTACTAATTCTGTATTGGAACATTATGTATTTGCTTTTCCTACTCATCTGCATTAACTTACAATTTTCTACATTCTACATTTAGAGCTAGCTGTCATTCATCACACCACCTAGAAATTTTTTCTAAATCATTTTGTTTCCTCTTACAATCACTCAACAATGTCACCTTCCTGTACCTCACACTATCTCTGGTAATGTACACTAAAGTGACAAAAGTCATGAGGTGCGTCCCAATATCATGCCCAACCTCCTTTTGCCAGCCGTAGTGCAGAAACTCAACATGGCATGGACTCCAGAAGCCATTGGATGTTCCCTGCAGAAATATTGAGCCATGCTGCCTCTGTAGTGGATCATAATTGCTAAAATGTTGCTGGTGCTGGATTCTGCACATGTACTGACCACTCAATTATGTCCCATAAATGTCAGGGCCATCTGGTGGGTCAAATCATTCGCTTCAGCTGTCTAGAATGTTCTTCAAACCAGTCACGAACTATTGTGGACCTGTGACATGGTGCATTGTCATCCATAAAAATTCCATCATTGTTAGGTTGGAAATGGTCTCCAAGTAGCTGAACATAACTATACCCAACCAATAATCAGTGCAGTTGGACCAGAGGACCCAGTCCATTCCATGTAAACACAGCCCACACAATTATGGAGCCACTACCAGCTTGCACAGTGCCTTGCTGACAACTTGGGTACCTCACTTTGTGGGGTCTGCACCACATTCAAACCCTGCCATTATCTCTCACCAACTGAAATTGGGACTTACCAGAGCAGCCCATGGTCTTCCAGTCTTCTGGGGTCCAACCGATATGGTCATGAGCCCAGGAGAGGCGCTGCAGGCAATGTCATTCTGTTAGCAAAGGCACTTGTGTCGATCATCTACTGCCATAGCTCATTAATGCCAAAAATTTTCCACAAGTTTGTCGTACATCCCACATTGATTTCTGCTGTTATATTGTGCAGTGTTGCTTGTCTGTTAACACTGACAAATCTATGTAGATGCTGCAGCTGCTCTTGGTCATTAAGTGAAGGCTGTTGGCCACTGTGTTGTCCGTGGTGAGAGGTAATGCCTGAAGTTTGGTATTCTCGGCACACTGTTGACACTGTGAATCTCAGAATATTGAATTCCCGAATTACTTCTGTAATGGAATGTCCCATGCATCTAGCTCCAACTACCATTCCGTGTTCAAAGTCTGTTAATTAATGTTGTGCAGCCATAATCACATCAGAAACCTTCCACAAGTATCACTTGAGTACAAATGACAGCTCTGCCAATGCACTGCCCTTTTATACGTTATTTTCGGGATACAGCAACCATCTGTATTATGTGCATATCGCTATCCCATGACTTTGGTCACCTCAGTGTACCATATGCCTGTATCTTCATTAAAAGTCTACAGTGTGGTACTGTGTCAAATGATTTTAGGAAATCTAAGAATATGGAATCTGCCTGTTGCCCGTAATCCATTGTTCACAGGGTATGACATGAGAAGTGGGTAAATTGAGTTTCGTGTAAGTGTTGCAATCTGAAACTATGCTGATTTGTGGACAGAAGCTTCTCTGTCTCAAGGAAATTTATTATATTGCAACTGAGAATATGTTCAGGAATTCTTCAGCAGACGGGTGTTGACAATACTGATCTGTAATTTTGTGTGTCCATTGTTTTACCATTCTTATATACAGGAGTTATCAGTGCTTGTTCCAGTCACTTGGAACTTTGCGCTGGGAAAGAGATTTGTGATAAATGCAAGTTAAGGAAGGGGCCAGTGCCACAGAGTACTTTTTGTAAAACTGAATTGAAATTCTGTCCGTACCTGGCAACTTAGTTGTTTTCAACTCTTCAGTTATTTCTCTATGCCAAGGATATTTCTGTCCCCTCCACATGGGAGTCCGTGTGACAGTCAAACAACAGTATGATTGTACAATTATCCTGGGTGAACAGTTTCTTATATGTGAAATTTAAAACTTTGGCTTTCATTTTGCTGTCTTCTACTGCCACACCAGACTGGCCAGTGAGTCACTGGATAGAAGCCTTAGACCCACTTAGTGACTTAATGAAGGACCAGAATTTTCCCAGGTTTTGATATACATTCCATGAATTGCTAAATGTCCCAGAACTTAATATTTTGCATTTCAGCCAGCTTTCGGTTCCAAGAACAATTTGAGCATGAGAAATTTCCTGGAGGACTGTACATTTGGGAACTTTGCTACAAATACTTTGACAATTTACTAATAAAATTTTGTAGTCGAAGTGTCTTTACTCTGAAAGTGGTCTGATTTTGATATCTGTATGTCGTGTACAAGTGTTCATCAGAGTACCTCAAACTATCACCCAGCCTAAAAATCCCCATGTGCATTCCACACGTACTCTTCTATCTGAGTAGCTGCTTCCTGTGTGTAGTGCCCCCTGATCTATCAAGGGGAGTCGTACGATAACCAACCCAATTATGCAGGTCCAGAAATCTGCAGTCAAGACTGTCACAGAGTCGATAGAGCCTTTGGTTTGGAGCCTCCACTCAGCTCCAAACCAAAGGATCCTGATCAACTATGGGAACAATGCTGCAAATTGCAAGCTCTGCTTGCATGCTTCATGCAGGGTCAGCAGTCTTTTCTCCAGCTGCCTGTTTAAACTGAGGATGATCTCAGAACCCAAGAAACTTGTTCTTTGGTGCCAATGTGAGCCACAACTTGCAGAGGATTACACCATACATGCTCGATAGCCATAGGCAAGGCCGCCTCCGCATCTCGGATGAGGCCCCCCCCCCTTCCTCCCCCCAGCAGACATTCTAAGTGTACATTGATTTTCTTACCGGCCCTGAACACTATTTCCCTAACAAGCTTGATAATTGGCCTCACATTGGAGCTCCCGCTAACTAGGAAAACCCTGTCCCCATGCGTCTTCTCAGACTCTGCTAAAGGAACAGCCACCTGTGCACACACAGGGTGAACAGGAGAGGTGAGACAGCCCGTTCCCCATTGGCCCTCCATCTCGGGCAACATAAACGCATACCACCTGCCACACAACGTGCTGTGAGAGCAGATCCACTGCATTGGGTGCAGTAGGAGGGGCCTCAGAAGCAGGACCCGTAGACGAAACAAGGGACACCTGAGGTGTGCTACGTTATGTGATTCGCCGGATTCCTCGCCACTGCTACATCCCAAAGCAGCAGCCAGAATACAACTGACTGTAGCCAAAAGCGCATTCAGCTCTTTGCAAACTGCGGTCAGCTCTCCTGCGTTCACACAAAGCTTGCACACATCCTACCCATCCTAGCATGGCTAACTGAAGAAGTAAACTATATAAACACAGACAGAAACGAAGATATGCAGCTTGTTACACTCCTGATGTGTCACCAATGGTACACTGATGTTTTAGTGATCCATATAGCTAGCTGTTCAGAAGAAATGACTACAATACTACAGACTCCCAGACTCAACACTTATGGTTACAAAACCTGAGATTAAACCTCTTAAACAGAAAACATGCACAAAATGTAATAAATATGCTACTAAGAAAATACAGAAAAAGCTAAATACGTAACTGGTAAAGATAACTTGCAGTGATCATGATATAACAGAAGCAAACCACGTGAAGTTCTTAGGCCTAAATCTTGACAAAAAATTTAAATTGGAAGGTACACATAGATTACTTAGCAAATAAACTGAACAACTTAGCATTTGAAATGTGTATTTTGTCATGTGCCACAAACATGGATACCAGAAAGATAGTTTATCACTGCTACTTTGAGTCAGTTATTCGTTATGGCATAATCTTCTGGGGAAATTCAGCAAATGTCACTAGGCTCCTAGTATTACAAAAGAAAGTAATTAGAAACATGTGTGTTGCAAAACAACGGGAATCCTGTCGACCACTGTTAACAAATTTAAAAGTACTATCTATCCCCTCACTTTACATATATGAGATGGTGGTGTTCCTATATAGAAATCAACATACACTAGACAATTTCCGTTTTGACCACAACTACAGCACTCGCCACAGAGATAACTTCAAACTTCCAACACATCGTTTAAAACTTTATGCCCAAATGCCAGAGTATATGGGGTTAAAAATTTTCAATAAAATAAAAGGCAGTAATATATTTAAAATGGAGACTGGTTCACTGAAAAGATTGCTCTTTACTCTACTGGTGGAAAAGTGTTGTTATTCTGTCGATGAATTCATTGAGGACAGCTTCACAATCTGAACACAGGGATTGTAATACATTTATTATTTTATGTACATGTGTAGCTGAAACTTATAAATGTAAAATATAATGTAAACTTTTGTATTTCTCTTAAAAAAGTGAAAAAAGTTTCTTTTGTAAACCTTGACATATCTCCTGTACATCAAATCAAATTATTTGAAAATTGTATGTAATGAGATGAATAAACCACATAACACATAACATATGCAGGTGTGTAACAGGTGACAGCTGGAGTCTGACTTTTCATCAGTGTTGTGGCTATACTCCCCAATGTTAATAGATAAAAATTATCCATCAATGGCAATCAAGGCTACTGATTGTAATTGTAAAACTTTGATCTAGGTTTAGCTGGAGCTTTAACTCAAGCTGTTTATTCCAGATTTATTGAGGTGATGACGGTAAATATTCAGGAACCCGAAGACAACCAGATGGTATCAGACGTCATGAGCGAAGAGTTAGTTCCTGAAAAGATTTGGTGCCTAGAACACTGTGACAACTTACTTAGAGAAAACACACCACAGCTAATTGTAGTAGTGAAGTTTGTTTTATGGAAGCAGACAACGCAACAAACATATCCCAGTTTTTTTTTTATGGAAGCAAACAACACAACAAACATACTCCACACCTTTGAAAGCAATAATTTTAAATTGTTATGATACTGGTGTGTGTAAATATGTCATTGTGTGTACACCACTACATGAGTCAGTCATATTGTTTTACTTTACTGCTACACCTGAATTGATTCTGTGCATATCTGAATAAATTTATATATATTTTCAAGTTTTAAAATCATTATTGAAACATTGTACTTATTTGATGGAATAATTTGCATTTTCAGATTGACTACAGAATAAAGGCATTCTTAGCACGCAAACGGGCTGAACTTGATGTACAGAATGTAGAAGAATATTGTCTTCATATTGGAATGAATCCAAATGTGTGTGCACGTGTTGATGCAACAGTTCATCAACACAGAAAGCGAAGGAAGAGAAAATTTGAGTGTAAGTATATACAGTGTGTCTTTATTAAAATCCTACTCCTGTATTCCACTTCTGAGTAAATTTACAGTCAGATTGTTCAGAAACAGGCTCAAATAGAAGAGTTGATGGTGTTACGATGTAGACGTTGGAACAGACTAATAATATTTCTTAGTTTTTGAGACTCATAGTTTAAAAAAAATGTGTTCGTCAACATATCAGTTGCATACATAATAATGAGAACTTCCTAGCTATTTGGTCAGGACTTTGTATCCTTTGAAGTATGTAGACTATATTGTTCCACATATTTCCCAAGGAGAAGTTAAGCTTGTCTCACCATGTTGTACGCAGCTGTATAAATTCATCAGAAGTTCAATATTTCCGCATGTAAACCCATGTCATTTTCAAGGCATGAACCGTTAAAGTCCTAAAATTACAGTAACTGTTACTTTTAAAGATATTGATGGTTTTCTATGTTATCGGTCAGCATTCCCTGGACTTATTCACAGATGATGGTGAATTGTTTGCTTGTTCAATGGATTATAAGTGCGGTTTCTCACGAATGAGTTAGTTTACATTCATAATGCCCGTTAACAGTGAAAAATATGACAACTTGCCGACCATTTTTATGATAGTCTTTTGCCTCAGTCTTTTCTACCTTTAATTGCTTTTTATACGCAGTGATCACACTTACCTATAGTCCCACACACACACACACACACACACACACACACACACACACACTTATAATACAGTTCAAATCACAGTAAATAATAATTATTGCAAGCAGTTTCAATTATCTTGTCATTAGACAATTGTTATTTTAAGAAAAACTGCACTTCATGTCTCCAGAAAGCTGTGTCAGCTGTTCTTGCCTCCTGACATCACTCAGAGTAAATCTCTATAGCAGTGGATGCAACATTGTCAAGACATGAATTAATATTTCTCTCATGACAATTGTTCAAAATTAGTTTTGATATATACTATTCCCCTCATAAAATTGACCGTATAATACAGTGTACCGTAGACAAATGAGCCTGACTGTTGTCCGCAACAATGCAGTTTGGCAATGTGGACATTGTTCGCCTGCTCTCTACCAAAGGACCTGAGGACGGCCCGAGAACCCAAGTGGCAGGCACTCAGTGCCCTTGCCTCGATAGCCGCTGGCAAGTTCTCCTCCATGTCATGAACGAGAACGCCCCCACCCCACCCCACCCCCAGCATATTGAGTGTACACTGGCATTCTTTCCTACCCTGCCTGCTATTTCTCTGATGGGATCAATTCCATACGTAATGTTGGAGCTCCCAATGACTAGCGTATGTGCCCTCTGCTCTTTTCTGACTGGGCACGAAAATTGGCCACTGGCTCAACAGGAGAGGTAAGCACTGCAAAGGCTTCTTCCTCCTCCGCTGGCCGTCCAGCTCGACCCAGGAGGCTAATGCTGGCTCAGAAGTATTATTAATAGTGGGTAGCACCTCGTGCCTGTAGCTAAGGTGAAAGGGGCCAGCCAAGCAGCCTGTTCCCTCTATCACTTTCCGTCCAGTGACACGTGAACCCATCACTGTCCACTACTTACTCTTGAGTGAAGATGCACTGGTCACTCAACACGTGTGCGCTGATGCTGTTGCAACTTTCCGCAAGTACCAGAAGCCAATGCAGATTCTAGCTGTTTGTGGACAGCAGTCAGTTCTCACAACCACCACTGTTCCTATCCGTATTGTATGTGTAAAAAAAACTGAATAAGATCTCAAAAAATAGAAACAAAACTTGCACGAGTAATTAAAAAAGTACAAACAGCCCTTTGAAAAATAGAAAATTACCTGACTGTGGTGCTACTGAGGTAGGTATGATTGCAAAATATAAATGATGAGAATAAACAAACACTAAAATCTGCTCTGCAGAGTTCTCAGCATAGGCCAAGATCGCAAGAGCCACAAACTCAGGTCAAAAACTGCCTACCTGCATGATAAGTAATACATTTTCTCTATCAAAGAGATTTTAAGCTGACAGATTTTGAAAATCGGTGAAGTTCAAAATGGTTCAAATGGCTCTGAGCACTATGGGACTTAACATCTATGGTCATCAGTCCCCTAGAACTTAGAACTACTTAAACCTAACTAACCTAAGGACATTACACAACACCCAGTCATCACGAGGCAGAGAAAATCCCTGACCCCGCCGGGAATCGAACCCGGGAACCCGGGCGTGGGAAGCGAGAACACTACTGCACGACCACGAGCTGCGGACAATCGGTGAAGTGACACGTGTCCTAAGAATGTAACTAGATTCACACTTTCGTGTGAACCTGAGATTTTCATAGTTAGATTTTTAATTTTAAAATGATTTTATCAGGATAGCAATTGTGGAAAAAAGTAAAACAAATCAGTATCAGAACATATTTATTCTCCTGACAATGAAAAACACGAAATGTTGTACACAAGTTTTCAACATAACATTTGAAGAGGGCATTGACGTACCACATGCCAATGTTTTCTACATCCTGTGAAATTTTCTGGGGCATGTATTTCCTGCTATGTATAAATTATGGAAATACCAACAGAATTACGGAGATGTGTAGTAATGTTTCAAAACAATGTCTAACATTATAAGAAAACACAGTTAGTTGCCTCAGTTATTGTGGTGTCACCGCCAGACACCACACTTGCTAGGTGGTAGCTTTTAAATCGGCCGCGGTCCGCTAGTATACGACGGACCCGCGTGTCGCCACTGTCAGTAATTGCAGACCGAGCGCCACCACACGGCAGGTCTAGAGAGACGTACTAGCACTCGCCCAGTTGTACAGCCGACGTTGCTAGCCATGGTTCACTGAGAATTACGCTCTCATTTGCCGAGACGATAGTTAGCATAGCCTTCAGCTACAGTTGCTACGACCTAGCAAGGCGCCGTATTCAGTTGCTATAATATTTCTGTATCATCAAGAGCAATGTTCTGCCAATGTGGATTAAAGTTCAGTATTCCAGAAGCTACGTACTTTTTCTTTATAGCATTCATTACGTATCCTGTTTCAGACCTCATGCCAGCCTGAGTGAGCTTATAGCGTGCATTTTGGCCTCCTCTAAAAACAGTGTTGGCAATTCTGCCGACACTTCAGTTATTCTTGGAATGGAGGAGATAGAGAACAAATTTGCTTTTTGTGTAGCAAATGCATTGTACCACCTGTAAACCTCTTGCCACCCCATTTGATCGCTCACAGCTTTCTATATATCCACCACATGGTTCGCAATATTTTTCTCTCAGTTCTGAAAGGAGCTCACAACATGCTGGCACTAGATAGATATGAAATACGAACGTTCCAACACTCAAAACTGATTGTTACATTAGTGGGACAGATATATCAACCATGAAAGGGTTAAAATACAAATAAATGTCAGTACTGAAAATTGATTATCAACAGTTACTTTTGACTGGAAACACAAAAGCTATGACAGGAAACAAATACACAAACTCTAAAGCACTGATCTGAACTACAGAGTGACAATTATTGAAGTACATAAAAAGACATAAATTGTTTACATACTACGGTGTGCACACAATTTATTTAAAATCTAAATATCACTACAGATATTTGGATTTAGATTATGACATTTTCAATATGTCTCTAATCATTGGCAATGATGTGAATAGTAAAATTCTGCATAGCCCACTGAAGTGTCAGAACATCGATGCTGTCGATGACCTGAACTGCTGTTTTCAGCTCAGCAATGTTTTTGGGGTTATTACTGTACGCCTTGTCTTTAATATAGCTCCACCAAAAGGAGTTGCATGCGTTCAGATTCGGAGAAAACGACGGCCAATCGAGGCCCGTGCCAGTGGCCTCTGGGTATGCCGGAGCCATAATGCGATCCCCAAAGTGCTCCTACAGGACAGCAAAAACTCCCCTGCTTCAATGAGGTTGAGTTCCATCTCGCATGAACCACATCTTGTCAAAATCAGAGTCAGTTTGGATAATAGGTATAAAATCATCTTCCAAAACTTGCATGTACCGATTGGTAGTCACTGTGCCATCAAGGAATATTGCGCTGATTATTCCATGACTAGACATTGCCCACCAGTCACCCACCCATTGAGAGTGAAGAAACTTCTCGATCGCGAAATGTGGATTTTCAGTCCCCCAAATGCACCAATTTTCCTTACTGATGAGCCCATCCAAATGAATGTGGGCTTTGTCGCTAAACAAAACCATACCATGCGCATACTAATTCTCATCAAGCCCCACAGCCAACTGTACAATTTGAATGTCCTAACACAAACCATTCAGTTAAACGTAGTCACGTGAAGTGGTGCTTCAGGCAGCAGGTTGCTACCCAAGAAAGTTGCCTTTACACAGAGATATGCACTCAGATTTATCTGAAAAACTTAATCAGTTAGTAAACTCTAGTCTACTCTGAAGTATGTTAGAATACCACTAAACGAAATGATCTGTACATACAATCGATAAGCTGCTGCTGATCTCTGCTCTGGTAGGAGGCTGGAGCCCTAGGAAGCTGTAAGGAAGTGGTTGAAATTTAATTAGTGTATGTCCTTAGGAATAGAGATAAAGGATTTTGCTTAATTTCAGTGAGCTCTTTCCCTTCTCAAAAAACAAAAGCAGAAGGACAAAAGTAATTCTTGCTACCTCGCCCATTGGTTATTGATTAGTAACTTTCCTTTTCATAATATTGTTACATTACATCCTCAATTTTCCCCCGTTAGATTTTTACGTTTACTTTCATGCTACGTCATTTGCAAAATGCTTGCCTGCCAAGAAATCTCAGTCTTCTCTCTTGTAGTAAGAATTACACACTGTAGGCACATAGAATTGTCAAATGACCTGTGTATTAGAACTTTTGTATGGATTGCAGGCTTTTTATTGAGGACTCATGATGTTACCTAATAGTTTTTTTACGCCGCTTCTTTAACACAAGTGCTAATCATGTTAAAAACAGTGAATCACTCTTAATTATGCAAATGTGTTCTCCTTTTTATTGTTCCCTTTTCCTTTTACTGCACAAGGTTTATTCATCATTTTGGAAAGATAAATAATGCACTTATTGGTTACCTAACAAACTAATAACTAAATAATTCACTAATTATGTAAATAAAACAGAACTGGTCCCGAACTAACCCACTAACTAAACAATTCACTAAATATATAAATAAAACTGAACTGGTGCTAAAAACTAAATTAAACTAAGAAAAGAAACATTAAAAAAAGGCTTGATGTAAAACATCTCACATGGAAAACACCACTGCACTGCTCTGCTCTGCTCTTCAGGAAACTATTTCTTAGTGTGACTGCCCACCAGTTGTAATGAATGTTCTCCCATGGAAGGGCACTTTCCTCACCGTGAACACTTCTGACTTTGGTTTACTGTCAGAAATAGGCACAGGGTGCTTACACTTTTCTAGGTGAGATGAAAATTTTTACAGTTTGTCCAGTGTCTTTATTTGACAGTGTCTGTATAGTTTGATGCAAATGCCCTTTAGACATGCATGCGTGCCTGAAAGAACAGACACTGCTGAGGATTTACAGCCATATTAAATTATGAAATGTATTTCAAATGGCAAATATGGTATTTCAGCAGCTGTATGGTATACTGGCACATGAAAGTTTGTGCCAGACCAGGACTTCAACCCGGATTTCCCACTTATTGTGAGCAGTCACCTTAATCACTTTGGCTATCTGTGTATGCCTCCGGGCTGATAGAAATTTACATGTCTCATAGTGTCTATATGTGATTTTTACATAGGGAGAGTGTATGTTTCTCTTGTCAGTTTGCCTTACTTTGTCAGGTTTGAATCCTGGTCCAGCACAAATTTTTGTGTGTCTTTAGTAAACCATACAACTGAAGTAATGTCATATTCACAGTTTACGAATATATTTAATAATTTACTACAGCTGTAGACTGACAGTAGTATCAGTAATGTTATTGCTCATCCATATTTTGTTCATGTATCTGGGGGGGGGGGGGGGATAAAATAAAAAACCATTTATACCTTCATGCATGTCCTTTGGACATGAATGCATGTCTCAAGGACATTTGCAGCCAACTATACAGACACTGTCAAATACAGACACTGTGCTAACTGTTTTTCATGCCAAAGCAAGGCAAACTGACAAGAAAAACACTGTTTGTAACATTTATTAGTATCGAGTCTTCCCTCCTCAGCATCAAATATAACATACATTTTGTTCTTCCTTTTGCACCACAGAGAGGGAGGAAATAATTTTCATAGTCAAGTAATTGCTGTTTTGTGCATTATTGTAATTTCAGTGTAGTTAAGAACAGCAGTTTTATGCTTCATTCGGAAAACAAATCAGTCTAAAGCTATGATTTACAGTTGTATGTCAGCTCCATACAAGTGATTGTAAAATGTTCGTTTATTCATATTATAGTAATACTCTGTAATTTGTGTGCAAAATTGAATCCTTAATGTAAAACTAACTTAAAGAAAAAGTGTCACATGTTTATAGCAAAAGTATATCAAAAGAGAGGAAATTGTAGTCTGTTGTTTTCAAAATAATATTTTCAAGTAGAAGTTTCAATGTATTGCTCAACTTCTCTTAGCCGGGTCAGATGTGGAAGCATAAATTCAAAAAAGACTACAGTTTTTACTTCATAAATTTTCAGAGTATGATGTTTCATCAATATGTGGAACTCAAGTTTCCTCCATGGTAAAGTCTGATGTTTTTAAGGGTTAACATTTTTTCAGTGCTCTAAAATGGTTTGGTTCCATAAGTGGTGACATTTTCAGTTTGATGGTATATGACATTCCCCACTGCTCAAACAGTGTCTGGAAGAAATACAGCCCACAAGAAAATAAATTGTTGATGTGTTGTAAATAATGGAAGGAGTAAAGTGAATGCATAGGTGAAGTGTTGAATGGTTGATAGGCACGTAAACAAGTTTGAAATCATCACTAAGCTTTTGATTGATGTCCTTACTTGAAGTAAACAGTCTAACAAAACACACACAAACTCATGTGCACGCATTGTTTAGCTTTTGGATGACATGCTTCTACAGAGATAACCAGTACAAAATATACAAGTCATACTCATATACTTGCATGGCTACATTGATCTGGCTAACCACATTATGGATTGGGGGGGGGGGGGGGTTGGAGGGAAGGGTGGCTCACATCTGACGTTTTGGAGGGAGAGTTAACAAGTGCACAGGGTAGTGATGTGCCACTAGTGACCTAATTCTGGTGCAAGTAGGGAGAGATGAAAGAGATGCACACATGGAGGAGTGAACTAGGAGCAGGAAATAGAACAGAGGAAGAGGGGGAAAGTGGGGAGGAGGGTTTGAGAGTAGAATGCCTGAAGTGGGGATCTTGAGAACTGGGATGTGTGACAAAGGAAGCTGGGATAATTTTAATGCCCCTCTTTGTTTTGTCATCTGCCTCCTTAAAATTCATTTTTCCATTTTGACTTAATTAACATTAACATTTGTGAGTATAACCTATATTTTCATAAAAGAGAAAAATTGGCCCTCAGTTTTAAAGATTATAACAACAGATCTAATTTTGTGCTTATTTTTATGTATGTAATTGATTTTCTAATTTATTTTGACTATTCCTAGTTAGTATCCTTTTTTTATAGGGAAAAATCAGTAATTGTTTCGTAACTTAAATTCTATTGTTGACATATAAACAAATATAAGTTCTGTAATAATTGTAAACGTTTGGAAGATGAAGTACTAGTCATCTTAAAGTATCTATTTAGCTCTATTCAAAAACATATTAACAAAACCAGCCCTTCATTAATTCCAAAGTAATTAACAGTTTTGTCAAAAGTATTTTTTGCATAACGAAATATGTTAATTTCACAATTTAAACAAATAATTCAGCTTAACCGTAGTAGTAGAAGAAACTGCTAAAAAAAACCAATTTTTTGATGTATTCACTTAATTTAATGAGTTAAGTTTTAATTGTAATTTCTGTAAATTTAACTTCAAACGATGTGTAGTTTCAGCACCTATTATTTTGATGATATATAAGGGCCCAATTTTTGGTCACAAGACAGTCAGTCCACTGCCAAGTTTCAGACGAGTAACCTGTGCTGGTTAGAACAACAACAATGCTTCATATTAACTGTGGAATAAGTGTTAAACAATTAGGCTGAGTGTAAAACCAGTGACAGTGTCTGTTCTATACGTACCTGTGTACTCTTCAAGAACTGTGAACGTTGTGGTTAGGCTTATACTGCTCGTAGATGTTCAACAGGAAACTGTTGAAGCAGTATGTGGAGTTTCGCCTGCAAACAATTAATGATGCTTATGGAAAGTTTAAACAGTAGTGCACTGGCCATACATCTATAACTGTGTATTATTAGGGGGTTGTGAACAGTGAATTTAAAGTACTGAAAAATGTAACTGTGCATCTGTTGGCTACATCATTTATAGTAGTCAGTGTCGGAATCCACAACCCATTTTTCAGCCAGTGTAGCAACGCAATAAGTTGACATTGAGGACAATCACCAAACAAATGAAATAATATAAAGCAGGTGGAACTGCCACAGATGGTGATAGATGTAGAACAAGGGCTTGTGTAGATTGAGACCAAAATACATTAAGTGTATTCACAATTGAGATAATGGACAAACATAGCTGTAGAATGGACTGATGACAACGAAAATTTGTGCCAGGCAAGGACTCAAACCTGGATTTCCCACTTATCGCGAGTGGTCGCCTTACCATTTGTCTATTTGTGCACGACTTATAGCCATACCCAAACTTCCATGTGTCATCAATCATGCTTCTACAGCCTACTCGTGCATTCATTATGTATATTCCTGTACAGGTGAGTCATTTTATTTGAAATTTAGTTGCCCGGTGTCGGCAGATAAATATGATATTGCTGTGTCTGTGTTGTTCTGAATTACAATGCAAAGTTCTTTTGGACATGCATGCATGGCCAAAGGAACTGGCACTGTGGTGACTAAAACTGTTATGAAGTACAGTATATGTATTCACAGTCATGAATATGGATAATTTTGTGTCATAATTCAGAATAACATGGGTGCTGCAATACTGTATCAGGACAAAATTGTGGGATTGGAGGTTGTGTTGTAAGGACAATTTTCATATGTTTACAGTTGAGTCGGCGTAAGTTGATCCCTGGCAGTTACAGTTACCTCAGCCAATAATGTAATGCTATTTTGTAAACATCTCTATGTCAGTGCGTCAGTGTTGTCACAGCTTTGTAGATGGCAACTGTTTTCACCTGCAGCCATTAGCGTTTCACAGTTGAAAGCTGGCAACAGTGCTGCAAGATGTCAGGGGTCTTCTTAAGTTGCCTCAAGTATAGTTCAGAGAAGTTGCTATTGTTTGGTGGGGAGGGGAGATCCAGGTGGAAAGGGCTGTGAAGCAGCCATTGAAGTTGAGCATGTTGTGATCAGCAGCATATTCACCATTGGTTTGTCTACTCTACTCTTGTCTGCAGTTTGGTGGGGGTCATTTGTTGTGGTAGTCATTTGTTGTGGTAGTCATTTGTTGTGGTAGTCATTTGTTGTGGTAGTCATTTGTTGTGGTAGTCATTTGTTGTGGTAGTCATTTGTTGTGGTAGTCATTTGTTGTGGGTCATGCCATTGTAATAGTCTTTGCTGAAGTTACAGTAGAACAGATATTTGATATTCCTAATCTCACAGATGGCCTTAGCTCTGTTAGGATTGGATATGCCTGTGGTAGGACAGGATTCTCAAAAGGCTTTACCTCCAATAGGGCGGGATATACCTGTGACATGACTGGAATAGAATGTGCTTGGTGGATGCATAAGACAGGTTTTGCACCTGAATCTTCCACAGGGGTATGACTCATGTGGTAATTACCCACATGAGATAGAAATGCAGGAAATATTTAGGGGTCTAATTAAATTAACCAAATGAAATTTCTGAAAAATTACACAGAAAGGAGAAGGGCAGAAGAAAGAGAAGCATGGAATTACGAAGATATGAATTACTACACAATTCTGCTGATTTTTGCAGTGACTGGTAATTCAGAGATAGTTGAAACAGTGCAGATATTTTGTAATACACAATCTTTTCTTAAGCTGGGTTTTTCCAGTGTTTAGTTCCAAACTTTACACAATAATATACATTAAAGTCATTAAATGTGACTCTATTACTGAATATGATTTACAAAGATGTCCATGATCCTTTGGAAAATTAAGATGGTGTTGGTCTTACAGCACCACACTTTAAAAATGCAACTGTCATAAGTGAAAATGAAGAATACAGAAAGGATGTTTTGGAACTACAATTTGTTTCAAATTCGTCCTTTTTATAATCCATCACATCTGCACCTGTAGCTGAGTCTCTAACAAATGCCTGTTTGTTGATGGTGATCTGTCTGTCAGATGGGGATTTTAAGGTCAGCAGTCACTTGGTGCTATTCGAGAGGAGTAGGCCATGTGCTGGCACTGTATTTCACCCTCTCAGGCCAGGGAAAGCCAAAGGCAAACCCTTCCAGTAGGACATTGCAAAGCACGGTGATGCAGGACTGTTGCTCTTGCTTCCCTGAACTCATTTCTTGAGTATGGGACCACTTTAGCTTTGATAATCCGTCATCATCTTACCAGGTTGTTTTTTTTCCTAAAATAGCTTTGATACACCTTCAGTCACAAATTATCGTTATTTTTTTGTGGCTGTGCTGTTTTCTTTGGATCATAAAGGGTACACAGTTTTATGATATTATCTCATTAGCTATGTTTATCATTTCTCTGAACTCTGCTGAATTCCTCCTCTACCACCTCATTGTCAAAGTCATTACCATCATCAGAGATCTTGGAATATGCCATTATTCATATTTGTTCATCTCTTGCCAATGTTTTTGAGAACCTCGATGTTCCAAATATTTTGATGTTTTCTGTATTGTAATCAGTAATAATTCACTAGTGTCAGGTCATTAAATTGTCGATGTGTTGTTTCAGATCTTGAAAATCAAGAAAGTTTATGGATGAGTCATATCTTTTTTTGTGACATACACAAATCAGTCATTTTCATCAATTGTACGACAGTGTGCATCACAATTGCTCATTCAACTCCAGGAGGGTAGGACACCTCTCTGATACTGTGATTATTCATTCAACAACCATATTACGTGCATATCTTACTCCCAGTTACACATCTTTTGTCAAGGTCCAGACTTGATGTTAGTTGTCTGCATTTGTCATTCTGTCTTTAGTTACCACCAAATGGATTTGTTTCTTGTAGACTGCTTGGATAGGCATTAATTGCTTGTCTCCTTGTGCTCAACTCTATAAGTGGAAATTATTTTCATACTGTTAAGAGATGATGAGTTGTTGTGAATGTTGTGAAGTAGCTCAGTTTGTTAATGCTTAAGCCATTCATTTTCACAAATTATTGACTTAAGGATTTATTAAAATATGGACATTCTGTACATCTGTCAGTTGATCTTTGGTTCAGTTTCAAACATATTCATAAAGCCTTAATGCTTGTGGGAGGATTTGGGTCTTGGCACTACACTAATTTATTGTTTACACTTGTTTTCTCAGTTGCACCACAGCCTGAAGAAAAAGAGGAAGCTACACAATTGATGCCTAAGGATGCATCCCAAGAGAAACTTCATCTATCTGTTGCTCATCCCATCCTAGAAGAGCGAATTGCTAATGCTGAGGTACACTTAAAATTGGGGAAACCAGTTCCTAAAGATATTTATAGCCGTCTTAAAAGAATTGAAGATAGAATTCTGCAACTTGAGGGAATTTCTCCAGAATACAGCTATGTAAGTTCACTTATTGTACAACTCTTGTGTATGTTGTGTGCTACTGTTCTGTTGAATCATTCTTAGTAATGATGTTTGTTGGCAGGATGCAACATTTAATTTACATCTTCCAAGGCCTCTGCCCAAGATAAAAAGGGTATGTATCCTGCAGCATTATTCCATGATGTACCTTTTTCAGAGTGAAGTCTGTGTTTATTTTGTTGCACTACATCAGTCATATTCTATAAAAACTGCAGTGAGTGATGTGGAGAGAAGTCAAGGATGTATTTTTATTTAAGTGCAATACAAATGACTTCACATTATGAAATTTTATTGTATAGCAGTGTTATAAATAATTACAAAAAATTAAACATTAACTTTAAGAATTTGTGAAGATACTCTACACACACACACACACACACACACACACACACACACACACACACTGCTCTTACCTTCAATGCAGAATGAGAATAAGAAAATAGTGAAATAGTGAAATGATGTCTATTGGAATCAAAAATATAATTTAAGGTAAGAAGCAAGAAGAATGGTGATACAGGAATTGGTGGCAGGAGTGGTGGGAAAGGGGTTGGAAGTTGTTATTCTCACCTGTTCAAGTTGGGGAATCTAATGGTTGGGAGCTAAGGGAGGGGGAAAGTCAAGGTGGCATAGGCTGTGGAGGTCACCTCACAGAATCTCGACAATGAAACTTCCTTTGTGGAACTTGTTTACAAAGAAGTTGGTCAGTCAGCAAGTCTTTACTTTTGCCTAACCTCCACATTTGTGTAAACAAGCTGGTCAGTGAGTATTCACTTTTGCATAATCTCCACATTCACTTACAAAGCCTGAGAAGGAATAGCTCTGTCTGTGCTTGATGTATGCAGAATGGCAGGAAGTAACAGGTTCACATTCTTGCAGTAAGGAAAGACAACACATTCTAGTATGTATGCATACATAAGCTGTATAACTTTGTGTGTTGCTGTGGACAAGAACAATGTGCACTGAGGCCCTGCATTTACCAGATATTGTATGACAGTATACTTATTGACTTTTGACTTGTGTTTAGTAGTGAGGTAACTGATTGTATATTTGCTACTGGACTTAATAAATTTTGTTGATACTGACAACAGTTACATCTAGCTGTGAACTTTGATACGGGACCTACCTGTTACCAGTGTAATGTTTCAGAACTCCGCCTTCACTGCAAACAACAAATGCAGTGCACAACACCCGCTGAAGTCTACATTACCTGCAATCTCTACCTGAGATGTAAGGCTTAGCAACGTATTACAAGTCGGTTGCCAATATTCGTGAGATTTCCATAGAAGTGAATTCATTTTGTTGACCTCCACCTACATAAGGAAAAATGGCTGTCATGGTAAAATAAGTTAGAGCTCACAAAAAAGACCAGTGCTAGAGAAATAGTCTGAAAGTGTTTGTATGAACCATTTGCCAAACACTTTCCTGTGAATTGCAGAGAAATCATGTACTTGTAGACGTAGAACTGACTTCCTATTCCGAATATCATTAGTGGACACACTTTCCCCAGAGGCAAGAATTTCAGCACATCGTTTTCTTGATTACTTGAAAGAGAAATGGCTCCTTCACTGGTAAGTGCGACTAACACACTCTCCGCTACACACTGCTTTGGGTTTTATGCAGTTAAAAGAGAGCTTACAATACTCATTAGAAGCCAGTACCTGAGTATGAATTCTGTTATCTGTTATAACTTTCTTGCACGCTATGTGCTTCTTTAGTGAATACGGTAGTGAGGAACAGATATTGTTAATGAACAGAGAATTCCGATATTAATTTATTCTAGATCTAGTATCCAATAGTACAAAAACACATAACTTTGTTGCTGTAGTTGCAGCACCAGTTGCCAACAGTAGCTTTAAATATTGAAACATATGCAGATGCAAAAGATTTATAAATCTGTCACTCTTTAATACAGTGTCTATTTAGAAGTGTTGAGCCCTGGTCACTGTGAAAGTCTCTAAATGTTACTCAACTGGCAAACACAAAATGGGGTTAGTGTATAAATGTTCAAACTTAAGTACACCTGCCACTAGAGCACCAGAGAGGGGGAATACTTGCATCTTGTTGGCAGTGGCGTAATCATTCGTGGCAGCTCCCTCGTGCTTCAGTGGCGACTGTAGGAAACAGTGTCATAACTAATGGCACGCATATTTGAAAGTGTGGCCGACTGGATAGTGGCCAATACTGCACCCCTGCCCACCCAATTTGGAAGGCACAGGGGGCGGGGGGGGGGGGGGGGGGAGGCCTATACTGTGGATAGTGATGAAGCTGGTTGTTTGGATGGGGACAGAGCAGACCAACCTGCGTCCCGACATTGTGTCTTGTTGCGAGCGCCAGGGAAACTGCCCCAGAAGATCAGCTGCAGGACACTTCTGAAGGCACAGGTACATCTACATCCATACTCCGCAAGCCACCTGACGGTGTGTGGCGGAGGGTACCCTGAGTACATCTATCAGTTCTCCCTTCTATTCCAGTCTCGTATTGTTCGTGGAAAGAAGGATTGTTGGTATGCTTCTGTGTGGGCTCTAATCTCTCTGATTTTATCCTCATGGTCTCTTCGCAAGATATACCTAGGAGGGAGCAATATACTGCTTGATTCTTCGGTGAAGGTATGTTCTCGAAACTTTAACGAAAGCCCATACCGAGCTACTTCAGCTTTACGCTTGTCATCCTCTGTTTCAATGCCATCATCATCCCGGAGTGTCTGGATATGCTGTTTCGAGCCACTTACTGATTTAACGTAAGACCAGAACTTCCTAGGATTTTCTGTCAAGTCGGTACATAGAATTTTACTTGTCTCAATCCCTTCTCAATCACTGCTTCTCTTCCATGCTCCTTGTCTTTTATAACTGCCATCTTGTTTCTGTACAAGTAAAAATAGCCTTTTGCTCCCTGTATTTTACTACTGTGACCTTCAAAATTTCAAATGGAGTATTCCAGTCAACATTGTCAAAAGCTTTCTTGAAGTCTACAGATGGTATAAATGTAGGTTTGCCTTTTCTCAATGTAACTTCTAAGAGAAGTCATATGGTCTTGCCTTGTGTGATCCCTACATTTCTCCAGAATCCAAACTGATCGTCCCCAAGGTCATCTTCTACCAGTTTTTCCATTCTTCTGTAAATTATTTGTGTTAGTACTTTTCAGCAGTGCCTTATTAAACAGATAGTTCAGTAATGTTCACTCCAGTCAGCACCTGCTTTCTTTGGAATTATTACATTCTTCTTGTGGGTATTTCGTCTGCCTCATAAATGTTGAACACCAGATGGAATAGTTTTGTAATGGGTGCCTCTCCTGACAATATCATTAGTTGTCATAGAATGTTGCCTACTCCAAGGGCCTTGTTTCAGCTTAGGTCTTTCAGTACTCTGACGAATTCTTGTTACAGTATCATATCTCCCATCTCATCTATGTCTTCTTCCCTTTCTGTAATATTGCCATCAAGGTCATATTTGTTGTATAGACCCTCTATGTACTCTATCCACCTTTCAGCTTTCCCTTCTTTGTTTAGTACTGGTTTTCCATCCAAGCTCTTGATATTCGTACAGGTAGTTCTCTTTTCTCCAGAGGTCTCTTTAAATTTTCCTATAGGTGGTATCTAGTGTATCTTCTCCATAGTAAAATATACTTCTAAATCGTTACATTTGCCCTCTAGCCATTCCTGCTTACCCATTCTCCAGTTCCTGTCTATCTCATTTTTTTTTGACATTTATATTCCCTTTCACCTGCTTTATTTGCTGCATTTTTATATTTTCTCCTTTTGATCTTTTTACCTACTTGATTGTCTGCTGCTTTCCCTACTTCATCTCTCATAGCTACCCATTTGTCTTAGAGTGTATTCCTTTCCCCTGTTCTAGTCAATTGCTGCCTAATGCTCCCTCTGAAACTCTCAATCACCTCTCACTCTTTCAACTTATCCAGATCCCGTCTCCTTAATTTTTGTAGTTTCTTCAGTTTTAATCTACAGTTCATAACCAATAAATTGTGGTCACAGTCCACATCCACCCCTGGAAATGTCTTACAATTTAAAATCTGGTTCCAAAATATCTGTCTTACTATTATATAATCAATCTGAAACCTTCTGGTATCTCTAGGTCTCATCCACGTATAAAGCTTCCTTCATGTTTTGTAAACCAAGTGTTAGCAATTATATTATGCTCTGTGCAAGTTTTTGCCAAGTGGCTTCCTCTTTCAATCCTTTTCTCCAGTCTATACTTGTCTACGATTTTTCCTTCACATCCTTTTCCTACTGTCAAATTCCAGTCCCTCATCAAATTTAAGTTTTCCTCTGCCTTAACTATTGGAATAATTCCTTTTATCTCATCATACATTTCTTCAATCTCTTCATTATGTGTGGAGCTAGTTGGCAGATAAACTTCTATTACTATAGTGAGTATGGGCTTGTAGTGTCTGTTTTGGCACAATAATGCGTTCACTATATTCTTCATAGAAGCTTACCTACATTCCTGTTTTCTTATTCATTATTAGACCTACTTCTTCATTGCCCCTATTTGATTTTGTATTTACAGTCATGTATTCACCTGACCAGTAGTCCAGTTCCTCCTGCCACCCAACTTCACTAATTCCCACTATATCTAACTTCAACCTATCCATTTCCCTTTTAAATTTTCTAACCAACCTGCCTGATTAAGGGATCTAACATTCCACACTCTGACCGATAGAACACGAGTTTTGTTTCTCATGATGATGACATCCTCCTGATTAGTCCCAACCTGGAGATCCAAATGGGGGACTATTTTACCTCTGGAAAATTTTACACAAGAGAATGCCATCACCTCGGGGAGAAATTACGGCAGTAGTTTCCCCTTTATTTCAGCCTTTCCTAGTACCAGCACAGCAAGGCCATTTTGGTTGATGTTACAAGGCGATATCAGTCAATCATCTAGACTGTTGACCCTGCAACTACTGAAAAAGCTGTTGCCCCTTTTCAGGAACCACAAGTTTGTCTGGCCTCTCAACCCCTCCGGTGTGGTTGCAGTTGTAAGGTCCATTGTTCACAGGAGGGAAACATAGAAAGTAGATATAGGGGCATTGTATCAAGTAATATTTTGTGCGTGTTAGAGCCATTAATTAGACACTGGTGAATTACGTATTTCACATTGTTTTATACATAGGAGCCCGGTGTGCATGTGGGGAGGGAATGCAGCATATGTGGTTCCAGTTAGCGTGTATAATTTTCTCACCAGTGAGGGGGTTTTGGCAAAAGGGTTGCCAATTTGGATGTTAAAGATGAGAATGATTTGCTCATGTCAAATATGGACCTCTGCCATAAGCAAACCATCAATATATGTATCTGCTTTATGTGAGAAAGTACAGCATCTGAATGGAGAAGATAGGGTAGCTATGGAGGAGTTGTTGGTAAAGTTTGCAGACTTGTTCAATCCTAATGGACCATTGCTGGTGACACCAATTACTCAACACAGAATCCCGCAATTGGGGGACAAATCTCTGGTTTATAGGAAATCATATAGAATACCTCATCATTTACAACCAATAATGGAGGAGTTTGTCAGTCAACAGTTGTATTATAGCATTAAGAAGAAATTAATAGTCCCTGGGACCTGTTGTCACCATGCCTAAGAAGTCAGTGGATGGGACAAAGAGGCGAAAGTTCTGTTGCAACTACCATTCAAAAAAATGTGTGTGAAACCTTATGGGACTTAACTGCTGAGGTCATCAGTCCCTAAATTTACACACTACTTAACCTAAATTATCCTAAGGACAAACACACACACCCATGCCCGAGGGAGGACTCGAACCTCCGTCAGGGTCAGCCGCACAGTCCATGACTGCAGCGCCTTAGACTGCTCGGCTAATCCCGCGCGGCTAACTATCATTATTTAAGCGGTGGAACAATTACAGATGAAATCCTATACTGAATATAGTAGAAACATCAGATAACTTGGGACAGTACACGTATTTTTCAGTGTTCTTGTAGAAACAGTAAACAGCCGATCAGTTGCAAAATGGGTTTCTTAAAAACTCATTTACCATAGTTTCAACACTTACAAAAATGCCTTCTTCAGAAGGAAATGTTGACAACTGGATCACATGTTGTGGCAGAAGTACGTTAAAATATAGCTGAAAAGCACCAGTCAAATATAAAATTTCAGCTTCGTCATAAATTAAAACATGCACAACATGGTTGTAGTCATTTGGTGTTCCCTCCCCAATGTACAGCTATTGTAATAGTGCAGTTGTAAACTTCATTGGGGTTTCATTTGCTTTCTCTTAAAGTAGTTCTGCTGCTGTGCTGCAAAATGGAAGTTTCATTTTTAGAGTAATACAAACAGTAACTTTAATAGTAATCATTATCATGTGTAAAACATGCATATTGCATATTTTTAAAATTGTTGTTGGATGCTACTACTGGATATCATTGTTGTGAGTTAAATATCAGGGGAATATGGCTTTGAAAGAGCATAATGGTCACCTCTTCTGAGAAAACACACATACTCTCTCGTGTACCTACTCTTATCGCTGTATTACATTGTAACAAACCAATGTTTAAATTTTGTGACACACATTATTATTTTTTCACCATTATTTTACCAAATTTTGCTTATTATCAATTGTTATTTCTTTTTCAGAGATGTACTATTGATGAGCTAGATGCTAAAATAGCAGAGCTCCAAAAGAAGTTTGAAAAGAAACCTGAAACTTCAAGCCAGAAAGAGATAGTGAAATGATATTAAATGGAAATAACAAATTGTGCTGGTTTTTATCTCAAACTTTTTGTAGAACAACTTTGTTTTTGTGTTGAAAGGAAAAAGGAATGTGAATTTACGAGCAGTCAAGTACAAACAATATTGATAATGTTGGAGTGTTTCTGATATTGTCTGCAACAGTCTTGAAGTCCATGTCTGTTTGAATTGAAAATATGAAAATGTATTGGAAAAAAATAGAAAATTGGCTCTGGTTGTTTGCAAAAGATGGAGCACTTTCAAATCGTAAACAAAGATATTATGATGAATGTAAATGGTTTGAAATTTACTATGAAAAACTCAAAATGATCTCTGTGGGAATAACAGGCTGTCCACAGAGTATGTTCAGATGACAGGTTGTAATAAATCATGTGACATGGAGATATGAAATAAATAGAGAATGGGTGTAAAGATATGGAAGAAGACCAAGTGAGGAACATCAAGGGTAAGGGAAGAGGAAGAAAAGGCAGGATACAGAGATAAATAAATTGTAGCTGTGGAATAATATTGCAGGCACGGTGATCTGAAATTGTATACACCAGGAGAAGTGTTGGATCTTGACATTCGGGTGTATTGTAAATAATTAGTTAGTTTCATTTTGCTTCTTCATTCCATTGTATTGAAACATTTGTCTAGCTGTTTTGATAATAATCCATAGCAGTCTTTGATAAGGGGCTGTTTCGAAATTATTTTAATAGGAAGTTAATTCCAACTTTTTTCCTTTCTTGACATAGAAATTTGGGCACATGAACTATCAGACATTTTTCTATGTTCTTTCAGTCTCTCTCTTCATAGCTTATATTATTTCTATCTTCTACATTCCTGAATACTGAACATCTACTTAATCATTAGCAAGCCCTCCTCTACCATTTGTATGTAAGAAATCCAACATAATGCTTTTGTAATAAGATGTTTGTAGTAGTTTTCTGGCATGTCCAACCATGCTGTGTGGTGTGGTGGGAGTCATGGAGGCAGGAGTCATAATATGTTACTAAATGTGCACATTCACTGGAAGCACATTGAAAATCATCACATGCTCATTTAACTTTAGGTTTTACTTGGTATCTTTAAACTCTCAAAGGTGAAAAGGCCATGGTAAATTCGCTTCATCCATGCCCACTCTGACCTGGTCCTCTATCTCGAATAACATTAAACCATAAAATGCCTTAGTATAATATTGTAATTTATTCACCCTAGGACCAGCTTAATATAAGGAAAAACATGTTACATAAACTAACATATAAATATACACACAAAACTGAATGGTTCACAGGCATTGTGTTGGATGGTGTTGGGTAAGCTACACAGTATTTAAATGAGGCAGCTGCACATCATCTTCAGGTGCTACTGATGCATTGCTGTTCCCAGTTTATGTGCTGTCTCACTGGAAAAGTGCAGGTAACAAGGGTGGGGCTGCAACGTTGTCACAGAGGACATTGACATCCTGAACCCTCTGCCAGAGAAATGGGCCACAGTCTCTGCAGATGCAGTGTGGGAAAGTGTGGCTTGCCGCAGACCCAAGCATATGCATGGGGGCAAGGTATTGATGTCCAGCTTAAATGCTTCAGATTTGATTCCCCAACAGTGTTAACTCGTTACATTTGTTGGGTTGTGGCCAATGATATCTTAGTGCTGCCAGTACTGATTCCCATACTTTGCAGGACTGAAATCCCATGTCTGTTAATTAAGTCATTAATTATATGTAATTTGACTGCTTCTGTAGTGCATTCTATGTCCTGTGTCAAGACAGTGTTCAGCTACTGCACTTTTTTCAGGCTGACCCAATTTTGCATGATGTCTGTGTTAATCAGATCTGTCTCTAATTGTGTGACATGCCTGACCAATATAAGACTTCTCACACTGGGTCAGGATTATATAGCATTTGGGAGGATGACGGTTCAATCCCGTCTCCGGCCATCCTGATTTAGGTTTTCCGTGATTTCCCTAAATCGCTTCAGGCAAATGCCGAGATGGTTCCTTTGAAAGGGCACGGCCGATTTCCTTCCCCATCCTTCCCTCACCCCGAGCTTGCGTTCCGTCTCTAATGACCTCGTTGTCGACGGGACGTTAAACACTAATCTCCTCCTCCTCCTCAGGATTTTATATGTTCTTAATGTTATACATAGGTGATCTTTAATGGAACCCAGCATTTTTTGCTCTCGTGTCAGAGTGGGAAGACACAATTTATTTGATGTTTCTTGAATAGTCTGCCAGTGTTAAAGGACACACTGCGATCATAAGGTAGGAAATCAATCCTCATGGGTTTCTCCATTTCTTCTGGCTGCTTTCGAGGTTTTAGTGCATGGTATTCTCATATCACAGTGCAGATATGTTTATCATAGTACCCATTTAGGATAAACACAGAGTAGAAATAGTAAAGTTCTGCTGATAAGCTCACTCAATCTGAGATAACTCTAGCCCTGTGAATGAGAGTCTGTAATACATTGTTGCATTGGGATGAGTGATGACAAATCATAGATACAGGTCAGTTTTTTTTAGATTTACAAAACACACACTGATCCAAGCAGAAGTGAAAGCAGGCTTCTGGAGACTGTAATTCTCACTTTGTAGAGTAGATTCTTTCTCTCATCAATGCCCTGCTGGCATCTTGTCTGATATTCTTAGCAGCTCCAGAGTCTATATAAAACTAAAAACTAAAACTAAACTCCTCCTGAACAGGCCATGAAGACCCAACGGTTCTGACCAGCCGCCGTGTGGTCCTCAGCTTATAGGCGTCATTGGATACAGAGGGACATGTGGTCAGCACACCGCTCTCCAGGCCGCATGTCAGTTTCCGAGACCAGAGCCGCTACTTCTCAATCAAGTAGCTTCTCAGTTTGCCTCACAAGGGCTGAGTGCACCCCGCTTGCCAACAATGCTCGGCAGTCTGAAAGGTCACACATCCAAGTGCTGGCCAGGCCGACAGAGCTTAACTTCGGTGATCTGATGGGAACTGGTGTTACCACTGCGGCAAGGCTGTTGGCCCAGAGTCTATATAATGTTTAAAAATGGCAGACATCAGTTCAATAGAAATGTGAGAGAGCACGATAATCTGTTTCTCTTGTTGTTTTCATTGAACTCGTGTACTCTACTAACTGACTCCTCCCTGTAGAGTTATAAGATTTGCTGTTCGAGACTTTCTTGACATACTGACTGAATGAATGGTTCATTATCGTTGCATGAGACAGTGCTGTGTAAACTGCAAATATTCCTATGGGGCAACTACTCATAATTTTCAGGTGTTGATATATTCCTGACACCATGTGCTTAACACACTGCTGTTGTGGCTCACCAATTTAAGCACTGGCTCACTAGGAAAGAGCAAGCACCAAGAGGTGAGGCTGTAAAATTGCTATAGAGGTCACAGTCATCCAGAGCCCTCTGATGGGGAAATGTGCTGTAGTTACCGCTTACATAGTATGTTAAAGTGTGGCTGCTAGCTGTAGACATCACTGTACACGTGCAGGCAAGGTGTTGGTGTCTAGCTTAACCGTCTTGGTTCGATTCCCCAACTGTATTAAAGCATCACATTCATTTATCTGTGGCCGATGGTGCCTAAGTGTCACCATTGTTGATTCCCGTGCTTTGCTGAGTCAGTTAATTAACTCATTAGTTATACATATTTCAACTGCTGCTTTAAAGATGAGATTCCAGTACTTGGAGGTGGATGATAGGATCTTGGTCTCTTTGTAGTTCCTGTTATGTTGCATGGAAAGATGGTGTTAAGCAATAGCAGTTTTTTCTGGCTGACTCGATCTTGTACGACATCTACACTGATGGAAAAAAAATCACAACCCAAAAAGTAATTACTGTAGATTAGTGACATTTCGGGAATACATTTTTCTAGGTAACATATTTCAGTGATTAACTTTGGAACATCACAGGTTAATGTAAGAGTGAAATATGCCATTGCAAATGTGAAATGCCAATACATTAAAAATGGGTGTAAATGCCAGAATGTTGACTGTAAGCAGGCAAATGTGCATGCATTATGTTGTACAGGTACTGGATGTCAGTTTGTGGGCTGGAGTTCCATGTCTGTTGCACTTTGTCAGTACAGTAGCAGTCAATGCGGTTTGTGGGTGACACTGAGTTGTCGTCTGATGGTGATGATCCTTATGTACTTGATTGGAAACAGATCTTGTGACTGAACATGTCAAGGCACTACGTCGACACCATGTGGGCAGGTGTTATCCTGTTGGAAAACACCCCCAGGAATGCTGTTCATGAATGGCAGCACAACAGGTTGAATCACCAGATTTACTTACAATTTTGCAGTCAGGGTATGTGGGATAACCACAAGAATCCTCCTGTTGTCATATGAAGTAGCACTGCAGACCATAGCTCCAAGTGTAGGTCCAGTATGTCTAGCAGACAGACAGGTTGATTGCAGGCCCTCGACTGGGGTCGTCCTAACCAACACACAGCCATCACTGGCACCAAAGCAGAACAAGCTCTCAGCAGAAAACCCAATGAGCTCTTGCTTCACACCACTGATGCTGCAAATGGCAGTGGTTTGGGGTCAGTGGAATGCAGGCTACAGGGTGTCTGACTTGATGCTGTCCTTGAAGTAACTGATTTGTTGCAGTTCATTGTGTTACTATGGTGCCAACTGCTGCTCAAATTTTGCTGCTGGAGATGCAGTAGATGCGGCAGAAATGTATGCTGAACTCGATGGTCTTCCCTCTCGGTAGAGCCAAGTGGCCGTTTGGAGCCTGGTCTTCTTGCGACTACACGTTCTCATGATCACCGCTGTCAGGAATCATTTACAGTGGCTACATTCCTGCCAAGTCTTTCAGCAGTACTGCAGAAGGAACATCCGGCTTCTCATAGCCCTATTGCACGATCTTGTTCAGGGTGTATACAACCCGGGACAATCGGGAGATCCGGGAAAAACCCGGGAATTTTTTCATCCGGGAGAAAACCGGGAAAAACCCGGGAATTTTTTAGAATTCCGGGAATTTTTCATTATTTTAGGTTTGCAATTTTTCATTATTTTAGGTTTGCAATTTTTGCAATATTGACTGGTAAGAATCGATGCTCTAACAAAGGATATTACTCTATCCCGCTACAGCAGAATAATACTACAACAATAAAACGTGAACGAGAAAAAAATATGAAAATAAAACATAAATTGCAAAGGAAATGTGCCATGTACAACAACAAAACACAGTGCTCATACAAACGTTTGCCGACAACAAAATGTGTCAAAGGTGTTAGGAAGACTATGCAATGCTTTATAACAACAAAATGTCTCCGATGAGAGTGACGTCACAACGGTTTAACTAGATTCGTTATAGGAGTTACGAGCGGGCTCATGCGCATGCGCAGTTGAGTGGCGGGGCAAACCGATGTATCTGACCCGAATGACAATTACGGGGGTGGAGGGGGCACCAAATCCATATTCTTGAGAAGAAAAAAATCATGTTTCACAAAGAGCCTAGCATCCACCGCACGTTGGTCTACCGATTACTCATGATTTTGAAACTCATCCCTCTTGGTTTTTGAACGCACTCTGTAAGTTGATTTCTGAGTGAATCATAAGTTAATTTTTGAATGCGTGCCTAGTGTACGTGATGTCTGTCAGGGGAATCCTCGCCGCATCTAGAAATAAACTTTCCTGCAAGCAAAAGGGGACCGGGTTATATGAGCTGAGCAGAGTAAAGCCGAACGAGTGAACGCCAACCGCTGTCTGATTATGTGGTTGATTGGGCTTGGAATGATCAGCTGTGCTACAATTACTAGCGAAATCCATAGAGTCAGACTACCAGAGTGGAAATAAACGACTAATAGGAATAACAGGTAAGAAAGATTACGTATTAACACAGTTTTAATCTGCCAGGAAGTTTCATATCAGCGCACACTCCGCTGCAGAGTGAAAATCTCATTCTGGAAACATCCCCCAGGCTGTGGCTAAGCCATGTCTCCGCAATATCCTTTCTTTCAGGAGTGCTAGTTCTGCAAGGTTCGCAGGAGAGCTTCTGTAAAGTTTGGAAGGTAGGAGACGAGATACTGGCAGAAGTAAAGCTGTGAGGACCGGGCGTGAGTCGTGCTTCGGTAGCTCAGTTGGTAGAGCGCTTGCCCGCGAAAGGCAAAGGTCCCGAGTTCGAGTCTCGGTCGGGCACACAGTTTTAATCTGCCAGGAAGTTTCATATCAGCGCACACTCTGCTGCAGAGTGAAAATCTCATTCTGGAAACATCCCCCAGGCTGTGGCTAAGCCATGTCTCCGCAATATCCTTTCTTTCAGGAGTGCCAGTTCTGCAAGGTTCGCAGGAGAGCTTCTGTAAAGTTTGGAAGGTAGGAGACGAGATACTGGCAGAAGTAAAGCTGTGAGGACCGGGCGTGAGTCGTGCTTCGGTAGCTCAGTTGGTAGAGCGCTTGCCCGCGAAAGGCAAAGGTCCCGAGTTCGAGTCTCGGTCGGGCACACAGTTTTAATCTGCCAGGAAGTTTCATATCAGCGCACACTCTGCTGCAGAGTGAAAATCTCATTCTGGAAACATCCCCCAGGCTGTGGCTAAGCCATGTCTCCGCAATATCCTTTCTTTCAGGAGTGCTAGTTCTGCAAGGTTCGCAGGAGAGCTTCTGTAAAGTTTGGAAGGTAGGAGACGAGATACTGGCAGAAGTAAAGCTGTGAGGACCGGGCGTGAGTCGTGCTTCGGTAGCTCAGATGGTAGAGCGCTTGCCCGCGAAAGGCAAAGGTCCCGAGTTCGAGTCTCGGTTGGGCACAGAGTTTTAATCTGCCAGGAAGTTTCATATCAGTGCACACTCCGCTGCAGAGTGAAAATCTCATTCAAGATTACGTATTATCTTCTCGGTGTATCCAAGAAAATGAAATTTTGTCAGAAAATTTTTGGCCAGATCGCTCCACTTGTAAGGGCCAGTTGTACAGCCCCCTTCTAGCAGCCGATTAACTTCTATTCTGGAAGTAGGGCGGAAAGTGGTTTGTACGAACATAACAACGCCTAACCGGAGAATAATCAGGGATAATTAAACCGGTGATTCTGGCAGGGTTAGTGAAGTTAACCAGCGACTAAATTTTGACAAAGGCAGGAATAGTTCCAGAGTTAGTCATGACAAGATTGTTTGTTAGAACGAGGAACGGGGACATCACACCAATTAGGGAAGAATATGACGATTCCAAATTTAAGTAAAAATCTCGTACTACTACTTTTCGATCTCATGCTCGAGAAACTGGGGCGTATGAATGAAATGTGAAACTATTTTCTAACATTAAATTATTTGCTTGTAGTAGGCCTAATAGGCATTTTATGTTGGTCTTCGTGAATTATATTCTGTCGTGTTATAAAAATGACCATTTGTGCAAAAACAGTCTCGTTTATTTGGTATGTGTTACAATTTCTGCAGTGTTAGAAAGACCTATTTTGTTTTATCTAGCAGACAGCGACAAAATAAACGTAATCAGATTTGAGACACCACACCAGTCATGGGTAGTATTTGTATTGACAACTTACGCAGCATTAGACAACGATATTTCGGCCTCTTTTCTTTTATGACATAACGTAAGATCTTTTAATGTTTTACACATACGAACATACGGGCTTCCTGCGTCATCATAGCTGCCAAAGCGCGGTGGCGCCTCTTACCTGGCACTCTCTGACGACTGCTGAAACGAACCTATTTCTAACAGGTCGCGGGAAATTATTGCGAATGGCTGTTTGAAAAACGTTACTTTCAAAGCAAATTTCCTCTTTCGCAAGTGGAACTATGTGTGAGAATGTGCGATGAATTCCTTAAATCACAGAGCGTTTGATAACGAGCGATTAGAAGTATTTAGAGCCCAGATCAGACAATCGTGTCGTTACTATGAGCAAATTGATGTAGTGCTACGGGAAGCTCTCGCTCCTCTGCGGTAGCTAATTTATTTGTGGAAAACTTTGAGAACAAGTCACTGGACTCGGCTAAAAATTTTACGGGCACATTTGTGTGATGTATCTTAAAGTGTAACATGGGCAAGAAAAATCAACATTATATGTGAAAGCTTAGCTTCTGTTGCAGCTTATTAACCTTAGAGACCAATGTTGTACGTGAAAGCTTTGCTTTTCTTTTAGCAACACTATGTATATTAATTTAAAACATTAACTTTTCCTGTTTGTGTATCCGCGCTACTTAACAGTGATGTTGCTATTAGCGGACTACATCACGTGTCCTACGCTCTGAATATCCGCTGTCATCGGCTGGCGGGATCACGTGACATGAGCAATGACTCGCTCACAAAAGCGTATCGTAATCTCGATTACATGGTTCGGAAAGTAACATGCGGTGTTTGGTGGGATTCGAATTTATACTTTCGTGATACGAAAATATACAGCGTACTTATTGATGCAAAAAAAAAAAAAAAACCTGTCACTTAATAGCGCGGAAAAAGTGTGTTTTCATCCGGGAGAAAGTGTATTTTTAACCGGGAAATCCGGGAAAAATCCGGGAATTTTTTTTCCTTGTCCACGTATACACCCTGTTGTTCAAACTCAGTGAGGTGTTGATAATGGCATCTTTGTCACATTAAAGGCATTCTTGACTAATATCAGCTCACCAGATCCAATCTCAAACAGAACTAACACTCATGATCATTACAGCATGTATTTAAAGCAAACCAGATTTTCATTCTCGTTAGCATGGCATTTGAATAGACATCTTTCAGATGTATAAACATGCCTATCAACTTTCATTTATGTGGCACAGCTGCTCCTTGGTGTTGGGATTTTTTTTTTCCCTCCTGTCATTGTATTCCTCTCATCTGTCTTTAACAGTGTGACATGTCTGGCCAATATAAAATTTCCCAAACTGGCTTGGAATTTTATATGAGGGCTCTTCGGAAAGTAAGTTCTGACAGGTCACAAAATGTAAACCACTGTGAAAATCTGACGAAGTTTTGCACACACATGTTGGGTAGTGCCTCTAGTATGCCCGTTGATCATGGCACATTGCTCTTTTCAATTCTGAGTGCACAGTGAGCACGTAAAAATGCCTAGAAAATAGTCTTCTGCCAAGTATGAGGGCTCAGTGAGAGATTTTGCCTAATGTTGTGCAGTCCACATAATATAACTGTCATCGTTTTGTTCTTCATGAAAATTCTTGGCCGCACTACGCAGGGGCAATGAATTGCCCCTGCAGCATGTTCAATGGGAAGTGCTTGATCACCCACAGCCTGTAATTGGCCCATCCTGAGTTTCATGTGTCCTCACAACATTCTGGCACAGACAATGAGCTGTAGACGAGCATAGAGAATTGGTGAGGGTATTGGAAAGTTGGTACAGTGCTGTGACAATTGTCTTAGTCAGAGCGGCGACTGTGTAGAGAAGTTGGTGTAAGGTGTAGCTAACTATTGCAAATAAAACATATTTGATTTTCACAGTGGTTTCCATTTCGTGACCAATCGGAACTTACTTTCCAAATAGCCCTCATATATTCCTGGTCTCCATAGACCTAGGTTGTCTTTTTAATGGAAACCAGCATTGTTTGCACCTATACTGTATGCTAGAAGACACTTCATTTGATTTTTCTTGAATAGCATGCCAGTATTAAAGTGCACACCATCAACATAAGGTAGAAGAACCTTCCTCATGGTGTTCTCCATTTCTTCTGGCTATTCCTAACGATGTTTAGTGCGTGCTGGTTGGAATGCATGGTGAATCTGCTTTTTGGAGTACCTGTTGTGAGCAAACACAAAACAGATATGGCTAAGATCTGGTGATAAGCTCTTTGGATCTAAGATAGCTCTAGCTCTATGAACAAGAGTCCATCATACACCACTGCATTGGGATGGGTAATGACAGCTCCTAGGTTGAGGGTACAGCTCAGTGTGTGTAGGTTTATGAAACACAGTGACCTAAGGAGCCGCCTGCTTTTCCATGAACCATGACATCCAGAAACAGAAGGTCTCTATTTTCCTCAACTTCCATGGTGCAGCAGATCTCAGATGGAGGGTGTTAAGCTGTTTCAAAAATGAAGGAAGCATTGCTGTCCCATGTGGTCATAGTATAAGAGAATTGTCTAAACATCTTTGAAACATTTACGCTTGAAAATTGCTTACTGAAGTGGTTTGTCCTCAAAGAGTCATCCATCTCCATTTACTGCAACTCCATCACTAAAGAAGCAGTCAAGTTGCATACAATTGAGGGCTTAATTAACAGGAACATAAGGTACCAACTCAGGGAAATGTGGGAACCAGCACTGGCGACACTGAGGCATTATCAACTGTAGATAAACGTATGTGATAAGTGAACACAATTGAGTAACTAAAGCCAGGGCACTTAAGCCAAGCATCAACATGTGCTGCTCTTATGCTGGCATCCATGGAGACCATGATGTGTTTCTCTGACAGGGGATCTGGATATCAATGTCCTCTATGATGACGTTACAGCCCCTTCGGCATTTTTCTAGCGAATCAACACTAAAATTGGTAAGCTGTAACAGCAGTGCATGAGTAGTGCCTGAAGATGATAAGCAGCTGCCTCGTGAAAATATTGCGCAGTTTTCACATCATCATTTGACACGATGCCTATGAACCATTGAAGCAGTTATTAATTTGGGAAAGTCTCTAAATAACACACATACATGTGTGTTTTATAGAGAGAGCATCAGCAACGAAGCATACGAGTGTGGGGTTTGTGTCTGTGTTGAGACGCCATGATCGGCCTCATTTGAACTCTTCCGTCAGGAGGGTGAACTTAGAGTTGGAGGGGCTGTTTAGGATGGATATAGGGTCCCATATTGGTTTGATTCCTGTGGATGCTATCGATAGGTGGGACTACACTAGGCATGGCCTTCACCTCAGTAGGAAATGGAAGGGAAAACTGCCTGGGTTGATGGCAGGAAACTTAAGGGGGGACACTGCCACAAGTGGTAAAATACCAGTGGTCACAGGTGTCAGAGGGATGCCTTTTTTAGGATAGGGAAAGGGGAAAGAAAACGAGTTTTAAGAGAGATTGGCAGACTCACGCAGTTTGAGAAAACAGATGAACAGGAGTCAGATTTTAGCATACAGCCTCCATTTAAACAATGTTTAACAGAAAGTAATCAGAAACTGCCAGTTCATCTTTGCCAAAGCAGTTAAAATCCCATTAGTATTCAGTATCAGTTATCTTTATTACACCAGAACATTCTGGGACTCAGACATAAAGTTGATGGACTACTCATTTGTATTGATGAAATGAATTCATCTAACCAAATTGACATAATCTGCCTCTGTGAACATCAAGTGACCACTGGTATAGATACGTTAGACATTTCAGGATTTAAGCTAGCTTCCTACTTCTGCAGAGTAAATATGGATCGAGGAGGAGTTGCCACATTTATTAAAAACTGCCATAAATTCAAGAACATTGACATCAATAAACTCTGTTTAGAGCAGCATCTAGAAGCATGTGCAACAGAAGTAGAGTTCTATAACAATTCCTATATAATAGTAACTATTTACCGAGCACCTGCAGGAAATTATAATCTATTCATAAATGATCTAGAAGCTCTTTTGGGTTATTTAACAGGAAGAAACAAAGAAATTTTGATTGCTGGTGACTTAAATACAGATTTCTAATGCAATCTTCCAGTAAACATTTACTGCAGTTTGTAATGTTGTCTTTCAATCTAACTCACACTGTAAACTTTCCAACTAGGATCACTAAATCGTCAAGGACAGCCATTGATAACATTTTTATAGACAAATCAAAGGGACAAAATCATATCATATAACCTGTAATAAATGGACTATCAGATCATGACATGCAGCTCCTTGTTTTAGATGTAAATTCTAAGCATATCATCAAGACTCCTAAATCTGAGTACAGGAGAGTAGTCAATCAACCAAAAATTGAGTGTTTTCTAAAACTGCTCAAAGATATGAACTGGAAAGATGTTTATAGTGCTCATGACATGAATGAAAAATACAACACATTCATGAACAATGTCAGTACCATGTTTGAAAACTGTTTTCCTCTAAAAGTTACTCAAATTAAACAGAAGTCTATAATAAAACCATTGATTACACAAGGAATAAAGATTTCCTGTAAGACAAAAAGGAAAATGTATCTGTCGACCAAGAATAGCTCCAATGCTGATGATTTAGCTAAATACAAGGAATACTGTAAAATGTTAAAAAAAAGTAATTCAGACATCTAAACAAATGCACTATGAGAAGAAGATAGCAATGTCAGTGAACAAAATAAAAACAATATGGGATATAGTGAAAGAGGAGACTGGTAGAGCCAGAAAGGAACAGGAGCAAATAGCATTAAGGGTAGATGACATTAGTAACCGATGGGCATAGTGTGGAAAATCTATTTAACAAGTACTTTATATCCATTACTGATAGAATGGGATTGTCAGGATCAGTAAATAATGCCCTTGAATATCTGAAACTAGCCTTAACAAATAGCTTCAGGTACATGAATAAGTCACTCACTTCACCAAAAGAAATAACTTGCGTAATAAAATCTTTAAAAACAAAGCATTCTTGTGGTTATGATGAAATGTCAACAAAGTTAATTAAGGCATGTTCTTGTGAGTTTAGTACAATTCTAAGTTACTTGTGTAACAAATCAATTATAACTGGGACATTTCCTGACAGGCTAAAATATGTAGATGTTAGTCTCTATTCAAGAAAGGGGATAAAGAGATACCATCAAACTACAGACCAATTTGACTTTTGCCAGCATTCTCAAAAATGTTAGAAAAAGTAATGTACAGGAACAGCTTCTCAACCATCTGACCACAAATAACATGTTATCAAGAACACAATTTGGTGATTGCAATTGTGAGTATTACTCTTCATCTTCAGGGAAAAGTCTCAAATACAATTATGCCGACCATCAAGCAAGTATGAAAGAGAGCAAGTCATAAACTGCACAAATAATGGCTGTGGTAATGTATTTCTTACAATTGTAAGGTTCTCATCCAAAGTTTCAATCTCAATAAATAGAAAAGAAAATATTTTACAATTGTAAGTGGAAACAACCATATCCACAACATGTAGGCTGTGGACCCATCCCCCATCAAATTATTACAAAGTGAAGTCCTATGTTTGCTCGGTAGGTGTTACTTTTGATAGGTTAGAGAAACAATCAGGGGAATAAAATCTCCACTATGCTCTACAAATCATTTCTGCAATGCAAATGTGGAATGGAAAATGCCTTGTTGTTGTCAAATATGATTTTTTTGTTTTGTTTTGGAACAAGTGCAGTACTGTTGAAGGCAGGTAGTCTACAAGGATATTGGAAACTAGTTGTGTAGTTGTCAAGAGACATGAGAGGTTCCAGTTTTTCCATATTCATCAATCACCATAAATGATTTCGTAATGTCCTTGTTTGTGGACAAACTAACATATTTTAATTAATGCACAGTTGAATATCCATTGAGATTACAAAAGTCATGAGATACCTCCTAATATCGTGTTGGATGACCTTTTTTCTGATGTTGTGGAGCAGCTTGATGTGGCATGGACTCAACAAGTCATTGTAAGTCTCCTGCAAAAATATTGAGCAATGCTGCCTCTATCACCATCCATAACTGTGAAAGTGTTGCTGGAGAATGATTGAATTGTCCAGAATGTTCTGACATGGTACATTGTCATCCATAAAAATTCCACCGTTACTTGGAAACATGAAGTCCATGAATGGCTGCAAATGGTCTCCATGTAGCTGAACATAACCATTTCCAGTAGATCATTGATTCAATTGGACCAGAGGACGAAATCCATTCCATGTAAACATGGCCCACACCATTATGGAACCACCACCAGCTTTCACAGTGCCATGTTAGCAACTTGTGTCCGTGGCTACATGAGGTCTGTGCCACACTCTAACCCTACCATCAGCCCTTAACAAACTGAAATCAGGACTCATCTGACAATGCCACCGTTTTCTAGGGTCCAACTGATGTGGACATGAGTCCAGGAGAGATGCTGCAGGTGGTGATGTGCTGCTAGCAAAGGCACTCATGTTGGTCGTCTGCAGCCAGATTTTGCCTTATTGCTCTAACAGCTACGTTCGTCATACATCCCATATTGATAACTGTGGTTATGTCATGCAGTGTTGCTTGCCTGTTAGTACTGACATCTCTTCGCAAATGCCCGTTCTTGGTTATTAACTGAAGGCCACTGGCCACTGCGTTGTCCGTGGTGAGAGATAATGGCTGAAATTTGGTATTCTTGGTACACACTTGACATTGTGGATCTCGGAATATTGAATTCCCAAACAGTTTACAAAATGCAATGTCCCACGCGTCTAGCTCCAACTAGCATTCCACGTTCAGAGTCTGTTAATTCCCATCTAGTGGCCATAATCAAATCAGAAACTTTTTTACATGAAGCACCTGAGTACAAATGACAACTCCGCCAATGCATTGCCCTTTTATGTCTTATGTATGCTAAACTACCGGCATCTGTATGTGTGCATATCACTATCCCCTGACTTCTGTCACCTCAGTGTAAACTGTAATATATTAAACATACAAAACTTTTGCTAGTTGCCATTTGCCCAGTAGTCAAGATTAAAGGAAGGGAAGATGCCCTACATCTACATTTATACTCTGCAAGCCCCTTCACAATGAGTGGGGAAGGCTTCTTTGTGTACCACTATTTCAGCCAACTGAGCTACACAATGTAGTCAGCAGGGACAATGTAGCTGTACAGGTGTATGTGTATGTGCGTGTATGTACTCGTTAGTTATGAAGAAGGTTTTTTTACAAAAGGTAGCAACATTATCAGTATTATTTATGTGCCTATCAACCAGTGAGCACCTTAACTATTTGGTGAGATGTTACCTTTACTCCATAGATTAGAGAAAGAAATACAGGGCGGCTATAATTAAACTTTCACTACTGGAGAGGGCCCCCGTGAAAAACAAGTGGTTCCAGGACAATGAAACTTTGTGGAAATATTTTTGAGGATGTACTGAAGAGAAATAATGAATTGAAAGTAACACATTTTAATTTCCACATGCCAATATTTATTAACTGTGTACCACATTTACGTTCAGAGTTGGAAAAGTTGCTGAATGTGTAACCATTTGCATCCACGACAGCTTTGAATTAATATGGATACGATTTCACAGTTGTTCGCTGCATTTTTCGAATGGTGAACCATGGAATCTCCAGCTATTGTAACACAGCTTGTGCATGCCTCCAGATCGCACATTGTATCCAGCATTCTCTGTCATGGCAACAATGACTTCTTCAACCATTTGTGGCACAATTGGCCCTCAGCCTCTCTCAGAAGCAGTTCCCAAATCGCCAGTTGCTTCAAACTTCCAAATCATATTTGTCAACCCTGGTGCAGAAAGAGGACCTCTCTGTGCTCCTTTAATCCATCGATACTATCAAAGGGCAGCAGCAATTTTGCTGATGTTTGGATAAAACAGCTTTATGAGTAAAGCTCAGCTCACCTCGTCCAGACCCATGTGGCAACATACCTTAGCCATGGAATGTGGTCAGTAATCAGTTTGAATGTGCTGGAGATGACCCTTTGTGCTATGTTGCTGAAGCAAGTATCATTCTGTCTGCAGTGGAAGGGTTGTCTTATGCAAATACATATTATTCATATTCATTATATCAATAAAAGGGAGTAGTATGAGCATACACAGCTATTTGCAGTGTAACCAAATTACAGTCACAATCAAAATACAGAAACACAGAAAATGTTGAGTGTGCATCGTCATTATCTTGTCTGTTCGTCACTGGCCACTAGCAGCTACTATTATAAAATGGGTTCTGCTCATCAGGTCTATATTGCAGAATTTTCTATGTGTATCTAGTTTCTCATTTTTTTTATTGGGACAGGTCCACCATACACTTGTTTATCTGGACATAGCCCCTTCTCTTACTCAGTACCCACGAAACAAGTACTTCTGTTGTTGAGACATGGAGAGGTATAAAATCAGTTATCTCTGGTAAACATAATTTGAAAAAAAAAGTGGACATGAACATTTTTCCAACCATCCAATTCAGCTATAACCATCCTGTATTATTAGAAATGGTATGTGAGGTACTAGTACTGTCAGTCAGATTGTACAAGAGGAAAATGCATGGTAATGCAGACAGGAGACTACTAGCCCTACTATTTGCAGTTATATTCAAAGCACACCAGATACTGTGCTTTGTCAAAATACACAGTATACAATGTCTTGTGGTGTAGAATTGTCTAATTCATCCCCTGTCTACAAAAACATAACATTTGCTAACAGAGCTGTCTGCTGTGGGTGGTGAGTATGGAATATAAGAAGTAAGACCTTACATTTATTCAAAATTGCTGTGCTACAACTGTTTTCTTTGTTGGTACAGCAGCAAGCAACACAGTTGTCAAACAAGATGCAGCTACTGTGCTGATGAACATAGAATCAAGGAGTGTTCTAAAGATACACTACTTGTATGTGCCAAAAGACCACCTAACAAGCCTCTATCAGGTAGAAATAATGCATCAGTAGTACAAGGAGTTGTCCATCTACCAGAGGCATTGATAATTTTTACTTCTGCTGGCGGGAGGGGGGTGGGGTCAAGTTCTCTGCAAGTACAAGATCTTCATTCAGATCAGTATCACAAAATATCAGCAGCTGAACTGCCATAAACTGTTTTGACATTTAGAATTGGAGCACAGGTTGCATATACTGAAAATTCTGGCCCTGTGGTGGTAATTAGGTGTGGTGGTACCAGTTGAGAGGAGTGCAACAACTTTCAGGTAACATTTTTATTAATCACATAAAATCTTAACTGACAAATCAGAATCAAGAGGCCCCCTTCCCACCTGTGTCAGTTATAGGTACCTCAAAATACGGCCATTAAAAGAAAATACAGAACAGAATTACTTACACAGAACTCTATCAACCTGAATTCTCACACTAGCCAGTTGGCAAAGCCACAATTAAAATACCCAAAAAATCTCAGATCTCTGACACCATTTACATTTAAAAAAAAAATTATATAATGTACATTATTGTTTCGTATCTAGTTAGGTCACTACAAAGACAAAGAAAATAAACCTCAAACTATAGTCATCAAAGATTTCAAGAAACAGAAACATCAGGAATAAGGATCGCTACCAATTATCATCACAGATGGTATTAGGAGAAACACAACCTATGCCATTCAGATGGCAACGTAAGTGAACATGGAACTGTCATAATGTTAGTAATGAGGAGAAAACATTTGTACAAATAAAGAGCAGAATCACATTTAAACTTGTCAGTAGCGAAGCTTATAGGGTGTCTGTAACCGAGTGCCCCTGACAGCCAATAACCTCCTAGTGAGCCAAAAATATAATATATTTGAGCACCATTTCATTCAAGCCAAACTTAGCCAGCACTGACCCAGCCTGATATGCTGGCGGAAAATCTTGTTGGTAAGTGCAACTCGTCGGCAGGTCTGGACACATGGGCTATTTCATTTAAAATCGGTCCAAAAATAAAAAAAAAAGTTGACCTCAGTATTTTTTAAAATAATCGGTAACTCACACATCTGTCAATTACTGTAAAAGAAAACAATTTCCAATAAGTTCTCTCTTAATTGTTTACTAGTTTTCGAGTTAAAATTCGGTAAGTTTGCTATTTGCCGAGCGAGACAAATTGTCTGCTATATAACTCACGAACTTTGCATCGTATTTCAGTGAACTACGATTCATATTGAAGATGAATGTTCGTTGTTGGTTGCAGGTATATAGCAGTAATATAAAAATAATTAATACAATTTTTTTAAAAAAAAACTTTACTTCATTTAGTAATTACAAACACTGTTTCCGTAAAGATTAAACTTAAATAGGCTGGAACCTCTTTTTTATTACACATTGAATTAAGTTTTATAGGGCCCTAGTCTGAAACGCGGGAAAAATAATTAAATAATAAATATTTACACACATGCACTGTACTTAAGCTGCAATGGGCTTCCGTCAACAGGGGAGACCTCGGAGCGTAGTGTTGCGTAATACGGCGCTTTGCAGCCAGTGGGTTTTGCCGCTCGTTTCTATTTAGTATTTTATTTTTATTCCGCCGCTCTCCATTGAAGCAACCACACAGACGTTACTAATATTTTTAAATCAAATTCTCGACATTATGGCGGTATTTTTATTCAATTTAAAACTTATTCGGTATAAATACGAAACATGATGAGAATTACATTAAATTTAAAAAATACCGCATCAATACAGTCTCAAACTATCGGTATGCATGCAACATCATGCGCTACCATGTTTCAAAACGTCGCACATAAAACATGGAACCCTTCCGGGGTTAATATCTCGCATTCTATTGGCAATGGAAAGGTAGTATGGGTAATTTGAATATCCCTACCTCGCATTCTATTGGCAATGGAAAGGTAGGGACAAGTAATTTGGATAGCCCTTGGGCTAGGAACCATTTGTAAACCCAACAGAAGGATCGTCGTCGTCTCGCTATCCTTCAGTACAGGATGAAACTGTCACAGACTTCCATGGAGCAAATCAATTCTTTTCGTATTTGATGTGTTCTGCAGTGGACCTTAATCGGATTATGGAGGCACCATTATTGCATGTGCGGTTCTTTAGAAAACCCCAAAAAAGGTTTAAAGTTTTTACAATTATTCGCACCAAAATCGAGAAGCATATTTAAAGAAAAGAAACACTGAATAATTTCTGAGCTGCGAGTCTCAGAATCACGTGGTTTTATTAAATAGTGGGGCGAAGAAGTACGCTTGAAGTTCTGTAGATACTGCAATAAGGAGTAGCTCAGTTGGCAGTTCAGTTGAAGGGGAATGAACATCTCTAAAAAGGGCATCACAGAAATTGAAAAGGAAAAACATAGGAACAAAGAGGATAAATACAAAGAAACCATGGGTAACAGAAGAAATGATTCAGTTGTTCGATGAAAGAAGGAAGTACAATAATGTACAGGGAAATTCAGGAATACAGAAATACAAGTCGCTATGGAGTAAACAAATAGAAAGTGCAGGGAAGCTAAGGCCAAATGCTGCATGAAAAATGTGAAGAAATCGAAAAAGAAATGATTGTCAGAAGGACTGACTCTGCATATTGAAAAGTCAAAACAACTTCCAGTGACATTGAAAGCAAGGGTCGTAACATTAAGAGTACAGTGGGAATTCCACTGTTAAATGCAGAGGAGAGAGAGAGAGCAAGTGGGTAGAAAGAGTACATTGAACGACTCTGTGATAGGAAATGGTTCTGAGCACTATGCGACTTAACTTCTGAGGTCATCAGTCGCCTAGAACTTAGAACTAATTAAACCTAACGAACCTAAGGGCATCACACACATCCATGCCCGAGGCAGGATTCGAACCTGCGACCGTAGCGGTTACGCGGTTCCAGACTGAAGCGCCTAGAACCGCACGGCCACACCGGCCGGCCCGTGATAGGAAATACTTGTGTGATGTGATTGAAGAAGAAACGGGAGTCGACAGAGAAGAGATAGACGGCCCCAGTGTTAGAATCAGAATTTAAAAGAGCATTGGAATACTTAAGATCAAATAAGGCAGAAGGGATAGATAACATTCCATCAGAATTTCTAAAATCACTAGGGAAAGTGGCAACAAAACGACTACGGTATTCACGTTGATGTGTAGTGTACGAGTCGGGCGATACACGATCCGAATATCAAAAAAATATCGTCCACGCAATTCCGAAGACTGCAAGAGCTGACAAGTGCGAGAATTGTCACACAAAATCAGCTTAACAGCTCATGCATCCAAGTTGCTGACAAGAATAATATAAAGATGAATGGAAAAGAAAATTGAGGACCTGTTAGATGACGATTAGTTTGGCTTTAGGAAAGGCAAAGGTATCAGAGAGGCAGTTCTGACATTACGGTTGATAATGGAAATAAAACTAAAGAAAAATCCAGACATGTTCATAGGATTTGTCGACCTGGAAAAAGCGTTCGACAATGTCAAATGGTGCAAGATGTTCGAAATTCTGAGGAAAATAGGGGTAAGCTATAGGGAGAGACAGGTAATATACAACATATTGCAGTCCCTCCTGCTGGAGGACAGAGTCCTCCCCCGGGCATGGGTGTGTGTGTTGTTCTTAGCATAAGTTAAGTTAGTTTCAATAGTGTGTAAGTCTAGGGACTGATGACCTAAGCAGTTTGGTCCCTTAAGAATTCACACACATATGAACATATACAAGAGTCACTAGGGAATAATAAGAGGAGAAGATCAAGAACGAAGTGATTGGATTAAAAAGGGCATAAGACAAGTATGTAGTCTTTCACCTCTACCGTTCAGTCTATACATCAGAGAAGCAATGATCGAATTAAAATAAAGGTTCAAGAGTGGACTTAAAATTCACGGTGAAAGGATATCAATCAAAAGATTCACTGATGACACTGCTATTCTCAGTGAAAGTGAGGAAGAATTAAAAGCTCTGCTGAATGGAATGAACAGTCTAATGGGCATAGAATATGGACTGAGAATAAATTGAAGAGAGACGAAAGTAATGAGGAATAGCAGATATGAGAAGTGAGACTCTTAACAGTAGGACTGATGTTATGAAGTAGATGAAGTTAAGGAATTCTGCGAGACAAGCAGTAAAATAACTCATGACAGTTAGAGCAAGGACAGAAAAAGCAGACTAGCACTGGCAAAAACGGCATTCCTGGCCAACAGAAGTCTACTAGTATCAAACGTAGGCCCTATGTTGTGGAAGAACTTTCTGAGAATGTACGTTTGGAACACAGCATTGTATGGCAGTGAAACATGGACTGTGGGGAAACTAGAACATAAGAGAATTGAAGCATTTGAGATGTGGTTCTACAGACGAATGCTGAAATTTAGGTGGACTGACAAGATAAAGAATGAGGAGGTTGTCCGCAGAATCAGAGAGGAAAGTAATATATGGAAAATACTGACAAGAAGAAGGGATAGAATGGTAGAACAACTGTTAAGACATCAGGAGCTGTAGGGGGTAAAAACTGTAGAGGAAGACAGAGATTTGGATTCAGCCAGCAAATAATTGTGGATGTACGAGGGTGAGTCAAACGAAAACCTTAAATATTTTTTTAAATATTATTTATTGTGCAGAAGTGCTAGAAAGCTGTATCACTTTCCAACATAATATCCCCCACACTCAAATCAATTCCTCCAGCGCTTACAAAGTGCATAAATTCCTTTAGGAAAAAATTCTTTTGGTAGTCCGCGTAACAACTCATGCACCGCGTGGCGTACCTCTTCATCAGAACGGAACTACTTTCCTCCCATTGCGTCCTTCAGTGGTCCAAACATATGGAAATCACTTGGGGCAAGTTCTGGTGGGTATGGTGGATGAGGAAGATACTCAAAATGCAGATCTGTGATTGTTGCAACTGTTGTACAGGCAGTGTGGGGCCTTGAATTGTCATGTTGCAAAAGGACACCTGCTGACAGGAATCCACTGTCGCTTTGATTTGATTGCAGGCCGCAGATGATTTTTTTAGGAGATCTGTGTGTGATGCACTGGTGACAGTGGTCCCTCTAGGCATGTAATGCTCCAAAATGACGCCTTTTTCATCCCAAAAGAGTGTCCGCATAACCTTCCCTGCTGATGGTTCTGTTCGAAACTTCTTTGGTTTTGATGACGAGGAATGGCGCCATTCCTTGCTCGCTCTCTTCATTTCCGGTTGGTCGAAGTGAACACAGGTTTCGTCCCCAGTAACAATTCTTGCAAGGAAGCCATCACCATATCGCCCAAAGCGCCGAAGAAGCTCTTCACAAGCATCAACACGTCGTTCTCTCATTTCAGGAGTCAGCTGCCGTGGCACCCATCTTGCAGACACTTTGTGAAACTGGAGCGCACCATGCACAGTGTGGTGTGCTGACCCATGACTAATCTGTAAACATGCTGCAATGTCATTCAGTGTCACTCGGCGGTTTTCCTTCACTATCGCTTCAACTGCTGCCATGTTCTGTGGAGTCACAACTCATTGTGTCTGACCTGGACGAGGAGCATCTTCCACTGAAGTCACACCATTTGCGAACTTCCTACTGCATTCGTAGACTTGCTGCTGTGACAAACATGTATCACCATACTGAACCTTCATTTGTCGATGAATTGCAATAGGTTTCACACCTTCACTACGCAAAAACCGAATAGCAGAACGGTGTTCTTCCCTGGCGCAAGTCGCAAGTGGGGTGGCTATCTTTATACTGATACTGCGACTGTATGTGTGCATCTGCACTATGCTGCCACCTACAGGCCAGCGAAATTTCGATTTGCCGGCCGCGGTGGTCTAGCGGTTCTGGCGCTGCAGTCCGGAACCGCGGGACTGCTACGGTCGCAGGTTCGAATCCTGCCTCGGGCATGAGTGTGTGTGATGACCTTAGGTTAGTTAGGTTTAAGTAGTTCTAAGTTCTAGGGGACTTATGACCTAAGATGTTGAGTCCCATAGTGCTCAGAGCCATTTGAACCATTAAATTTCGATTTGATATTACAAATTTAAGGTTTTTATTTGACTCACCCTCGTAGGTTGCAAGTGCTACTCTGAGATGAGGAAGCTGGCTCAGGAGAGGATTTCGTGGTGGCTGGCATCAAACCAGACAGAAGACTGATGACACACAAAAAGAAATTACAGTAACTCCAAACCTTTAGAAAATCCGGAAGCACTTGTTTATCACAGTTGCAATTTTGCAGAAGGTATTTACTTAACGTCTACTTTGGATGACGGAAAATTGAACTCCCACAAAAAATGCAAGGTTTCCTGCTGCCTGAACTGAAATGGAACAGTCAACATGGCACACACAACCCATGGGCAGCCGGTGTGATGACAGACGATGTTTCCTTGCTGATCGCTTGACAAGGAAGAGCAAGATCTGAAACCCGCGCCCCCTCACCAGCTGTGGCGAGCATGTATACGTCTTTGGCAGTGCGCGCAGGATGCCCCAGGGTCGTTCGGCGCTATTCAAAACGGCTCGATGACGCAACGGGATTGAACTGTCACAGATAAAAATGATTGAAGATGAAAACATTGTAGTAGAACAATTCTGACACGTGTTGAAATTGTCGTTAATCGCGAGTATTTAGCGTCTATGAACTGCGTATAAGCAATAGTACACCTCAAATGCTTTCTTTCTCAGCATAGTTGATCTTGGAAGAAAGTACTTTACAAAACATGGCACGCATCTGACTAAAGGTACACAGATGAGCTGAAACATTATGACCACCTGCTTAATAGCTTGTTTGTCGATCTCTGGAACGAAATACATCACTGATTCTGCATATCAGGGTCCGAGAGTTTGTTGGTAGGTTTGTGGATGTTTGTGGCATTAGATGTCTACACACAGGTGCATAAATAACGGGCTGCTGATATGCGTATGTGGTGATGTCGCCCGATAGCAATCCAGACGAGTTCCATAGGATTTACATCAGGCAAATTTGCTCACTGAGACATCAATGTGAGATCGCTATAAATCTCGTCAAACCACTGTAGCACAGTTCAGGATCCACGACACGAACAACTATATAGCTGAAAGATGACATCGCCATAAAGACATAAAGAATGAACGGATGAAGATATGAAACTTCCTGGCAGATTAAAACTGTGCCCGACCGAGACTCGAACTCGGGACCTTTGCCTTTCGCGGGCAAGTGCTCTACCAACTGAGCTACCGAAGCACGACTCACGCCCGGTACTCACAGCTTTACTTCTGCCAGTATCTCGTCTCCTACCTTCCAAACTTTACAGAAGCACAGTTTTAATCTGCCAGGAAGTTTCATATCAGCGCACACTCCGCTGCAGAGTGAAAATCTCATTCTGGAAACATCCCCCAGGCTGTGGCTAAGCCATGTCTCCGCTATATCCTTTCTTTCAGGAGTGCTAGTTCTGCAAGGTTCGCAGGAGAGCTTCTGTAAAGTTTGGGAGGTAGGAGACGAGATACTGGCAGAAGTAAAGCTGTGAGTACCGGGCGTGAGTCGTGCTTCGGTAGCTCAGTTGGTAGAGCGCTTGCCCGCGAAAGGCAAAGGTCCCGAGTTCGAGTCTCGGTCGGGCTCAGTTTTAATCTGCCAGGAAGTTTCATATCAGCGCACACTCCGCTGCAGAGTGAAAATCTCATTCCGGATGAAGATAGTTTGCAGCTGTCAATGTGTCTTCGATTACTATCACAGTCCCCTGCAAGTGCAGGAGAATGTCTCCCGCAGCATAATACTGTTCCCACCAGCCTGTGTCTGTGGTGCGCTGCACTTTCGAGCTGCCGTTCACCTCGACGAAGGTGTTTGTGGAGACGACCATCGACCTAGTGCAGCAAAAATGTGGTTTATCCGAAGAGCCGACACGTTTATTTTCATTGACGGTCGAATCCCGATGATTCCATGCCCACTGCAATCGTAACGGACGATGTCGTTGGGTCAACATGTCAACACTCAAGGGTAGTCTGCTGTGGAGCTCCATATTCAACAAAGTGCGATGAACAGTATGGTTCAAATGGCTCTGAGCGCTATGCGACTTAACTTCGGAGGTCATCAGACGCCTAGAACTTAGAACTAATTAAACCTAACTAACCTAAGGACATCACACACATCCATGCCCGAGGCAGGATTCGAACCTGCGACCGTAGCGGTCGCTCGGCTCCAGACTGTAGCGCCTAGAACCGCACGGCCACTCCGGCCGGCAACAGTATGAACAGTGTGCTTCTAAACATTATTGCATGCACCAGAATTGTGATATTTCGGCAAGGATGCCACAGATCACAGATACTTTACAGAGTAGACAAGTCTCTGAACCCCACGTTCTGTGAAGAGTTGTGAACGTCCAACCATTTAGCGCCTAGTGGTAGTGCGGTGTGGTGGGTTTAAAGTTGCTCTTCGTACTGTGCTCTACAAAAGTATCTACATACGTAGATACTGTTCAGACGATGTTAAAAGCAGCGTTGAAGAAAAACATCGTCAATACTTACGTTTGCAAAGTCCTCCTAAACTCAGGTAGCAAGCTATCATGTAATGTCTTATAACGATTTTCAGGTGGAGGGCGGTTGCTTCATTCTTTTAGAAAAAAATGTTAAAATTCTGCAGCAAGTTCTTTAAGTTCAAAATTAAAGAATTAGCCATCAGCCCGTATTTATTTAAACGACTAAATCAATGTCCTCATCTCTCGGTTCATACAACCCAGTACACACACAAGACAGCCGGAAATCTACTTAAGTCAGAGCCGAATTATTACGTGATCTACAGTCGATGCTCTGCTACAATATATGAGTTTCACATTCGGTCTTTTTTTTTCAGTGGATTTCTAATAAAGAAACTGCTTGCCAACTATTCCCTAGCTGAATGTGAAACATGCCACGCGGAATTCTACCAAGGCCGAAAGTTCACACGCGTTTATCTTTCCAACCGAACACTTCACAAAGCTCAAATTTCCACAATATGTCCTCCATAAATGCAACTGCTTTCACGGTAATACCACCCGGACGCGAAATACTAGTAACTTCTTCATTTTACTCATAACGTAGACGGACACGTCCAATATGACCTGCATGTCCGATAGCTAGCCAACGACTGACTGCCTCCCGTTCCTTCCAGGGCCTATAACTACTTGATAGAACGCGGGAAATGCTTAACCCTGATTGGTTGTTCAAACTGACCAGCCAATCAAAACAATCCTTTGAGTTCTATCTCGCGCCAAAAGTTTCCTATGCCAATCAATATTCACAGATGTATTTACATCACTTCATCACGCAAATCTTAATAAAATGTTTAACAAAACCAAACGAAAAGAAAACTAATCTTGAAATGACTTTAGAAAATCGTCACTCTGCAAATGGCTGTTCTGGCTGCCTTCTTACAAAAGCAAGTACCCTTGGACATACGTCATCAGCAAGGTAGGGATATTACAGCTTTCATTTCAACTGCTTGCTTCACACTTTCCCATGACATAGTTACCTAATGTTTAACATCATATAATATTGAATCTTTACGTATGTCCCACATATACACTCTCACTCACTCTCATTTATTCACTCAACAAATCAAATAGTTATTAAATAAATATAATCTTTTCTCAATCCTATGTTATGAAAATGAAAAATATTTAACGTTTTTAATTATAAAAATCTAAGTAAATTGTTCTGCCATTGAGTGAACTTAAGTAATAATTCAAAATGATCCTGAAAGACAAACTTCCTGACTGATGTTAATCTTATAAGTGTCGGTTTTTTGGTGTTTTAGGTAATTGTCTCTAAATGTGAAAGTATCTCAGCTATATATCTGAGATTTTAATACAACCTTCCTTGTAATAACAAACGGCTGTATATTGACTTTTAACAAAGCTGAATAATATTTAATACGGTTTATTTAGATTCTTAGGGGCCTTAATATTGTGTCGCTCGAACTGACACAGATTGCACTTCCCACAGCTAGGCTAGCGACAGGTGCGAGTGAGTCATGCTAAGATACCAGCGGCTGTATATTGCCATTGCCAGCGGCTGCAAAGCTATGAGTCCATACTTAAAAGTAGCTTGGTGCAATAAAATGCTATTGTGGTTCAAAATGGTTCAAATGGCTCTGAGCACTATGGGACTTAACTTCTGAGGTCATGAGTCCCCTAGAACTTAGAACTACTTAAACCTAACTAACCTAAAGACATCACACACATCCATGCCCGAGGCAGGATTCGAACCTGCGACCGTAGCGGTCGCGCGGCTCCAGACTGTAGCGCCTAGAACCGCTCGGCCACCCCGGCCGGCCAAATGCTATTGTGTATCGACTCGAGACGTTATACACCTCCTAAGAACCTAAAATTTCTCTTGAGTATGTTTCACAGTTCTTACTAAACACTCGCTAGTTAGGAAATATTTCGAAAGCTACATCAGCACGATCAAATCTAAATAGTTCTTACTAAACTCTATTTTGAACTGAAGTTTTTCGCAAATAAACAGAATTTCTAAAATTACGTTATAACATTATACACAGTTACATCAAATAGTTAATGGCCAGGGCTTGATGGCTTACAGTAAGTTCTTATACAAAAAATTTTCAATTAGTTTCTCTCAAAATCCCATGCTCCACATTTTCTTTCAATTTAAATTTACAAAACACTCATGAGGAAACTTTTACAAAAGTTCTTGAAACTACAAACTCTTTTCTAATCAAACTCTTACATTTTGCACATAATATTTAGGCAAAACAATAATTCTGTTTTGTCGCTTGAATGGCGTCCAAAATTTTTACTGAAATATAATTTGGGCACTACGAATTGTGTCCTTTCCTAAACTGAATACTGCAATGTGGGGGTCATCTATAATTATAACACTTCTCTAAAACAAATTTGGGGTTTCTACTACTTACACAGACGAAGCAAATGAGTACGGATCACAAACATTTACACCTGGATCACATAATGGCTCGTCACTGGGATACAGCATTTGGCTCTGTTTCAACTTCGGGTTCTCTCTCAGTACCGTATCTAGTACTGTCACATTTTTCGTACCTACAATATACAGTACGTCTAAATGTCCATTCTTAATATTTGCATCCTAACCTACACCCACATTTATCGTAATAGATAATATTTCTTAAAGCTTGGCTCTCAAATTCAAAAGTTAAATCAAAACTTTTTCAAAGAACCTCTTCAAGAATTTTTTTTCAAAATTTTTTTTTCGAGCTTTACTCAAAATTCTTTCTCAGGCAACTTCACATTCGTTATCAATCCAACATTTCTTTACATTTAGTATTAATTAACCCAGTGAAAACTGAATTAACTGTTCCTCAAAACTTTAACAGCACCCAAAATTGGCACTACTGTTGAATTCTTTTTCCAAAATCTGTTTTAATTATTAAGCAAGTTACTGTTACAAATATTGCTGATTCAAAATTTACTCTTTCTTTCTTAACCCTTTTTCAGAAAAAATTTACTGCTTAACTTTACACACACAAGCTATTATACACCAAGAAAAAAATACATCATCATTAAATATACTGAACAATTATTTCTGGCACCTCCTGCTGCCCTGCAAAACTCCATTACACACCATATTAGAAAATACAAAATTATTAAATACACTGAAAATTATTCAGGCCACTTTCTGTAGTTCTGCAACTCCTCCTACATACATCATATACGAAGAATAACAATTTTATTAAATTACTAAATATTGCTCTTGCCAGGGTAAATAGTTCTGAAAGAACATCTCTCCCGCATATTATACACATAGAATACTAAACTAATGAAAAGTCCTTATAAAATTACTGAAACTTATTATACTGAAAAGTTTCTCACACACATTCTATATACAAAAATTACCATATTATTATGCAGACTGAAAATAACTTACGTCAGTTTCTGTGGCTTTCCAGCACATATCATATACACCTTATATAAAGAGAAAACAATCATTGCAGAAAAATACTTAAACATTACCCATGCCAACTCCTGTGGCTCTCGAACACACCTTGTACTCCATATTCAAAGAAAATACACATTACTGAAATTATTAAATTCCACTTAAGTCCACCTTTGTGGCTTTCAAAACACATCAAATACAAAACTTCCTTTTATTCATTTTTCAGGTAATTCTTTCCTGCTTCGAACATATTTCTTACAACAACATCTTTATCGGTTACAAAAACTTCTGAAAACTCTTCATATTACTGTACTGCCTTTCAGTTCACTTTCATTCCTCTCTCTTCCTGGTTAGTGTTTTAGTCATCCTTTTTTACCTCTTTACCACACTTTCTACTATAATAGGGAAGAAGGAAAGACGATAGCAAACGTTCAGAATGTTGAAGAGGAAGCTTGACAACATGAAAAGAAAAGTAAATAGTGCTGCCAACAGCCTGGGTTGCCTGGTGTTCATCAACCACCTGACAGCGCAAAGAATGTGTGCCCCCTGAGGCTTCTTAGTTACTGCTGTTTAATTGTGCCTTCAACAGTTCTGAAGTACTGCAATTCATGTCGACTTGTCACAACGATCGACTTGCAAATGCGATCATTTTGTGGACCTGTTCTTCACCAACTGTTTCGATCTGGAATAATTTCCCCCCCTCCCCCCCAAGACCGTACCCACACACATCTGATCCGAGACAAAAAGGTTTAGAAAAATCAGGATGGTTCAAAATTTTACTATTCACCAGAGCCTCTTTAAGTTCTTCAAATGCGGATTCAGTCCACTTATAAGGCATGTTCTTCTTTAAAAGTTCCCTCAGACAAAGTGCACTAAATAACTGACCTGGAACAAATTTTCGGTAAACTCCGAGAAGGCCGAACATACCTTTTAACTCTTTACATGTGGAAGGTGCTGCATAATCTCTAATAGCTATTATATTTTCCGGATCGGGCATGATTCCTTCACCACTTAAATATTTTCCAGAAATTCAATTTATTTCTTCACAAATTCTGTTTTATCCAATTTCAGTTTAATCCCCCCCGTTTTAATTGCCTCTAGTACCTTGTCTAACAACAGGCAGTGCTCTTCCCATGTAGGAGTCGAGATTAATACATCATCCATGTAAACAGTAATTCGCCTTAATAATTGATCACCTAAGACCTGGGGCATAGCCCTAACAAAAGAACAAACACTGATGTTTAAACCAAAAGGCACTACCTTATACCTTCAAATACGAAAGCTGTGTGCTTTCGAGATTCTTTAGCCAACGGTAGGTTCCAGTAACCACATGTTACATCCATGGATGTGAAAAATTTTGCACCTTTAAATTTTTGTAATAATTCTTCTATGTTCTCAGTCCTATCACTTCCTGGCAAGATAATTTTATTAAACGCTATGGCATCCAAAACAAGCCTAATGGAACCATCCTTCTTAGGTACCGGTACTACAACCAATGGGTTGTTGTATACACTAATTGCCCTCTTTATGATTTTCCATTCGAGCATGTTCTGTATCATATCCTGATCTGCTTCCTTATGTACTTCAGGAATAGCGAATGATTTTCGGAAAAAATGTGCAGCTTCTTTCACAGTTATGTAGCACTCATAATTCCGAACTAATCTGCGCTGGTCTAAAAATACTTCACAATGCCTATTCAAAATTGGTCTCAGATCTTGTTTTTGTATGTCCGTCAAACCAGTTAGTTCCTCTAGTTTTTCTGTTGTTCCCGATTCTGATACTCTCTAGCTCAGAAAGATCCACTTCCTTCCTTTCGCCATATTCATTATAACCCGCAATCATCTCTGTGGTCCTACAGTATCGGATCGGAGTATCACTTTCTTCATTATTTACACTATGTCGTTTACCTATGAACGGAATAGTTACCAGTTTTCCATTTATCCTAATCATTGCATCATTAGTTCCAAAATTAACCCATCCTTGGTATTTAGTTAAGAAATCGGTCCCTACTAACAGCTCCACACTTAGTCCATTAATAATTAAAAAAATTAATTCTATTTGTACTCCCCCTACACTTATTGGTAACAATATTTCTTGCTTAACAACTTACTTGCTTTTTCCCGTGACCACAATAATTTTTAATCCCTTCACTGGCATTATAACTAGGCTATTTGTTTACTTTTTGAGAGAGTATTAACAAAATTCTGTGACACTGCACAAACTTCTGAACCTGTATCTATTAAACAAGGAACCTTTTCTTCAAATGCAGTTACTTCTGAGATAGGTTGTCCAACATATTCTCTTCCAACTACAGACTCAGGTTCTTCTAAGAAATCTTCCACTACTTCGCGCCTGTCAAAACCTACCTCTTCTGTGGAAAGTACATTTAGCTTACCTGGATCCCCTTTAACTTCATTAATAGTGGCAGCTTTTACTATCCTGTCCACTATAGACAAATCAAAACATCTCCCTAACTGTTCATCCTCTGTACTAACTTCTGTTTCTGCAACCCTGTTCAAGGTGTTGTCAGAATTATTTAAATTATCTCCTCCTTCTTCTTCCTCCATCTCTTCTTCCTCACTCTCTAGCCGGCCAGAGTGGCCGTGCGGTTCTAGGCGCTACAGTCTGGAACCGACCAACCGCTACGGTCGCAGGTTCGAATCCTGCCTCGGGCATGGATGTGTGTGATGTCCTTAGGTTAGTTAGGTTTAATCAGTTCTAAGTTCTAGGCGACTGATGACCTCCGAAGTTAAGTCGCATAGTGCTCAGAGCCATTTGAACCATTTGAACCTCACTCTCTAAAATTACTTGATTCAACTGATTCACAACCTCCTCTAGTATTTCCATAGTATTACTTCTGTAGTCTACAGGTAGCCTCTCGTTTGTTTCGCAGTGCTGATTTACCCCCACTCCTGATCTGTCTCTTCACTTTCTGTATTTAGTTCCTTCTTAACACGGTTTTTGTGATTTTTATTAGAACTTTTCCTTCCACAAAATGCTATTTGCTTTTCTAAATAAATAAATTGCTTTTCAGTGTCACTCTCCTCTGCCCTCCTGATTTCATTAACATTACTTTCAAAACGTTGTTTATTTAGTAGGTGCCTTCTTTACAAAGGACGTCACTAGCGGGTTTAATCTGTACGGTTGCAGTCTGCAAACGCTAGCGTCATCACAGACCACTATGCGTTTTCCTGCCGTGTGACGTCATTGCCTCTGACGTTTCAATCACCTGATGGGCGGCGCCCATCCATTACGTCATCATCCTGCCGCTGACGGCAATCAAAATATTGTACTCTGTCATTGAACCTACTTCCAGCAGTACCACCTCTTCCCCTGTATCTACCCCGAATACCATTACCTCTTTGTACGCCTATTCTACTTACATTGACTTCGGCTCTGTTGTCATTTGACCCAACAGGAGGCCAATATTCTCTTCTGTTATTTTCCTCGCCTTTTAAGATGTTTTCTACTCGCTCAAGATAATGAATAAACCGGTTAATGTCATTCACAGGGGCCGAAATGATCTTATTTCGCCAGCTCAATGGCAATTTGTTTTTAATGCCCATGATTATCTGTTCTGTCTCTGCTTTTGAATTTCAATAAGACAAGGTAGTTACCCACTTTTGTACAAATCTTTTACTGTTATCTCTCGTGGAATCATATTTTTCCCCCGACCAAAATTTATTCAACACCTCCATTTGCTTCCTCTTTCCCCAATTGTCTTAAAAAAATGCCTGTTTGAACTCTACTAATTTATCGTATTTATCTGAAGCTAAATTTCCCCAGATTGTAGCTTCTCCCATTAGATTAGAGGTGATGAATCCAATCTTTTGCTTGTCATTCCACGCTTTAGGTAACACATCTACAAAATCGCTCCAAAACTCTTTAGGGTGAACATTGTTATTTGGATCAAATTTCAAGAATTGGCGATGTGTAACATATGCAATTTCTGATGATTCTACAACACCATTAGATACTACACAAACATTATTATTATTACCATTCTGTTCAACTTTTGTTAGTCTGCTTTCATGGTTACACAACTGCTCATTTACCTCAGTACTAAACTGACTAATGTTAGTTTCAATATTAGTGATTTCATTAGACACTTGCACTCCAAATCTTGCACACACGTCTTTCTCTTCTTTAATTTGAGTTTCCAATACCACATGACTATTCTCACAGTGTCTCTCTACTGTGTGAACCTATTCATTAACTTTGTTCAGTTCTAAATTTATTTTCTCTTTAATTTGTTCGCTATCCTCAGCAACTTGCTCAATTCGCGAATTTAATTCACTTCTAACCGTTACAATAGCAGCATTACATTCTTGCCTGACGTGATTAATGTCACTTTTAACATTATTACTGAACAAAGTCATATCATTTCTCCAAGTATCCCTCAAATTCGAAATTTTATCTTCAATTTTGGATTCCATCTCAGCTCACAAATTTTAAAATCGCTGATTAATCTCAGACATCAACTCATTATGCAATCCATTTATATCCAAAACGTAGTTTATTCGTTTTGGAATCCATTTCAACACTCAATATACTCATTTACAAACCCGTTTGACTCATTTTAGCGTCAACGTTAGTACCCATTTTATTTATTTTATCGTCAATATCAGAACTTAATAACGTTTTAATTTCGGAACCTGGTCCATTCATCTTTGTCATTATATTCATCAACATTTCCGATACACTGTCCGTTGGTTCCCCAACAACTGACATTGGTTCCTGTTTTGTTTTAGGAATAGCTACAGGCATATATTTAACATCATCTTCCACCACGCCCGCTTCCTTATCTACACCATAGTTAGACGACATTGACTGAGGTAAACCACTGTCCTCCGTTCGTTATACATCCAAACTGAAATCAGCTATCATTGAATCATCTTCATAATTTACATTACCTAAATGTACCTTCAATTTCTCATCTACAATTTCCTGATTCTTTTCAGCCATTCTGCAAAGTTTCTTGGCGCGCGCGCGCACTCTCTCTCTCTCTCTCTCTCTCTCTCTCTCTCTCTCTCTCTCACACACACACACACACACACGCACACACACACACACAAAACTTTAAGTAGAACACTACTTATCTTTGGCCTCGTCCGGTTGACCGCACGGCGAGATGAAGCAGCGGGTCCGTCCTCCAAGCCGCTTAAGTTTGACCAGATTACGGGCCACCGCTTCCGCCATGACTCAAACGGGTCCAGATGCCGGTAAGCTGCAGTAGCAGCTCTCAAAGTTCCGCGCTCACCAACGTAGTCTGCCACCTCGTTCCACTGGCTGCCAATTCTTGATGAAAGTTCATTTGCACGTGTGTCTATTGTCCTAATATAGTTCCTTTTACACACGCGTGTAAAAACGTCACGAGTTCGATTGACACAGCTGCTTTTATAAAGTTCCTACACATCCAAACTTTACTGTTGTTTTTCCCAGCCTATAAAGCACCAATTGCAGCGTGGCGAGTTTAAAGTTGCTCTTCGTACTGTGCTATACAAAAGTTCCACCTACCTCAGTGCGGCGTCTGGTCACCAGCCCGATTCTCTGCATATGTAGATACTGTTCAGACGATGTTGAAAGCAGCGTTGAAGAAAAACATCGTCAATACTTACGTTTGCAAAGTCCTACCTAAACTCAGGTAGCAAGCTATCATGTAATATCTTATAATTATTTTCAGGTGGAGGGCGATTGCTTCATTCTTTTAGAAAAAATGTCAAAATCCTGCAACAAGTTCTTTATTTCTTTAGGTTCAAAATTAAAGAATTAGCCATCAGCCCGTATTTATTTAAACGACTAATATCAATGTCCTCATCTCTCAGTTCATACAACCCAGTACACACGCAAGACAGCCAGAAATGTACTTAACTCCAACCCGAATTATTACATGATCTACAGTCGATGCTCTGCTACAATATATGAGTTTCACATTCGGTCTTATTTTTCAGTGTATTTCTAATAAAGAAACTGCTTGCCAGCTATTCCATAGATGAATATGAAACATGCCATGCGGAATTCTACAAAGGCCCAAAGTTCGCACGCGTTTATCTTCCAACTATACACTTCACAAAGCTCAAATTTCCACAATATGTCCTCCATAAATGCAACTGCTTTCACGGCAATACCATTTGGACGCGAACTACCAGTAACTTCTTCATTTTGCTCATAATGTAGACGGACACGTCCAGCATGACCTGTACTTCCAATAGCTAGCCAACGACTCACTCACTGCCGTTCCTTACAAGGCCTATAATTACTTGCGATGCCCGGGAAATGCTTAACTATGATTGGTTGTTCAAAATGACCAACCAATCAAAACAATCCTTCAAGTTCTTTCTCACGCTAAAAGTGTCTTACGCCAATCAACATGCACAGATGCATTTACGTCACTTCATCATGCAAATACTAATAAAATGTTTAACAAAACCAAACAAAAAGAAAACTGATCTTGAAATGACTTTAGAAAATCGCTACTCTGCAGATGGCTATTCTGGCTGCCTTCTTACAAAAGCAAGTACCCTTGGGCATACGTCATCAGCAAGGTAAGGATATTACAGTTTTCATTGCAACTGCTTGCTTCACACTTTCCCATGACATAGTTGTTGTTGTTATTGTTGTGGTCTTCAGTCCTGAGACTGGTTTGATGTAGCTCTCCATTCTACTCTATCCTGTGCAAGCTTCTTCATCTCCCAGTACTTACTGCAACCTACGTCCTTCTGAATCTGCTTAGTGTACTCATCTCTTGGTCTCCCTCTATGATTTTTACCCTCCACACTGCCCTCCAATACTAAATTGGTGATCCCTTGATGCCTCAGAACATGTCCTACCAACCGGTCCCTTCTTCTCGTCAAGTTGTGCCACAAACTCCTCTTCTCCCCAATTCTATTCAATACCTCCATCTAATCTTCAGCATTCTTCTGAAGCACCACATTTCGAAAGCTTCTATTCTCTTCTTGTCCAAACTATTTATCGTCCATGTTTCACTTCCATACATGGTTACACTCCATACAAATACTTTCAGAAACGACTTCCTGACACTTAAATCTATAGTCGATGTTAACAAATTTCTCTTCTTCAGAAACGCTTTTCTTGCCATTGCCAGTCTACATTTTATATCCTCTCTACTTCTACCATCATCAGTTATTTTGCTCCCTAAATAGCAAAACTCCTTTACTACTTTAAGTGACTCATTTCCTAATCTAATTCCCTCAGCATCACCCGACTTAATTTGACTACATTCCATTATCCTCGTTTTGCTTTTGTTGATAATCATCTTATATCCTCCTTTCAAGACACTGTCCATTCCATTCAACTGCTCTTCCAAGTCCTTTGCTGTCTCTGACAGAATTACAATGTAATCGGCGAACCTCAAAGTTTTTATTTCTTCTCCATGGATTTTAATACCTACTCCAAATTTTTCTTTTGTTTCCTTTACTGCTTGCTCAATATACAGATTGAATAACATCGGGGAGAGGTTACAACCCTGTCTCACTCCCTTCCCAACCGCTGCTTCCCTTTCATGTCCCTCGACTCTTATAACTGCCATCTGGTTTCTGTACAAATTGTAAATAGCCTCTCGCTCCCTGTATTTTACCCCTGCCACGTTTAGAATCTGAAAGAGAGTATTCCAGTCAACATTGTCAAAAGCTTTCTCTAAGTCTACAAATGCTAGAAACGTAGGTTTGCCTTTCCTTAATCTTTCTTCTAAGATAAGTCGTAAGGTCAGTATTGCCTCACGTGTTCCAATATTTCTACGGAATCCAAACTGATCTTCCCCGAGGTCGGCCTACCCGTTTTTTAATTCGTCTGTAAAGAATTCGCGTTAGTATTTTGCAGCCGTGACTTATTAAACTGATAGTTCGGTAGTTTTCACATCTGTCAACACCTGCATTTTTGGGATTGGAATTATTATATTCTTCTTGTAGTCTGAGGGTATTTCGCCTGTCTCATACATTTTGCTCACCAGATGGTAGAGTTTTGTCAGGACTGGCTCTCCCAAAGCCGTCAGTAGTTCTAATGGAATGTTGTCTTCTCCCAGGGCCTTGTTTCGACTCAGGTCTTTCAGTGCTCTGTGAAACTCTTCACGCAGTATTGTATCTCACATTTCGTCTTCATGTACATCCTCTTCCATTTACATAATATTGTCCTCAAGTACATCGCCCTTGTATAGACCCTCTATATACTCCTTCCACCTTTCTGCTTTCCCTTCTTTGCTTGGAACTGGGTTTCCATCGGAGCTCTTGATATTCATACAAGTAGTTCTCTTTTCTCCAAAGGTCTCTTTAATTTTTCTGTAGGCAGTATCTATCTTACCCCTAGTGAGATAAGCCTCCACATCCTTACATTTGTCCTCTAGCAGCCGGCCGCTGTGGCCGTGCGGTTCTAGGTGCTGCAGTCCGGAACCGTGGGACTGCTACGGTCGCAGGTTCGGATCCTGCCTCAGGCATGGATGTGTGTGATGTCCTTAGGTTAGTTAGGTTTAAGTAGTTCTAAGTTCTAGGGGACTGATGACCTAAGATGTTAAGTCCCATTGTGCTCAGAGCCATTTGAACCATTTTTTTTTGTCCTCTAGCCATCCCTGCTTAGCCATTTTGCACTTCCTGTCGATCTCATTTTTGAGAAGTTTGTATTCCTTTTTGCCTGCTTCATTTACTGCATTTTTATATTTTCTCCTTTCATCAATTAAATTCAATATTTCTTCTGTTACCCAAGAATTTATACTAGCCCTCGTCTTTTTACCTGCTTGATCCTCTGCTGTCTTCACTACTTCATCCCTCAGAGCTACCCATTCTTCTTCTACTGTATTTCTTTCCCCCATTCCTATCAATTGTTCCCTTATGCTCTCCCTGAAACTCTGTACAACCTCTGGTTTAATCAGTTTCTCCAGATCCCATCTCCTTAAATTCTCACCTTTTTGCAGTTTCTTCAGTTTTAATCTACAGCTCATAACCAATAGATTGTGGTCAGAGTCCACATCTGCCCCTGGAAATGTCTTACAATTTAATACCTGGTTCCTAAATCTCTGTCTTACCATTATATAATCTATCTGATACCTTCTAGTATTTCCAGGATTCTTCCATGTGTACAACCTTCTTTTATTATTCTTGAACCAAGTTTTAGCTATGATTAAGTTATGCTCTGTGCAAAGTTCTACCAGACGGCTTCCGCTTTCATTTCTTTCCCCCAATCCATATTCACCTACTATGTTTCCTTCTCTCCCTTTTCCTACTCTCGAATTCCAGTCACCCATGACTATTAAATTTTCGTCTCCCTTCAATACCTGAATAATTTCTTTTATCTCATCATACATTTCATCAATTTCTTCATCATCTGCAGAGCTAGTTGGCATATAAACTGTTGTGGGTTGGCAGGAGAGCCGACACCGGGTACTAGAGGAAGCCGAAAGGCACGCGTTTTAGCTCACGCAGGCTGGCATGAGGTCTGGAACAGGACAAGGAATTTAGACTTTAGAAAAACGGACGTAGCAGGTGGAATACTTAACTTTAATCCATCTGATGAGTGTCGCTCTTGACTGTACATGACTCATAATATCAATAGTAACTGAACATGGCGCCTTGCTATGTCGTAGCAAATGACGTAGCTGAAGGCTATGCTAACTATCGTCTCGGCAAATGAGAGCGTATTTTGTCAGTGAACCATCGCTAGCAAAGTCGGTTGTATAACTGGGGCGAGTGCTAGGAAGTCTCTCTAGACCTGCCGTGTGGCGGCGCTCGGTCTGCAATCACTGATAGTGGCGACACGCGGGTCCGACGTATACTAACGGACCGCGGCCGATTTAAAGGCTACCACCTAACAAGTGTGGTGTCTGGCGGTGACACCACATAAACTTGTACTATTGTAGTAGGTGTGGGCTTCGTGTCTATCTTGGCCACAATAATGCGTTCACTATGCTGTTTGTAGTAGCTTACCCGCACTCCTATTTTTTTTATTAATTATTAAACCTACTCCTGCATTACCCGTATTTGATTTTGTATTTATAACCCTGTATTCACCTGACCAAAAGTCTTGTTCCTCCTGCCACCGAACGTCACTAATTCCCACTAAATCTAACTTTAACCTATCCATTTCCCTTTTTAAGTTTTCTAACCTACCGGCCCGATTAAGGGATCTGACATTCCACGCTCCGATCCACAGAACGCCAGTTTTCTTTCTCCTGATAACGACGTCCTCTTGAGCAGTCCCTGCCCGGAGATCCGAATGGGGCACTATTTTACCTCCGGAATATTTTACCCAAGAGGACGCCATCATCATTTAACCATACAGTAAAGCTGCATGCCCTCGGAAAAAATTACGGCTGTAATTTCCCCTTGCTTTCAGCCGTTCGCAGTACCAGCACAGCAAGGCCCTGCAACTACTGAAAATGCTGCTGCCCCTCTTCAGGAACCACACGTTTGTCTGGCCTCTCAACAGATACCCCTCCGTTGTGGTTGCACCTACGGTACGGCCATCTGTATCGCTGAGGCACGCAAGCCTCCCCACCAACGGCAAGGTCCACGGTTCATGGGGTGGGGAGGGGGGGGGGGGAGGGACATAGTTTACGTAAAGTTTAACATCATATAATATTGAATCTTTACGTATGTCCCACAACACACTCTCACTCACTCTCATTTATTCACACAACAAATCAAATCGTTATTAAATAAATATTAATCCTTCTGAATTCTATGTTTTGAAAATAAGAAATAGTGAACGTTTTTAATTGTAAAAAATCTAAATAAATTGTTTTGCTCTTTAGTGAACTTCTGTAATAATTCCAAATGATGCTGAAAGACAAACTGCTACGAATCCTAACTGACTTTAATTTTATAAATGTCGGTTTTTTGGTGTTTTAGGTAATTGTCTCTAAATGTGAAAGTATCTCAGCTATACAGCTGAGATTTTAACACAACCTTCCTTTTAATAACAAAGAGCTGTATATTGACTTTTTACAGAACTGAATAATATTTAATACTGTTTATTTAGATTCATAGGGGCTGGAATATTCTGTCGCTCCAACTAACACAAATTGCACTTCCCACGGCTAGGCTAGCGACAGGTGCGAGTGAGTCACGCTAAGATACCAGCGGCTGTATATTGCCACTGCCAACGGTTCCAAATGTACGAGCCCTTACTTCATGGAGTTACACTGCCCTTCTACCTTCTTCCGTAGATGATCACGACAGTGATACGTGATATTCGACCACCTTCGCCGTTTTCGATGTATCGGTTCCGCGTAATAATAATCTACCCATTGTGAAAGTCGTTTATCTCCCCATTTGCAGGCCATATCTTCGCTAGGGTGATACTTTGTTCGTGTATGGTCCACTTACATACTTTTGTTACCGCGTCACGTAAACACAACGCCTCCAGGTGGCATCCAACGTCGCGACAGGCAATGGTTGTAATGTTTTGGCTTATCTGTGTATGTAGTTCTATATAATAATAAACAATTAAACTATGGCTTAAAATAATGTAAAGCAAACCAAAAGTACCAGCAAATAATTAGCATGTTCCCTGTAATGAGATATCCAGGTTCTTCTTCATGTAGGCAAGGTTGTCTATCACCTCCAGTGGCGTAACAGATGTTGAACGACGAATGGACAAAGGGGCTAATTCATTTAGTCTTTTCTGAAAGGATGAAACACAATTATCAGCTTAATTCAACTGATACAGCAGCATATGTTGGTTACTTTTAGAACTTGTAAATATTAATAAATGATCATCTAATAACTGTAATGACTTAATGTGAGACAATAAACTTCAGAACTTCTCTCTCCTATTGACTTTCGCAGGTATGTTCTGATTCTCTTTAAAGCGGAGAATGCCCTCTATGCTGCGGCTACAGTTACAGGAAGTGTGTCCAGTATATTCAGACTACGAACTTTGTGTTCTGCCTTACGGCAGGTTTTGTCATGGGGAAAGCGCCGTCAGAGAGGTCCACCGCATGAGCGTCTAGGGAAGTGATTCCAGTGATAGTTTCCCGTTGCCTTCCACTGATGATGAAATGATAATGAGGACAACACAACACCCAGTTCCTGAGCGTAGAAAATCTCCGACCCAGCCGGAAAGTGGCCGACCAGAGTGGCCGAGCGGTTCTAGGCGCTACAGTCTGGAGCCGCGTGACCGCTTCGGTCGCGGGTTCGAATCCTGCCTCGGGCATGGATGTGTGTGTTGTCCTTAGGTTAGTTAGGTTTAAGTAGTTCTAAGTTCTAGGGGACTCATGACCTCAGCAGTTAAGTCCCATAGTGCTCAGAGCCATTTGAACCATTTTGAACCAGCCGGAAACCGAACCCAGGCCCCTTGGCTAGTATATTCAGAAGGTTGTTGTTATTTTGAATAATATCATTGTTGTGTAATTGCAGTGCTTCCATGGCAGATGAAGGTAATCCTACAAGAATATCTTGAACTTCAAATTCCGTATCTTCAATGCAGAATCCGTTTAAGGCATTGAACTTTTATCGTTCCTCATTACTTAATAGTGCTTCACTGGTTGAAATCGGGAACAGTGAAGAAAATCGGGAAAGAACTTTCTTTCGTTCTGTAAACTTTAGTTCTGTTGTACAAACAATTTAAAAACGTAATTAAGGGCGCCCATTAGTAGTACTTTCCAGAATCGCGCGTCAAGTCGTTTGGTCCGTTCCTTTGGATCTTAATCACCTGGGCAACCGAGATTGAGATGTGCAGTTGTTGACAAATTTCAATTGCTCTCTCAAAAACAGCCCTGAAAGTCCTTGTAGCATCAGATCTCAGAATTTTCAATCCTTCTGTAGTGTCTGCAGCTACTTCCATGGTCTTCAGCTATTGACAAATTTCAATTGCTCTCTCAAAAACAGCGCTGAGAGTCCTTGTAGCATCAGATCTCAGAATTTTCAATCCTTCTGTAGTTTCTGCAGCTACTTCCATGGTCTTCAGTTACTTCCATAGCTTCCCTCAAAACACAGTTGGTTTCTGTAGTCACATTTCCGCTATTAACGTGTTTATTTTCTCCAATGGATCTGCATTTTGTAGCATTGCCCTAATTTTTAATGAATTTAAGAGGCGTATAGAAACAAACTATTTATGGTTTATTTAAATTTAAAATCTTGATACTGAATGGAGATACAAAACTTACATTTAATGTCGTGTAAGGTTAGCAGGATTAAATTCACACAATTCTTTAATAATATTTCACTCTTCCGAAATATAAATAAAGAAACTTACCCTAAAATATAACTTCAGGTGAACTGGACAAACAGCACAATCTCAATCACGCCAAGTACTGGAATTTTCTTCTTGCTATCTGTGTGACGAAACGCTTTAAAACCATCACAGACTCTATCACTTACACTCTTTTAAACAAACGCGCATTCAATCAGTGGTCAGTTAACCTAGGACACAGCCACCGGGTGTTGTTATGCCATTGGAAATAAGTCCAACTTTTGTATTAGGCACACCACTGTTACATCACTTCGACTGAAATTTTTGAGACTCTCTGAAGTCTAAAGCATTAAAAGCCTTCAAGTTTTTGATAACTACTATGTTGTTTAAGCCTTGTTTCTTTTATTTCAAATTTTAGTGATCTCAGACGCAATAGTTTCACTCTATCAATATCGATAGAACTCGGTACAAGTTACCGGTGCTAAGCAGCAGGAAGGTGAACTTCATCGCCACGTTGAGGAGGGCTCTAAAGGGGAAACATTGTCTGTGGGCTACACTGATGCCATTTTAGTCATGCGCGCACGCAGATAGTTAGCAGCTATGGTATAAATTACACACAGAAGTAACAAGATTATGTGAAAGTGTATCATCTTTATACTCACATGTTACGCTATTTATTTTTCAGTTGACACACAAAACATGATTTCTTTACTCTACTGTAGTGCTACAACTCAAGATTCTACAACTGTTAGGTCACAAAAGTTGGCAGTAGTTGCAAGAATAAGAAGCCAACAGGAAGTGCACCGATAGCAAGTAGAGAGCCGAAGCTCAACTTAGAATCGACAACTTACAGATATCGCGCCGCTTCTCGCTGCTGCCAAACTTTGAAATCTAACAGTCATTGCAAGTGTTCAACAGTCAAAATTTACTCTCAAATTCATTACAACTAATAGCTGTCGTATTTCAACATGAGAGACAACTTGAGCTCCTCAAAAACACAACAGACCCACCGTTACAGATAATAATAGCAATAGGATATTATGCGTCGCCAGTGTTGCGCTAGTAATTATCTGGAAAGTAAAAGTAGATCCTTTGTGTTTCTATTACGTATCAATTCTTCTGTCCTTTCTGTGTTAGAGGAAAAACTATTCTGGATCTTCCCAGTACACAGACAGAAGATATAGAAAGCTGGTTTCAGTAAGTATATTGATGGTTAAAAAGTGAACCTGCATAATTACAGATGATCTAGTTTCGGATAACTCTGAACTCAATGCATTACTACAAGGGGCGTTCAACAAGTAATGAAACACTTTTTTTTCTGAAAGCAGGTTGGTTTTGTTCACGATTCCAATACACTATGTTAGTCCCCAATCGTTTGTCTACAGAACACTATTTTTCTACGTAATCCCCATTCAGTGTGATGGCTTTACGCGATTTTACCGGTGGGGAGGGGGGGAGGGGGGGGGAGGCCTGTATGCTCATATGGTACCACTCCACTGCTCGACGTCGGAGCCAACGTCTTGCTGCGTCAATAACCTTATTATCCATGTACTGCTTCCTATGGAGTGCATACTTCATTGGGCCACACAGATGGAAGTCGGAAGGTGCGATATCTGGGCTGTAAGATGGATGAGGAAGAACAGTGCAATGAAGTTTTGTGAGATCCTGCCAGGTGCGCAGACTTCTGTGAGGCCTTGCGGTGTCGTGGAGAAAGAGAAGTTTGATCGTATTTTTGTGCAGACGAACATGTAGCAGTCGTTTCTGCAATTTCCTGAGGGCACCACAATATACTTCGGAGTTGATCGCTGCACCCCGAGAGAGTACGTCAGACAGAGTAACCCTTTCAGAGTCCCAGAAGACCACTGATACGAATTTATTGGCTGGGGGTGCAGCTTTGAATTTTTTTCTTCGGAGGGGAAGCGGTGTTCGCCACTCCATGGATTACCGTTTTCTTTCCGGTTAGAAGTGTTGAATCCTTGTTTCATCGCCTGTGACGATGTTCATAAAAAATTGTCATGCTCTGCCTCGCAACGCGCAAGTAAATCTGCGCAGATGGTCCTTCTTTGCTCTTTATAGGTCTTCTGTTATGTGGCAGGAACCCAGTGGGTACACACCTTCTGAGTACCCCAGTTGGTGAACGACTGTGTCAGCACTACCAACAGAGACGTCCAGTTGTGAGGCAAGTGTTTGAGTGTGATCTGTCGATCACTTTAAATGAGAAAGTCCGTATGTTCCACCATTGCAGGAGTCACAGCTGTGGGAGGACGCCCGCCACGCGGGAGATCGGACAACTTTGCGCGGCCTTGTTGTGATGATGAAAGACGTCTCGCCCAACGCCTCTACGCGCTTTTGTTCGTTGCCAGGTCTCCGTAGACACTCTGCAAGCATCTACGATGCTTTGATTTTCCGCCAAAAGAAACTCAACGACGCCGCTCCGCTTGGAACGCACCGTATAGCGCTGCCCCGTATATGAACTTCCAGAAACTAAAGGGTTTGAAGCAGGAATATTCCACGACGTCTCACAACAAATTCCTCATTTTTTTCAACGGAAATTGGCCAAGAAAAAAATGCCATGCTTTACTTATTGAACGCCCCTCTTAGAACCATCGTTGGAGGCAGTTCTCTAACAGATGAAAGTCTGCGTTCGAGATATAGCTAGTCCTTTATGGTGGGTGTATGCCAGGCATCTATCAACAAATGTAAGAAAGTATTGAGGAAATATAAGCTACACGGGAACCACAAAAAAACCTCATTAACATTTAGAAGACGTTAGTGGTTAATAAGGGAATGAGTTGATAAAATTTCACCCATTCAGTAACCAAAAACACTAAAATGTCAAGAGTGTGGAAGAAAGTGAAGGCTTTCAAGAAACCTTCAGTATCTTGATGCTTCTACTGGGTGGTTACAATTAAAATGCAGCTGTACGCAAGGCGGCCGCGGTGGCCGAGCGGTTCTAGGCGCTTCAGTCCGGAACCGCGCGACTGCTACGGTCGCAGGTTCGAATCCTGCCTCGGGCATGAATGTGTGTGATGTCCTTAGGTTAGTTAGGTTTAAGTAGTTCTAAGTTGCAGGGAACTGATGACCTAAGATGTTAAGTCCCTTAGTTCTCAGAGCCATTTGAACCAGCTGCACACAGAGGTCCAGTGTGGGCAATAATTATCGCATGACAGCGAAACATGGTAGATATTCTAATGCGTTTATGTGGAACCGATTTCGCTGAAAAAAAAAAGTTTCAATTGTAGGCACCAGCTGCAATTCTGTCGCTCTGAGTGCAACAAAGACGCATATAAATTTTGCCATATGTAATGGATAGGAATAGGACATGAACAAAAAAGGTCAAACAAGTGGAAAGTCGTAATGTTGGTTTTATAAGTAACCGCCACTTACACAATTTGTTGAATATGAGGACCGGAGAGGTTGATGAGGTGCTGCATCTGTAAAACACCGCGATCAGCAGTTGCTCAGAGCAGTTGCAGTGGAATCTGAGCAACATGTTCCGTATATTGGCCTTCAGATAGGATAGAGACCAAACTTGTCCCTGGTAAGCGTGCTATTTTAGACATCACCAGAGCCAAACGTTACATGGATTCCAGTCAAATGAACTTACAGGCCATTCATTCGAAAAATCTTTGGAGGAAATACATCTGTGGAAGGTTGCATTAGGAAGATGTTTCACTGGGTGAGCGTTATGAGGTGTTGACCCCTCTTGCATAAAAACAGTGGTTTCCACACAGCTGTGCTCTCCCAAAGCAGGAACACATGCTGTACAAAGAGGTCTCTGTGGTGTCACCGCCAGACGCCACACTTGCTAGGTGGTAGCTTTTAAATCGGCCGCGGCCCGCTAGTATACGACGGACCCGCGTGTCGCCACTGTCAGTAATTGCAGACCGAGCGCCACCACACGGCAGGTCTAGAGAGACGTACGAGCACTCAGCCCAGTTGTACGGACGACTTTGCTAGCGACTACACTGACGAAGCCTTTCTCTCATTTGCCGAGAGATAGTTAGAATAGCCTTCAGCTAAGTCCATGGCTACGACCTAGCAAGGCGCCATTAACCATTTCTAGAGAGAGTCTCACTTGTATCATCAAGAATGCTGTATACAAATGATGGATTAAAGTTAAGTATTCCAGCAGCTACGTACTTTTCTTTATAGCATTCATTACGTATCCTGTTTCAGACCTAACGCAAGCCCGCGTGAGTTGACGCGTGCATTTCGGCCTCCTCTAAATTAATGTGCGTTGGGTTGGCTAATCTGCCGACACAACAGTCTCTATAACATGAAGGTGTCATGGTACACCTGACAGGCCCCCTGGCCGTATTCTCATCAAAGAAGAATGGACCAAGAATAAAGGTCCTTATGAATCAACACCACACAGTCACATACAGCGAGTGCAGTGGCTCTTCGTGCACAGTAACCAGTTTAACAGTATCCCAAATTGAGCAGTTCTGAGCCGGTCGCTATGGCCGAGCGGTTCTAGGCGCTTCAGTCCGGAACCTCGCTGCTGCTACGGTCGCAGGTTAGAATCCTGCCTCGGGCACGGATGTGTGTGATGTCCTTAAGTTAGTTAGGTTTAATTAGTTCTAAGTCTAGGGGACTGATGACATCAGATCTTAAGTCCCATAGTGCTTAGAGCCCTTTGAACCATCAGCAGTTCTGTGTATTCACTGCACCCTGGTGTGTAAAATGTGCCTCGACACTCCACAGAATATTGTCTGGCCACACGTCATCAAATTTGATCCACGCCGGAAACTAAAGAGCAAATTCAGAATCTACATCTACATCCATACTCCGCAAGCCACCTGACGGTGTGTGGCGGAGGGTACCTTCAGTACCTCTATCGGTTCTCCCTTCTATTCCAGTCTCGTATTGTTCGTAGAAAGAAGGATTGCCGGTATGCCTCTGTGTGGGCTCTAATCTCTCTGATTCTATACTCATGGTCTCTTCGCGAGATATACGTAGGAGGGAGCAATATACTGCTTGACTCTTCGGTGAAGGTATGTTCTCGAAACTTTGACAAAAGCCCGTACCGAGCTACTGAGCGTCTCTCCTGCAGAGTCTTCCACTGGAGTTTATCTATCTTCTCCGTAACGCTTTCGCGATTACTAAATGATCCTGTAACGAAGCGCGCTGCTTTCCGTTGGATCTTCTCTATGTCTTGTATCAACCCTATCTGGTACGGATCCCACACTGCTGAGCAGTATTCAAGCAGTGGGCGAACAAGCGTACTGTAACCTACTTCCTTTGTTTTCGGATTGCATGCGGATTGCTGCGGATGATGGGGTTTCAGTTGCTGTAACACCTGAATCTTGTATGGATACTAGTGTAAAACATACCGCAAAATTTTCCGTACTATTCACCATGGCGTGGGCAATTCTCGCGACACTGCACGAGTACTAACACTACCCGGGTCTCACGCTGCATAGTGAGTCACAGCAACATCAACCTCGTCAATAACTTTCAGCAACATCGGACGCCTTCCTCTTCCAGGTGACACACCAAGCTCACACTTGGTTTCGAATTTCATTATCACCTTCTTAAAACCTTCTAATCACATCAGACCTCTGCTCAGATCTTTCAGTCGGTAATGCTCTCTCAATGCATCACTGTAATTACTGCCGTTCACATAAAACAGTCTCTCTCTCTTCCCGATAGCCATATCGCTCACTCACGATATGGCTTGTCAAATGACATTGTGGGTGTCATACCATCATACAGTGTACTGAGCCAGATTTGCACCTGGGTGGCCATAAAAGAAACATCAGCTCCGCCTTAATGCATTAGCATGCGAGGGTTGGAACTTGAATAGTGGCAACAATTTATTTACGGCTCGTACAAAATACACTCCTGGAAATGGAAAAAAGAACACATTGACACCGGTGTGTCAGACCCGTACTTGCTCCGGACACTGCGAGAGGGCTGTACAAGCAATGATCACACGCACGGCACAGCGGACACACCAGGAACCGCGGTGTTGGCCGTCGAATGGCGCTAGCTGCGCAGCATTTGTGCACCGCCGCCGTCAGTGTCAGCCAGTTTGCCGTGGCATACGGAGCTCCATCGCAGTCTTTAACACTGGTAGCATGCCGCGACAGCGTGGACGTGAACCGTATGTGCAGTTGACGGACTTTGAGCGAGGGCGTATAGTGGGCATGCGGGAGGCCGGGTGGACATACCTCCGAATTGCTCAACACGTGGGGCGTGAGGTCTCCACAGTACATCGATGTTGTCGCCAGTATCGGCGGAAGGTGCACGTGCCTGTCGACCTGGGACCGGACCGCAGCGACGCACGGATGCACGCCAAGACCGTAGGATCCTACGCAGTGCCGTAGGGGACCGCACCGCCACTTCCCAGCAAATTAGGGACACTGTTGCTCCTGGGGTATCGGCGAGGACCATTCGCAACCGTCTCCATGAAGCTGGGCTACGGTCCCGCACACCGTTAGGCCGTCTTCCGCTCACGCCCCAACATCGTGCAGCCCGCCTCCAGTGGTGTCGCGACAGGCGTGAATGGAGGGACGAATGGAGACGTGTCGTCTTCAGCGATGAGAGTCGCTTCTGCCTTGGTGCCAATGATGGTCGTATGCGTGTTTGGCGCCGTGCAGGTGAGCGCCACAATCAGGACTGCATACGACCGAGGCACACAGGGCCAAAACCCGGCATCATGGTGTGGGGAGCGATCTCCTACACTGGCCGTACACCACTGGTGATCGTCGAGGGGACACTGAATAGTGCACGGTACATCCAAACCGTCATCGAACCCATCGTTCTACCATTCCTAGACCGGCAAGGGAACTTGCTGTTCCAACAGGACAATGCACGTCCGCATGTATCCGTGCCACCCAACGTGCTCTAGAAGGTGTAAGTCAACTACCCTGGCCAGCAAGATCTCCGGATCTGTCCCCCATTGAGCATGTTTGGGACTGGATGAAGCGTCGTCTCACGCGGTCTGCACGTCCAGCACGAACGCTGGTCCAACTGAGGCGCCAGGTGGAAATGGCATGGCAAGCCGTTCCACAGGACTACATCCAGCATCTCTACGATCGTATCCATGGGAGAATAGCAGCCTGCATTGCTGCGAAAGGTGGATATACACTGTACTAGTGCCGACATTGTGCATGCTCTGTTGCCTGTGTCTATGTGCCTGTGGTTCTGTCAGTGTGATCATGTGATGTATCTGACCCCCAGGAATGTGTCAATAAAGTTTCCCCTTCCTGGGACAATGAATTCACGGTGTTCTTATTTCAATTTCCAGGAGTGTATATACGTGTTTCAAAGTTTTACTGACCTTCAAAGTAGTCACCTGCATTGTGTATAGCCCGTTGCCAGCGATGTGGAAGTCGTAGGATACTCTAGCAGTGCCAGTTGTGTTGACAGTTCGAGCGGCGCGGTCTATTGCCCGACGAATTTGTAGCAGTCCTGAAGCGAATGCCGTGAAGTGTTTCCTTCAGTTTAGAAATCGTGTTGAACTCACGAGGGCTGAAGCCGGGTGAGTGCAGTAGGTGGTATAGCACTTAGCAGCCACATCAGTCAAACAAATCAGTAGCAGCTTGCACTGTACATGCTTGAGCATTGTTCTGTACATTGATGGTCAGGTCCTGCGAAAAGTGTCATCACGTCTGTCTCTAAGCTGGTCGTAGGTTGTTTTCCAAACATGAACAGCATAGAGACAGAAGTGATTACACTTCCTGCAGGACCTGACCATCATTTTGCAGTAGCTGCATTTTAATTACAGCCACCCAGTACATGCTGCTTACGAGTTGCATTATGAAACAAACACAAGAGAAGCGGATACCTTCAAACAGTCAAACTTACACTGAAGAGCCAAAGAAACTGGTACACCTGCCTAATATCGTGTAGGGCTCCCGCGAGCACGCACAAGTGCCGCCAGCACGAGGTGGCACGGACTCGACTAATGTCTGAAGTAGTGCTGGAGGGAAATTACACCATGAATCATGCACAGCTGTCCATAAATCCGTAAGAGTACGAGGGGGTGGAGCTCTCTTCTGCACAGCACGTTGCAAGGCGTTCCAGATATGCTCAATAATGAAACTTCCTGGCAGATTAAAACTGTGTGCCCGACCGAGACTCGAACTCGGGACCTTTGCCTTTCGCGGGCAAGCGCTCTACCATCTGAGCTACCGCGCGTGAGTCGTGCTTCGGTAGCTCAGATGGTAGAGCGCTTGCCCGCGAAAGGCAAAGGTCCCGAGTTCGAGTCTCGGTCGGGCACACAGTTTTAATCTGCCAGGAAGTTTCATATCAACGCACACTCCGCTGCAGAGTGAAAATCTCATTCTGGAAACATCCCCCAGGCTGTGGCTAAGTCATGTCTCCGCTATATCCTTTCTTTCAGGAGTGCTAGTTCTGCAAGGTTCGCAGGAGAGCTTCTGTAAAGTTTGGAAGGTAGGAGACGAGATACTGGCAGAAGTGAAGCTGTGAGTACCGGGCGTGAGTCGTGCTTCGGTAGCTCAGATGGTAGAGTGCTTGCCCGCGAAAGGCAAAGGTCCCGAGTTCGAGTCTCGGTCGGGCACACAGTTTTAATCTGCCAGGAAGTTTTATATCAGCGCACACTCCGCTGCAGAGTGAAAATCTCATTCTGGAAACATCCCCTAGGCTGTGGCTAAGCCATGTCTCCGCTATATCCTTTCTTTCAGGAGTGCTAGTTCTGCAAGGTTCGCAGGAGAGCTTCTGTAAAGTTTGGAAGGTAGGAGACGAGATACTGGCAGAAGTGAAGCTGTGAGTACCGGGCGTGAGTCGTGCTTTGGTAGCTCAGATGGTAGAGCGCTTGCCCGCGAAAGGCAAAGGTCCCGAGTTCGAGTCTCGGTCGGGCACACAGTTTTAATCTGCCAGGAAGTTTTATATCAGCGCACACTCCACTGCAGAGTGAAAATCTCATTCTGGATGCTCAATAATGTTCATGTCTGAGGTGTTTCGTGGCCATCGGAAGTGTTTACACTCGAAGAGCGTTGCTGGAGCCACTCTGTAGCAATTATGGACGTATGGTGGTGTCGTATTGTCCTACTGGAAGTGCCCAATGCACAATGGACATAAATGGATGCAGGTGATCAGACAGGATACTTACGAACGTGTCACTTGTCAGAGTCGTATCTAGACGTATCAGGGGTCGCGTATCACTCTAACTGCACACGCCCCACACCATTACAGAGCCTCCACCAGTTTGAACAGTCCCCAGCTGACATGCAGGGTCCATGGATTCATGAGGTTTTCTCCATATCCGTACACACCCATCCGCTTGATACAATTTGAAACGAGACTCGTCAGACCAGGCAACATGTTTCCAGTCATCAACACTCCAGTGTCAGTGTTGACCGGGCCAGGCGAGGCGTAAAGCTTTGTGTCGTGCAGTCATCAAGGGTACACAGAGTGGGCCTTCGGCTCCGAAAGCTCATATCGATAACGTTTCGTTGAATGGTCCAGCATTGAAATCTGCTGCAATTTGCGGAAGGGTTACACTTCTGTCACGTTAAGCGATTCTCTTCAGTCGTCGTTACCCGCGTTCTGGCAGGATCTTTTTCCGGCCGCGGCGATGTCGGAGAGTTGATGTTTTACCGGATTACTGATATTCACGGTACACTCGTGAAATGGTCGTACGGGAAAATCCTCACTTCGTCGCTACCTTGGAGATCCTGTGTCCCATCGCTCGTGTGCCGACTATAACAACACCTTCAAACTCACTTAAAAATCTTGATAACCTGCCGTTGTAGCAGCAGTAACCGATCTAACAACTGCCCCAGACACTTCTTGTCTTATATAGGCGTTGCCAACCTCAGTGCCGTATTCCGCCTGTTTACATATCTTTGTATTTGAATACCCATACCTGAATCCGTTTTTTGACACTTCAGTGTATGTCCTGACAGTGGTTGCTTACATCTAAGGGAGACAGTCAAGCTGGAGAGGCCTCTCATTTTTGGCAAAAATACACTGGTCTTGGGCCAGTAATATCCACTGCAGCTGGTTTTCATTTCTTCTAGAGGAAGGATAGTTACACTATTTGTTCAAAAGTATCTGGACACCTATTAGTGGTCATTAGTAAGGAGCGTATCCATCCTTTGCCTTTATGATGGCTTGAACTCTGCTGGGGACACTTTAAGTGAGGTGTCTGAATCTCTGTGGAGGATTGACAGCTCATTCTTCCTCTAGAGCCAAAACCAGAAAAGGTAGTGATGTTGGACGCTAGGATGTGGAGCAAAGTTGACGTTCTGACTCATTCCAAATGCATTTCATTGGGTTCAGGTCGAAACTCTAGTCAGGCCAGTCCATTTCAGGAATGTTATTGTCCACAAACCAGTGTCTCAGAGATGCTGCTTTGTGACAGGATACGTTATCATACTGTTACGATCAATCATTATCTCTGAATTGTCCCTCTGCTATAAGCAGTACACAGTGTTGTAAAGTGTGTTCATATCCTTCCGCAATTATCGTTTTCTTAAGCTCAATAAGGGGACCATACCCTAACCATGAATAACACCCCTGTACCATAAAACTACCTCCGCCGTACTTCACTGTTGGTACTACATGTGATGGCTGGTAACATTCTTTTTTGTATCTGGTCAACGACATACAGCTTAGGTTCAGCAGAAGGTCATGCTTGCTAGCAGTGTTAAAGTATTTCTTATCGTCCTTCGTCACAGATTTTCTGTAGTTTCTGATGAAGCGTGATTTGCGGCCGCTGCTAGAGTCCACGAACTCTTCACACCATGTGATGCACGATACAAATCTTAAGTAAATAAGGGTCGCTAGTCTCTCTCTGACCTGCGAGACGGGGTCAAAATAGTTACTGCCTCTATACCACTCATCAGTGCAACGTAGTATTCTGGCTAGTCGCAAAAGGTTCCCAAATCTAACCTCGGGGTTGGACAATGAGTACCATAACCAGTCTATACACCATCACCAATCGATTACTACCATCTTCTCTGTAGCCAACACTGAATCACCGTCTCAAGTCAAACAGGATTAGAACATTCACAAGAACTCGACACTTCAAATTTTAGTTGGAGCAAAACGCATTTTATTATTTTCTAATAACTTTTACCATTCGACTTCATGCATTGGGCAACACCTCCAGAGAGCCAGCTGTTCCCTGCTCTGTCACGTGGCCTCTTCCTAGACAGTTCATGCATGCTCGCTAAGCAGCAACACCTATAGTTTTTTCAGTAACTGTAAAATTTTACCCTGAGTGAAAAGTGTGGGCTCTGTCGTAGGTTTGTGAGTAGTGGATTACGGTGTGAGATTTGGTCAAAGTATTTTCATTGGGGGGAATGCAGTGGGGAAGCCAGTGGTCATTTTAGGGAGATCCTCTCCTGGGAATGTGGAATCTGTAGTAGAAACAAGTTAATAGAGGAGCAGGAGCGTAAGATCTGTGCCCTTCAGGTGCAGTTGCAATGCGCAAAGGAGGAACTAGATAGGTTGAGGAGGGTGAAGGGTGGTTGGGAATGGGAACTGGCAGTTGGTAAGAAGGTAGCTAGGAAGAGGAGGTATTCAGACAGTTTTACTTTGCATACATGCAATAGATACGACCAACCGTCAGAGTTGAGTGGAGAGGAGACTCGTGTAGCCGTAGATGTAGGTAACTTGCAGCAGTCCTCAGCAATTAGGAGGCCTAGGTTAGTTGCAAAGTCTAGCAGAAAGAAGGTTCTGCTGCTAGGTAGTTCCCACGGTAGAGGTGTGGGCCAGCAGTTGCAGGAAGTGTTGGGGAGTGAGTACCAGGTCACCAGCATTGTGAAGCCTAGTGCAGGGTTGGCTCAGGTGACTGAAAGCATAGGGGAGCTATGCAGGAATTTTACGGAGGATCAGGTAGTGATAGTGGGTGGAGCAGGGAACAGTCTCGATAGGGACGCGGAATATGATGTCAGTGGTGACTTGGTTAAGATAGCTACTCAAACTGGTGGCACTAATGTGCATTTCGTGCAACTGTTTCAGCGTCATGATCGGCCTCACCTTAATGCGGCTGTTAGGCGCGTTAATGTGGGGCTAGGGAGGGCACTGATGGTGGAGGGCATGGATCACATCTCAGTGGTGCCAGTTGGGTCTATCAGTAGATGGGGTTTCACTAGGCATGGCCTGCACCTCAATAGGTATGGGAAGGGGAGGCTGGCTAAGCTTATAGTTGACAGTGTAGTGGGTGGTGGTGGTGGTAGTGTTATCACTCATGGAAAAATTCCTGTAGTAGTTGGTGTTAGGGCTGCACCTTTTTTAGACTGAAGTCAGCTGATAGGTATACCTGCTTAAAGGAAGTGCCTCTAACTAAGGGCTCTCCTCCAGAGGATGTAATGTTTCCAAGTAGAGAAGGAATTAGCATATTTCATCAAAATATAAGAGGTATTAGAGATAAAGTTAGTGAACTGCTAATAGATGTTAACTCTGAAATTATTGGCATATCAGAGTACCACTTAAATAATTTGATAATTCAGAGGCTTCCTTTACCAGGCTACAGATTAGCTGGCTGTTTCTCAAGGAGTTCCTTGCGGGGTGGGGGAGTGGTTCTGTACGTAAAAAACAGTATTTCATTTGAGTCCATAGACGTATCACGACACTGCACTGAACAGATATTTGAAAGTTGTGCAGCATTAGTAGAATTTAGTGAAACTAAACTTCTAATTCTTGTTGTTTATAGGTCCCCTAACTCCGACTTCAGAGCATTTTTGCTTAAGGTAGAGAAGGTTCTTGATTCACTTTGTAGGAAGTACCAGAAAGTAGTTATATGTGGTGACTTCAATGTTAATTTTGTACATGATTGTGCAAGAAAAAGGATGTTGGTAGATCTTCTAAATTCATATGATCTGAGGCAAACTGTGTTTTTCCAACTAGGGTACAGGGGAACAGTAGCACAGTCATAGACAATATTTTTATTCATTCTTCATTACCAGATGGGCATTGTGGTAGTAAAAGGGTGAATGGCCTTTCAGACCATGATGCACAAATTTTAACACTAAAAGGTTTTTCTACTCAAACCAATGTCGTATTTAATTACAAACTACGTAGGAAAGTTAATCCAACAGCAATAGAGAGTTTTTCAAAACTTGTCAAGGAACAAGAGTGCCAAGATGTTCATAGTGCCGATAATATAGATGATAAATACAATGCTTCCCATAACACATTTCTCATGCTCTTTGAGAGTTGCTTTCCATTAGAACATTCTAAACGGGGTACTAGCAGTAATGGACAGCCCGGTTGGCTGACTAGTGGGTAAGGATATCATGTAGAACAAAGCGGGAATTACATCAAAATGTTAGAAGTAGTCACAATCAAGCTACAGTAGCCCATTACAAACAGTATTGTAAGGTGCTTAAAAATGTTATTAGCAAGGCAAAAAGTATGTGGTATGCAAATAGAATAGCTAATTCACAGGATAAAATTAAAGCCATATGGTCAGTTGTGAAGGAAGTGTCTGGTCAGCAGCACAAGGTTGATGATATAAAGTCAGTTCGCAGTAATAATATTTCTGTTACTGATAAATCAGATATATGTATAGTATTTAACAACCATTTTCTGAGTATTGCTGGTGAATTAAATAAAAATTTAGTTTCTACAGGAAATCATATAAATTTCTTAGCAAATGCCTTTCCGAGATTGACGTCTGAAATACTCCTCTGTGTACAGACAAGAGGGAGATTGAGTCAATAATTAAATCACTGAAGACTAAGGACTCTCATGGTTATGATGGAGTGTCTAGTAGAATATTAAAGTACTGTGCTGCACATGTTAGCCCTGTATTTAGCCATATTTGTAATTTTTCTTTTAGGAATGGTCAGTTTCCTGAGCGATTAGAGTACTCAGTAGTAAAGCCGCTTTATAAAAAGGGAGAAAGGGATAATGTAGAGCCGGCCGCGGTGGTCTCGACGTTCTAGGCGCTCAGTCCGGAACCGTGCGTCTGCTACGGTCGCAGGTTCGAATGCTGCCTCGGGCATGGATGTGTGTGATGTCCTTAGGTTAGTTAGGTTTAAGTAGTTCTAAGTTCTAGGGGACTGATGACCTAAGATGTTAAGTCCCATAGTGCTCAGAACCATTTGAACCATTTGATAATGTAGATAATTTTAGACCTATTTCTATGCCATCAGTGTTTGCAAAAGTTATCGAAAAGGCTGTGTATGTAAGGTTACTTGATCATTTTATATCACACGATTTGCTATCAAATGTACAGTTCGGCTTTAGAAGTCGTTTGACAACTGAAAATTTTATTTTCTCTGTGAGGTACTGGATGGGCTAAACACAAAGTTTCGAGCGCTTGGCGTATTTTTTGATTTAACAGAGGCATTTGACTGTGTTGATCAGTGTTGGGGCCGCTCCTGTTCCTTATATATATAAATGATATGCCCTCTAGTATTATGGGTAACTCTAAAATAATTCTGTTTGCTGATGACACTAGCTTGGTAGTAAAGGACGTTGTGTGCAACATTGACTCGGTTTCAAGTAGTGCAGTACATGACCTCAGTTCATGGCTTGTAGAAAATAAACTAACGTTAAATCACAGTTAGACTCAGTTTTTACAGTTTCTAACACACAATTCAACAAAACCTGACATTTTAATCTCACAGAACGGGCATATGATTAGTGAAACGGAACAGTTCAAATTCCTAGGTGTTCAGATAAATAGTAAGCTGTCGTGGAAAGCCCACGTTCAGGATCTTGTTCAAAGACTTAATACTGCCATTTTCACTATTCGAACGGTATCGAAAGTGAGTCATACTTCGACACGTAAATTAGTCTACTTTGCTTATTTTCATTCCCTTATGTCGTATGGTATTATGTTTTGGGGTAACTCTTCCCATTCTAGAAGGATATTTTTGGCTCAGAAACGGACGGTTCGGGCAATAAGTGGTGTGAGTTCGCGAACATCTTGTCGACCTCTGTTCACGAGTCTGGGTATTTTGACATTTGCCTCTCAATGTGTATATTCCTTATTGTCGTTTCTTGTTACCAATATTAGTTTATTTCCAACAATAAGCAGCTTTCACTCGGTTAATACTCGGCAGAAATCAAACCTCCATTTGAATTGGACTTCCTTAACTCTTGTGCAAAAAGGTGTGCAGCATACTGCTGCATCCATTTCAAATAAGCTGCCACTCGAATTCAAAAATCTTAGCAGTAATCCACGCGCTTTCAAATCGAAACTGAAGAGTTTCCTCATGGGTCACTCCTTCTATTCTTTCGAGGAGTTCCTTGAAAAATTAAGCTGATTCTCATTGTATTGCTGATAGCTTTTGCTTAACTTATGGACTGATTTTCTTTCAGGTTCATGAACATTTATTTTTATCTGTTCTTACTTTTATGTTGTAAGTTCATGTACTGACACGTTCCATGACCTTGGAGATTTGCTCCTCAATTCGGTCCTACGGAACTTGACATCTAAATAAATAAATATATTGAAAAGAAGCAATTAACTAAGACGGTTCCAGATCACGTGCTCGAGAAGCACATCCAAATACTTTCTGAACTTTCCACATAGAGAACAATCCAGTGAAATTTTTTTAAGTGCTTTATCTGAAAACTACCTTGAGCAGTTAAACAGAGAACCGACTCGTGGCGATAACATATTAGACCTTCTGGTGACAAACAGACCCGAACTATTTGAAAAAGTTAACGCAGAACAGGGAATCAGTGATCATAAAGCGGTTACGGCATCGATGATTTCAGCCGTAAATAGGAATATTAAAAAGGGTAGGAAGATTTTTCTGTTTAGAAAAAGTGACAAAAAGCAGATTTCAGAGTACCTGTTGGCTCAACACAAAAGTTTTGTCTCAAGTACTGATAGTGTTGAGGATCAGTGGACAAAGTTCAAAACCATCGTACAATATGCGTTAGATGAGTATGTGCCAACCAAGATCGTAAGAGATGGAAAAGAGCCACCGTGGTTCAACAACCGAGTTAGGAAACTGCTGCGGAAGCAAAGGGAACTTCACAGCAAACATAAACATAGCCAAAGCCTTGCAGACAAACAAAAATTACGCGAAGCGAAATGTAGTGTGAAGAGAGCTATGCGAGAGGCGTTCAATGAATTCGAAAGTAAAGTTCTATGTACTGACTTGGCAGAAAATCCTAAGAAATTTTGGTCTTATGTCAAAGCAAAATGTCCAGACACTCTGTGACCAAAATGGTACTGAAACAGAGGATGACAGACTAAAGGCCGAAATACTAAATGTCTTTTTCCAAAGTTGTTTCACAGAGGAAGATTGCACTGTAGTTCCTTCTCTAGATTGTCGCACAGATGACAAAATGGTAGATATCGAAATAGACGACAGAGGGATAGAGAAACAATTAAAATCGCTCAAAAGAGGAAAGGCCTCTGGACCTGATGGGATACCAGTTCAGTTTTACACAGAGTACGCGAAGGAACTTGCCCCCCTTCTTGCAGCGGTGTACCGTAGGTCTCTAGAAGAGCGTAGCGTTCCAAAGGATTGGAAAAGGGCACAGGTCATCCCCGTTTTCAAGAAGGGACGTCGAACAGATGTGCAGAACTATAGACCTATATCTCTAACGTCGATCAGTTGTAGAATTTTGGAACACGTGTTGTGTTCGAGTATAATGACTTTTCTGGAGACTAGAAATCTACTCTGTAGGAATCAGCATGGGTTTCGAAAAAGACGGTCATGTGAAACCCAGCTCGCGCTATTCGTCCACGAGACTCAGAGGGCCATAGACACGGGTTCACAGGTAGATGCCGTGTTTCTTGACTTCCGCAAGGCGTTCGATACAGTTCCCCACAGTCGTTCAATGAACAAAGTAAGGGCATATGGACTATCAGACCAATTGTGTGATTGGATTGAGGAGTTCCTAGATAACAGGACGCAGCATGTTATTCTCAATGGAGAGAAGTCTTCCGAAGTAAGAGTAATTTCAGGTGTGCCGCAGGGAAGTGTCATAGGACCGTTGCTATTCACAATATACATAAATGACCTGGTGGATGACATCGGAAGTTCACTGAGGCTTTTTGCAGATGATGCTGTGGTGTATCGAGAGGTTGTAACAATGGAAAATTGTACTGAAATGCAGGAGGATCTGCAGCGAATTGACGCATGGTGCAGGGAATGGCAACTGAATCTCAATGTAGACAAGTGTAATGTGCTGCGAATACACAGAAAGATAGATCCTTTATCATTTAGCTACAAAATAGCAGGTCAGCAACTGGAAGCAGTTAATACCATAAATTATCTGGGAGTACGCATTAGGAGTGATTTAAAATGGAATGATCATATAATGTTGATTGTCGGTAAAGCAGATGCCAGACTGAGATTCATTGGAAGAATCCTAAGGAAATGCAATCCGAAAACAAAAGAAGTAGGTTACAGTACGCTTGTTCGCCCACTGCTTGAATATTGCTCAGCAGTGTGGGATCCGTACCAGATAGGGTTGATACAAGACATAGAGAAGATCCAACGGAGAGCAGCGCGCTTCGTTACAGGATCATTTAGTAATCGCGAAAGCGTTACGGAGATGATAGATAAACTCCAGTGGAAGACTCTGCAGGAGAGACGCTCAGTAGCACGGTACGGGCTTTTGTCAAAGTTTCGAGAACATACCTTCACCGAAGAGTCAAGCAGTATATTGCTCCCTCCTACGTATATCTCGCGAAGAGACCATGAGGATAAAATCAGAGAGATTAGAGCCCACACAGAGGCATACCGACAATCCTTCTTTCCACGAACAATACGAGACTGGAATAGAAGGGAGAACCGATAGAGGTACTGAAGGTACCCTCCGCCACACACCGTCAGGTGGCTTGCGGAGTATGGATGTAGATGTAGATGTAGAACTTTACCGATCCCTGATTACAAACTTCCGAACCGCACACTGCCATGCCGTCTTCGCTCCACTAGGCTTAAAATTCGCTTGCTACATCCTGCGACATCTGTTGCACGATTCTTTGATTCACCGTGTTGCGAGCAACTCCAGCAAATTACTTTAACATGCAAGCTGTTGTGCCAATCAGCATCCAGAGCAGCAAGTTGGCAGTTCGATTGGCCACTTCCTGTTAACGCTCGTAGTATGGTTGTAAAGTGTTGCTGTGTGCTGTCTCTTTCAGTAATTTTGATCCCAAAAAGTATTAAGAGAGGCCAGCCATCTAGTGGAAACAGCCAGGTTAGGCCAGGCCGCCTAACTCCAGCCGAATCAGGGAAAGCCTGTCCTTGATCTTCAGTCTGGAGAGTGGCCGCAGTCTTGTGGACACTGGAGAACCAGTGTGGCTGTTCACAAGCGCAACCAGCCCTAGCCAACGGGTGCGGCCCTAAAATGGTACATTACATAGCTCCCATTTTTCGGCGACCGATGACGTTACTCCTGACTAGGATTATGATGATCTGGGAACTGAAAAATTCATGTAAGGTGAAGGAACCTCGGCTAGCAGGATGTTTACAGAGACCACGTGTACAGTTCTCTGTTGTTGTTCGAGAACGGAAAAATTGGAAACTGGTGGTAAGGTCTTATGGGACCAAACTGCAGACGTCATCGGTCCCTAAGCCTACACACTACTTAATCTAACTTAAACTAACTTACCCTATGTACAACACACACACCCATGCCCGCTGGAGCATATATTAATATATATTAATGACTTGCCATTCTGTATTCATGAAGAAGCAAAGTTAGTTCTCTTTGCTGATGATACAAGTCTCGTAATCTCACCTGACAAACAAGAATTAACTGATGAAATTGTCAATACTGTCTTTCAGAAAATTAATAAGTGGTTCCTTGTAAGCGGACTCTCACTGAATTTTGATAAGACACAGTACATACAGTTCCGTACAGTAAATGGTATGACGCCATTAATAAATATAGACCTTAATCACAAGCATATAGCTAAGGTAGAAGATTCCAAATTTTTAGGTGTGTCCACTGATGAGAGATTAAATTGGAAGAAACACATTGATGATCTGCTGAAACGTTTGAGTTCAGCTACTTATGCAATAAGGGTCATTGCAAATTTTGGTGATAAACATCTTAGTAAATTAGCTTACTACGCCTATTTTCACTCGTTGCTTTCATATGGCATCATATTTTGGGGTAATTCATCACTGAGGAATAAAGTATTTATTGCACAAAAGCGTGTAATCAGAATAATAGCTGGAGTCCACCCAAGATCATCCTGCAGACATTTATTTAAGGCTCTAGGGATATTCACAGTAGCTTCTCAGTATATATACTCTCTTATGAAATTTGTTATTAACAACCAAACCCAATTCAAAAGTAATAGCAGTGTGCATAACTACAATACTAGGAGAAAGGATGATCTTCACTATTCAAGATTAAATCTAACTTTGGCACAGAAAGGGGTGAATTATACTGGCACTAAAGTCTTTGGTCACTTACCAAATAGTATAAAAAGTCTGACAGATAACCAACAAGTATTTAAGAAGAAATTAAAAGAATTTCTGAATGACAACTCCTTCTACTCCATAGAGGAATTTTTAGATATAAATTTAAAAAAATATTAAAAAAAATAAAAAACACAAAAAAATGAAAAAGTTGTTATATTAACTTAAGTATGTTGTTAAATTAACTTAATTATGTCATGTATTGGAAAATTTGACTCGTTCCACATCATTACGAAATATCGTATTCATGATCCATGGAACTAGTATTAATCTAATCTAATCTAATCTAATCTACTCGAATCTACGACGGGGGGAGCCGTACGGACAGTGACAAGGCGGCCTAGCCCGCGTGGCTACCACGCGCGGTGTTCGTTAACGGAACTTGACATGTAGTTCTATATTATTCAAAGCAGAGTTTGTGATACCTGATCTTATTAAGAATCTAAAATAAAGACAAGATACTTGAAATGTAAAAGTTACAGTATTTCTTCGAACAGTCATCTATAATGTAAGTCATCTATAATCTAAGAAAGAGAAACAAAACAGCAAATTAACACAGTGTTCTTGATCTGTACTATCTATATCTTTGAATACGTTATTATTTATCATAAATAAACGAAAAGTAGCAAATAAGAAAAAAGGCTCTCCACCTAAGCTGACATGACTATAACATTGCAGCCCTCAACAAGAAACACCATTTCGACGAAAAAAAAAGGAAAAGACACTGGAGTGCATGCAATTGTCCTAAACTATAAGAAATAACTGATTTAACTAAAAGAATATACGTTCATGGCCCATCGGTTCCAAATAAAATAACCTGACACAGTAATCTACGCAGTAATAAACAAAATAGATGTCAGATATTTGCTGAGTGGTTCCTTCGGACCGCATGCCCGAAGGAACATTGCATCTTGCTTCTTAACAATACAGGTACTGCAATATCTTATTTACTCCGCCGATAACAGTCAGCGAATTTCAGTTAAAATGTGCTCCCCTGTACGTGAATAACATAATGTGTGCGCGAGTACAGGTTGTGACATAGGAACGATGTCAGATGGAAGTGTGGGTCTGGCTGTGAGTCGTGCACCGAGAGCTTCAGCGGTTAAGGCGACCGTTCACGTAAAGAGGGAAATCCGGCTTCGAGCCCCAGTCCGGCACATATTTTCATTGTCATCACTCGCTTATACAGCTGATGGTTTTCGTAATCGCAGCTGCGAATACATTTAACGTATTGTGCGAGCGTGTCTGGAGTACCTGCATTCACTGCTTTTGCTTCGTGGTGTTACAGTTCATTCAAAGGTGCTGGAAAGGGGAAACATATAGACGCATTGTGTCACAGATCTCCACAAAAATTCCATACGCCATGAGATCGGAGACATTGGGGGCTAAATTAGTTTCTAATCACTGCAGTTGTTCTTTACTCTCTCAGGAAACAGGCTAAATTCTTATTTGATAGCACTCATAGAGGCATCTTCCGACTACGCATGCTCACTTTAGAAGGTGTATGATCGTCGTTCCAACACGACAAAGAGAAATCGTTTGTGAATCGATGGACTAAATAGCGTACATAGATAGAATGGACAGACTATAAACCTACTATGTTAACGCAAAGGCCTAATGATATATGAGCAGTAAAATAGGAGCCAGATAAAAATAACTTTGTACTTCGTAGACTGACATGTTAGTTAACATCGGCTTCTAATAGTAAACAGTACCAGAGAACAAACTCCGCTTGAGAATGAAAGCAGACACTTCCAGCGACTATCTACATCCATGGGGAGAGAGCATCAGTCCCCATGAATGACACTTTATCATTAATTTAGAGTTTAACCTTAACGATGTTGCGCCTGAGTCGTAGGCGGCTTGGCCGTCTACTGTGCTCTAGGCTTTTGGAGGACACAGCAATTTGCATTCCAGCACAACGCAAGAAGTAGGCAGGAGTAACACCATATACGTTCTGTATATAAGTCAAGATTACACAACGGATTTCTCATTCAGAGATAGCATCTGAATGTTGTTTACTTGTTGGAAGGTCGTGATATACCTCGTGTAAGAAGGGAAACGTCTGTCTGGAGTTTATCGTCCAGCGATACTATTGCTCGCGTTGGTCGACATCCCACAACTGTCATGCGATTACAAAATCGGTGATTCCAGAGGGGCCAAATCCAACTTCATGCAAGATCTCTGTGGTCCTGCGTCACTAGTGCCCGGAAGGAGATACGATACGTTGTTCGTTCGGCCGTGAAGAATCGTGGACCCACGTAATGTACCTCGAGTCAAGAAGTGTGCCTATTTGCAGCAAGACATATATCCCCATGGTCATATTCTTGGGTAAAATATAGCTGAAGTGCAGTATCGCCCAGTCGCATCTCTCTGTGGGGACTACTAAGGAGGGTACTGTCATAATGAGATATAAAATTGGCGCTCTACACGTTGGAGCGTGGAATGTACGATCCATTTATCAGGCAGGCGGATTAGAGAATTAAGAGAGGTAAAATGGATAGATTGAAGGTAGATATAGTGGAAATTAGTGAAGCGTAGTGGCATGAAGAACAGGACTTCTTACCAAGTGACTTCAGAGTTGTTGTTCTTGTGGTCTTCAGTCCTGAGACTGGTTTGATGCAGCTCTCCATGCTACTCTATCCTGTGCAAGCTTCTTCATCTCCCAGTTCGTACTGCAGCCTACACCCTTCTGAATCTGCTTAGTGTATTCATCTCTTGGTCTCCCTCTACGATATTTACCCTCCACGCTGCCCTCCAATACTAAATTGATGATCCCTTGATGCCTCAGAACATGTCCTACCAACCGATCCCTTCTTATAGTCAAGTTGTGCCATAAACTCCTCTTCTCCCCAATTCTATTCAATACTTTCTCATTAGTTATGTGATCTACCGATCTAATCTTCAGCATTCTTCTGAAGCACCACATTTCGAAAGCTTCTATACTCTTCTTGTCCAAAGATTTTATCGTCCATGTTTCACTTCCATAATTGGCTACACTCCATACAAATATTTTCAGAAATGACTTCCTGACACTTAAATCTATACTCGATGTTAACAAATTTCTCTTCTTCAGAAACGCTTTCCTTGCCATTGCCAGTCTACATTTTGTATCCTCTCTACTTCAACCATCATTAGTTATTTTGCTCCCCAAATAGCAAAACTCTTTACTACTTTAAGTGTCCAGTTCCTAATCTAACTCCCTCAGTATCACCCGATTTAATTCGACTACATTCCATTATCCTCGTTTTGCTTTTGTTGATGTTCATCTTATATCCTCCTTTCAAGACACTGTCCATTCCGTTCAACTGCTCTTCCAAGTCCTTTGCTGTCTCTGACAGAATTACAATGTCATCCGCGAACTTTAAGGTTTTTATTTCTTCTCCATGGGTTTTAATACCTACTCCGAATTTTTCTTTTGTTTCCTTTACTGCTTGCTCAATATACAGATTGAATAACATCGGGGAGAGGCTACAACCCTGTCTCACTCCCATCCCAACCACTGCTTCCCTTTCATGTCCCTCGACTTTTATAACTGCCATCTGGTTTCTGTACAAATTGTAAATAGCCTCTCGCTCCCTGTATTTTACCCCTGCCACCTTCAGAATCTGAAAGAGAGTATTCCAGTCAACATTGTCAAAAGCTTTCTCTAAGTCTACAAATGCTAGAAACGTAGGTTTGCCTTTCCTTAATCTTTCTTCTAAGATAAGTCGTAAGGTCAGTATTGCCTCACGTGTTCCAATATTTCTACGGAATCGAAACTGATCTTCCCCGAGGTCGGCTTCTACCCGTTTTTTAATTCGTCTGCAAAGAATTCGCGTTAGTATTTTGCAGCCGTGACTTATTAAACTGATAGTTCGGTAGTTTTCACATCTGTCAACACCTGCATTTTTGGGATTGGAATTATTATATTCTTCTTGTAGTCTGAAGGTATTTCGCCTGTCTCATACATTTTGCTCACCAGATGGTAGAGCTTTGTCAGGACTGGCTCTCCCAAGGCCGTCAGTAGTTCTAATGGAATGTTGTCTACTTCCGTGGCCTTGTTTCGACTTACGTCTTTTAGTGCTCTGTCAAACTCTTCACGCAGTATCATATCTCCCATTTCATCTTCACCTACATTCTCTTTCATTTCTATAATAATGTCCTTCAGAACATCGCCCTTGTATAGACCCTCTGTGTACTCCTTCCACCTTTATGTTTTCCCTTCTTTGCTTAGAACTGGGTTTCCATCTGAGCTCTTAATATTCATGCAAGTGGTTCTCTTTTCTCCAAACGTCTCTTTAATTTTCCTGTAGGCAGTATCTACAGGATGTTTCAAAAATGACCGGTATATTTGAAACGGCAATAAAAACTAAACGAGCAGCGATAGAAATACACCGTTTGTTGCAATATACATCTACATCTACATCTACATATATACTCCGCGAGCCACCTTACGGTGTGTGGCGGAGGGTACTTATTGTACCACTATCTGATCCCCCCTTCCCTGTTCCATTCACGAATTGTGCGTGGGAAGAACGACTGCTTGTAAGTCTCCGTATTTGCTCTAATTTCTCGGATCTTTTCGTTGTGATCATTACGCGAGATATATGTGGGCGGTAGTAATATGTTGCCCATCTCTTCCCGGAATGTGCTCTCTCGTAATTTCGATAATAAACCTCTCCGTATTGCGTAACGCCTTTCTTGAAGTGTCCGCCACTGGAGCTTGTTCAGCATCTCCGTAACGCTCTCGCGCTGACTAAATGTCCCCATGACGAATCGCGCTGCTTTTCGCTGGATCATGTCTATCTCTTCTATTAATCCAACCTGGTAAGGGTCCCATACTGATGAGCAATACTCAAGAATCGGACGAACAAGCGTTTTGTAAGCTACTTCTTTCGTCGATGAGTCACATTTTCTTAGAATTCTTCCTATGAATCTCAACCTGGCGCCTGCTTTTCCCACTATTTGTTTTATGTGATCATTCCACTTCAGATCGCTCCGGATAGTAACTCCTAAGTATTTTACGGTCGTTACCGCTTCCAATGATTTACCACCTATGGCATAATCGTACTGGAATGGATTTCTGCCCCTATGTATGCGCATTATATTACATTTATCTACGTTTAGGGAAAGCTGCCAGCTGTCGCACCATGCATTAATCCTCTGCAGGTCTTCCTGGAGTACGTACGAGTCTGCTGATGTTGCTACTTTCTTGTAGACAACCGTGTCATCTGCAAATAGCCTCACGGAGCTACCGATGTTGTCAACTAAGTCATTTATGTATATTGTAAACAATAAAGGTCCTATCACGCTTCCTTGCGGTACTCCCGAAATTACCTCTACATCTGCAGATTTTGAACCGTTGAGAATGACATGTTGTGTTCTTTCTTCTAGGAAATCCTGAATCCAATCACAAACCTGGTCCGATATTCCGTAAGCTCGTATTTTTTTCACTAAACGTAAGTGCGGAACCGTATCAAATGCCTTCCTGAAGTCCAGGAATACGGCATCAATCTGCTCGCCAGTGTCTACGACACTGTGAATTTCTTGGGCAAATAGGGCGAGCTGAGTTTCACATGATCTCTGTTTGCGGAATCCATGTTGGTTATGATGAAGGAGATTTGTATTATCTAAGAACGTCATAATACGAGAACACAAAACATGTTCCATTATTCTACAACAGATTGACGTAAGCGAAATAGGCCTATAATTATTCGCATCTGATTTATGACCCTTCTTGAAAATGGGAACGACCTGCGCTTTCTTCCAGTCGCTAGGTACTTTACGTTCTTCCAGCGATCTACGATAAATTGCTGATAGAAAGGGGGCAAGTTCTTTAGCATAATCACTGTAGAATCTTAAGGGTATCTCGTCTGGTCCGGATGCTTTTCCGCTACTAAGTGATAGCAGTTGTTTTTCAATTCCGATATCGTTTATTTCAATATATTCCATTTTGGCGTCCGTGCGACGGTTGAAGTCAGGGACCGTGTTACGATTTTCCGCAGTGAAACAGTTTCGGAACACTGAATTCAGTATTTCTGCCTTTCTTCGGTCGTCCTCTGTTTCGGTGCCATCGTGGTAAACGAGTGACTGAATAGGGGATTTAGATCCGCTTACCGATTTTACATATGACCAAAACTTTTTAGGGTTCTTGTTTAGATTGTTTGCCAATGTTTTATGTTCGAATTCGTTGAATGCTTCTCTCATTGCTCTCTTTACGCTCTTTTTCGCTTCGTTCAGCTTTTCCTTATCAGCTATGATTCGACTACTCTTAAACCTATGATGAAGCTTTCTTTGTTTCCGTAGTACCTTTCGTACATGATTGTTATACCACGGTGGATCTTTCCCCTCGCTTTAGACCTTAGTCGGTACGAACTTATCTAAGGCGTACTGGACGATGTTTCTGAATTTTTTCCATTTTTGTTCCACATCCTCTTCCTCAGAAATGAACGTTTGATGGTGGACACTCAGATATTCTGCGATTTGTGCCCTATCACTCTTGTTAAGCAAATATATTTTCCTTCCTTTCTTGGCATTTCTTATTACACTTGTAGTCATTGATGCAACCACTGACTTATGATCACTGATACCCTCTTCTACATTCACGGAGTCGAAAAGTTCCGGTCTATTTGTTGCTATGAGGTCTAAAACGTTAGCTTCACGAGTTGGTTCTCTAACTATCTACTCGAAGTAATTCTCGGACAAGGCAGTCAGGATAATGTCACAAGAGTCTCTGTCCCTGGCTCCAGTTCTGATTGTGTGACTATCCCATTCTATACCTGGTAGATTGAAGTCTCCCCCTATTACAATAGTATGATCACGAAACTTCTTCACGACGTTCTGCAGGTTCTCTCTGAGGCGCTCAACTACTACGGTTGCTGATGCAGGTGGTCTATAGAAGCATCCGACTATCATATCTGACCCACCTTTGATACTTAGCTTAACCTAGATTATTTCACATTCGCATTCGCTAATAACTTCACTGGATATTATTGAATTCTTTACTGCTATAAATACTCCTCCACCATTGGCGTTTATCCTATCCTTGCGGTATATATTCCATTCTGTGTCTAGGATTTCGTTACTGTTCACTTCCGGTTTTAACCAACTTTCCGTTCCTAATACTATATGCGCACTATTTCCTTCAATAAGAGATATGTACTAATTCAGGAACCTTGCCCTGGATACTCCTGCAGTTTACCAATATTACGTTAACTTTTCCTGTTTTTGGTCTCTGAGGACGGACGTTCTTTATCAACGATGATAATGTCCTCTCTGGTAAGCCGTCAGGTATTTTATCGTTTCGCCCAAGGGGGGGTCCCTCTAACCTAAAAAACCCCCGTGTGCACGCCACACGTACTCTGCTACCCTAGTAGCTGCTTCCGGTGTGTAGTGCACGCCTGACCTGTCTAGGGGGGCCCTACAGTTCTCCACCCAATAACGGAGGTCGATGAATTTGCAACCATTATAGTCGCAGAGTCGTCTGAGCCTCTGGTTTAGACCCTCCACACGGCTCCAAACCAGAGGACCGCGATCGACTCTGGGCACTATGCTGCAGATATTAAGCTCATACTTGGGACAACAGTACATTTTCAGGCGGACAAACTTTCGAAATTACAGTAGTTACAATTTTCAACAACAGATGGCGCTGCAAGTGATGTGAAAGATATAGAAGACAACGCAGTCTGTGGGTGCGCCATTCTGTACGTCGTCTTTCTGCTGTAAGCGTGTGCTGTTCACAACGTGCAAGTGTGCTGTAGACAACATGGTTTATTCCTTAGAACAGAGGATTTTTCTGGTGTTGGAATTCCACCGCCTAGAACACAGTGTTGTTGCAACAAGACGAAGTTTTCAACGGAGGTTTAATGTAACCAAAGGACCGAAAAACGATACAATAAAGGATCTGTTTGAAAAATTTCAACGGACTGGGAACGTGACGGATGAACGTGGTGGAAAGGTAGGGCGAGCGCGTACGGCAACCACAGAGGGCAACGCGCAGCTAGTGCAGCAGGTGATCCAACAGCAGCCTCGGGTTTCCGTTCGCCGTGTTGCAGCTGCGGTCCAAATGACGCCAACGTCCACGTATCGTCTCATGCGCCAGAGTTTACACCTCTATCCATACGAAATTCAAACGCGGCAAACCCTCAGCACCGCTACCATTGCTGCACGAGAGACATTCGCTAACGATATAGTGCACAGGATTGATGACGGCGCTATGCATGTGGGCAGCATTTGGTTTACTGACGAAGCTTATTTTTACCTGGACGGCTTCGTCAATAAACAGAACTGGCGCATATGGGGAACCGAAAAGCCCCATATTGAAGTCCCATCGTCCCTGCATCCTCAAAAAGTACTGGTCTGGGCCGCCATTTCTTCCAAAGGAATCACTGGCCCATTTTTCAGATCCGAAACGATTACTGCATCACGCTATCTAGACATTCTTCGTGAATTTGTGGCGGTACAAACTGCCGTAGACGACACTGCGAACACCTCGTGGTTTATGCAAGATGGTGCCCGGCCACATCGCACGGCCGACGTCTTTAATTTCCTGAATGAATATTTCGATGATCGTGTGATTGCTTTGGGCTATCCGAAACATACAGGAGGCGGCGTGGATTGGCCTCCCTATTCGCCAGACATGAACCCCTGTGACTTCTTTCTGTGGGGACACTTGAAAGACCAGGTGTACGGCCAGAATCCAGAAACAATTGAACAGCTGAAGCAGTACATCTCATCTGCATGTGAAGCCATTCCGCCAGACGCGTTGTCAAAGGTTTCGGGTAATTTCATTCAGAGACTACGCCATATTATTGCTACGCATGGTGGATATGTGGAAAATATCGTACTATAGAGTTTCCCAGACCGCAGCGCCATCTGTTGTTGAAAATTGTAACTACTGTAATTTCGAAAGTTTGTCTGCCTGAAAATATACTGTTGTCCCAAGCATATTGCAACAAACGGTGTATTTCTATCGCTGCTCGTTTAGTTTTTATTGCCGTTTCAAATATACCGGTCATTTTTGAAACACCCTGTATCTTACCCCTAGTGGAATAAGCCTCTACAGCCTTACATTTGTCCTCTAGTCATCCCCGCTTAGCCATTTTGCACTTCCTGTCGATCTCATTTTTGAGACGTTTGTATTCCTTTTTGCCTGCTTCATTTATTGCATTTTTATATTTTCTCCTTTCATCAATTAAATTCAATATTTCTTCTGTTACCCAAGGATTTCTACTAGCCCACGTCTTTTTACCTACTTGATCCTCTGCTGCCTTCACTACTTCATCCCTCAATGCTACCCATTCTTCTTCTACTGTATTTCTTTCCACCATTCTTGTCAATTGTTCCCTTATGCTCTCCCTGAAACTCTGTGCAACCTCTGGTTTAGTCAGTTTATCCAGATCCCATCTCCTTAAATTCCGACCTTTTTGCAGTTTCTTCACTTTTATCTACAGTTCATAACCAATAGATTGTGGTCAGGGTCCACATCTGCCCCTGGAAATGTCTTATAATTTAAAACCTGGTTAATAAATCTCTGTCTTACCTTTATATAATCTGTCTGATACCTTCTAGTATCTCCAGGATTCTTCCATGTATACAACCTTCTTTCATGATTCTTGAACCAAGTGTTAGCTATGATTAAGTTATGCTCTGTGCAAAATTCTACCAGGCGACTTCCTCTTTCATTTCTTACCCCCCATCCATATTCACCTAGTATGTTTCCTTCTCTTGCTTTTCCTACTATCGAATTCTAGTCACCCATGACTATTAAATTTTCGTCTCCCTTCACTATCTGAATAATTTCTTTTATTTCACCATACATTTCTTCAATTTCTTCGTCATCTGCGGAGCTAGTTGGCATATAAACTTGTACTACTGTAGTAGGTGTGGGCTTCGTGTCTATCTTGGCCACAAAAAGGCGTTCGCTATGCTGTTTGTAGTAGCTTACTCGCGCTCGTATTTTTTATTCATTATTCAACCTACTTCTGTATTACGCCTATTTGATTTTGTATTTATAACCCTGTATTCACCTGACCGAAAGTCTTGTTCCTCCTGCCACCAAACTTCGCTAATTCCCACTAAATCTAACTATAACCTATCCATTTCCCTTTTTAAATTTTCTAACTTACTTGCCCGATTAAGGGATCTGACATTCTACGCTCCGATCCGTAGAACGCCAGTTTTCTTTCTCCTGGTAACGACGTCCTCTTGAGTAGGCCCCGCCCGGAGATCCGAATGGGGGGCTATTTTACCTCCGGAATATTTTACCCAAGAGGACGCCATTATCATTTAAACATACAGTAAAGCTGCATGCCCTTGGGAAGAATTACGACTGTAGTTTCCCCTTGCTTTCAGCCGTTTGCAGTACCAGCACAGCAAGGCCATTTTGGTTAGTGTTGCAAGGACAGATCAGTCAATCATCCAGACTGTTTCCCCTGCAACTACTGTAAAACTGCTGCCCCTCTTCAGGAACCACACGTCTGTCTGGCCTCTCAACAGATACCCCTCCGTTGTGGTTGCACCTACGGTGCGGCTATCTGTATCGCTGAGGCATCAAGCCTCCCCAGCAGCGTCAAGGTCCATGGTTCATGGTTCATGCGGGGGGGGGGGGGGGGGAGGGTCTTCGGACTTCAGGGTAAACGGTACAAAATCGAATGGGAATAATGCAAGACATGTAATGATGAATAAGAAACTGGAGAATCAAGTAAGCTACTATGAATAGCATAGTGAAAGCATTGTCCTTGCCAAGACAGACACGAAGCCGACGTTCACCTTAGCAACACAAGTTTGTCACTGAATAACCAAAACATTATGACCACCTACATAAAGGTGTGTTGGTCCAACTCTGGAAAGCAACTCAGCAGTGATTTTGCGTGCCATACATTTGACAGGTACTTAATAGGTTTTCAGAGGTTTGTGGTACCAGATGCATACGCACAGGTCACACACTTCCCGCAATGTACAGGTGGATGGTTTGTGGGGGCGAACCTGGCGTCCGATAGCGTACCAGTTGGGTTTCATCTGATCCAGATAAGCCGAATTTGATGGTCAAGACATCAACGTGAGTTCACTACCGTAATCCTCAAGCCACTGCAACACGGACACGGACAGTTATCCAGGTGGAAGATGCCATTGCTTTTGGGGAAGACATCAAGCATAAGGGGTTACTGGTGTTCCCTAACAACGTTCACATAGTTCACAGCTCTCACAGCGTCTTCAAAATGGTTCAAATTGCTCTGGGCACTATGGGACTTAACATCTGCGGTCGTCAGTTCCCTAGAACTTAGAACTACTTAAACCTAACTAACCTAAGTACATCACACACATCCATGCCCGAGGCAGGATTCGAACCAGCGACCGTAGCGGTTACGCGGTTCCAGACTGAAGCGCCTAGAACCTCCCGGCCACACCGGCCGGCACGGTGTCTTCAGTCACCACTGCAGGCCCCATTGAGGTCCAGGTGAATACGCTCCATTACATAATACTGCTCCCACCGGCCTGCATGTTTCGAGCGGACGTTCACCTGGATGAGAGCGTATCTGGTCACGACCATCGATCTGCTTTAACAATAAATGGGATTCATCGGACCAGGCGACATGATTCCATTGATCCGCGGTCCAATCTCAATGATGGAATACCCACTGTAACAAGAACTGACGATGTTGTTGGGTCAACATTGGAACTCTTTGTGGTCCTCTGCTGAGGAACACCATGTTCAACACTGTGCTCTGAACGGTGCCCTCCTAAAACATGTGCGTGCTCCAGCACTGTACTCTATCGTCAGATACGCCACAGATCGCTCCCTATCACGCTTTAGTAAGCGGGCAAGCCTCCGATCCCTATATTCTGAGAATGAGATATGGTCGTCCATCCTCTTGTCGTCTACTCGTGGTATCAGCATTCTTCAACTACTTTCCGTAGATACTCACGACACCAGCACGCGAACAGCCGACCAGCTTTGCCGTTTCCGAGATGCTCGCTCCCAGACACTGGGCGACAACAATCTGGCTTTCGTGAAAGCTGCTTAAGTCGGCGGATTTCCGCATTTGTGCAACTTATCGTCGTTAGAATGATTCTCCATTCGTCTCTGCTCCGGTCATATATACTCCTGGAAATTGAAATAAGAACACCGTGAATTCATTGTCCCAGGAAGGGAAAACTTTATTGACACATTCCTGGGGTCAGATACATCACATGATCACACTGACAGAACCACAGGCACATAGACACAGGCAACAGAGCATGCACAATTTCGGCACTAGTACAGTGTATATCCACCTTTCGCAGCAATGCAGGCTGCTATTCTCCCATGGAGACGATCGTAGAGATGCTGGATGTAGTCCTGTGGAACGGCTTGCCATGCCATTTCCACCTGGCGCCTCAGTTGGACCAGCGTTCGTGCTGGACGTGCAGACCGCGTGAGACGACGCTTCATCCAGTCCCAAACATGCTCAATGGGGGACAGATCCGGAGATCTTGCTGGCCAGGGTAGTTGACTTACACCTTCTAGAGCACGTTGGGTGGCACGGGTTACATGCGGACGTGCATTGTCCTGTTGGAACAGCAAGTTCCCTTGCCGGTCTAGGAATGGTAGAACGATGGGTTCGATGACGGTTTGGATGTACCGTGCACTATTCAGTGTCTCCTCGACGATCACCAGTGGTGTACGGCCAGTGTAGGAGATCGCTCCCCACACCATGATGCCAGGTGTTGGCCCTGTGTGCCTCGGTCGTATGCAATCCTGATTGTGGCGCTCACCTGCACGGCGCCAAACACGCATACGACCATCATTGGCACCAAGGCAGAAGCGACTCTCATCGCTGAAGACGACACGTCTCCATTCGTCCCTCCATTCACGCCTGTCGCGACACCACTGGAGGCGGGCTGCACGATGTTGGGGCGTGAGCGGAAGACGGCCTAACGGTGTGCGGGACCGTAGCCCAGCTTCATGGAGACGGTTGCGAATGGTCCTCGCCGATACCCCAGGAGCAACAGTGTCCCTAATTTGCTGGGAAGTGGCGGTGCGGTCCCCTACGGCACTGCGTAGGATCCTACGGTCTTGGCGTGCATCCGTGCGTCGCTGCGGTCCAGTCCCAGGTCGACGGGCACGTGCACCTTCCGCCGACCACTGGCGACAACATCGATGTACTGTGGAGACCTCACGCCCCACGTGTTGAGCAATTCGGCGGTACGTCCACCCGGCCTCCCGCATGCCCACTATACGCCTTCGCTCAAAGTCCGTCAACTGCACATACGGTTCACGTCCACGCTGTCGCGGCATGCTACCAGTGTTAAAGACTGCGATGGAGCTCCGTATGCCACGGCAAACTGGCTGACACTGACGGCGGCGGTGCACAAATGCTGCGCAGCTAGCGCCATTCGACGGCCAACACCGCGGTTCCTGGTGTGTCCGCTGTGCCGTGCGTGTGATCATTGCTTGTACAGCCCTCTCGCAGTGTCCGGAGCAAGTATGGTGGGTCTGACACACCGGTGTCAATGTGTTCTTTTTTCCATTTCCAGAGTACTTCTCTTACGGCGTCACATCCCCTCAGAGCCGCCAGGCAGCATACGACCTCGCTGTGGGCAGTGTTCATAATGTTTTGGCTCATCAGTGTATGCCTAGTAGTTTCATAGACGTACAAGAGATAGAAACAGTATACGACGAGCTCAAAGAGACTATTTAAATAGTTAAGGTAGACGATAATTTAACTGTGATGAGTAACTGGAATTAGATAGTAGGAAAAGGTATAAAAGGAAAAATAAATTGGGAACAGCCACTGGTGGAATCAACGGATGGGGAAACCACTGGGTACAGCATAGCACAGAGCATAAGTTAATAACTGCGAACACCGAGTTTAAGAATCAGTAAAGTTAATTGTACATGTGGAACCAATTTTGTAACGGCTCTATTTTGTTTTCAATAATTTGGTGGGATGTTAGTGGTACAGGTATTTGAAGAGAGGTTTTAAATTTCTCTCTCATTACATTCAGACTGACATTATCATAACTTCAATTTATGATGTAATCGCCAAAACATACATGTTGCCCCATTTATCTTTACCGCCCCATATAACTTTTTGTCCAGAATAAAAATACACTACTGGCCATTAAAATTGCTACACCACGAAGATGACGTGCTACAGACGCGAAATTTAACCGACAGAAAGAAGATGTTGTGATATGCAAATGATTAGCTTTTCAGAGCATTCACACAAGGTTGGCGCCGGTGGAGACACCTACAACGTGCTGACATGAGGAAAGTTTCCAACCGATTTCTCATACACAAACAGCAGTTTACCGGCGTTGCCTGGTGAAACGTTGTTGTGATGTCTCGTGTAAGGAGGAGAAATACGTACCACCACGTTTCCGACTTTGATAAAGGTCGGATTGTAGCCTATCGCGATTGAGGTTTGCATATCGTGACACTGCTGCTCGCGTTGGTCGAGATCCAATGACTGTTAGCAGAATGTGGAATCGGTGGGTTCACGAGGGTAATACGGAACGCCATGCTGGATCCCAACGGCCTCGTATCACTAGCAGTAGAGATGACAGGCATCTTAACCGCATCGCTGTAACGGATCGTGCAGCCATGTCTCAATCCCTGAGTCAACAGATGGGGACGTTTGCAAGACAACAACCATCTGCACGAACAGTTCGACGACGTTTGCAGCAGCATGGACTATCAGCTCGGAGACCATGGCTGCGGTTACCCTTGACTCTGCATTACAGACAGGAGCGCCTGCGATGGTGCACTCAACGACGAACCTGGGTGCAAGAATGGCAAAGCGTCATTTTTTCGTATGAATCCAGGTTCTGTTTACAGCATCATGATGGTTGCATCCGTGTTTGGCTACATCGCGTTGAACGCACGTTGGAAGCGTATATCCGTCATCGCCATACTGGCGTATCACCCGGACTGATGGTTTGGGGTGCCATTGGTTACACGTCTCGGTCACCTCTTGTTCGCATTGACGGCACTTTGAACAGTGGACGTTACATTTCAGATGTGTTAGGACCCATGGCTCTACCCTTCATTCGATCCCTGCGAAACCCTACATTTCAGCTGGATAATGCACGACCGCATGTTGTAGGTCCCGTACGGGCCTTTCTGGATACAGAAAATGTTCGATTGCTGCCCTGGCCAGCACATTCTCCAGATCTCTCACCAATTGAAAACATCTGGTCAATGGTGGCCGAGCAACTGGCTCGTCACAATACGCCAGTCAGTACTCTTGATGAACTGTGGTATCGTGTTGAAGCTGCATGGCAGTTGTACCTGTACACGCCATCCAAGCTGTGTTTGACTCAATGCCCAGGCGTATCAAGGCCGTTATTCCGGCCAGAGGTGGTTGTTCTGGGTACTGATTTCTCAGGATCTATGCACCCAAATTGCGTGAAAATCACATGTCAGTTCTAGTATAATATATTTGTCCAATGAATACCCGTTTATAATCTGCATTTCTTCTTGGTGTAGCAATTTTTATGGCCAGTAGTGTAAAAAATGTATCAAGTAAATGTCATTTAGTGACTAGGAGACATTAACGACCGTGACTGCCTTTCTTGTAATTTGGTTTGTTTACGATGATCTGAACAGCAGTATGTCTTTCTAAGAGCACCCAATATTTTTATTTGGTAATCCACTCCTCCCCCCCCCCCCCCTCAAGATTGGTCCAAAAGTGTGTCACAGTGGACCATTCACGTAAATGCGAGGTTTTTAAAACGTACCGCAAAACTGACTCTTACTCTTCTGTATGAGCACACATTGCCATTACCCGTGGCAACGCACCTCGTCCACTTGCTGCAGTTGATATTAAAGAAATGGAAACAGAAGGAAAATGCACACTGTTAATTCGGTCAAGTGTCTTCAGTTGATGGGTTGGGTGAGTAGAATGTCCACCAACGAAGAGACGGTAGAAATGCTACTCATATACGGAGAATGTAAATTCGCAAAAGAGTAATTACAATAATGTTTCCTTATACAACATGGGTACATCTAGTACAATACTGTATGACTTTCAAATGGTGTGTAGCATTCTCTCTTATATGAGACCAGGGTTTCATCCATACAGCAATTTTTTTACATCATAGTTACTTAAGAAATACCAATAGTATAATGAAGAGCCACAGAAACTGGTATACCTGCCCTATATCGTGTAGGGCCCCCTTGAGCACGCAGAAGTGCCGCCAACACGATGTCGCATGGACTTGGCTAATGTCTGAAGTAGTGCTGGAGGGAATTGACACCAAGAAGCCTCCAGGGCTGTCCATAAATTCGTAAGAGTACGTGGGGGGGGGGGGGGGGGAGATCTCTTCTGAACAGCACGTTGCAAGGCACCCCAGATATGCTCAATAATGTTCATGTATGGGGAGTTTGGTGGCCAGCGGAAGTGTTTAAACTCAGAAGAGCGTTTCTGGAGCCACTCTGTAGCAATTCTGGACGTGTGGGGTGTCGCATTGTCCTGCTGAAATTGCTTAAGTACATCAGAATGCACTATGGACAGGTGGTGAGACAGCATGCTTACGTACGGGTCCCCTGTCAGAGTCGTATCTAGACATATAAGGGGCCTCATATTACTCCAACTGCACGCGTCCCACTCCATTGCAGGGCCTCCACTATCTTGAACAGTCCCCTGATGACATACAGGATCCATGAAGTCGTGTGATTGTCTCCATACCAGTACACAATTTGAGATGAGACTCGTCCGAACAGGCAATACGTTTCCAATCATCAACAGTCCAATTTCGGTGTTGACGGACCCAGACGAGACGTAAAGCTTTGTGTTGTGCAGTCATCAAGGGTACACAAGTGGGCCTTCGGCTCCGAAAGCCCATATCGATGATGTTTCGTTGAGTGGTTCGCACGCTGACACTTGTTTATGGTCCAGCATTCAAATCTGCAGCAATTTGCGGAAGGGCTGCATATCTGTCACGTTAAATGATTCTCTTCAGTCATCGTTGGTCCCGCTCTTGCAGGATCTTTTTTCGGAGATTTGATGTTTTACCGGATACCTGATATTCACGGTACATTCGTGAAATGATTGTACGGGAAAATCCCCACTTCATCGCAACTCGGAGTTGCTGTGTTCCATCGCTCGTGCGCCGACTCTAGCACCAAGTTCAAACTCACTTACATCTTGATAACTTGCATTGTAGCAGCAGTAACCAGTCTAACAACTGCGTCAGACATTTGTTGTCTCATACAGGGGTTGTCGACGGCAGCGGTGTATTCTGCCTGTTTACATGCCTCTGTATTTGAATACGCATGCCTATACCGGTTTCTGTGGCTCTTCGGTATAATATGATAATTAGTAATAAAATCGTATTAATAGAATTAATCATGATTTGAGTGAATGTAAAGATAATATGAATAACAGTGCTGCCTATGAATTAATAACGCTAATTCTAGCAGTAATGTTGCTTCCGCCGCTAATAATAGTAATAGTAAAAGCAGATACAAAAGGTACACTCTAAGCAAATAAAAAAAATAATACGCGCCACGAAGGAATTATCTGAATCGGACGGAAAACGACAGATGTGATGTACATGTACAGACAAACAAATGATTACAATTGCAGAAAAATTATATGATTTGTTTAGGAGAAAGAGCTTCATAAATTGAGCAAGACAATAACACGTTGGTCCACTTCTGACCCTTATACAAGCAGTTATTTGGCTTGGCACTGATTGACAGAGTTGTTGGATCTTCTCCTGAGGGATATAGTGACAAAAATCCGTCCAATTTACGTGTTAGATCGTCAAAATCCCGAGATAGCTGGAGGCCCCTGCTTCCAGCGTTCTCAGTTGGGTGGAGATCTAGCGACCATGCTGGCCAAAGTAGGGTTTGGAAGACTCGAAGACAAGCTGTAGAAACTCTCGTCGTGTGCGGGCAGACATTTTCTTCCCGATAGATAAGCCCAGGATGGCTTCCCATGAAGGACAACAAAATGGAGCTTAGAATATTGTCGATGTACCGCTGTGCTGTGCTGAAAAGGTGCCGTGGATGACAACCGAAGGGGTCTGACAGGCGACAGTCAGGTTGGTATCCCACGCTATCCGTGGCGTCTTCAGACACGTCTTCACTGGTCATCGGGGCTCGGTTTGAAGCGGGACTCATCACTGAAGAAAATTCTAATCCATTCAATGAGATTCCAGGCTGAAGACGTGTCTGGTGACGTTACCGATAGCAGTGGGATACCATCCTGACTGTAGCCCGCGATATGGCCCGATCGTTAGGAGACATGGTCTCGGGAGCCAATTTTTTTCATAGCAGGACCCCTTTGGTTGCCCGTCGCGGCATCCTCAGAACACAGCGGTACGTCGACAATTCTCCAAGCCCTGTTTTGTTGCCCTTGGTGGCAAGCCATCCTGGGCTTACATTTCAGCAAGATGATGCCCGCCCGCACACGGCGAGATTTTCTACTGCTTGTCTTCGTGCTTGCCAAACCCCATCTTCGCCAGCAAGTTCTGTCCCCAGCCGAGGACGTTTGCTGCATTATGGGCAGGACCCTCCGACTATTTCAGGATTCTGATGAGCTACTGCTCCAGTTTGAGAGAATTTGGCACGATATCCTTCAGGAGGACATCCAACAACTCTATCAATCGATACAAAGGCTAATAACTTCTTGCATAAAGGCCAGGGGTGGACGAACGTGGTATTGACTTGCTCAATTTGTGAATCTTTTTCTCTTGAATAAATCATCTAATTTTTCTGAAAGTATCACCATTTTTTTGTCAGTACATGTACATCACATCTGCCGATTTCCGTCCCATTCCGATAATTCCGTGCGTTGTTTTTTTATTGTCTTACAGTGTATTTGCAGGTGAACAAAAGCGACATTTTCTGACATCTTCGAGTTCTGAGGGAGGGAAATTTAGGTAGACTGCAGCAACGAAGAGGCTTGGGAAATGAGGAAGATCTGACTGGAATGAGGGATACTGAGTTGTAACGTGGCAACTAGTGCGTGCAGGAACAAAGCCAGACATTATTGTTATTAACTGTATTTTAAAGTTGTAAGTGTTACTCAGCTCTGTCATATAACGACGGAGTTCATTCCAGAGTGAGGTTCCTGCTACTGAAGAAGACTTCGAGAAAGCAGCTGTGGTGAAATGGAACCGAAATGATCTTACTTTGATGGGGGCGAGTGTTTCTGCTTTGATATTCAGAGAAAAGCGTTAAGACCGAGGAGAGACATGAGGGACGGTATACGATGATAAAAAAAAATAGAAGAGACAGTGTATGGAAATCTCTGTGCTTGTCTGGGTGTAGCCGGGGTAACCATGCATAAAATGGTGAAATATGATCAAAGAGCCGAAAGTCACAACTATATCAAACGCAAGCGTTTGTCACTATTTCCAGGCGCCGTGAACTTACCTGAGAAAGACCTGGTAGGGTAACACAGCTGCAATCAACAACTGGAAGTATAAACTACAGTTTTTAGATAAAAAAGGAATAGCTTTTTACATATTTCAGAAATGTGTGTGAAATCTTACGGGAATTAGCTGCTAAGGTCATCAATCCCTAAGCTTACACACTACTTAACCTAAATTATCCTAAGGACAAACACACACACACCCATGCCCGAGGGAGGACTCGAACCTCCGCCGGGACCAGCCGCACACTCCATGACTCCAGCGCCTGAGACCGCGCGGCTAATCCCGTACGGCTTTACATTTTTGTAGAGCATGGAGAGATGCTGATCCGTTGGTTCACATTGCAACTGTGTCCTCAGCCAAATTTAGCTTTCCATCTATTGTTACTTCTAGACTCTTTGCTGAGGGAGAGAAATTGATATTTGCCCCACTTAGGATTAGAATGGTTCAAATGGCTCTGAGCACAATGGGACTTAACTTCTGATGTCATCACTCCCCTAGAACTTAGAACTACTTAAACCTAACCAACCTAAGGACATCACACACATCCATGCCCGAGGCAGGATTCGAACCTGCGACCGTAGCGGTCACGCGGTTCCTAACTGTAGCGCCTAGAACCTCTCGGCCACTCCGGCCGGCTTAGGATTAAAGATTGTAGGGATTCTCGATAATTCGTCTCAACGAGCCTAGAATTACCCACCAGGACCGTTTAGGTTTTGCATGGATTGAACTTTAACCCTATACTCCGTGGCTACTTTGATAGTGAACTCAGATCAGCAGTGATTTCTTAGTAGCTGTATTCAAGTTTACTGATTTTGCACTTATCTAACTTCCATATAACGGGATGCCATCAGCCTATATGTGGTGTAGGCAGTAGGAGAGAACTGATGACAAATCCTTTTTATAAAATGAAAAGAGTGTAGGACCTAATACCGAACGCTGAGGGACGACTGTACATATAGCAAGTATATCAAAGGCCTGTACATATGTTCCTTTGCCCATCCAAGGTCATAATTAGTCGTCCGAGAATGATTAACGATCCATTCCACTGGTCACATGCTGATTTCTTAGCTTGTACGCAAATGCTGGCACTCCTAGTTCTCATCTGTTTCTGTAGGCGCGCACGCCTGTCATAGCGCGGCAGCCTAACATGGGGTTCCACAAAGACAAAGTTCAACATTTACACAGCAACAGCCTATCCAGAGAGTGATCAGAAATCTTAAAAATTTTACAACCTTATCTTACATACCTGTTAGATCTTCACATTTTTATACATATAAAATAGAAATGACAAAAAATGTGCAATTAACACACAACAATCGCATGTGCACTGAAGCGCCAAAGAAACAGGCATAGGCATGCGTATTCAGATACAGAGGTATGTAAACAGGCAGAATACTCCGCTGCCGTGGGCAACGCCTGTATAAGACAACAAATGTCTGACGCAGTTGCTAGATTGCTTACTGCTGCTACAATGAAGGTTATCAAGATGTGAGTTTGAACTTGGTGCTGTAGTCGGCGCAGGAGCGATGGAACATAGCAACTCCGAGTGGCGATGAAGTGGGGATTTTCCCGTACAACCATTTCACGAATGTACCGTGAATATCAGGAGTACGGTAAAACACCAGATCTCCAACATCGCTGAGGCCGGAAAAAGATCCTGCAAGAGCGGGACCAACGATGACTGAAGAGAATCGTTCAACGTGACAGAAGTGCAACCGTTCCGCAAATTGTTACAGATTTCAATGCTGGGCGATCAACAAGTGTCAGTGTGCGAACCATTCAACGAAACATCATCGATATGGGCTTCTTGAGCCGAAGGTCCACTTGTGTACCCTTGATGACAAGAAGATAGAAGAAGTGGACAGTGTTAAATTCTTGGGATTACAGCTTGATAATAAATTCAACTGGGAGGAGCACACCACAGAACTGCTGAAGCGTCTTAACAAATCTCTGTTTGTAATGCGAATTTTGTCAGACATAGGGGATATAAAAATGAAAAAGCTGGCATACTATGCTTACTTTCATTCCATAATGTCATATGGGATTATTTTTAGGGTAATTCATCAAGCCAAGCTAAAGTTTTCCGGGCACAAAAACGTGCAGTAAGAATTATATGTGGTGTGAACTCAGGAACATCCTGCAGAAGCCTGTTTAGGGAACTAGGGATACTAACTACTGCTTCCCAATATATTTATTCCTTAATGAAATTTGTCATTAAAAATATATCACTTTTTCAAACCAACAGCTCAATTCATGGAATCAATACTAGAAATAAGAATAATCTTCACAAGGATTTAAAGTCACTTAGTCTTGTACAAAAAGGTGTGCATTATTCAGGAACACACATTTTCAATAACTTGCCAGCAGCCATAAAAAGCTTAACAACCAATGAAATTCAGTTTAAGAGAAGCCTAAAGGATTTATTGGTGGCCAACTCCTACTCCATTGATGAATTTCTTAGTAAAACCAACTGATTTGTATATAAGTACAACATAACTTCTGCACAATTTCAGTACAGTAATGTGTTCATTGAAAATTTGTGTGTGTGTGTAAGTATAATCTAACTTCTGCACCATTTCAGTGCAGTAATGTGTTCATTGTAAATAAGTATTGCAGTAGTTGTATTACATGTTTATTACCTTAGAAATAAATAAAAAACTTTTTTTATTTTCAATTCAGTGCATTAGTATTTGTAAAATGACTCTTAGTGCTCATTAAAAAATGACGATCATTCCACTTGGGACCTGTGGAATGGTACATTAGCTTATTTGTTTTAGTTGTAAATATTTGTCATGTATTGTTGTTTTTCTGACATGTTACACATCCTGGAGGACCTCGTCACTACGGATCAATTGGAATGAAAGTAAATCTAATCTAATCTAATCTAATCTAATCTAAACCACACAAAGCTTTACGTCTCACCTGGGCCCGTCAACACCGACATTGGACTGTTGATGACTGGAAACATGCTGCCTGGTCGGACGAGTCTCGTTTGAAATTGTATCGAGCGGATGAATATGTACGGGTATGGAGACAACCTCGTGAATCCACGGACCCTGCATGTCAGCAGCGGATTATTCAAGCTGGTGGGGGCTCTGTAAAGGTTTGGGACGTGTGCATTAGGAGTGATATGCGACCACTGATACGTGTAGATACACCTCTGACAGGGGACCCGTAAGTAAGCATCCTGTCTGATCACCTGCATCAATTCATGTCCATTGTGCATTCCGATGTACTTGGGCAACTTCAGCAGGACAATGCGACACCCCACACGCCCAGAATTGCTACAGAGTGGCTCCAGGAACACTCTTCTCAGTTTAAACACTTCCGCTGGCCACCAAACTCTCCAGAAATGAACATCATTGAGCATATCTGGGGTGCCTTGCAACGTGCTGTTCAGAAGAGATCTTCACCCCCTATGTACTCTTACGGATTTATGGACAGCCCTGCAGGATTCATGGTACTCCAGCAGTACTGCAGACATTAGTCGAGTCCCCGCCACGTTGTGTTGCGTCACTTGTGCGTACCCGCGGGGGCCCGTGCACGATATTAAACAGGTGTACCAGTTTCTCTGACTCTTCAGGGCATATTCAGAGAATATACGCAACACATTCAGTTACGTTAATAATACAAGTATAAACAGAAATGTGGTCTCTCTCTCTCTCTCTCTCTCTCTCTCTCTCTCTCTCTCTCTCTGTGTGTGTGTGTGTGTGTGTTGTAATGCCTCAAAGGGCCACATCACATTAAGTAACGTAAACGCACTGCCGTGCCACCTGTACTCAGCACACTAGAACGTGCAGACGAGTAACAGTAGCACCTGCGCTAATGACGGAAAGTGCATGCTTATCGCGTGTGGTTGTTGAATAATACAGCAGCACATTTCTTTACCTCTAGCCACCACTAGACGGTAAAGTGTTTTAAGAATCGTAACAAGGAAGATTAATCCTTGTCAAGATTTGTGTTCATTGTATTCAATGTGTTTTGCGACGCCATAATGTAAATCAGTTTGCAGAAACATTATTAATTGTCTCAGAAGGTGTATAACCCATTTTCAATACGAAAGGATTTAGGATGCAGTGCAATTATGTCAATGTAACAGGTGATTATAATTGAAGTGCACCTACTCACAGAGATTCAGTGTGGGCTGTGATTATCGTATGGCAGTGGAATGTGGTGGAATTGCTGATGCATTAATGCGGAACCGATGTACACTGGAAAACAAATTAGTTCGGTTGTGGCCACCAGGTTCAAATCTGGAGCTGTAAAGTGTTTGTATGACTGTATGGCATCTGAAATGTCATTTAGGAAGCCATAACATGAGTGAACAATATGGCTGTCGGGAAGAGAGACCGTGCGCTGTTAGTGAAACTGTTTTCTACCTCTACATTTACATCTACATCCATACTCCGCAAGCCACCTGACGGTGTGTGGCGGAGGGTACCTGGAGTACCTCTATCGGTTCTCCCTTCTATTCCAGTCTCATATTGTTCATGGAAAGAAAGATTATCGCTATGCCTCTGTGTGGGCTCTAATCTCTGTAATTTTATCCTCACGCTCTCTTCGCGAGATATACGCAGGAGGGAGCAATATACTGCTTGACTCCTCGGTGAAGGTATGTCTCGAAACTTCAACAAAAGCCCGTACCGAGCTACTGAGTGTCTCTCCTGCAGAGTCTTCCACTGGAATTTGTCTATCATCTCCGTAAAGCTTTAGCGATTACTAAATGATCCTGTAACGAAGCGCGCTGCTCTCCGTTGGATCTTCTCCATCTCTTCTATCAACCCTATCTGGTACGGATCCCACACTGCTGAGCAGTATTCAAGTAGTGGGCGAACAAGTGTACTGTAACCTACTTCCTTTGTTTTCGGATTGTATTTCCTTACGATTCTTCCAATGAATCTCAGTCTGGCATCTGCTTTACCGACGATCAACTTTATATGATCATTCCATTTTAAATCACTCCTAATGCCTACTCCCAGATAATTTATGGAATTAACTGCTTCCAGTTGCTGACCTGCTATATTGTAGCTAAATGATAAGGGATCTTTCTTTCTATGTATTTACAGCACTTTACACTTGTATACATTGAGATTCAATTGCCATTCCCTGCACCATGCGTCAATTCGCTGCAGATTCTCCTGCATTTCAGTACAATTTTCCATTGTTACAACCTCTCGATATACCACAGCAGTGGTGAACTTCCGATGTTATCCACAAGGTCATTTATGTATATTGTGAATAGCAACGGTCCTACGACACTGCCCTGCGGCACACCTGAAATTACTGTTACTTCGGAAGACTTCTCTCCATTGAGAATGACATGCTGCGTTCTGTTATCTAGGAACTCTTCAATCCAATCACACAATTGGTCTGGTAGCCCATAGACTCTTACTTTGTTCCTTAAACGACTGTGGGGAACTGTATCGATCACCTTGCGGAAGTCAAGAAACACGGCATCTACCTGGGAACCCATGTCTATGGTTCTCTGAGTCTCGTGGACGAATAGCGCGAGCTGGGTTTCACACGATCGTCTTTTTCGAAACCCATGCTGATTCCTACACAGTAGATTTGTAGTCTCCAGAAAAGTCATTATACTCGAACATAATTCATGTTCCAAAATTCTAAAAATTTATGTGAACGGCAGCGATTACAGTGCTGCATTGAGAGAGTATCGCTGGCTGGAAGGTCTGAGGAGAGGGGCGAAGTCGTTATACGGTTTAAAGAAAATGATAATGAAATTCTAAAACTTAACGCTCGTGCGGTCTCATTGGAATTGTCCGTCCTAGTCAACAGTATGGAAATCTTTGCGGTCTATTTACACCGGTACCCATATAAGAGGGTTGGGTTGTTTGGGGAAGGAGACCAGACAGCGAGGGCATCGGTCTCATCGGATTAGGGAAGGATGGGGAAGGAATTCGGCCGTGCCCTTTCACAGGAGCCATCCCGGCATTTGCCTGGAGCGATTTAGGGAAACCACGGAAAACCTAAATCAGGATGGCCGGACGCGGGATTGAACCGTCGTCCTCCCGAATGCGAGTCCAGTGTCTAACCACTGCGCCACCTCGCTCGGTCTACCCATATAAGAGCCAGACGGTGAAGCAACTGGAACTTGACGATCCGCAGCAACGTTCTGAATTTGCTGTTCGGTTTCTGACTCCGATGAAAGATGATGACGTGGCCAGGCACGATTCTGTGGAGTGACGAGACACACTTTACACAACAGTGTGCTGTGAAAACAGAGAACTGCTGAATTTGGGGTAGTGTTAAACCGAGAGTTGCGTACGAAGGCCCATTGCACTCGTTTTGTGTGACTGTGTGGTGTGGATTCAAAGTAGTTTTATTCTTGGTCCTTTGTTCTGTTAAGAGAATGCAGAGAGCTTGTCAGGCGTACAGTGACGTCTGCACATTATCGAGACCTATTTGTACAGCATGTGATTCCTGTTTTGGAAGAGCACGACTGTGTGGAAACCACTGTTTTAATGCAAGATGGGATAACATCTCATGTCGCTTGCCGTGTGAAAGATATGCTTAATGCAACCTTCCACGAACGTGTTATCTTCAGAGGTTTTCCAGATGCATGGTCTGCAAGATCACTTGATTTGAATCCATCTGACGTTTGAATCTGGGGATATCTACAAGACTGTGTTTACCAGGGACACTTTCCGTCTCTACCTGGTCTGAAGGCGAGTATACAGAAAACGTTGCTGAGATTCTATTGGAACTACTGCGAGCAACTGTTCACCACGTCGCTTTACGGATGCAGCATCCCGTCGACGTCTCCGCTGTTCATACTGGACAAGTTACGTAAGAAACAGCTAATAATAAAATCAATATTATGCCTTTCTTACTTGTTTGACCTTTCCTATCCATGTACCACTCCTTATCCATTACACACGGAAACATTTCTGTATGTCTTTCTTGCGTTCATAGCGCCAGATTTGCATCTGGAAGCCAAAATTGGAACTAATCTTTTTCAAGCGTAAATCTGTTCCCCATTAAACCATTAGAATATCTACCAAATTTCGAAGCCATACAATAATTACAACTCTCACTCGACCTCTGTGAGAAGCTGCAGTTTAATTATAACCACCTGATGTTAGTAATTTGTTTATATATAGTTGGCAAGACAGCCTAGAACAATTAGAGTAAACTGTAACTTTGAGGTTGGTTTTGACGCGTTTTAAGTAGTTAGGAAGCTTAAGAGACTAGTGTATTATGAAATAATGTGTAGGAAGAACGAATATTATGACGAGATATTGCCATTTAAAGACGACGTTCTAACTGCATTTGTTAAAAACTGCTTTGCTTGCAATAGCAACTAGTTCTTTTAAATTCATTAAGTTTTTGGAAAAGAAGTAAATTTTAAAAAAGATTTTCGAATACATTTGATCTTGCTGATTTGAGTAAGCAATACTCTGTTAATTTACTTTAATTTGAATCAAGTTAAACTAAATGTTGTTGTCGTCTTCAGTCCTGAGACTGGTTTGATGCAGCTCTCCATACTACTCTATCCTGTGCAAGCTTCTTCATCTCCCAGTACTTACTGCAACCTACATCCTTCTGAATCTGCTTAGTGTATTCATCTCTTGGTCTCCCTCTACGATTTTTACCCACCACGCTGCCCTCCAATACTAAATTTGTGATCCCTTGATGCCTCAGAAGATGTCCTACCAACCGGTCCCTTCTTCTTGTGAAGTTTTGCCACAAACTCCCTTCTCCCCAATTCTATTCAATACCTCCTCATTAGTTATGTGATCTACCCATCTAATCTTCAGCATTCTTCTGTAGCACCACATTTCGAAAGCTTCTATTCTCTTCTTGTCCAAAGTATTTATCGTCCATGTTTCACTCCCATACATGGCTACACTCCATACAAATACTTTCAGAAATGACTTCCTCACACCTAAATCTATACTCGATGCTAACAAATTTCTCTTCTTCAGAAACGCTTTTTCTTGCCATTGCCAGTCTACATTTTATATCCTCTCTACTTCGACCATCATCAGTTATTTTGCTCCCCAAATAGCAAAACTCCTTTACTACTTTAAGCGTCTCATTTCCTAATCTAATTCCCTCAGCATCACCCGACTTAATTCGACTACATTCCATTATCCTCGTTTTGCTTTTGTTGATGTTCATCTTATATCCTCCTTTCAAGACACTGTCCATTCCGTTCAACTGCTCTTCCAAGTCCTTTTCTGTCTCTGACAGAATTACAATGTCATCGGCGAACCTCAAAGTTTTTATTTCTTCTCCATGGACTTTAATACCTACTCCAAATTTTTCTTTTGTTTCCTTTACTGCTTGCTCAATATACAGATTGAATAACATCGGGGAGAGGCTACAACCCTGTCTCACTCCCTTCCCAACCACTGCTTCCCTTTCATGTCCCTCGACTTTTATAGCTGCCATCTGGTTTCTGTAGAAATTGTAAGTAGCCTTTTGCTCCCTGTATTTTACCCCTGCCACCATCAGAAGTTGAAAGAGAGTATTCCAGTCAACATTATCGAAAGCTCTCTCTAAGTCTACAAATACTAGAAACGTAGGTTTGCATTTTCTTAATCTAGCTTCTAAGATAAGTCGTAGGGTCAGTATTGCCTCACGTGTTCCAATATTTCTACGGAATCCAAACTGATCTTCCCCGAGGTCGGCCTACCCGTTTTTTCAATCGTCTGTAAAGAATTCGCGTTAGTGTTTTGCAGCCGTGACTTACTAAACTGATAGTTCGGTAGTTTTCACATCGGTCAACACCTGCTTTTTTGGGGATTGGAATTATTATATTCTTCTTGTAGTCTGAGGGTATTTCGCCTGTCTCATACATTTTGCTCACCAGATGGTAGAGTTTTGTCAGGACTGGCTCTCCCAAGGCCGTCAGTAGTTCTAATGGAATGTTGTCTACTCCCGGGGCCTTGTTTAGACTTACGTCTTTCAGTGCTCTGTCAAACTCTTCACGCAGTATCATATCTCCCATTTCATCTTCACCTACATTCATTTCTATAATATTGTCCTTGAGAACATCGCCCTTGTATAGACCCTCTGTATACTCCTTCCACCTTTATGTTTTCCCTTCTTTGCTTAGAACAAGTTTCCATCTGAGCTCTTAATATTCATGCAAGTGGTTCTCTTTTCTGCAAAGGTCTCTTTAATTTTCCTGTAGGCAGTATCTATCTTACCCCTAGTGAGATAAGCCTCTACATCCTTACATTTGTCCTCTAGCCATCCCTGCTTAGCCATTTTGCACTTCTTGTCGATCTCATTTTTGAGACGTTTGTATTCCCTTTTGCCTGCTTCATTTACTGCGTTTTTATATTTTCTCCAGTCATCAATTAAATTCAATATTTCTTCTGTTACCCAAGGATTTCTACTAGTCCTCGTCTTTTTACCTACTTGATCCTCTGCTGCCTTCACTACTTCATCCCGCAAAGCTATCCATTCTTCTTCTACTGTATTTCTTTCCACCATTCTTGTCAATTGTTCCCTTACGCTCTTTCTGAAACTCTGTGCAACTTCTGGTGTAGTCAGTTTATCCAGATCCCATCTTCTTCAATTCCGACCTTTTTGCAGTTTCTTCAGTTTTATCTACAGTTCATAACCAATAGATTGTGGTCAGAGTCCACATCTTCCCCTGGAAATGTCTTACAATTTAAAACCTGGTTCCTAAATCTCTGTCTTACCATTATATAATCTATCTGATACCTTTTAGTATCTCCAGGATTCTTCCATGTGTACAACTTTCTTTTATGATTCTTGAACCAAGTGTTAGCTATGATTAAGTTATGCTCTGTGCAAAGTTCTACCAGACGGCTTCCTCATTCATTTCTCTCCCCCAACCCATATTCACCTACTATGTTTCCTTCTCTCCCTTTTCCTACTCTCGAATTCCAGTCACCCATGAGTATTAAATTTTCGTGTCCCTTCACTACCTGAATAATTTCTTTTATCTCACCATACATTTCATCAATTTCTTCATCATCTGCGGAGCTAGTTGGCATATAAACTTGTACTATTGTAGTAGGTGTGGGCTTCATGTCTATCTTGGCCACAATAATGCGTTCACTATGCTGTTTGTAGTAGCTTACCGGCATTCCTATTTTCCTATTCATTATTAAACCTACTCTTGCATTACTCCTATTTGATTTTGTATTTGTAACCCTGTATTCACCTGACCAAAAGTCTTGTTCCTCCTGCCACCGAATTTCACTAATTCCCACTATATCTAACTTTAACCCACCCATTTCCCTTTTTAAGTTTTCTAACCTACCTGCCCGATTAAGGGATCTGACATTCCACGCTCCGATCCACAGAACGCGAGTTTTCTTTCTCCTGATAACGACGTCCTCTTGAGTAGTCCCTGCCCGGAGATCCGAATGGGGGACTATTTTACCTCCGGAATATTCTACCCAAGAGGACGCCATCATCATTTAACCATACAGTAAAGCTGCATGCCCTCGGGAAGAATTACGGCTGTAGTTTCCCCTTGCTTTCAGCCGTTCGCAGTACCAGCACAGCAAGGTCGTTTTGGTTAGTGTTGCAAGGCCAGATGAGTCAGTCATCCAGACTGTTGCCCCTGCAACTACTGTAAAGGCTGCTGCCCCTCTTCAGGAACCACACGTTTGTCTGGCCTCTCAACAGATACCCCTCCGTTGTGGTTGAACCTACGGTGCAGCCATCTGTATCGCTGAGGCACGCAAGCCTCACCACCAACGGCAAGGTCCATGGTTCATGGGGGTAGGTTAAAGTAAAAAAAAATTAAAAAAATTGGATGTATATAAAGGAATTAGACTTAGACGGAAGTATGGTTGCAGGGACAGCAATGCATGTAAACTATGGAGGGACCAATATGTGGAGAACGAGGTGTGTTATGGATGCTACAATGCAAGGTGCCTTAATCAAGACTCACTGAAAAGTGTTTGATAAAGAGGCGATAGCTATGTGCAGTTTTTTTTAAGGTAGGACAAAATACTATTATTAAATAGTAGGACACCAACCACAGTACCTGAAAAAAGACATTAAAAAAGTAAATGTAAAAAGTTATTAAAAAAGTTAGGAATGTTTTTGAGAGATAAAAAAATGTTTTCAAGTAAGAAAGGATCATTATCAAAGAAATTAAAGATTTTGGTCTAGGTTAGATATAGACTGCCAAATCCAAAGTAAGAAATTTTTGATTTTAGTCTATAAGAATGAGAATATTGTTGTGAAATATTTTCTAATTTTAACTCAGGATCGATATTAGTATAATTTTAAAATTTTTTGGAATCAAATTTTATAATCATACGGGGTGTGAGGCGTAGCGCTGTATAACGATCCTGCCTTGGAGGCGGTTAAGTGGGAGATGTGTCTCAGAGCTGGATAGTGACAGATGGTGACACGAGACTGGACGCGCACGTAGTTTATGTATCAGCCGATAGAGGACAATATTGGTTAGGGGGACTGTGATTTTAGTTTCGATTGTGCCCACTAGGGTGCACTAAAGTAATTGAATGTTTTTCATAAACTTTTCTAGTATTTTCATAGAGTGTTATTATGTCTTTATGTATGTAAAATGTTGTAAATGTGTTTTAGCAGTATGAATGATGCGTGAGTGTGGTTTAAGGTTAATATGGAGATAATTGTTTAATGAGTTATGTAGTAGGATATAGTATGGGAACATTTCGAAGAAGTATGGATATGGACAAAGGGGATTTTTGTAGAATAGATTTGTAAAGTAAGTTTATGGTAAAGGGAAAGTTAATTCAGGTATAAATAACAATAGTTAATAACTTTATGCATAACCAAAACTTCAGCATAATAGATAATTACGTCGGTAAAAAGTGCAGTCGTTAGGTTTACTATTTTGCCATTGGTTATTGATGAGAAGTGCGGACTGACGCGGGAGAATGTTGTTTTGCTATTGGCTGTTGAGTAAACTGACCAATGGTAAAGCAATATTCTTCGCGCGCCTTTCTCTGCTGGTAGAGAAGACTTAAGAGTATTCTGGAGAGGAGTCGAAGCCTAGCCATGAAACAGATCGGACGTGTGTAATAGTAGTTCCGATGGAAACGAAACGTTGCCGGATCTAGCAGTGTTTCATACATCAAAAGTGTTGAAAAGTGACGGCATAATTATTCCGATGTGTGTGTAGAAATTTCGGAAATTTTAAGTGAATTTTGTGACGAAAAAAGACATATATTCCACGTGGCGTATTGAGCAGGTCGGTGGCTAAAAACTGTGACTGCATTTGGTACCGACAGACTTAATACTTGGCGAGCATTATCCAAAAAACAATCAGTATTTTTGTAGCTATTATGTTTTCGGGAAATGCAACACCATAAACTTGCTAACGTGAGTGAAAGGGATTATGAGTTACTGTGTTAAGACTAGCATGGGCTTGGCAGTGATACTTGTTCACCTAAGTTTCGGAATATATTAATTGAGGACAAAATTTCCAAACTTTCATTTCGTGTTTCTCCCGAAACGTAGATTAGTGACTTAAATTGCAGCCTGGTTCACGTCGAAGTACAGCAGGTTTCACTCGGCTTTCCTACTGATGATCTGCTGAGACAATGTTCACAGGTAGGTGCAGGTCCGTCGTGGAGGGACGGAAAGAACAGCACCGCCGCAAGTGCCGCATTCATCAATTGTGCTACAGTCGGACTTAAAAGTTATGACAACGTTGTCTCTCCACTCTCGTAGACACAATTAAAAATTGGGTAATCAATATTCGTTATAAAAAGTAGCTGTTAATTATGATAACATGCTTGAACTAATGAGGATTTATTTCAGCTTTCTTTGAGAATTTAAGAGAGATAATCGGTATGCATACGATAGCATGCTTACCAATATGCTCAATAACACCGTGCATAAAAATAGGATTTTCCAGTGCTCATATCTCGAATTCTATTGTTGATAAAAAGATAGGGTCAAGTGCTGTGGATAGCACTTTGGCTAGGGACCATTTGTTACCCATCGCAAGGATTATCTCAGTGTCAAAGTATGAGTATTTTACGTTTCCTCCTACTTAGGCGAATGGAGCAAATCGGTTGATTCTTTTTGCGTTTGATGTGGTGTATGGCGGGCTTGATGTGACTTACGGAGGCACCATTAGTTCATGTGGGTTTCTTCGGAAAACCCCCCAAAAATTTTTAAATTATGTTTTCGCCGTCACCAGTGGAACAAAACCCATCCGAGGATTCCAATACGGCTATGCACAGCAAAAATATCTGAAGTTTTTACAATATGTTTCTAGTATCCCAACCTCGAACAGCCTTCAGAATTTTCCTGATTCTTTCATCCGTTTCCATGATACAGAAGTTCAGAGTTACCCTACTTCTGCATGTAAAATCCGGTATGAGGCGAAATGTCAATAAATAAATAACCACAGAAAATTGCTCAATTTTTAACGGTATATAATCTAGGCATTTATCTAGAAGAGACATCTCCCCGTTTTCAAAAATCTTTATCCGTTATCAACAAACACTCAAAAAACTTGTTTTTGGGTACCAAAACCAGCCGCAGATTCCGAGACGACTGTTCACAGCAATTGGCTGTAATTTTTACGATGTGTTTCTAAGACCCCGATCTCGAACAGCCCTTCACATCTTCATCTGTTTTCAACATACAAAGATCTGAAGTTACCCTACTGATACACTTAAAATACACACGTAAAATAAGGCATGAGGCGGAAACATAGTTTATAAATAAAGAATATCTGCCAGCAAATAGGGGGTAATGGTCGGAGGACACTATATGTGTAGTATGCTGCATGTGGGAATTTGGGTAGAAGGCGTGCTCGAATTGATCAAGACGGTCAAAACAGCCATTCTAGTGAAGCGGAGCATTCCATATCGAGCCATGGTCCCGTACAAATCATCATACACTACTGGCCATTAAAATTGCTACACCAAGAAGAAATGCAGATTATAAACTGGTATTCATTGGACAAATACATTATACTAGAACTGACATGTGATTACATTTTCACGCAATTTGGGTGCATAGATCCTGAGAAATCAGTACCCAGAACAACCACCTCTGGCCGGAATAACGGCCTTGATACGCCTGGGCATTGAGTCTAACAGAACTTGGATGGCGTGTACAGGTACAACTGCCCATGCAGCTTCAACACGATACCACAGTTCATCAAGAGTAGTGACTGGCGTATTGTGACGAGCCAGTTGCTCGGCCACCATTGACCAGACGTTTTCAGTTGGTGAGAGATCTGGAGAATGTGCTGGCCAGGGCAGCAGTCGAACATTTTCTGTATCCAGAAAGGCCCGTACAGGACCTGCAACATGCGGTCGTGCATTATCCTGCTGAAATGTAGGGTTTCGCAGGGATCGAATGAAGGGTAGAGCCACGGGTCGTAACACACTTGAAATGTAACGTCTACTGTTCAAAGTGCCGTCAATGCGAACAAGAGGTGACCGAGACGTGTAACCAATGGCACGCCATTCCATGACGCCGGGTGATACGCCAGTATGGCGATGACGAATATACGCTTCCAATGTGCGTTCAACGCGATGTCGTCAAACACGGATGCGACCATCATGATGCTGTAAACAGAAACTGGATTCATCCGAAAAAATGACGTTTTGCCATTCGTGCATCCAGGTTCGTCGTTGAGTACACCATCGCAGGCGCTCCTGTCTGTGATGCAGCGTCAAGGGTAACCGCAGCCATGGTCTCCGAGCTGATAGTCCACGCTGCTGCAAACGTCGTCGAATTGTTCGTGCAGATGGTTGTTGTCTTGCAAACGTCCCATCTGTTGACTCAGGGATCAAGACGTGACTGCACGATCCGTTACAGCCATGCGGATAAGTTGCCTGTCATCTTGACTGCTAGTGATACGAGGCCGTTGGGATCCAGCACGGCGTTCCGTATTACCCTTTTGAACCCACCGATTCCATATTCTGCTAACAGTCATTGGATCTCGACCAACGCGAGCAGCAATGTCGCGATGTGATAAACCGCAATCGCGATAGGCTACAATCTGATCTTTATCAAAGTCGGAAACGTAATGGTATGCATTTCTCCTCCTTACACGAGGCATCACATCAACGTTTCACCAGGCAACGCCGGTCAACTGGTGTTCGTGTATGAGAAATCGGTTGGAAACTTTCCTCATGTCAGCACGTTGTAGGTGTCGCCAGCGGTGCTAGTCTTGTGTGAATGCTCTGAAAAGCTAATCATTTGCATATCACAGCATCTTCTTCCTGTTGGTTAAATTTCGCGTCTGTAGCACGTCATCTTAGTGGTGTAGCAGTTTTAATGGGCAGCAGTGTATATCGCCGTTGCATTTAATTCAGTGCCCGTATGCAGCTGAGATCTGAAAATTTCTCTTTCATTGACGCAATACTGCAGCGAGCTGTGCTGCATGCCATGTTGAGTAGTGGTTAGTGGCGCCAGCTGGCATGCTGCGGGTTGTTTAGAGCCTATCATGTCTCTAAGGTTATCAAAATTTATATTGTTTGTATCTCCTGGAAATTTGTGTAAATAGCAGCACACTCCATCGAGAAGTTGTTTTCTACTATTTGCACACTGATGTTCATAATAAACAAGCTTTCAGCACTAAGTGTTGCACTTCATTGATGACCCCACTTTCGGATTTGAACTTGATTGTGGTAACGACATGACATTATTCGGTGGAGGCGCCAAGTACTTCAAAATATCTACCTCACCATGACTCCAATTAGAACAACGGGAAAGCCATCGCCTTTATGGTCAGGAACTGGAATGCAAGCAGTGCATCATTCCCAAGGTCCAAATATTGAGGAAATCAATGGATTCTGAAACGACAAGAAGTCAGCTTCACATCGGGCATTCATCAATGTTTCTTGGAGATGCTGGTCAGAATCCGATGAAGTGGGTGAAACGATTCGAGTGAGTAACCAAGTACAGCAGGCGGGATGACTTATGTTTGCCAAATGTGTACCTTTACTTGGACGGCACAGTCCAGCAAGGTTTCGAGAACAACGAAGAGAAGCTCGTTAGCTGCGTCAAATTCCTGAAGAAAACGTTTGGTGACAATGAAAATCAAGTGTGCTTAACGGAAGAATAGTTGAAGAACAGGACCATCGTCATGCAGAACCACACAGTCGTACATACAAAATATTTTGGCCCAATGCCACATTCCGCGTACGAATATGGCTGAAGCCAACAAAATCTCACGCTTGATGGAAGGAGTCGCAGAGGACTTGTACCAAGATATCCTGGTAGAGGATGTTACAACAACCGAGGAATTCATTAGCTGCTGCCAGCCCATCAAGGAAATACGACAGAAACAGTGTCGGACAGAAAAAGTATGACCTAGTACCGAATGAGGCCCCTTGTCACTTGTGGGAAACCACTCGTTTCTCTCATATGCCAACTAGTAAGAGAAGAATTACAGTAGTGTATGGCAGTCAGAACTGTCGAACCGAGTATGTAAGAAATAGCAGTCATGAATGTCGACCCGATACGTCAGGAGGTAATAGAGAATGTTGAAGAAGAGGTATATTGATCTTTAGCACCAGTCTCCGGCATCATTAGACTGTGGCAGGGAGAATAGACTCGGCCAACTCGGCATTATGCTTCAGCCATCAAATCACTCCTCCAGATGAACTGACATTTGGAACACAGAAGACAATATTTCACTGTGTTTTCACTGTGGACGACGTGTGCACATTGTACGCAGGCACGAAAAGACATAAATGTTCCTTTTTTTACGTGTCATTCGAGTGTTTTAGAGTATAGAAGTAGTCTGAAAGTGGTTCGATTAACTCACTGCCAATCACTTAACTGTGAATTACAAATAAGTCATTTAGATGTACTACAGAGAAAGAAAACGAGTTTAGACAACTACTTTGCCACAAGACGTCAACCATCACAACAGTTCTATTCATGCCAGTCAACAGCAGACTATTACACCAAGGTGTCAAAAGTCATGGGCACCTCCTAATATCACTTAGGCTTCAGAAGTCATAGGATACCTCCTAATATCGTGTCAGATATGGTTCTTCCCGTTGTAGTGCAGCAACTCGACTTGGCATGGACTCAACAAGTCGTTTGAAGTTGAAAGGTGGCTACACTGAGCCACAGCGCCAAAGATCGCGCCAGAGAGTATTGTTCCGCCGCCTCCACTGGCAGTGCTTATTGAGACGTAGCGGCAGGCAGTTCTTACCGAGAAGTTGTGGTGGACACTGCTTGTCGTGAAGTCAGAGTGAGATGTGGTAGTGGAGAGTGTTGTTCCATGTTTTATGCAGTGGTTTGATGGGAGAGATAGCAGATGTTGTTCTAATGGAGATATTGTAATGGTCAGAGTGCATTTCGTCAATATATATGGAGGTATTTTCTTTTATTCTTTTATTCTTTCAGTGACCTGAATAATGTGTCATTACAGGTTCAGTCAACAAAGCATCTGGCGTGTGTTCTTGTATTAGAGTGTAATTTTGGTTTTCTTGCACAATTATAGTATTTGTAATTTTCTTTTATCACGTCAGTATAATTGGTATTTAAAAATTCTTGTCTTGTTGAAGAAGAACCGTGCCAGATGTGCGTTGAGTCATACTACCACATACAGAACAGCTACACTTGTGCTTTGTTGGTTTCGTAGGTTTTATAGTTGCTGGGGACTTAATTAATTAACTGTGTTAACGAAAATTTTCTTACATTCTTTGTTGTCATTCTAAGCAGTCAGATTGCGTACTAATACTAGTCAGGGCCAGTCGTTTACGAGACTTGCGTAATCGGACAGACAGCTACAAAAAAAAAAAAATATTTGCATTCCTTATATATATAAATTAAAGCCCCCATGCAAAGTCTCCTGTGGAAATATTGAGCCATGCTCTCTCTACAGCTATCCAGTGTTGCCAGTGCAGGATTTTGTGCGCGAACTGGCCTCCTGATTATTTCCCATAAATGTTTGATGGGATTCATGTTGGATGAACTGTGTGGCCTAATAATTCACTCGAACTGTCCAGAATGTTCTTCAAACCAATTGTGAACAATTATGGCTCAGTGACATGGCATATTGTCATCTTTAAAAATGCCGTCATTGTCTGGGGACATGGTTTCCAAGTAGCCAAACATAACAGTCAATGATCGGTTCAGATGGGCCAGAGAACCCAGTCTATTCCATGCAAGTACAGCCCACACCATTATGGAAGTAGGGTAACGAAGCCGAAGTAAGTGCAGTCTGTATTGTTGCCCAATTTGTTTCAGATGGGTGTTCTTCGTGGGGGTCACCCACCTCCTCTCCTTGGGGGGGGGGGGGGGTAAATGTGGCAATGTTGCACTGATGATGTCACCACCTACACTCCTCCCCCTTCCACACTTCCTCTCCCTCCTCCACTTCCCTACTCCTCTCCCACTTCGGAATTGGCAGGAAACAGGCTCAGTCTGTGCTGAGCTGCTGTAGAGGAAGGACATAAGGTACTGTCTTGGGAAAAGGGTTCATTTGTATATATATGTATTATCCTGCTAGAAGAATTTCCTAAATTTTAACAGGGAAACTGAACTAGCAATTATCCTACAGCCTTGCTGCTTCAAATTCAAATGAACATGTCTGCTTAAAATTGGTGGGATGATAGAAACACGCTCTTATGAAAATACAATCGTCTACATACAGGAAAACGCTCAAAAATCGATAACTGAAACGAAACCAAAATCTCGCCTACACATCGAAAACCGCTTTATCACTCACCATATATTGCGAAAAACTTTGAACCGCACATAGAAAAACTTTGACAGAAAAACCTGTTCTAATCACATACTGCTGGCTACAGATATAAGAACTTTGTCTATACAGGCATAAAACGCAGACATCGAAAAACATCACACAAAAAAACTGGATATCATGATAAAAAACACCAATGAAAATTGTCCTCATTTCACAGGGCTAAGAAACGATAGCGAAACAAAACCATAAACTGGTCTACACATGTAGAACAGCATATTTGAAAAAAGAAAAGGAAAACCGCCCACTGCTCGTAAATTATCCTATTGTGAAGAAACAACAGTTAAATAATGTTCGTACGATCCCTCTAATGCAATACATGAAACAGCTGCTGCCCGCAAATCTAAATAAATCACGCGCCCCTACTGCTGGTGTCCCCACGCTTCTGCCGTCGCCGCATGTGTCGTTCAACTGACGGCGCTGTGCCAACAGGCATGTAACCTGTGGTAGGCTCTCACGACCACTACTTGAACTAGCACGACGCTGTTGTATCGGTCTGCTGCAGCCTGTAATGCAATACTTGCTCGAGCCATGCTTACGGCCTGGACAGCCTGCATTGTCCTGGCTTGTGTGTGTGTGTGTGTGTGTGTGTGTGTGTTTACATTCCTCGCCACCGCTGCTGCAGACAATTGCCTGTTAGAAATTATCCAGCAAATGCCTCATATCTCGTAACGCCCAGCGTGGAGCCTATATGTTCTCCTCGTTGGCAACAACCACATCTCCCAGAACGACATGAGTACCTTAACAATCCATGGCTCACCAGCGCCATTCCCGGATATGTTTTCGAGTATACCAGGAAAACTGGAACCCATAGCTTTGTCTAAAAGAGAACAAAATATTTCACTGTCAGAGGCGATACTGACTCCTTCCAGGAAGAGGATGTTTCCCCCTCACAAAGGAGTCCTGACAACCGCAGGAGAAGAAGTAGGCACTTTCTTACTCTGTAGGAACTTGTAGTTTTGCCTGAAACATGCCATTTTATCTCGCTAGTGATCTACCGGTTTCTTCTAAGAAGCAGACCACCCAGTAGAAGCCTGTCAAAGACAATGGTAACACCTGCACATTGGCAGGACAAAGACTCTGAGCCCAACATGTTGAGACAGGTAGACTAGCGGATTGACTCCAACCTTCTGGTCAGAGCTCCTGCAATGTTATTGGCTGCCACCAAAATAGGGGGAGGAGATTGAGGGAGTACAAACCCTACCCACTCCACAGTCATCTCCATTCTGCCTTAGTCTGTGGCTGTGATTGTTTGCCTCTCTGTGATTGCCATGAAGTATCCCTCATCCATCAGCGCCAGCCGGGGTGGCCGAGCAGTTCTACGCGCTACAGTCTGGAACCACGCGACCGCTACGGTCGCAGGTTCGAATCCTGCCTCGGGCATGGATGTGTGTGATGTCCTTAGGTTAGTTAGGTTTAAGTAGTTCTAAGTTCTAGGGGACTGATGACCTTAGAAGTTAAGTCCCATAGTGCTCAGAGCCATTTGAACCATTCATCCATCAGCAGTGCCAGCGTCGAATAGCTGAGGCTGTATGAAGAAAAATAGCCACGTAAGTACATATTTTCGTCTTCAACAATTCAGAATTTTTCGTTAAAACCGTGTCCCTGTGTGTCTGTGCACAAGTTCATAAGCAGCAATACACGTGTAGATTGGTAGGGAAGCAACTCTTCCTACATTTCAGTGATAGTTTGCTATCTTATCTCTTCACACCATGTTTGTTTGTTTGTTTGTTTGTGTATGTGTGTGTGTGTGTGTGTGTGTGTGTGTGTGTGGGTGTGGGCGCGCACGCGCACATGTGCATGTGTATGTGTGATAAGATTTCGTAATATATGTTCAAATATGTGTAAATTCCTAAGGGACCAAACTGCTGAGGTCATCGGCCCCAGACTTACACACTACTTAAACTAACTTCACGCTAAGGACAACACTCACACCCATGCCCGGGGGAGGACTCGAACCCTTTGGCAGGAGGGTCGTAATATATTTTCGTAGTTTATGGTCAGATTTCGTAGTATATTTTTTGTAGTTTATGTTCAGATTTCATATTATATTTTCGTAGTTTATATTCAGATTTAGTAGTAGACAGAAAGTTTTCTTACGGCATTCATTCATCAAATTCAGGAAGATTTAATTCAGAAGCTGAAGAATGTAAAAGGGTCGGTTGATTTGGGTATGCAGCACCCTGAGATATTGGAACTGCCTCCAGCTGCGATTCCATCAGCATATCAGCTGTGTAAGTATATAGTTTGGTGTTCAAATTTTGTAATGTTCTTTTTTCTTGCTACAGTATGCGATATCGATGAGATTGACTGGTTGCTGGAACTTGTAGGCAAGCAGATAAAAGAGTCCGAGCAGCCTCCAATAAAAATTCCGCTATGTAAGCACATATTCTTGTTAAAAAACATTTTCGTTGTGTTGTACGAGGGTCACTCCAAAAGAAATGCACACTATTTTTGTAAAAATACAGTTTTCATTCTGCATGTGTGAAAGTTTCACAGTGTGCAGATACATCCTTTCCGCTTGTTTTCAAACTTAGTTCATTCTGTTCCCGTGAGTGGCAATGTCACAGTATGTCTTCAAGATGGCTGCTACACTTGACGTTCGTCAGAAACTACGTGCTGTCATCGGATTCCTATGCTGTGAAAACGAGACAGTGGGAAACATCCACAAGAGGTTGAAAAGGTGTATGGACACGCTGCTGTCGATCGCAGTACAGTTAGTCGGTGGGCAAGCAGGTTACGTGATGAAAGCGGACACGGCGGTATTGAGGATTGTCCTCGCAGCGGCAGGCGTCGTACTGCACACACTCCAGACAATGTGCAGTGAGTTAACGAATTGGTGACTGCTGACAGACGCATCACAGTGAACGAATTGTCACGCTACGTTGGGGTAGGGGAAGGAAGTGTTTGCAGAATACTGAAAGTGCTGGCGTTAAAAAAGGTTTGTGCCAGGCGGGTTCCCAGGATGTTGACAGTGGCTCACAAAGAAACAAGAAAAACAGTATGCATCGAACTTTTGGAACAGTATGAGAATGGTGGAGATGAAGTTCTTGTAAGAATTGTGACAGGTGTTGAAACATGGCACCATCATTTTTCACCAGAGACGAAGAGGCAATCAATGGAGTGGTATCATGCAAATTCAGCCAAGAAAAACAAATTCAAAACCACACCTTCTGCTGTTTTTCGATTCTGAAGGACACTTGCTTGTGGACATCATGCCAAGTGGAACGACCATAAATTCTGATGCATATGTGACGACACTGAAGAAACTTCAAGCTCGACTGAGTCGTGTTCGACCACATCAGCAAAAGCAGGATGTCTTGCTGTTGCACGACAATGCACGGCTACATGTCAGTCAAAAAACCATGGAAGCGATCACAAAACTCGGATGGACAACACTGAAACACCCACCTTACAGTCCTGACCTGGCTCCATGTGACTATCATCTCTTTGGGAAACTGAAAGACTCTCTTCGTGGAACAAGGTTTGAAGATGATGACTCCCTTGTGCACACTCCCAAACAGTGGCTCCAACAGGTTGGTCCATAATTTTACCGTGCGGGTATACAGGTGCTGGTTCCAAGATGGCGTAATGTAGTTGAGAGGGATGGAAATTATGTGGAGAAATGAAAATATTGTTCCCAAAGAATGTATCTACACACTGTAAAACTTTCAAACATGTAGAATAAAAGGCGGATTTAAAAAAAAATAGTGTGCACTTCTTTTGGAGTGACCCTCGTATTTTGTGTATCGATATGATCTTGCTGCTGTAGGCTATTTCAAGGAGGTTGGGGTTGTGTGTTACACCATCCCTGATAAATCTATCGCAACACTCATGTAAGTACATGTGTTTATCTAATCAGATTTCGTAGTATATTCTCATTTAGGAAAAAAGTTTCCAATTTGTCTTCATGTTGCTGTTGTTGCTACAGCTTCCATAGGGGATATAGACCGATGCGTGTATGATGATGAGATTCTGGGAGACATTAGCACCAGTTTTTGGGACACCATCTCTACCACAACAACAGCCATCTCGCCGACCTGTCTCATCACAGGCTGGTTGCTCGCATTGGCCTGATGCAGAAGCCCAGCATTCCTGACTCGCATGAGCACCACAACCATCTTGAGCAGGGGCAGGTGCTGCTGCTGAAACTTCTCATTGGCCTGCATTACCCCAGCTCAGTTGCTCTCACTGAGGATGGTCAGCAGCGACATACCCAAATAAAATAAGCAGAAAGAGAATTATCATTACTGCTGCATCAAGAGCATATCTCCCTCCCCTCCTCCCAACTGAGTAAACGTGGGCATAAACAGCATATTTGCTTAGGGTGTCTGAATGCCTATTACACAAGTGAGATTTAGTAAAGCATCAAGTTGATTGTTCTATCAGGAAACTGGTACTTGTTATAATGCCTATTGAGGAAAACAGATTCTTAAGGTTTAAGAACGCTTACCACCAAGAGGTAGTGAAGGTGGCCCTACAGCCTCCCATACAGCATTCATAAGAAAGCTCGTTCCATGTGTGGTAGTGTACCAGATAGCGTGTACAAATGATTCAAGTCTTAACCATAAAAAAAAAATCATACGTTGGGGATAATCGTGCGATTTGGCTGCTCACTGAGCTCGAGAAACTTTCATGGGAGGTTGGTAAGCTTTGCAGTTCCAACATTCCCATGACCAAGTCAAAGGAGAATAATGATTTTTACGATAAGGTGCCTGACTGTCATATCTATGGACAGTCGTCAGACTCGAAAACGTTAACTCCTCGTAGAAAGCATTGTCATCTAAAGAGGAAGTTCTGTTCAAAAAAATGGTTCAAATGGCTCTGAGCACTATGGGGCTTAACATCTAGGTCATCAGTATCCTAGAACTTAGAACTACTTAAACCTAACTAACCTAAGGACGACACACACATCCATGCCCGAGGCAGGATTCGAACCTGCGTCCGTAGCGGTCGCGCGGGTCCAGACTGAAGCGCATAGAACCGCTTGGCCACTCCGGCCGGCGGAAGTTCTGTGGTGCGGCCCATAACACAGGCAACCTGAAGTATCAATTACCACGACACATACCCACCTTTCTCCAGAATCTAAGACGATATAAAGCTCACTTTTTCTTTGAGTATGGGCTAAATTCGGTTCGAGGAACGATCAGACCAGTGTCCTGCTCAATAGCGTCGAGAAGTGTATTTCATTCGTCACGCGGGGTAGCCGCGCGGTCTGAGGTCTTGTCATGGTCCGTGCGGCTTCCTCCGTTGGAGGTTCGAGTCCTCCCTTGGGCATGGGTGTGTGTGGTCCAAGCGTAAGTTAGTTTAAGTTAGATTAAGTAGTGTGTAGGCTTAGGGACCGATGACCTCAGCAGCTTGGTCCCATAAGGCCTTACCACAATTAAAAAAATTAAAATTATATCTCATTCGCCAAAGGAATGACCCCTAGAATTGCGCCCCGCTTCCTGGAATTGTAGTACTTTATGGAGGCACCACTCCAGAAACGTGTTGAAACACTGACCCAGGAGGACATGCACATCTCGATAACGCAAAGTTTCAACTTGTGACAAGGAAGGGGGTATCCACGTATGAGTATCTGGATTGTATGACGAAACTCTACGAAACCAGACTACCCAACATAGCTGCATTCTTCAGTAACCTTACAGCAGCTGCCATATTGAATGTGGGGTATTAGCATGCTCTGGATATTTGGCAGGAGTTTAACATCCCAAATTTAAGAGAAAATTCAAGAGTTTATATGTACACAGATTAGCATTTTCAAGCGAATGCTTTCGAGAAATTTTAGAGTGTATGCATGATCACATATTCTCTACACCATGTCTTCTATTACACAGCACCAGGGTTGTCTTGGGATGCAATGCTCAAGAAAATCAAAGTCAACATCGATCGTTTGACCGATGCTGATATGCTTCTTTCTTTGAGACAGGGATCCGTGGAGTACTTTGCCAACGTGTGCATAGACATGCCAAGGCGAATAACACACATATGGCTGAGTGGTTAAACGCATCCAACGATTCAAGATACCTGATGTATCTAGATGTGAATAACCTGTACAGGCATAGCATGTAGCAGTCGCTGCCGATTGGGGAGTTTTAATGGCTGTCTGAACCTGAATACTCCGGTTTAGGTGAAACTATCCATAGTGTGGCGGCTGATTCTGGGGTAGAGTATATTGTGGAGGCAGACTTCATATACCCTAATGGTTTGCATGACACGCAAAACGATTTGCTGCTAAGTCCAGAGCAACTAGTTCCATGGGGTGGGACCATCCCCTAGTTGATGACAACGCTGAGGAACAAGCTTAGATACATCATGCATTACAGAAACCTGCAACAATGACTCAATTTAGGGATGGAACTAATTGAAGTTCAGTCACCCTGGTTAAAAGGGTATGTTCATTTAAATACCGGAAAGAGGGCATACGCGAGAAATGATTTCGTAAAAGACTTTTATAAATTGATGAATAATGCAATTTTGGTGTGTGGCATTTTCAGTATTATTTTATTGATGGTGATCTCGTTCTCCTCTTGAGCTCCTTGAATGTATGAGTTTTTATTCGTTGCACTTCACACCAGAATAAGTTCCTGTTTAGCATTCATAACAATTAGCTGCATGTCCTCGAAGTTTTAGAGGTTATACAGTCAGTAAATCTCCTGTATGCTTCCACCGGACCGTCTATGAACCATCCAGCATTTTCTAAATCACTCAGATACGAGGTAGAAGCAGAGACATACATTTTATGAGTTGATGCTACGACTTCATTGAGTGTATGGTCAATCTCGATCCCATGAAGTTCATTTCATATCTCAACAAACAGGAACTTTATAAAGCATTACGTGTAAGGGTCGATACAACTCTAGCAGTACAATCCCTTTTCGTGAATGACCCATCAAGATATATGAAACTCTTTCATAGAAAAGTTGAAGCGTGTTAGTCTTGAATGACAATCCTAATTCCATTGTTCTTGTTAAATGTGATTGAAGCATACGGTTTATGCGAGATGTATTCCTGATGTATAATACACTCGTCATATTCTAACGGGTTAGTTACGTCGAACGACGTCATTGTGATGTTTCAGATCTACTGATAGTTTGCACGAGGTATTACCTCGCTGTTATGTTGTGAAGAGCTGTGCTGTGAGTCGTGTGTGGTGTTTTTATACGTTACGCCCATCAGGTCTTCGCTGACAATATGCAGATGCTGGGAAGCTATTCCTTTGGAATAGATTCGCACTGGTAAGAAATTTTAGAGTATAGAAAGAAGCAAGCTAGAAAAATAATGTTTGGAGGCAGGATAAAATTTTCTTCGATCTTAAACCAGCAAAAGGTCGAAAGAAGCTGTAAATATGTAAGATAGTTAACCAAACAGACAGAAAAAGTGCATAATTCGGGACGAACTTTATTAAAGAGAAGCGGAATGTTACGCAGCATATTAGTAAAGAAACAAGAGAGTAAAAATTTCTAAGTTCAAACAGCCAGGATTACTCAGCCACTCAGAAGCGTTACGAAGCGCAAAAGGAGTAGAGGGTCACTTTATTGAAACACTCTCATTTTCCACAACTGCGACGAAGGAGTTTGAAATTTGGCTCAAAGGTGCCTACAACCTCCCTCTGCAATGGTCCAAAACCGTGGCGCCCTGGGACGTGCCTCTCAGACTCAGTGACACTTCAGATAACAAGGTGTCGAAACATACGAGAAAAAGGCCAGAGCTCAGCTCTTCATGTGAGGTGTAAGGTGGGTGATGAATTCGCATTGACACAAAACTTCATCTCATTTCTACCCAACGCCGACGTGGAAGCGCCACACAACGGGAAGGTCGTCAAAGCTCCTCCTACCCGCATTAACACCTCTGTGATGGAGATCAGAACCGCAAATCGCAGCGTTGAAATAACGTAGGTTTATTAAGGGCGACTGAGGCAAATAATGCAGGCGTACTGCTGCTTATAATTGGCAAGAAAAGGCATAAGAGGTAGTATAAAGGCCGTCAATGAAACCACTGCTTCCCTTGAGGCGTTCATTTATGGACATTTCACAGTCGAAACTGGCAGTTTACAGTGTAATGTGCAACAGAACGACGTTCTTGACAACTGTTGCCAATGGTGACAGCCTCTGGACAATTTAACCCTCCTCTAAGTACATCGTGGGGCTGCAGCTCCATTGGACATAATCTGACCCTCATGGACGACAGTATTACCACACGTTTTGCTCTGGTATGTGAGGTGAAACCACTAGGACCGTTCAAAACCAGCCGACGAAATTACGGAATTTGACCGTTATCCAAAACAGCAAAAGATACTTATATGCTTTTTCAACCCTCTGTTTTCTCGCCCTCCTGTGGCATGATCACGGGGGAGTGTTGCATTAATACATCCTCGAATAAAGTGACAAATGAGCCCTCCAAGACCTCCCAAGTTTGGCAACAAATTCGGTGGTACCTGTGCACCTTTCTTGATCATTTTAAAAATGTACCTGTACAGAGACAAATCTTGACTCATTCCTAGGGGCTGACGAGCAGTCAACTCCTTTGTCACCACTCAGATTCTGCATCCCTGCAAGCAGGTGATAGAGCAGCAGCTGAAGAGTGTCGAGGGGTAGTCTGCTTGTGCCTAGTAGTCAGTCAATAGTTGTGTCTGTGTAGCTATAGTTTTAATGTGTTCAGCAAAGGTTAACAGGTGGCACTGAGAGTGTTGCAGAACTGAGGTATCTCAGAGTGATCATTAGCTGTTCTACATGCTCATGTGCCAATGCTGCAGCCACCTATGATCACGCCACATGTGGGCGCAAAACAGCAGTCCTGAAAAGCCATAAACATCCTTTACTGCTTTGGATCACGATCAGATTTCATACATTGGTGTCGAAATTGGTGAAAATGACGGGGTTTCAGAAACTAACCCTTAATTATTTTGTACAGTGTAGAAGCATCAAGACAAACATAGCTACCCTTGTACAGTCCATGGCTTCTGCTGTTGCGTCCACCATAAACATGTGTCTTCATACCTGAACATCAGTCCACCTCAGCACATACAAATACAGATAAATACACCTAAGAGTCAAAGAAACTGGTACACCTGCCTAATATCGTGTAGGGCCACACGAGGACGCAGACGGGCCGCAACACGACGTGGCATAGACTTTACTAATGTCTGAAGTAGGAGGGAACTGACACCATAAATCCTGCAGGGCTCTCCATACAACCGAAAGAGAACGTGGGGGTGGAGATCTCTTCTGAACAGCACGTTGCAAGGTATCCCAGATATGCTCAATGATGTTCATGTCTGGGGAGTTTGGTGGCCAGTGGAAGTGCTTAAACTCACAAGAGTGTTCCTGGAGCCACTCTGTAGCACTTCTGGACGTGTGGGGTGTCCCATTGTCCTGCTGGAATTGCCCAAGTCCTTTGGAATGCACAATGGACATAAATGGATGCAGTTGATCAGTCGGATGCTTACGTACATGTCGCCTGTCAGAGTCGTATCTAGATGTATCAGGGGTCCCATATCACTCCAACTGCACACGCCCCGCACCATTTCAGAGCCTCCACAAGATTGAACAGTCCCCTGCTAACATGCAGGGTCCATGGATTGATGAGGTTGTCTCCACACCCGTATCTACATCTACATGATTACTCTGCAATTCACATTTAAGTGCTTCGCAGAGGGTTCATCGAACCACAATCATACTATCTCTCTACCATTCCACTCCCGAACAGCGCGCCTGAAAAATGGACACCTACACCTTTCTGTTCGAGCTCTGATTTCTCTAATTTTATTTTGATGATCATTCCTACCTATGTAGGTTGGGCTCAACAACATATTTTCGCATTCGGGAGAGAAAGTTGGTGACTGAAATTTCGTAAATAGATCTCGCCGCGACGAAAAACGTCTTTGCTTTAATGACTTCCATCCCAACTCGCGTATCATATCTGCCACTCTCTCCCCTATTACGCGATAATACAAAACGATCTGCCTTTTTTTGCACCCTTTCGATGTCCTCCGTCAATCCCACCTGGTAAGGATCCCACACCGCGCAGCAATATCCTAACAGAGGACGAACGAGTGTAGTGTTAGCTGTCTCTTTAGTGGACTTGTTGCATCTTCTAAGTGTCCTGCCAATGAAACGCAACCTTTGGCCTGCCTTCCCCACAATATTTTCTATGTGGTCTTTCCAATTGAAGTTGTTCGTAATTTTAACACCCAGGTACTTAGGTGAATTGACAGCCTTGAGAATTGTACTATTTATCGAGAAAACGTACACGTCCATCCGCTCGATACAATTTAAAACGAGACTCGTCCGACCAGGCAACATGTTCCCAGTCATCAACAGCCCAATGTCGGTGTTGACGGGTCAAAGAGAGGCATAAAACTTTGCGTCTTGAAGTCATCAATGGTACACGAGTGGGCCTTCGGACCCAGAAACCGATATCCATGATGTTTCGTTGAATGGTTCGCACGCTGACATTTGTTGGTGGCCCTGCATTAAAATCTGTAGCAATTTGCGGAAGGGTTGCCCTTCTGTTCCGCTGAACGATTCTCTTCAATCGTCGTTGGTCCCATTCTTGCAGTATCTTTCTCCGGCCGCAGCGATGTCAGAGATTTGATGTTTTACCGGATTCCTGATATTGACGGTACACTCGTGAAATGGTCGCACAGGAAAATCCCAACTTCATCGCTACCTCGGTGATGCTGTGTCCCATCGGTCGTCTGCCGACTATAACCCCACTTTCAAACTCACTTAAATCTTGATAACCTGCCATTGCAGCAGCAGTAACCGATCTAACAACTGCTCCAGACACTTTTTATCTTATATAGGCGTTGTCGACCGCAGCGCTGTATTCTGCCTGTTCTGTATTTGAATACTCATGCCTGTAAGTTTCTTTGGCGCTTCAGTAAACCATAGACTAGCCTGAAACAGTTCCGTATTAGGAACAGGAGGCAACCTTTTCCTGTTCTATTAAAAACATATGGTACTTCTTGTCCCCACAACCAGTCTTGCACCATCATTAATAAGATTGTACAAAAGTATTTAGCTAACCGACTGTCCACTTAATCGCACACAAGCAATAAGAGATCTGCCATATACAGCAAACACAACACGCTGTGGGCAGCCAGCTCAGTGCCATCAGTTCTAAACACACACTAGCGACACACTGTTCACAGATAGGTGTCGAATACTGCTGATATAACAAGAAGCAGATTACAATACTGTTCAGAAGAGAATACTCACTAGATTAGCTAGCCACAAACACGTGTGCCAGATATTCTCAGGGTGTCTGACACAGAAGGCACATTTACACACTGTAACAGATTCCAACAGCTCAGATCTGTTCATCTCAGACGGCGCACAATCACTGCTGTTTATGCAGGGACTTCACACAAACAAGCCCCTACACTCTGCTTGCAGACACATTTCCGCCTCCGACCGACCAGCACGGTGCAGCCTGTTCACCTCTCCGCTATCCGCACCGGCGGATAAGCATTTCCTCCACCAGAAGGTCCACGTGCGCCACACTGCCGGAAAGTAGAGCCACACTAGGAATCTAGGCAAGATAATGCCACACTTGGCACACAGTTGGCCGTTTAGAAGATCGTCTTAATGTATTTTTTGGTATGCTATATAGTAATTGTTCTGTGATCATATGTAATAAATAAAAAACCAATTAACAAGCGTTTACGGTACAAAGGTTTCGAGGAATTCTTTGTACTTGCGGAGAAAGACAATACCGTTTCGTTCATGTAGAAGAAAATTGAGCAATAGTGCCACAGTGAATCGAAGGTTGTTCCAAACACTTTGCAAAACTCTTCTCTGATCAAGAACTAGAGGCCTCTTCCTTAATAGAAAGCGTATTCATAAGAAACAGAAGACGCTATTGGGAGTGGGGAAGCAAAAGCTGTTGCACTCTCGTTTCAAAAGAGAACGCGAAAATGACGGCAGGCGAAGGTTAATACAGGTAAGTGCGTCTGTGAAAAGATCAATGTTCGAAGCATGCTACAATTACCAACCTCACACTTCAGCAAAAGCCGCCCGCTGTGGCCGAGCGGTTCTCGTCACTACAGTCTTGAACCGCGCGACCGCTATGGCCGCAGGTTTTAATCCTGCCTCGGGCATGGATATGTGTGATGTCCTTTGTTAGTTAGGTTTAAGTAGTTCTAAGTTCTAGGGGGCTGATGACCTCAGAAATTAAGTCCCATAGTGCTCAGAGCCATTTTTTGAACTTCAGCAAAGGATCTGGCCGAAAACAAGAGAAAATTCGGGTGTTATGTAAAATCGCTAAGCAAGCCTAAGGCTAACTCGTTGACCAGTCTGGTGTGGCAGTTGAAGATACACTACTGGCCATTAAAATTGATATACCATGAAGAAATGCGGATGATAAACGGGTATTCATTGGACAAATATATTATAGTGGAACTGACATGTGATTACATTTTCACGCAATTGGGGTGCATAGATTCTGAGAAACCAGTACCCAGAACAACCACCTCTGGCCGTAATAACGGCCTTGATAAGCCTGGGCATTGAGTCAAACAGAGCTTGGATGGCGTGTACAGGTACAGCTGCCCATGCAGCTTCAACACGATACCACAGTTCATCAAGAGTAGTGACTGGCGTATTGTGACGAGCCACTTGCTCGACCACCATTGACCAGATGTTTTCAATTGGTGAGAGATCTGGAGAATGTGCTTGCCAGGGCAGCAGTCCAACATTTTCTGTATCCAGAAAGGCCCGTATAGGACCTGCAACATGCGGTCGTGTATTATCCTGCTGAAATGTAGGGTTTCGCAGGGATCGAATGAAGGGTAGAGCCACGGGTCGTAACACATCTGAAATGTAACGTCCACTGTTCAAAGTGCCGTCAATGCCAACAAGAGGTGACCGAGACGTGTAACCAATGGCACGCCATATCATCACACAGGGTGATACGCCAGTATGGCGATGACGAATACACGATTCCAATGTGCGTTCATCGCGATGTCACCAAACACGGATGCGACCAACATGATGCTGTAAACAGAACCTGGATTCATCCGAAAAAATGACGTTTTGCCATTCGTGCACCCAGGTTCGTCGTTGAGTACACTATCGCAGGTGCTCCTGTCTGTGATGAAGCGTCAAGAGTAACCGCAGCCATGGTCTCCGAGCTGATAGTGCATGCTGCTGCAAACGTCGTCGAACTGTTCGTGCAGATGGTTGTTGTTTTGCAAACGTCCCCATCTGTTGATTCAGGGATCGAGACGTGGTTGCACGATCCGTTACATCCATGCGGATAAGATGGCTGTCATCTCGACTGCTAGTGATACGAGGCCGTTGGGATCCAGCACGGCGTTCCGTATGGGTTCAGGAGGGTATCCTGAACCCACCGATTTCATATTCTGCTAACAGTGATTCAACCTCGACCAACGCGAGCAGCAATGTCGCGATACGATAAACCGCAATCGCGAGAGGCTACAATCCGACCTTTATCAAAGTCGGAAACGTGATGGTACTCATTTCTCCTCCTTACACGAGGCATCACAACGTTTCACTAAGCAACGCCGGTCAACTGCTGTTTGTGTATGAGAAATCGGTTGGAAACTTTCCTCATGTCAGCACGTTGTAGGTGTCGCCACTGGCGCCAACCTTGTGTGAATTCTCTGAAAAGCTAATCATTTGAATATCACAGCATCTTCTTCCTGTCGGTTAAATTTCGCGTCTGTAGCAATTTTAATGGCGAGTAGGGTAGCAAAACGAAAGGCAAAATTTTAAATTTCGGGTTTAATAAATCGTTAACGCAGAAGAATCGTACAAACATACCGTCGTTTGAGCATCTAACAGACTCCCGTATGGACGGCATAGTAATAAACAACCATGGCGTAGAGAAACAACTGAAAGAGTTGAAAACAAATAAGTCGTCGGGTCCGGATGGAATCTCAATTTGTTTTTACAACGAGTACTCTACGAGAGTGAGATTTTCACTCTGCAGCGGAGTGTGCGCTGATATGAAACTTCCTGGCAGATTAAAACTGTGTGCCCGACCGCGACTCGAACTCGAGACCTTTGCCTTTCGCGGGCAAGTGCTCTACCAACTGAGCTTCTGGAGAGCTTCAGGAGAGCTTCTGTAAAGTTTGGAAGGTAGGAGACGAGATACTGGCAGAAGTAAAGCTGTGGGTACCGTGCCTGAGTCGTGTTTTGGTAGCTCAGTTGGTAGAGCACTTGCCCGCGAAAGGCAAAGGTCCCGAGTTCGAGTCGCGGTCGGGCACACAGTTTTAATCTGCCAGGAAGTTTCAGTACTCTACGACATTGGCCCCAAACTTAGCGTGCATTTATCGCGAATTACTCGACAGCGCTAAGTCCATAGCGACTGGAAGAAAGCGCGGACCCACAAAATTACGGACCAATATCCTTAACATTAGGTTGCTGCAGAATCCTTGAATATATTCTCAGTTCGAATATAACAAATTTTCCTGAGACCGAGAAGATTATGTCCACGTATTAGCACTGTTTTGGAAAGCACCGCTCGTGTGAAACTCTGCTTGCCCTTTTCTCACATGATATACTGTGAATTATGAATGAAGGGCAACAGGAAGATTCCATATTTCTAGATTTCCGGAAAGCATTTGACACAGTGCGCACTGCAGACTGTTTACGAAGGTACCAGCAAATGGAATAGGTTAACTTATATATGACTGACTCGGCGATGGCATCGACGGTGAATGTTCATCAGAGACTAGGTTATCGTCAGAACTGCCCCAGGGAGCGTGATAGAACCGCAGTTATTTTCTATATAAATTATGGCGGGCAGCGTGAGCAACAATCTGCGGCTGTCCGCCGGACGACGTATGGAGGCTTGGGGGAGTATGTATGTAGATGTAGATCTAAGTGTGTTTCGGGGAAGTTCTGACAGTTGACAAAGAATATTCTTTGCACAGTTGCGGGAAGTCAGAACGGTGTCCACTTTAATTTAGTGAAGACGTATGGAGGCTTGGGGAGTATGTATGTAGATGTAGATCTAAGTGTGTTTCGGGGAAGTTCTGACAGTTGACAAGGAATATTCTTTGCACAGTTGCGGGAAGTCAGAACGGTGTCCACTTTAATTTAGTGAACGTCGTGTGGGCATTTTTCAATCATCTCGGAATTCTAATTACGGCACCCAGTGGGATTTTTGTTTAATAGTAAGTACTCATTCTGAACGAACTGCTGTATTCACTGGACAGAAGAACTCTTTGCACTTGGCTACACTTCCTTCATCACAGCACACAAAAGTGTGCATTATTCTGGCTTTTACCAGCTCTGAAAAACTTGAGTGATTGACCCCAAATTTTCAAATCTAAGATGAAAGTCTTGTTAGAGATACATTTCTTTTATTGTGTACAACAGTTCCTCGCAGTAGTAAAAGCCTATCGCTGCAATGTTCAATATAGTTTTATATGTTATCACAAATATTTTGTCTCCATGTGCTTATTTTTTTATTTCGACTTTTTTTCCCAGGACAGCATAAATTTGGCTCACATGACTGCACAGAGTTCTTACATCACAGAGAAAGTAGAATGCTGCAGATGTAGGACAATAGGCAAAATACGACTAAAGCATAATAATAAAAATTGCAAGTCTAAAAATGCACTACAAAAACATCGAAATAATGAAGATCACAGGCGTACGTGTGTGCACCCAAGCGCGCACGCGCACACACACACACACACACACACACACACACACACACGCACGCACGCACACACACTCACACACAAAATTTTTATATGAGGAATGTCAATCTTACAGACGTAGCATTAACTGATAAGGAACAACAGCTTTTACGAAAGGAAAACACCATGTTTACCCGCCAGAAAATAACTAACGAGTAGAGAATTTCATTATACACACATCAAAAAAGTTTTGCATCACCTCGATTTCGAGAGTTCTGGAACCTGTACAGAAAATTGGAATAGAGGTCAACAAAAACATCATTTTTGCCCTTTTTATTGCTCATAAAAACCACAGGTTGCATGTTGTACCACCATACAGCGAGACCTTCAGAGGTGGTGGTCCAGACTGCTGTACACACGGGTACCTCTAATACCCAGTAGCACGTCTTCTGGCATTGATACATGCCTGTGTTCGTCGTGGCATACTATCCAAAGGTTCATCAAGGCACTGATGGTCCAGATTGTCCCACTCCTCAACGGTGATCCGGCGTAGATCTCTCAGAGTGATTGGTGCGTCACGTCGTTCATAAACAGCACTTTTCAATCCATCCCAGGCATGTTAGATACGGTTCATGTCTGGAAAACATGCTGGCCACTCTAGTCGAGCGATGTCATTATCCTGAAGAGAGTCATTCACAAGATGTGCACGATGGGTGTGCGAATTGTTCTCCATGAAGACAAATGCCTCGCCAATATGCTGTCGATATGGTTGCACTATCGGTCGGAGGATGGCATTCACGTATCGTACAGGCGTTACGGCACCTACCATGACCACCAGCGGCATACGTCGGCCCCACATAATGCCACCTCAAAACAGCAGGGAACCTCCACCGTGCTGCACTCGCTGGACAGTGTGTTCAAGGCATTCAGCCTGACCAGGTTGCCTCCAAACACGTCTCCGCCGATTGTCTGGTTGAAGGCATATGCGACACTCATGGGTGAAGAGAACGTGATACCAATCCCGAGCGGTCCATTCGGCATGTTGTTGGGCACATCTGTACCGCGCTGCATGGTGTCGTGGTTACAAAGATGGATCTCGCCATGGACGCGGGAGTGAAATTGCGCATCATACAGCCTATTGCGCACAGTTTGAGTCGTAACACAACGTCCTGTGGCTGCACGAAAAGTGTTATTGAACATGGTGGCGTTGCTGTCAGGGTTCCTCCGAGCCATAATCCGTAGGTGCCGGTCATGGACTACAGCAGTAGCCCTTGGGCGGCCTGAGCGAGGCATGTCATCGACAGTTCCTGTCTCTCAGTATCTCCTCCATGTCCGAACAACATCGCACCTGGGCACTTCCCTTGTTGAGAAAGGGGACATGACCTCAGAAGTTAAGTCCCATAGTGCTCAGAGCCATTTGAACCATTTTGAACCTTGTTGACAGGCCTTCCTGGCAGAAAGTATCAACGCGGACGCCATCGAACCGCGGTATTGAGCGCCAAGGCATGGTTGAACAACAGACAACACGAGCCGTGTACCTCCTTCCACGTGGAATGACTGGAACTGATCGGCTGTCGGAAACCTCCGTCTAATAGGCGCTGCTCATGCATGGTTGGTTACATCTTTGGGCGGGTTTAGTGACATCTCTGAAGAGACAACGGGACTGTGTCTGTGATATAATATCCACGGTCAACCTCTATCTTCAGGAGTTCTGGGAAGCGGGGTGATTCAAACCTTTTTTTGTTCAAATGTGTGTGCAATCTTATGGGGCTTAACTGCTAATGTCATCAGTCCCTAAGCTTACACACTACTTAACCGAAATTATCCTAAGGACAAACACACACACCCATGCCCGAGGGAGGACTCGAACCTCCGCCGGGACCAGCCGCACAGTCCATGACTGCAGCGCCTGAGACCGCTCGGCTAATCCCGCGCGGCAAAACTTTTTTTGATGTATGTATAATCTAAATATGCTCTTACCACAGGAAGAAGAAAGGACCTCAGTAATGAAATACAGAGCGAACTTAAGAATTAATAAAAGAAGAAAAGGACCAGCCGCACAGTCCATGACTGCAGCGCCTGAGACCGCTCGGCTAATCCCGCGCGGCAAAACTTTTTTTGATGTATGTATAATCTAAATATGCTCTTACCACAGGAAGAAGAAAGGACCTCAGTAATGAAATACAGAGCGAACTTAAGAATTAATAAAAGAAGAAATTAAAATCATAGCAACACAGATAAAAAGAAAAACAATAAATTGATAAATAATTGTGACTAATCAAAACTTCAAATCTAAAGGAAAAGCTGCAAGTAGAAAATATTGTTGTAACAAAACTCACAACAGCAGTACCGTATTGCTTATAGAAATAAAATAATGCATGCAGCAAACAGAGTAATTTGTTATCAAAAACAACACAAAAGTTAAAATCCAACTAAGAATAACAGATTTTACACTTATATAAAAAATGATCTCAACAACATAGAGCACACATTTTCAGACTTGAAGAAACAGAGTCTTGCGCAAAAAAACCCTCAAGCACCCAGTATGAGATATCAGCCAAAAATCTGTATGACAGACGTTCCTGTCAGACCAATAGTAAATTTCAGGGCAGCTGTCACATACTTACAAGAAAAATAAGTGGGAAAAATGCACTCCCAGTGCTTTAAGATTAAAAGCTACAGTACCATAATGAATACTACTCAGGTAACAGAACGTATAGGAAATATGAAAAATACCATGCACAGCAACACTATTCCTTTTTGATGCAAAAGCAATTAAAATGCATCACTGTTAATGTGACCATTAAAGTAAATGAAAGAGACTTGAAAACACGCAGCTGGATACGCTAGGAACATGTAGATGAAACTATAAAACCATCACACTTAATAGCGCAATAAAAGTGTTTTGAATTCAATCAGGAGTACAATGAGGGTCATTCAACATATCATGCCCCACAACAGCTTACACAGAACACATTTATTCATAAGAGTTAGAATTGGGTGGCAGTACCAATCACCATTTCTTTTACATGTGCTATTTTTGTGTTTATTATCCACGATGTTCTATGACATTACGTCATCGTATGTAAGAGCATGTATTCCTGGTTGGTAAAAGCTCTTTTTTGTGCTTGTAGCCGTGGTTCCATTACGCTCTCATCGTCTTCAAAGTGTGTCCCTCTTAGGGAATCCTGAAGATTACACGAATAATGGCATCCATAAGATTCACCATGTTGGAAGCAGTGGCTGTGACAGGACATAACTAAATAGCCGATCATAGAGATCAGTTTCTGCACTTACTAGCGCTTTAACTCTTTTTACTCATTGCCCCACTGTACTCTCAACACATGCATCATTACCATTCACTGCACACAAAGTTTAATGGATGTTCACCATACTTTCTCTTTTTGCAACCAGAAATCCAGTTACAGCACGTGGTTTGCAATGAGGATCTTGCATAGAAACCATTTTGATGCTTCACTATAGCTCTGCTGTTTGCTGGAGTTGTTCAGAACTTTGCACAAATACGGAAGAAACATCAAATTTGAAGCACATAAAAATACATTTTCCTACATAAAATAACGAATAAAAAAATTGGCGTACTATTTATTAAAGGCCCTCGTATGTGCAAGAAGAAGGGTAGAGCACTATTTATTGAGGGGCTCTCGTATGTGCAAGAAGAAGGGTTACCTATGTCAGGGACACTAGCCAACATCTTCATGAATCACGTAGAAAAACTAATATTTAAAGGTGTAATAAGAAGGAATGGCTACAAAACCATCTACTTGCTTGTCATTGGGAGCTCCAGGCGGGTGATGGAGCCCCATAGGGATATGTCAGCTAAGGACGGGAAGAAAGCCAATGTGCATACGGGGGGGGGGGGGGGGTCATCCAAGTTTTGGAAAGGGTCCTTCTGGATGCCATGAAGGGTACAGGTGAAGCCAACTGCAGGTAGTGGCTCATGTCGGCACTAATGACGCGTTTCGCTATGCATCGGAAAGATTCTCTCTAGTTTCCGGCGGCTATCTGAGTTGGTAAAGACTGCCAGTCTTGCTAGCGAGATGAAGGCAGAGCTCACCATCTGCAGCATCGTCGACAGGACCAATTGCGGACCTTTGGAAGAGAGCCGAGTGGAGGGTCTGAATCAGAGGCTCAGACGGTTCTGCGACCCTGTAGGCTGCAGATTCCTCGACTTGCGCCGTAGGGTGGTGGGGTTTCGGGTTCCGCTAAATAGATCAGGTGTCCACTACACACAGGAGGCGGCTACACGGGTAGCAGGAGCTGTGTGGTGTGGACTGGGCGGTATTTTAGGTTAGACAGTCTCGGGAAAGATCAAAAAGTGCTCCAGTCTCAAAAGGTACAGGGCAAAGAAACGACGAGAATCGACCAAGCAACAGTAGGTATTGTAGTTGAAAATTGTCGTAGCTGTGTTAGAGAAGTACCAGAGCTTCAAGCGTAGATAGAAAGCACTGAAGCTCAAATATTTATAGGAACAGAAAGCTGGCTAAAGCCGGAGATAAATTCTGCCGAAATTTTTACAGAGGCTCATATCGTGTTCAGAAAGGATAGATTAAATAAAGTAGGTGGTGGTGTGTTTGTGTCTGTTGGTAAGTTTAGCTTGTAGTGAAGTTGAAATAGATAGTTCCTGCGAATTACTATGGGTAAAGGTTATACTCAACAGCCGTACCAAAATAATAACTGGCTCCTTCTACCGAGTCCCATAGTGCTCAGAGCCATTTTTTGTTGGCGAAAATATATCTTCAAAGTCGGTGGAAGACAGAAAACATCTTCCGAAATCGTACTAAATGCTTTCTCTTTGAACAATTAGTTCATGAGCCCACACGAATTGTAAATTGTTGCGAAAACACACTTGACCCCTTAGCTACAAATAATCCTGATCTAATTGAGAGCGTCGTGACGGATGCAGGGATTAGTGAACACAAGGTCATTGTAGCGAGGCTCAAAATCATATCAACCAAAACCACTAAAATAAACGCAAAATATATTTATTTAAAACAGCAGATAAAAATTCGCTTTATGCGTTCCTAAGAGAGAGTTTCCATTCCTTCCAAGCTAATTATGTAAGTGTAGACCAAATATGGCTCAAATTCAAAGATACAGTATCGACATCAATAGATAGATTCATACCGCATAAGTTAATAAGAGACGGGACTGATCCACCATGGTACACAAAACACGTCAGAACACTATTGCAGAAGCAACGAAAAAAGCATGCCAAATTCAGAAGAACAAAAAATTCCCAAGATTGGCTAAGTTTCACGGAAGCTCGAAATTTAGTGCGGACGTCCATGCGAGATGCTTTTAATAGTTTCCACTATGAAACATTGTCTCAAAATATGGTAGAAAACCCAAAGAGATTCTGGTCGTATGTAAAGTACACCAGTGGCAAAAAACAGTCTATACCGTCATTGCGCGATAGCGATGGAAATGTTACCGATGATGGTGTCACTAAAGCGGAGTTACTAAATACAGTTTTCCGTAATTTCTTCACGAAAGAAGACGAAGTAAATATTCCAGAATTCGAAACCAGAAGAGCTGTTAGCATGAGTGACATCTTAGGTTTTGCGAAACAAATCACTTAAGAAAGGAAAGTCTTCCGGTCCAGGTACTATACCAATCAGGTTCCTTTCAGAGTATGCAGACACAATAGCGCCTTTCTTAGCAATCATATACAACTGCTCACTTGACGAAAGGTCTGTTCCTAAAGACTGAAAAGTAGCACAGGTCACATCAATATTCAAGAAAGGAAATAGGAGTAACCTACTGAATTACAGAGCCATTTCACTGACCTCAATTTTCAATAGGATTTTGGAGCATATACTGTATTCAAACATTATGAATCACCTTGAAGAAAATGATTTATTGATACATAACCAACACAGATTCAGAAAATATCGTTCTTGTGCAACACAGCTAGCTCTTTATTCCCATGAAGTAATGAGTGCTCTCGACAAGGGATCTCAGATCGATTCCATATTCCTAGATTTCCAGATGGCTTTTGATACCGTTCGTCACGAGCGACTATTAATCAAATTGCGTGCATATGGAGTATCGTCTCAGTTGTGTGACTGGATTCGTGATTTCGTCTCAGAGAGATCACAGTTCGTAGTGATAGACGGTAAATCATCGAGTAGAACAGAAGTGATATCTGGCGTTCTGCATGGTAGTGACATAGGCCCTCTGCCGTTCCTGATTTAGATAAATAATCTAGGTGATAATATGAGCAGTCCTCTTAGATTGTTTGCAGATAACGCTGTAATTTACCGTCTAGTAAAATCATCAGACTGTCAATTCAAATTACAAAATGATCTAGAGAGAAGTTCTGTATGGTGCGAAAAGTGGCAATTGCCACTAAACAAAGAAAAGTGCGAGGCTATCCACATGAGTACTAAAAGAAATCCGATAAATTTTGAGTATACGATAAATCGTACAAATCTAAGGGCTGTCAATTCGACTAAATACCTAGAAATTACAATTACGAGCAACATGAATTGGAAAGACCACGTAGATAATATTGTGGGGAAGGCGAAACAAAGACTGCGCTTTGTTGGCACAACACTTAGAAGTTGCGACAAACCCACTAAAGAGACAGCCTACATTACACTTGTTCGTACTCTGCTGGAATATTGCTGCGCGGTATGGGATCCTTACCAGGTAGGATTGGCGGAGGGCATCGAAAAAGTACAAAGAAGAGCAGCTCGTTTCGTGTTATCACGCAATAGGTGTGAGAGTGTCACTGATATGAAACGCGAGTTGGGATGGCAGTCACTGAAACAAAGGCGGTTTTCTTTGCGGCGACATCTATTTACGAAATTTCAATCACCAACTTTCTCTTCCGAATGCGAAAATATTTTGTTGACACCCATCTACGTAGGGAGAAATGATCATCATAATAAAATAAGAGAAATCAAAGTGCGAACGGAAAGATTTAGTTGTTCCTTTTTCCCACGTGCCATGCGAGAGTGGAATGGTAGAGAAGTAGTATGAAAATGGTTCGATGAACCCTTTGCCAGGCACTGAAGTGTGAATTGCGGAGTTACCATGTAGATGTAGATGTAAAGGTACGTGAATGATATAATATGAATGCTAGATGAGTCACAGAACAAAATACAATGAAACAAAAACATAAGTACTACAGACAAGAGCAGAAATTTGCAACATAACAAGAAAGTAATCTCAGCTTTCTGGATATAATCATTACAAAAGACAATTAAAACCATACCTTTGAAATATACAAAAAATCACACCAGGAACAATAATAAATGCAACCTCAAAACGTACAGAGAATCAGGAACAAATTGCAATAAGATAGATGTTAAACAGAGTCAATAAGGTCCGTCTAAGAACTTTTGACGAGAAAAAAAGAGCTAGTCACTATGAGACAGACAGTATTAACAATGCTTGTAAAGAAACGCTAGTAGATAAACTTAACAGAAAAATAAAAACATAAAAGATGAAACAAAAAAATCAAACAACATCAACACATACATGCAGACACACTGATAACACAGATACAAATAATGGTAAAAATGATATAAGGAGCAGAATCACATGAAAATGGTATACAATGACATATCACAATAAATACAAATTAGAAACAGGGTTGAGACATTGTCTATAAAACGAATAACTCAAAACAGAAAGACATCCCAAAACTAAAACCAAAATCAGAGTGTCTGGTATCAGCCAGCTCAGTAGCTAGGAACGTGAAAAACTCTAAATCGGAACCACTGCTAGAACATTTGGCACCAGGTATGAAGAACACATCAGGGCATGGGAAAACAGTGTACACCACTCAACATTAATTGCAAATCGTCTTAAGCAGGAATAGAATAGGACAAGCATAATGGAAAAAGATATAAGGATAATAAAAATCAGAAAAACAGATATATCACGAAAACTACAACATACAGAAAGCCCTAACACACAATAAACAGCTACTTAATGATCAGATAACTATTGGAAATCGGACACTGTGCAAAATCAATGAGCCCATCACATAGAAAAACTATTCTCTCTTTCAGCTCCTGTCTTTCTCCGTCTCGCTCTCTCTCACCCCCTTCTATCACCTCCACCGTTTTCTTCATCTCATTAGCAACTCACCCTCCTATATCATGCGGCACATTCACTGTTCACTACCTTTCCCCACCTTTGCCCTCCTGTTCTCCCTCGCCCACCATCTCTCCATTTAGATCTACATATTCCACACTACTCGTTATTTCGCTTACATTTCAAATAAATACTCATTAACATGTCTAAAACGACACAATAGACACATGACAAACCACAGATGAAGAGAACATTTTTAGATCAAGTGAAAACCAACCTGGCAACGTTACGCACCAAGAAACAAAGGCACTTTTAGCCAGGAATATGCCTACAAACACCAGTGGAGCTACATTGTGTAAAAATGTGCAAGCAGATGGCACTCCCTAACGTAAGTGAAATCGGACTAAAATGCTGCAACTAAAAATCACACTTAAGAATCTTTTGTAACAAACTGTTGTTAGATGTAGAAAGCAAACTAAAATTGTAAATACGTTACAGCGCAAACCACTGACGATGTTTTATATTAATACAATGAAACACGTGGTGATTATATAAACGTAGTTTATAGAAGCTGCACACATCGATTTCAAATATTTTAATAATTTATGAAGCTACTATGAACACAATGGTCACCCAATTGAAATAACTATGATGTTCCATTAGAGAATTAATCTAACGCCATGATCTGCATAAATATAATATTTTTACACAGAGCAGATATTGAGATGTGAATTTAAAAGATATGAACATAGTAAAAAATGTGCAATTGTTTGTACTGTTAGAAACAGGGTTGAAACATTGCCATTGTTGGTACCGTTATCACTGCACAGCCACGGATGTAAATAGTCGCACATGATACTATAACACAAAGTAGAAACGTCTTTACTCTATGGCACAAAGCTGCAATGTTACAAACCATACCATAAACAAAGTTTGCAATAACTGTAGCAAAATTATCCTAAATCAAAAATTCAGTTCTTACACTGGAATATCCAGCTCCATTGTAATGTTTGTATTAAGACTTGTGGTAGTTGCTATGATCTTAAGACGCTGGTGTAAAGTGCAATTTGCTTATGTCAATAAGACCTACATATTCATTTCGGCACATATTATTTATTTATCTCCAAGTACTCTACCATTTGCATAATCTTGACCCTGAGTTGGGACGCCCTGTATGTAAAAACCAAGCAATACCGTCTCTTGAAACCTCTATATTCCACTAGGTATGGCAGTTCTCAAGGTGGAGGTAGACAAGGCCATGCCGAAGGACCAAGACCATAGAGTTTAAATTAATCTTTCGGTTGATGACAACTTTTTTTATGAGTGCAATTTTTAAATTACATCTATGCTGCTGTCGTTGTTCTTACTAGTTTTGACCTTACTGCAGCTTTCAGTGGATTTTGTTTTGTTCATGTAGGATTCTACTTCCATATACTGTAAATAGACAGCATGGCGTTTGCAGCAGCGTGATAGCCGTGACCTTCGGTAGAAAGTGAAAGTAAATAAAATATCGATCCATATAGGGTCTGTCAGTTGCGGAAATTTTCTTAAGTATATATGGCTATTCCAGTGTCATCATAACTTTTCTTCATCTAAAGTAGTGTGTTTATGACACCAATTGTCAAATATTAACTATAAAAAAACATATTTGGGTGCGTTTTGCGAAAAAATAGCGTTCCCCAACAGCATGCGCGGAATTCCCAAGACGAAGAAGTCCAAGTAGCTGCAGAAACAGAATGTGTTAAAACCCTCACCGGGATGTAATCTCCTCTGACACAATACTACGCAAAGAGGCGTTAAGCTGTTGATTCACGACTTTGCCTTTTTGTGTGATGATTCATTGTTAGAAAACAAGGAATAGGAGCTACAAAAAAGAGAATAAGAATGCGTCTCGAGTGGATTGTAAACAGTCGACGTGCAGAACAAGAGAAGAGTAATCAGCTGCTCCACACGCGGTAATGAGGCAGGCAAAGGATGGTGTCCGTGCCGGCTGACGGCTCTAAGCACAAGACAAGTCAGCAGCATTCTAAACATCCTGCTTAAAGAATGGAAGCACGGATCACAAACAAACAATGAAAAAATTGGTGGGTGGATCTTCACAAAGTCAATGCGACAACATTGCTAAGTACCGATACCGACAGGTTTATTCTCTCTTCACGAACAGAAAAGATTTAAAATGCACCATATCAATCCCAGTTGGGGTGTGGTCATCTTTTAGCAGGACGTGGCTATTATCCCACACATCTCGAACGACGCAAGATCAGGCAGAGAAGTGTCTGCGAATGCAGAGATGAATGAACTTAAGAGCACATTGGCTTCCATTCTAGGTTAGTTGACACATTAAGCAAAATATTCTGTTAGTACCCACTCTACACACAACAGTTAGAGACTCCCAAAAGTAGTGTATGATCTAGCACACAAAATCTCAAAATGCAAACAACAGCTCGGCAGAACACTCGGAAGAACACCATTAATCTCCAGTTGACTACTAGTAGAATATTAAAAAGGACATTGTAGAGTGCTGTGGGTGCAAAATCGAAAGCAAGATCCAACAGAGAGTGCGAGTGAAGATGGAGCATGAAGTAGGTGCGAGCTACACAAACGCTCATCTTTAGGTGCTCACATCCTCGCCGACACTCAAGCCTGCGATGATAGATAACCAGCAGAAAAAAAAACTCCTGTTCCCACATCGAGTGGGTTTTAAAACACGAGTCTTCCATCAATACCTACACTAGAACAGAGTTGTATATATATGAGGACTCTGGAACTCTATGCCCTTAAATGACCTCGAAAAATTTTATACAATGAAGAGCCAATGAAACTGGTTCAGCTGCCTGATATCATGTAGGGCCCCCGCTAGCACGCAGAAGTGCCACAACACGCCGTGACATGGACTCTACTAATGTTTGAAGCAGTGCTGGAGACATCTGACACCATGAATCCTGCAGATCTGTCCATAAATCGGTAAGAGTACGAGAGGGTGGAGATGTCTTCTGAACAACACGTTACAAGGGATTCCAGACATGCTTAATAATGTTCATGTCCTGGGAGTTTGGCGACAAGCGGAACTGTTTAAACTCAGAAGACTGTTACTGGAGCCACTCTGTAGCAATTCTGGACGTGTGGGGTGTCACATTGTCCTGCTGGAATTCACCCAGGTCCGTCTGAATGCACAATGGACATGAATGGATGCAGGTGATCATCCAGGATGCTTACGTATGTGTCACATGCCAGAGTCACATCTACACTCCTGGAAATGGAAAAAAGAACACATTGACACCGGTGTGTCAGACCCACCATACTTGCTCCGGACACTGCGAGAGGGCTGTACAAGCAATGATCACACGCACGGCACAGCGGACACACCAGGAACCGCGGTGTTGGCCATCGAATGGCGCTAGCTGCGCAGCATTTGTGCACCGCCGCCGTCAGTGTCAGCCAGTTTGCCGTGGCATACGGAGCTCCATCGCAGTCTTTAACACTGGTAGCATGCCGCGACAGCGTGGACGTGAACCGTATGTGCAGTTGACGGACTTTGAGCGAGGGCGTATAGTGGGCATGCGGGAGGCCGGGTGGACGTACCGCCGAATTGCTCAACACGTGGGGCGTGAGGTCTCCACAGTACATCGATGTTGTCGCCAGTGGTCGGCGGAAGGTGCACGTGCCCGTCGACCTGGGACCGGACCGCAGCGACGCACGGATGCACGCCAAGACCGTAGGATCCTACGCAGTGCCGTAGGGGACCGCACCGCCACTTCCCAGCAAATTAGGGACACTGTTGCTCCTGGGGTATCGGCGAGGACGATTCGCAACCGTCTTCATGAAGCTGGGCTACGGTCCCGCACACCGTTAGGCCGTCTTCCGCTCACGCCCCAACATCGTGCAGCCCGCCTCCAGTGGTGTCGCGACAGGCGTGAATGGAGGGACGAATGGAGTAGTGTCGTCTTCAGCGATGAGAGTCGCTTCTGCCTTGGTGCCAATGATGGTCGTATGCGTGTCTGGCGCCGTGTAGGTGAGCGCCACTATCAGGACTGCATACGACCGAGGCACACAGGGCCAACACCCGGCATCATGGTGTGGGGAGCGATCTCCTACACTGGCCGTACACCACTGGTGATCGTCGAGGGGACACTGAATAGTGCACGGTACATCCAAACCGTCATCGAACCCATCGTTCTACCATTCCTAGACCGGCAAGGGAACTTGCTGTTCCAACAGGACAATGCACGTCCGCATGTATCCCGTGCCACCCAACGTGCTCTAGAAGGTGTAAGTCAACTACCCTGGCCAGCAAGATCTCCGGATCTGTCCCCCATTGAGCATGTTTGGGACTGGATGAAGCGTCGTCTCACGCGGTCTGCACGTCCAGCACGAACGCTGGTCCAACTGAGGCGCCAGGTGGAAATGGCATGGCAAGCCGTTCCACAGGACTACATCCAGCATCTCTACGATCGTCTCCATGGGAGAATAGCAGCCTGCATTGCTGCGAAAGGTGGATATACACTGTACTAGTGCCGACATTGTGCATGCTCTGTTGCCTGTGTCTATGTGCCTGTGGTTCTGTCAGTGTGATCATGTGATGTATCTGACCCCAGGAATGTGTCAATAAAGTTTCCCCTTCCTGGGACAATGAATTCACGGTGTTCTTATTTCAATTTCCAGGAGTGTAGATGTATCAGACGTCCTATACCACTCCAACTGTACACGCCCCGGGCCATTACAGAATCTCCATCAGGTTGAACAGTCCCATGCTGACATGCAGTGTCCGTAGATTCATGACGTTGTCTCCATATCCGTACACGTCCATCCGCTCGATACAATTTGAAACGAGACTCGTAAGATCAGGCAACATGTTTTCAGTCATCAATAGTACAATGTCGGTGTTGATGGGCCCAGGCGAAGCGTAAAGCTTTGTGTCGCGTAGTCATCGAGGGTACACGAGTGGGCCTTCTGCTCCGAAAGCAGATATCGACGATGTTTCGTTGAATGGTTCGCACGCTGACACTAGTTGATGACCCTACGTTGAAATCTGCAGCAGTTTTGCGCAACGGTTGCACTTCTGTCACGTTGACGATTCTCTCCAGTCGTCGTTGGTCCCATTCTTGCAGAATCCTTTTCCGGCTGCAGCGATGTCGGAGATTTGATGTTTTACCGGATTCGTGATATTCACGGTACACTCGTGAAATGGTCGTACAGGAAAATCCCCAGTTCATCGATAAATCGGAGATGCTGTGTCCAGTGGCCGAGCGTTCTAGGCGCTTCAGTCCGGAACCACGCTACCGCTGTGGTCGCAGATTCGAATCCTGCCTCGGGCATGGATGTGTGTGATGTCCTTAGGTTAGTTAGGTTTAAGTAGTTATAAGTTCTAGGGGACTGATGACTTCAGATGTTAAGTCCCATAGTGCTCAGAGCCATTTGAAACATTTGCTGTATCCCATCGCTCTTGCGCCGACTACAACACTACCCGCAAACTCACTTAAATCTTGGTAACCTGCCATTGTAGCGGTAGTAACCGATCTAACAACTGCGATAGACACTTGTTGTCTTATATAGGTGTTTCTGACCGCAGAACCGTATTCTACCTGTTTAAATATCTCTGTATTTGAATACGCACGCCTATATCAGTTTCTTTGTCGCTTCAGTGTACTACCCATGACATGAGAAACCACGCCCCCTTATTTACTACGTGACAAGCCAAATCCCCTCACCTATAAAGTCATGAACTGAAGTGGTGGTACGCTGTGCCCTTCACCTACAGTCACAGAGCAGTATTTGTCAAAAATGCAACAAATCACAGTGCAGTATTCCAGTAACCATTACAATGACGCAGGTCAAGCAGTCTGTAGGCACCATGCACAAATATATGCCGAATTTTCACATAAAAATATGTAAACTTCACTTGGATTAAGCGAAATAGTGCAATCTTAAAAAAAAAAACTGTGTAACACTCATTTCAATTGAATCTTTTCCAACATACATCAGCAAAACACACACACACACACACACACACACACACACACAATCTTTTCACCATAAACTTGCAGCTTAAGCAATACTAGGGAACATCCGAAGTTCGATCTCTGCTGTAGCAATACTAAATACCATAACATCAAAATCCGGCGAAAATAAACGCTAAATTCATACACTTAAAAAAAAAGCAGATAAAAATTCACTTTACTCCTTCCGAAGAGACGGTCTCCACTCCTTCCAATATACTATATGTAAGTGTAGACCAAATGTGGTTTAAACTCCTTGCAGAAGCAACAAAAAAAGTATGCCAAATACAAATAACGCAAAACCCACAAGACTGACAAAATTTGACACAAGCTCGAAATTTAGCGCGAATTTCAATGTGATATGCTTTTAATAGTTCCCACAACGAAGCTCTGTCTCGAAATCTGGCAGAAAAGCGAAAGAGATTCTGGTCGAATGTCAAATACACCAACGGAAAGACTTAATCAACACCCTCACTGCGCTATAGCGGTGGTGATGTTACGGATGACAGTGCACTAAAGCAGAGTTACTAAACACAGTTTTCCGATATTCCTTTACAAAAGAAGACGAAGTAAATATTCCTGAATTCAAATCAACACGAGTAACTTAGGAGTAGATATCCTCCAGGTAATAAAGCAGCTTAAATCACTTAACAAAGATCCGGTCCGGATTGTATAGGAATCAGGTCCCTTTCAGAGTATGCTGGTAAAGTATCTCTATCCTTAGCAATCATTTCACATTTTGGTGTAATAGTTATATTTTCGAGATATCGAAGTTTCCTCTCTTTGAGTGGAACTTTATCCAGAATTTTCTTTGACCAGGTTGTGTGTTTACATCTCATATTTGAACAATTACGTATTTATATTTATGTAATACGAAAATATCTATTTTAAGTGTTATAATGCATAAGTATACCATTAGAATACCTTCTTTCCCGCTAAAATGGTGCTTGGCCTGTTCATTTGTCTTTTTTCGATTTTGTGTGCTTATGTATTATGTTTTGGATAATTACAACTAGATATTAGTATTATTTACTAGATGATTATGGAAAGGAAAAGTAATACTGTTTGTAAACTTTCTAAAAAGCATTGGCACCATAGTTCCAGTCAGTAAACATTGAGGCCTTCATTAAAAGTTCGTTTTTGTCTATAATCTCGAGAAGACCTGGATCACATGTAATAAAAAGCAATATTAGCCAGACAGTATCATCGATTATATGTTCCTACTGTAAAGTATGACACATTACCTCCTTCCCTTTAAATAGTGCTTTGTGAGGTGAGGCATTACTGAAAACATTTTCAAAATATCTAGTGCTCACAGTTAAATCTTTGCACCACAAGTTACACAGCCTCAAGTAACCATGTGATCAAAATACCAACAGTCTTTACGTATTCTGATAGTTATTTTAGACATGGAGATTCCTTTCTATCACTAGACACAAACATTGTGTGATGCTGGCGTATTTTCTGACATACATTTTACAGAGTGAAATACTGTAAGTTACAAGCTTCATATATTTTATGTACGTTTTAAAAGTGAAAATAACACTGTGGCACTTGACATAAACTGTGTGCGTGTTGCTATCTTCTTCATCCACTGAAATGGTGCTTGGTCAGGTTTGTTTCATTTAGGCATAGGATGAAATGTCACCATCCTGATTAGTATATTATTTTAGCAGAGCACATGTATTTTTACAGCATTAGGTCTATTTAGATGTGGGAATATTGTAAGTGATAGTCTTTATGTATTTTAGAGTCCGCAGCTCTTGGTCGTGCGGTAGCGTTCTCGCTTCCCACGCCCGGGTTCCTGGTTCGATTCCCGGCGGGGTCAGGGATTTTCTGTGCCTCGTGATGACTGGGTGTTGTGTGATGTCCTTAGGTTAGTTAGATTTAAGTAGTTCTAAGTTCTAGGGGACTGATGACCATAGATGTTAAGACCCATAGTGCTCAGAGCCGTATTTTAGAATCGGAAATAACATTGTGACACTTGACATCAACACTGTCACACCGATGTATTTTTCGAGTTACCTTTTAAACATGGAAATATTGTAAGTTGCATCCTCACGTATTTTAACATGGAAATAACATTGACATAACCACTGTGTGTGTGAGATTACGAATTTTTGATAGATGGTACCTCATTTTTGTACTACCAGTCACATATCCTCGTGTAGGTTCAAATGGTTCAAATGGCTCTGAGCACTATGGGACTCAACTGCTGAGGTCATTAGTCCCCTAGAACTTAGAACTAGTTAAACCTAACTAACCTAAGGACATCACAAACATCCATGCCCGAGGCAGGATTCGAATTTGCGACCGTAGCGGTCTTGCGGTTCCAGACTGCAGCGCCTTTAACCGCACGGCCACTTCGGCCGGCCTCGTGTAGGCATAGGAGAACAATTCGGTCAATTAGAGTGTGCCAATTAACTGTATTCGTTTCATATTATTCTTCTCGCGCTACCCTAGAAGAGAAAAGATGAAAACAGTCATCATCCCTTGATACGTCTCTTTGAAGCAGTGGCTGTGCAATTGACCCTTTAGAAACACAGCAACGTTCACGGGAAAGACACGCCTTCCCATTTTGTCTGCCTAGGTTCAAATGGCTCTGAGCACTATGGGACTCAACTGCTGTGGTCATCAGTCCCCTAGAACTTAGAACTACTTAAATCTAACTAACCTAAGGACATCACACACATCCATGCCCGAGGCAGGATTCGAACCTGCGACCGTAACGGTCACGCGGTTCCAAACTGAAGCGCTTAGAACCGCACGGCCATACTGGCCGGCGTCTGCCTAGGAACAAGTCAGTGTTGGTTACAAGTCTGTTTTCGCAATAGAGCCGGCGCGACGTGCTTGCTCGAGCATGCGCTAATCGAAGGAGCAGGAAACGAAGCTCTTGTTCTCTGGCGGAAGCTGTTCTTTCCCAGCTATTCCTCAGAACATCGCCCTGGCACCGATCATACTCTAGCCACACCTCCACATGCAACGACTGTGCATACAATATGGGAGCAATATCTCGTTTCTCTGCTGAAGCAACCTCCACTTTGCGCTGGTGTTGTTAAACTCGGTAAGAGCGGCATCACTACTCAAACGTTATGAAACTCGTATAAGTTTGGATTTAACTTAGCTTCATTCCGTTAGTTCCACTAGTCTCTTCCTTTGAACACATGAGTGAACGATAGATTCATGATTGCTTAGCCATTGCTACTAAGAAGAAGCAGTTTCGCCTCATGCATGCTAAACTGAAATTTGTACAGATCAGTATGACCAATGCAATTGCTTTTGTCACGTCAGGTCGCACAGTTTTTGGCTGAACTCATTCCAAGTGACATCTTTAGTGCCGTATTGCTTGTTATCCTTGCAGCCCAACCGCCATTGTACCATGTCCAATTATTCCGTTCTTTGAAGGTGTTAATTCGTATTCAGATGCTCCTTTGAGATGTAAATAACTTGATATCTTGTCCAATCTTCACTGATGTAGTCATGTACGAGGGGGGGGGGGGGGAGAGGGGGAGGAGGTGAGGTGCGGCGAGGCGGGGTTCGCGGGACTCGTTTTGCGATTTATTTAATGTCCACCTGCCTCAGTATAGTGTCCATTCACCACCCGTTGCTCTGCATTCGTAGGTACTATGTAGACGATGAGAAAAGCAGCGTTGAAGAAAACCACCGTCCATACTTACGATTACAGAGTCGGCGTAACTCAAGTAACAAGATAAACCTGTAAATCTCTATTAATAACGGGCAAAGTGGGTGCTTCCTCCCTTCATTGAAAATGTTAGTTTGTAGATACTGAAGTTTTATTACGGTCCTTTTCATTTACTGAGTCACCAAGCCCAGAGTTACGTTGGTAGTACATCTACTACTAGTTCGTGCAGCTTATATCACACGCAACACAGCCAGAAATGTGCCAAGCCCAACCCGAAATATTACGAGATTCACACAGGCAACACACTGTTACAAAACGAGTTCACATTCGGTCCATTTCAGTGGATTCTTCAAAAGAAGATGCTGGCCAAAATGTTCTGTACACGCACACGGAACACGCCACATAGAATATTCGCAAAGACCGATAGCTTCACATGCAACCAACATTCCAAAACCTGCCAAAACTTCACCGAAATGTCCGTATTTGCATCTGCTAGCACGGCGATATAAACCGAGCGCGATTTAACCGTCATTTCTTCATCTTACAGATAATTTTTTCGGACACATTTAACGTGACCTTCTCGTCCGACAGCGAGCCCACGACTAACTGCATGCCGTCGCTCACAGGGCATATAACTCATTCAATTACGCGGGAAATAATTTTCTCTCATTGCTTAATCAAAACGATCATCCAATTAGACTAACCTTTGATGATCAATTTCGCGCGTAAACCGCTTTAATCCAATCAGCATTCGCAGATGCATCTACGTCATTTCATATTGCAAAAGTTCACAAAGTGTTTCACAAAACCAAACGAAACTAAAAATCAGAAGAAAACTATGCTTGAAATATACTTTAGAACTATGTATCCTCTTACTATCTTTCTGGCTGCCTTATTACAAAAGCAAACGCTCCTAGACATACGTCATTCGCCAGTTAGGGGGATTCACCGTCTTCAGGACATCCTGGTTACGGATGGTATAATACACTACTGGCCATTAAAATTGCTACACCAAGAAGAAATGCAGATGATAAACGGGTATTCATTGGACAAATATATTATACTAAAACTGACATGTAATCACATTTTCACGCACTTGGGTGCATAGATCCTGAGAAGTCAGTGCCCAGAACAACCACCTCTGGCAGTAATAACGGCCTTGATACGCCTGGGCATTGAGTCAAACAGAGTTTGGATGGCGTGTACAGGTATAGCTGCCCATGCAGCTTCAACACGATACCACATTTCATTAATAGTACGGACTGGCGTATTGTGACGAGCCATTTGCTCTGCCACCATTGACCAGACGTTTTCAATTGGTGAGAGATCTGGAGAATGTGCTGGCCAGGGCAGCAGTCGAACATTTTCTGTATCCAGAAAGGCCCGTATAGGACCTGCAACATGTGGTCGTCACACGCTTCCAATGTGCGTTCACCACGATGTCGCCAAACACGAATGCGACCATCATGATGCTGTAACCGGAACCTGGATTCATCCGAAAAAATGACGTTATTCCATTCGTCCACCCAGGTTCGTCATTGAGTACACCATCGCAGGTGCTCCTGTCTGTGATGCAGCGTCAGGGGTAACTGCAGCCATGGTCTCCGAGCTGATAGTCCATGCTGCTGCAAATGTCGTCGAACTGTTCGTGCAGATGGTTGTTGTCTTGCAAACGTCCCCATCTGTTGACCCAGGGTTCGAGACGTGGCTGCACGATCCGTTACAGCCATGCGGATAAGATGCCTGTCATCTCGACTGCTAGTGATACGAGGCCATTGGGATCCAGCACAGCTTTCCGTATTACCACAGTCTAATATATACAGTCGCGACTCTCTTGCTGATTTTTGTTATACACAGCCACAACAGCTCCCAAGCGGTGGAGAAGCTACGCTGCTGAATATGGTATTCAGTAAATGTAAACAGTATCGTTTATATTCATTTTTAAGGTGGTTTTTACGAAAGGCAGCGTATGTAGCGCAATCAATTGCAGTAATAACAGGAAGAAGACACCACATTTGTCATTCTTCAGGTTTCCTAAGGACTCTGAGAGGTATGAAACATCACATTAGAGCGCTCTTTATTTACGATTTTTTCTAAACTATATTGAATTACTGATTTGTTTTCTTCTTTAGGAGCAAGAAATGGTTAATAAATAGTAGAAGACAGGACCTGCTGCAAAAAGATGTCCTTTATTGGCACAATAACGTGAAGTTTTGTGCGTTACATTTCGAGTCAAACCAGTTCATGAGCGCGGAAAAGAAGACATTGTTATGGAATGCAGTTCCTATGTTATTTGACGTGCCGAATAAGCCACAACTAGTGACGAAGAAGAGAAAATTGCCATACAAACGTGAAAGTGTTACTGCAAAAACACTAAAACTGTCTCCTGACACAGAAGAAACAGCTACCACAAGTGTTACTACACGAGAGACACACATAAAATCACTAACAACGGAATCTGCAACACAGACATCTTTTGAAGATGAAATGCTTAGATTACATGAAATTATTCGCGTGTTGGAAAATCGTGTGAAATGTAAAAACGTGCAAATCATTAGACTTCGTACAAAATTACTACGTGACAAGGAAAGTGCCCATCGTAAGAATAAACTACAACCACAACGTCACAGGACACAAGTACAAAAGGACAAGCTCATTTTAAAAAGTATTGGTTCCAAGTACTTGAAAAAAGATGCTCTCGATTTATTGATAAGCCAAGTCAGTATACCATTGAATGGAAAACGTGGTGCGAGATGGAAAGATGAAACCAAATTATTTGCACTTAATTTGTTGTATTATAGTACTCAGGCAAACAGTTTTTTATCACACTGTTTTAGCCTTCTATCATTACGTACCTTACAAAGGTATGTGGAAGATATACAACTAAATTGTGGGATAAATAATAACATATTTCATCTTTTAAAGCAAAAAGTGCAGCAGTTACCAGAAACTGATTTAATTCTTAATTTGTCTATGGATGAGATGTCACTAATGGAAAATTTGGTATATGACAGGTATAGGGATCGTGTTATTGGATTTGAAGACATGGGTTTCATACGCACGTCTGTGGTTGCCAATACTGCATTAGTTAAAATGATTAACGGCATCTTCTCAAATTTTAAACAGCCATTAGTATATTATATTAGTATACTATTTATAAATAATATTTCGTTTTTTTTAATTTTATTTTTACTACCAAGAACATGTCGTCATTTATGCAGGAATGTGTGTGTGTGTGCGTGTTGCTGACAAAGAGTATGTATTTTGACGGATAGTTTCGATATAGAAATATTTAGCTGCGCTTGACGCCAAGTGCTGAATAGAGATAGAACTGTGTACTACCCCAAGTGCTGCGTAATCTAGAAGTTATATCTGCAGTAGTATCATATGGATTTTGATAAATACGAGTAATACAGACGTTTTGGAGATTTGGAAATATTTATTTAGCGCTCTGTTGCGCCTTGGACCAGGTCTGGTATATTAATCAAACTATGCTCACTGACAAGTGCAGCTTAACCTGTAAGTTAGGGAAGCAGGCCTATATATATTTTGGCACGGAAGCAATGTAAGTTAAAATCTTTAGTTATTTTGATAAATAATTTTGGTCATTTTGATACTTCTGAATATGGCACAAAAATTTTAGATTGTCTGGATATATTTCAACGAGACAGCTATATACTGGATTGCTGTTTCGTTTTAATGGTTGGTAAAATACTGAGCTATTATTGGCTGTTTAATTTTGATTGCTGGTAAATACTGAGTTGTGATTGGGAGATAAAAATGTATGTGTTTGTGTGTGTCATTGATGAGGCAAAACGATTGGTGAAGAGGCAGAATTTTTGCTGACAAAGCAGAGCTTTCGCTTACGGAACGACATATCAGGTTACAGTTGACTCTGTATCTTGCCTCTTCATCTACCCAATACATGCATGCGATAATGTGCATTTAAAGTCAGTGACCACGTGTGACGCCAGAGTGCTTCAGAACTTATATAACAACCTTACTTTTATATCCATCTGAAAGCAAACCCCTTCAGTATTTCGTAGTTTCAGTAACAATCTACGGAAAAGATATAAATATATGTTTCGAAATAGGATCTCAGGTTGCAAGGTACTGAAAGGTTATTTACACATACGCGTCTACTCTATAATTCACACTTAAGTAAAAAAACTTTAATTAAAAATCTTGAACGCATAAAATAATTTATACTTATTTTAAAAGGTGAGCGGTTTCGATCTGTATAAGATTATCTACAGACCAATTACTCCGTGGTGTCTGTTGTAGACGGTGGCTGCTGAAGCAGTTGCTCTTCTTGCCTTCCATATTGGTTTGTGCTCCGTGCCACCGTCTCCAACAGTCATAATGAAGTAACCGACCTTGCAGATCGAAAACGGTCATTTTTTTTAAATAAAATTTTACCCGGTCATGGCCGCTTCTTAACTTAAAAATTTTAATAGTGTTTTATGACCACTATTATTTTCAAGAAAAATGTTTCACAAAATTTTCATATTTAACTGTCTGGCAGAGAGCTCATCGAACCAATTTCGAAATACGTGAAATGTATTCGCAGCTGCGAATATGGACAACCATTAGCTGTAAAACAGAATGACGAGAACGAAAATTTATGTCGGACCGGGACTCGAACGCGGATTTCCCGCTTTCGCTAGGGGTCGCCTTACAGTTTTTTTTCGGATTTCTCGCTTTAGGGGAAGGGTTGTCTTGACCGCTTTTTTGCTGGTTCAAGCGCTTTTCTTTTTACAAAAAGAATTGTTTGGGGGAAAGCATACAACAGGTTCATACATGTGTGATAATTATGAAAATAACAAAAAATGAAGATCAAAAAGGACGCCTTCCATGCAGAAAATAATGACGTGCAATTAGCATTAATACAAAAAAGCGTAAATCGAATTAAAACGCCTTCCTAGCGAAACAAAAAAAAGAAAAGCCATTTGCACGACGCCAACTTGTGTGTAGATGCACTCTGAATCCCAAGTGTATCAGGCGTGTTCTGGTCACGTCCTCGCGAAGAATATTCCATTTTGCCGATACACTGCCCCGAGCCCTGGTATTACACAGTTACACTGGAATCACCTTCTCATACCCGGGACAAACCAGATGTTGGGGGAATCGAAGAACGCACTACCCGAAAAGTTAGCATACTATTGACGGTATCTCGGATTGTGTATCAGAAAGGTAAAGCGATCTTGAAGGAATGTCCAAAAATCAAGAACGTTCTAATCTCCCTCGCTGTTGTTGTTGTTGTTGTTGTTGTTGTGGTCGTCAGTCCTGAGACTGGTTTGATGCAGCTCTCCATGCTACTCTATACTGTGCAAGCTCCTTCATCTCCCAGTACTTACTGCAACCTACATCCTTCTGAATCTGCTTAGTGTATTCATCTCTTTGTCTCCCTCTACGATTTTTACCCTCCACGCTGCCCTCCAATGCTAAATTTGTGATCCCTTGATGCCTCAGAACATGTCCTACCAACCGGTCCCTTCTTCTTGTCAAGTTGGCCACAAACTCCTCTTCTCCCCAATTCTATTCAATACCTCCTCATTAATTATGTGATACACCTATCTAATCTTCAGCATTATTCTGTAGCACCACATTTCGAAAGCTTCTATTCTCTTCTTGTCCAAACTATTTATCGTCCATGTTTCACTTCCATACATGGCTACACTCCATACAAATATTTTGAGAAACGACTTCCTGACACTTAAGTCTATACTCGATGTTAACAAATTTCTCTTCTTCAGAAACGCTTTCCTTACCATTGCCAGTCTTCATTTTATATCCTCTCTACTCCGACCATCATCAGTTATTTTTCTCCCCAAATAGCAAAACTCCTTTACTACTTTAAGTGTCTCATTTCTTAATCTAATTCCCTCAGCCTTACCCGACTTCATTCGACTAGATTCCATTATCCTCGTTTTGCTTTTGTTGACGTTCAGCCTATATCCTCCCTTCAAGACACTGTCCATTCCGTTCAACTGCTCTTCCAAGTCCCTTGGTGTCTCCGACAGAATTAAAATGTCATCGGCGAACCTCAAAATTTTTATTTCTTCTCCATGGATTTTAATTCCTACTCCGAATTCCTCTTTTGTTTCGTTTACTGCTTGCTCAATGTATAGATGGAATAACATCAGCCCGCATCTCGTGGTCGTGCGGTAGTGTTCTCGCTTCCCACCTCTGGGTTCCCGGGTTCGATTCCCGGCGGGGTCAGGGATTTTCTCTGCCTCGTGATGGCTGGGTGTTGTGTGCTGTCCTTAGGTTAGTTAGGTTTAAGTAGTTCTAAGTTCTAGGGGACTTATGACCACAGCAGTTGAGTCCCATAGTGCTCAGAGCCATTTGAACCATTTTTTTGAATAACATCGGGGAGAGGCTACAACCCTGTCTCACTCCCTTCCCAACCAATGCTTCCCTTCCATGCCCCTCGACTCATGGAACAAATAAGAGATCGATAGGCCTTTTATCCAGCTCACCGCGTTGGTCTTCGTAAATGGGAAATACGTTTCGTCTGGGAACAGAACTGTCTTCGGTGCAATGACATGGGGAGCCGCACGTAAAAGAAACGGAAGCGTTTTCTGAATCAGCTGCCCCACCTCTACAGAAGATTCACACGTCAGTCGACGTTCATCCATGTCAAGTGTGATTGACACTGGGGGCAAAGCGGCCAATCTGTTATGTTAATAGCATGGAGACGAAGTTGTGTCATGTATTTTCCATTAACAACCAGATACAAGGTCGCACAAGCGTTCGTGTCGAGGAGGACACGGTGCACAGAAAGCCATACCACGGGCCATTAAATCGTAGGATATCGGCTTTCCACAACATTCCGAGTCTGATTTCTCGTCATTATGAGATAAATATCACGTGCCGTAGGGTTCTGGTACACTCTTTGACATAAAACTCGACCGGCGGCCGGCCGCTTCAGAGGCTAAATCCGCGCCAATCGCGACATGGGACAAAAAAACTGGCCAACTCGCTAATTTTCTAAGTCCGGGTATCTGCACAATCTGGCAACACTGTAGACTGCGGCACTTCCTGGAGGAAAACTTGTCCCAAGATAGAGAGACTCTAGGCTGATTACGCCTGTGGTCTAGCGGAAGCGTGCGTTGTTTCTGTTCATAATGTCAGTGGATCGAGAGCAGCTGCCATAAAATATTTTTATAGCCTCTTATGTCGGAATGCTGAAGACATGAATGTAATGGTAGCGCAGATTCAATCTATTTCGCTTTGTGACACACCGATATCAAAATTTTATCTAGTAACGATTTTGCGGCAGATTTCCTGCAGACTGTCCTCCTCTGGACGCCGTATGCGGCAAAGCTCCGGGATCCATTTGCTGGCTACTGGCAGCGGCCGTGGCGACAGCAGCGGCGCTGCACTCCCCCGTTCTTTATCGAAAGCGCCTGCTACCGCTCATCGCTTTTGATGATTTAAAACGCTTTATTATTAAATGTTGCTCCACAGAAAATTCACGCTCAAAAGCAACGGAGACAGACGCCCTGATTAGTAGGCGGGTAATCGGCAAGAGCTGAGTATGGCCCGAAATAAATTTTATAGACTGGGACGAAATTAAACCACCTCACTACATTCGATGAATTTATAAATGCTTCATACCTCGTTTCTTTTCCTTTCAAACTTAATTATTTGTGCAACTTTTGGCCAATGTTTGGATGTTTTCGTCAAGCCAGAGTGAGCGTCTGTGGTGTAAAGTGTATTACAGTTCTTGTTTCATTCCTTATGGTAAGTCTATGCGATAAACTGTGTGAATACCTTGCAATGCATGCTCTGTAGCAGTGCAGGCACACTGCACATTTGGAGTTCCATGTATGGGTTCATGAAGTATTTATTGTTGATCGGAAGTGATAGTTAAGGTCATCAGATTTAAACCAGAAAAATTTGTCGTTTTGAAGGTTTCAGAGAACGGAAAGGAATTGCTAACGCCGGTGTTAGAAAACGTCTACAGTTAAATGCTATTGCAAAAATTTAGAAGATGGGAACTATATTAATGAACATGTGCACTTCATAAACAACCTTCCGACATGTTAGACCTATATGACGAACAAAGCTCAAATTTATATCGTTGACAGTCGGTTTGAATCTTTTCAGGACCTACTTTACAGTGAAGCACCTTGGAATTTGCAAAGCAGAAATCCATGATATTAACTTAATTTACTAAGTCGAAATCGGACGAAGATTGATGTTTAAAGGCATTCTTCAGATTTCGCATAAGAAATTTTTACTAGCAGTTTGCAACTCCAGTAATTAAAATGGAAAATAAAAGGTTGTAGTCAGCGGCTTCTACCGTGATTCGAACTTATAGTACAAGCACTGCAACGCACAAGGGAACCTCTGAGCTAACGACACACTGGCGGCCAGAGGCGGACTATAGTCACTGCGATGTTGCCTGAGCCTCAAAACGCAACCTTAAACACACAAACAGAGGAGGTGGAGATTACTGTTTTAACGTCCCGTCGACAACGATGTCATTAGAGACGGAGCACAAGCTCGGATTAGGGAAGGATGGGGAAGGAAATCGGCCGTGCCCTTCCTAAGGAACCATCCCGGCATTTGCCTGAAGCGATTTAGGGAAATCATTGAAAACCTAAATCAGGATGGCCGGGCGCGGGATTGCACCGTCGTCCTCCCGAATGCACACACAAACAGGTGTTACTTATGTGAAGAACGCCGTTCTTGGAGCCCAAAAATTAAATATACTTTCTAATTGTGTCATCTTGCAGTGGATTATATCGTACGAGTCTTCGATGTGGAAAACGAATGTCAAGTGAATTTAGCGAGATAACGCCGACCTACACCCGGAAGTAAATGCACTATCAGAGTGTTGACAAATACTTGCTACGACGCTGCCATTTCTCGGCTCTCTGACGAGGCAGCTCTTCAGCGAAACGCTTGCCGTGATTCTCCGATACGGTTCTTCAGAGTGGAGACGCGCGCGCACGTTTGGTTTTTATGCGGCGTTCTCCCCTGATGGTTTCTGACGTCGCCTTGTGGGCTATGTATACATATGAGACATTCAATTATCATTAATCCAGAATGATACAAGTTTCAGCTTCCGGCGTGGAAGAAGGCTGTTGACGCCGACATTATATCATTTCAACGTAGGGAAAGCAAAACGGATCAGTCAATGTTTCTCATTCAACATAAAGCATGTGAGATAAATTTCCGTAACGTTCATAATCATCTAAAAATACAAACGAAGTAAAAATACACCGGAAGCTTATTCGAATTGAATATAATGTAAGATACCAAACGCTTTGCACCTCGATGTCGAATTTGTCCACTTGCAATCGTTGGCAGCATGCACATAGAATGTCATGATTACCACGAGAATGAAGAAATATGTTGGTAAGGATGGAAGCAAGAAGAGACGCAGTCAACAAATATTCTATTCCTTATGGCATTCATTTCATTTGACACGTAAGAAGAGGTAAAGCGGGAATTTACTTTCGTTAACACGAAAGATATGCCGCACATATTGATAACGAGGAAGTCTGCGTCTTCATACGTTTCCTCCTTGAAATCTGTATGCTCTATTATATACTAAGTAGCCCGATCATTGTTTCAGTAATGTTACCCTCTTGTTTGACCCCGTAACGATGAACAGATTCCAAATGCATGTCTCTGCGTGAAAGTAGCTGTTCGAACCCTTCCTGGGTTGTTTTTTGTGTTTTATTGCTTGGAATTCCTGACGCAGAACACTGTGCCTTCCCCCCTCGTGGGTTAGGTCTCAAAACTAAACCGCTTTGTATCCAATGGCATAATTTATTCATACAGCATCAGCATAAGACTCTTGCGAGTGAGAGAATGACAATAACAATCGTAACAAGAACAAGCAAATAATGAATGATGTTTATTCCAACGCAGAACGAGAATGGCTTTAAATATAAAAATCTATATCTATATCCATATCTATTGATCTTTGAGTTGGCACAATGCAAATATATTCTTAGCATTTAGTTACTGAATTTAGTTCTGGATGTTTGCAGAGAAAAGGAAAAGTCGGTACTTCTCGCTAGTGTAATATAATGTGAACCAGCAACTACCCTTTCCTTAGAACACGACTCAAGCAGGTTCTCAAGTAGGCACTGCTGCATTCTGTTCCCTGACATTGCTCTGATGACGGTTAATGCAGATAGTTCCAATTATGAAATACAAAACGTATTGCAGGTTAGTTCCTAGGATAGTAACATTAAATTTGCGTTGTAGACGGCACATGAACGTGACGACTATCCATATTACTCATCAATATAAAAAGACAATATTTTGGGAATTTAGCAGGATTACTCAAAATGAATTCTGAAATTGGGTGACTGACCGCACAGGTGCGAAACGTCGTCAAGAGTATACGATGTCCTAATCGCATTAGGAATATGAAGATCGTCTTCGACAGCTCGCAACTTTCACATTGCTATCTCCACCCTACTCCAGAGTTGCACTACGTTGCCGATGTTATGGAAGGCCTTCAAACCGACAACAGACCACATACTGAAAAATACAAGCGAATTCTCTTGCAGCGTAAGCTTATTGTAACTAATCTAAAAATTATTGGAGAGGAACATTGTCCTATTCAAAAAAAGTAAAATGTTACACACTGTTGACGTCAAACGGACATTATCTACGTCCTGTCTTGTGTCTTACTCATCTATAATATCAAGTGTACTATGAAAATGATTATATATAATGGATTATAAGGTAATGCATTGATACCAGATGGTGGGGGCCGGCCGATGTGGCCGTGCCGTTCTAGGCGCTTCAGTCTGGAACCGCGTGACCGCTACGGTCGCAGGTTCTAATCCTGCCTCGGCCATGGATGTGTGTGATGTCCTTAGGTTAGTTAGGTTTAAGTAGTTCTAAGTTCTAGGGGACTGATGACCTTAGAAGTTAAGTCCCATAGTGCTCAGAGCCATTCGAACCATTTGAACTATTTAACACAAAATGACATTAAAAATTTAAGTTATTCACGAGCAGCTAGTTGAGAATATGTATGAACATTAAATGACACGACGAACCGTCTTGTTCTGCATATGGTTCAAACCCAGCTCATGCAGACTAAGCAAAGATTTCGTGACTGACGGAAACTAACAGTCATTCCTGATTAGGCATACAGAGAGTGATATACCTCGATTTTAGACAGTATCAGTTAGCAAATATCAACTTTAAATTGCATAACGCAAACATTTTTAACAGACGCGAATTCCTACCCAGCATCTATTGTCCCTGTTAACGAACTACGAGAGATGTTAAATATTGCTTCTTCACAAGTAACTTACTTGAAATGCCGTGAGGTAAAGCTGTGTGTTGGACACGGATTGGAACCCGGAACCTAATCGGATTGCTATCGAAGCACAGACACATGTGACATATCGGAATTTCGCGGCAGTAACTAGATGTTTTAACTGAAATGACGAGACGAAACATTAATTTTTTCCTTCCCAGGACTCCAACCTAATCGGATTGCTATCGAAGCACAGTCACATGTGACATATCGGAATTTCGCGGCAGTAACTAGATGTTTTAACTGAAATGACGAGACGAAACATTAATTTTTTCCTTCCCAGGACTCCAACCCGGCACCTATCGCTGTTATATTCTAGAGAAAACTAACGTTAAATATGGGTTTGTTGCACCAGCAGTGACATGTGAGCATGTTTGAACTGAAATAATATGACGAAGAGTTCAGCGCTCACTGGGAATAGAGCCCCACACATATCGTTGTTGACTACACACAAAGAGACGTCAGCTACCGAATTTTTCTCCACCAGCTGCTCAGAATAGCATCTTGAACTTACAGTCATCTCGCAAATAGTTCTGTGTCTCACTGGGAGTTAAAAACGTCGGATATCGTTAGTGTTGACAGCGAATGAAAATACATTAAAAATCAAAATTATTATCCACCAGCAGATAGGTGTTCTCATGCTAGAGCTTGATAATACATAATTAAATCTTTAGTGCCGGGCCAGGATTCGATCCCATTCACGCATAATATGTGAAGGTGTTGAGGAATCTGCAGTTTTGAACAAACAACAAATTGTAGCCGAGCTGTATTGCCACGAAGGGATCAAATTCCGCGTTAAGGGCGGTCTGAGTTGCATTCCCAGTTCAGAAGCAATTTTATCGACATACAGAAGCTCAAATAAAAGATGGAATAAGTGTCCTGTGACCATACATAGCGTTTGTGTCGTCACTTGAAATAAATAACTAGTATAAGAAAGGTTACTGGTGATAGAGTTTCTGCATGTCGCCACTCCAGACTTTATTGTGGTTCAACCTACCGTCTACTTGGTAAAGAAGGAATATCATCTTTAATGTGAATTTTCAGACCACGCAGCCATTATATCTCCTTGACTTGGTGTAGCCAGGAGAGAATGGAATCTGTCTCTCCCTATCTAAAATCATTGACAGAAGTGGGAATCGAACCCAGACCATAGGTATAACAACCTACCATCCGTCCAACAGACCACGAAATCCTCTTCTCTGCGAGTCATTTTTCTATCGTAACGCAGTTGCGCCACACTGGATGAGAATTCTGACACACAGGCTCCCTGTAGTAATTTGCAGCATGTTCAGTAAATTCATTTACTTGGTTGACCGAATCACCATGAACTAGCTGCCTCGGCTACCCAGTGCATACATTCGACTATTTTGTAATCACAGAAATAAAATCACGTTACTGCCACCTACACACAACTGCCAACATTGTAGGATGCAGAAGTTTAAATAGGAAGTGTTCCTTTCCACTTGAGCTATTCTATTGCGCTATCTGTTACTAGAAAACGTCGTTCAGTCCAAAAGAAAAGCTGTAACTGTTTGTCTCTCAGATGTCAAGACCTGGCCATATGCATAATCTCACAGTGCTGTGGAATCCAAAAGTTCTGGAGGAATAGTTGCCGAGCTCTGGAGCTGTTGTAGCTACGTGTCAGCTTGTAGCATAGATAAGATGTCGCGAGTTCGAATACATTCAGTGCTACATTTTTTAAAACGAAATTCTACTCTCTGCTGAAGTTATCAATCTAATGGAACTTTGAACATAATTCCCTTCACTTCTCAACCCAAAGTAGTCGCATGTGGAAAAAGGACTAACTACTGTGACATTTTGTTCTATTCAGGTTTAATAGACAGCAGGCAGCAGATGCATCTCGAAGATGTGCAGGGAGAGCGCATCGTGCCATAATATGTCAGAAAAGTATTTTCTACATTAGCCGTCGTGTGGTAGTGATATTATATTCTTCTTCAAACTTTGATTGACAGCTTTAACTCAGAACAAATTTTCTACATGCATGTAATCAATAAACTGCATGTGCATTGTCAGACTGTCATAGGTAACATCAGAGAATTCGCATATATCGTTGATGATTAATTTCTCGCTCATGTTTACTATTGTTTTAACAACACTAAAGGAAACCTTACGAAAATTGTGCACTGTATTATAAGAAATGAAATAAAACTAACCATGATAACCTTACGACGAAAGTATTTGTACACAAGCATGCCTCTATCGACACGAATTAGTAAAATACTACTCACTTAGATTTTGATTGGGTCTGTGTTTAATTGGTATACTGTGTCATACTCAAGAGGTATGCAAATGTGGCATTTCATAAATATAGTTACGTATTCCTAGAAACCCAAAATTCGCTTGTCAGCAGCGGAAAGAGGCGTTACCTGTTGTGCAGCATTGTAAGTTTTTCAACATTGCACTATGAGCTGAAAGCATTATCTTGCGATTTCCTTATTGATGTTTGATCTGACTGCTTGTAGCTCTTTCACAGAAGGGATAAAAACGTTTCAGTCAGTGAGACTGGAACTGCGAACCGTAACAGACGCTGTTTCATAGGTCAGCACGTTACCACAGAGCTGGCGAGGAGGTATGGGTCTCAGCTTCCTATTACGACGGCAATAGTAACTAGAACTCGTAAACCGCTATTTAAAGGTCGAGATTAGTTGCGATTTCCACCTGCAACGACTTTCCTGGGCTGAAGACCGTAAATTTTCAATCTTTTGTTACCCTTCAAGCTATAATAACTCAGATTATTCAATGGAAATGACAGGTAAAATCAAGTGAAATTTGAGGCTTAATTCCGTGCACACCAGGAAGTAACTCGTCGATCACAGAGTTGCCAAACATACGTTGCCTTGTTGCCAAATCTCAGTTACAGTACCAGCAGGAAGAAGACGATCCGATGTGATCCTACAGCGGTCTGGGAAGTGATCGTAGCTGGTGTCTCCAAGTCGCGGCTGCTACGGCCTGGAATACGTAATGCGTCTGATTCGCTTTCTGTAACTAGGTTTAGGGACTGGAGCGTAGTTACTAATAATACTCAGAACTGACTGCAAACTGAGCATCATAAATCAGTAACTCTCATTGTTGTTTTTATATTTCTTTCGTAAGTGCACTCAAAAATAAAAAAGTCATTCACAGGCGTTTTTGTGCCTCGCCGATAGTCGAGCACAACATACAAATAAAAATAAAAAAGAATGTGTGTGTGTGTGTGTGTGTGTGTGTGTGTGTGTGTGTGTGAGAGAGAGAGAGAGAGAGAGAGAGAGAGAGAGAGGGAGAAATAAAAAGCAATGAGAGAGAGTGTAAAAAATTGTTGTAAAGAAATTGAATCATGGTATTTAAAGAAATCTTTCATTAAAAAGACACGTTCCACATCATTACGAAATGTCGTATTCATGATCTATGGAACAAGAGTTAATCTAATGTAATCTAATCTAATCTAATCACATCATATTGATGATTAGCCATGAAGAGTCATGAATTACCGAAAGTTTTGCCAGTACCAATAACCAAATCTAAACTTGAAAATAAAAGACGACAATTTTTGTAATAAACCGTGACTCCTATCAAGATCCTTTCATCCCTGTTATCTAAGCACGAAAGATGTCTGATATACCTCCATTCTGAAGCAACAAAGTGTGCATGCATTTAAAGATGAAGTGCATGATGTGAAGTTCTGTGACGGAGATACGAACCCAACACGTAATCCGATTGTTAACTAAGAAAAATCAAATGTTACGTATCGGTTTTTCTTACGAGCCGCTAGGTGTCTGAATCTAAAATAAGGATACAAACTTTTGTGCCTAAGCGACAATCGAACTGCACACCTACCGTGCATCCACGAATATAGCTTAAGTATCAGTTGCTTACTCATGAACAGTAAGATGTGTGCGTGTTTGACCAGAAATAACGACACCTGTTGCGATTGTTGGCAACACATGAACAGACATTGAAATTGCGCGTTAACTTTCACTAGCAGGTGGGTGTGCACTTGATAAAGCTAGAAATGAAATTATGAATATTTTTGTACTGGATCAGGTTTCAGACCCACATACTTACCTTTGGAGGAGACCTAGAGAAGATTGCAGTCTTGGGAAAAGGAACGAAATGACTGAACTATACTGTTCCGAGAGATTCAGATCCTCGAAAGAGGAGATACGATTTCGAATCACAGTCCAGCACCAAATTTTTAAACGTCTCTAGTTCAATCAAGTACAAGTAAAATAAGAGCCCTGTCCCTTTAAATGGCTGTCGGTTCATCAAATAAAATAAAATTTTCTAATGTAAGTAAGCTTACTGGCGACTGTATTTCTTTTTACCATGACTTCCGCTGTGTGATTTCCCAACGTAAACCGGCTCTGCCCAGTTGGTAATGAAGGAACGTGATGTTTAATGCGGATTCTGGATTATAACGTCTTTCTCTTGAGGTTACCAGAGATAAAATAAATCTGTTTGTGTCTCTTAAAAGTAAATGCCTGAACCCACGCATTGCACCTGTGATAGCTCGTTCCACCAGACCATTGTGGCCACATTACCCAGCCCCAGGAGTGTGCTGTAACGGATGATGTGCTTAGCTTACAAAATTAGTCACGGTGGAAAGAATGCGAGTCTATTAAATGGTCAAGTAGAAGCAAGCTTCTGACGCAGAGATTATGCTATTCTCATGTCAGCAGGATGTAAAGACTCTTCTAGGCATCATAGGCTGGATGTGAAGCCATTTTGATTTTTCACAAATTCAGCAAATTTCTTAGATCGAGAAAATCCACTGTGAAGTGTGAAGTTGCCGGATAATTCGATTATTACTGTTATTATTAATATCATTTTATTCATACCGCTGATGGAACACGACTGTAGTCTTGAGGTAAAACGCGAGACCAGCTAATATGACGTCTGGCGACCGAAAGCACATATCGACAACATTTTTATCGCCCCTTTCCTCTCGGTGCTGAAGCTATGAGTGTAATTCAAGCGAATCTACAATATCATATTAGCTGGTCTCGCGTTTAACCTCAAGACTACGGTCGTAGTCAAGAGTAATGTACTAAGACTGGAGTCAAGACTTCCTCTGGGAAGTGCCGCAGTCTACATGTTGCTAGATCGAGCATGTTGCCAGACATAGAATTCTGAGAGGAGCATGACTGTATTGTCCACCTTACGTGAACGACTCGGCGGTCAATTTTTTGGTCTGAGACTGTATCTACAACACATATTGCATGCTTAAGACCCAGAAGAATTTAAAAAAAAGTAGTTTATGAGAGCAACGTTAACCATAGCGTTCGAAATATTCATAGTATTGTATACGTGTGTGTAAACGCCTTCCAATGACCACTCAAGAAAGACAAGGATACACAGTCTAGCTTCAAGATTATAAATACGCCTCAGTTTGTGGATGAACTCAGACTTAGGTTGATAATAATTTTGAAAATATAGCAGCACTGTACCCATTGGTGTTAACCTCGTTTTCAACCAATGATTCCCACAGCTACAGGGATACTACTTGTGATACCTCTTAGACAAAATACTTAAGCAGTGTTATCAGACGAAAAGATCAACCTGACACAAACTGTGGGAAGTTTGTTTTACAACCTTCATACCCGGATATTCAGCTTTTTCCTATTTGAGATATCTGTGAACGTTGCTGCTTAAGACGATTTAAGCAGAAACTAAATTCCCTCAACTTCGACAATGTTTAAAGAAATCGTCTTATCGGCACTAAATCGTGGTTTGTGAATTGTTTACCGGCCGTACTCTTCCGTATTTTGCCGGTTGGAAGGCGAAAGCTTACTGACAAATTTCACACAGAAATTACTGTTACAGTGTACTTATGGAGCCAAATGAGTCAATTGCGTATTTTCCGGTGAGAAAGAGCACTGGCAAACAGTCTTCGCTACATTAGGTTATTTAAACTGGTGTCACTCTGAGCTAGAATTTATGGTCAGCGACTAAGTGTAAGGTCAACGTTTCGGATGCGAGTTTTGCGACTGTGAAATACTTTTATACATTATAGAAGCGAATATTAAATTTGCACTAATATTGCGAAAATTTTGTACTTGGACATCTTAGAATGAAAATACTTCTGTTTATTGCAAAGGAAAACAATAGATTTTCTAAAACACTGTCTGTCATACACTACTTGAAACAGGTCATGTCGACCAAATGATGTGGAAGAACTAAAAGCAACGTATATCGGAAGGCAGTAAGATCTCCTGCCTTTTGGTTTGTCAGTACTCGATAGCCATTTCTAGGCGAAAGTAAATGAAGAAAGGCAGTGCGTTTTTGTTACCAAGTAACGTCTTCGTCAATTACTTTAGTTTTAATGTAATCTACGAGTAATTGCTGGTGTTTGATATTAACATGAAAAGGATTCCGTAGACAGGGAAAGATCCTGTTCTTGGGAAACTACTTCTATAATGACCAAAAGGCACTAAATGATGTTCAAGCACTTGTGTTACAGCAGCAGTATGAATAAAATGATATTAATAATAACAGTAATAATCGAATTATCCGGCAACTTCACACTTCACAGTGGATTTTCTCGAGCTAAGAAATTTGCTGAATTTGTGAAAAATTAAAATGGCTTCACATCCAGCCTATAATGCCTAGAAGAGTCTTTACATCCTGCTGACATGAGAATAGCATAATCTCTGCGTCAGAAGCTTGCTTCTACTTGACCATTTAATAGACTCGCATTTTTTCCACCGTGACTAATTTTGTAAGCTAAGCACATCATCCGTTACAGCACACTCCTGGGGCTGGGTAATGTGGCCACAATGGTCTGGTGGAACGAGCTATCACAGGTGCAATGCGTGGGTTCAGGCATTTACTTTTAAGATGCACAAACAGATTTATTTTACCTCTGGTAACCTCAAGAGAAAGACGTTATAATCCAGAATCCGCATTAAACATCACGTTCCTTCATTACCAACTGGGCAGAGCCGGTTTACGTTGGGAAATCACACAGCGGAAGTCATGGTAAAAAGAAATACAGTCGCCAGTAAGCTTACTTACATTAGAAAATTTTATTTTATTTGATGAACCGATAGCCATTTAAAGGGGACAGGGCTCTTATTTTACTTGTACTTGATTGAACTAGAGACGTTTAAAAATTTGGTGCTGGACTGTGGTTCGAATTCGTATCTCCTCTTTCGAGGATCTGAATCTCTCGGAACAGTATAGTTCAGTCATTTCGTTCCTTTTCCCAAGACTGCAATCTTCTCTAGGTCTCCTCCAAAGGTAAGTATGTGGGTCTGAAACCTGATCCAGTACAAAAATATTCATAATTTCATTTCTAGCTTTATCAAGTGCACACCCACCTGCTAGTGAAAGTTAACGCGCAATTTCAATGTCTGTTCATGTGTTGCCAACAATCGCAACAGGTGTCGTTATTTCTGGTCAAACACGCACACATCTTACTGTTCATGAGTAAGCAACTGATACTTAAGCTATATTCGTGGATGCACGGTAGGTGTGCAGTTCGATTGTCGCTTAGGCACAAAAGTTTGTATCCTTATTTTAGATTCAGACACCTAGCGGCTCGTAAGAAAAACCGATACGTAACATTTGATTTTTCTTAGTTAACAATCGGATTACGTGTTGGGTTCGTATCTCCGTCACAGAACTTCACATCATGCACTTCATCTTTAAATGCATGCACACTTTGTTGCTTCAGAATGGAGGTATATCAGACATCTTTCGTGCTTAGATAACAGGGATGAAAGGATCTTGATAGGAGTCACGGTTTATTACAAAAATTGTCGTCTTTTATTTTCAAGTTTAGATTTGGTTATTGGTACTGGCAAAACTTTCGGTAATTCATGACTCTTCATGGCTAATCATCAATATGATGTGATTAGATTAGATTAGATTACATTAGATTAACTCTTGTTCCATAGATCATGAATACGACATTTCGTAATGATGTGGAACGTGTCTTTTTAATGAAAGATTTCTTTAAATACCATGATTCAATTTCTTTACAACAATTTTTTACACTCTCTCTCATTGCTTTTTATTTCTCCCTCTCTCTCTCTCTCTCTCTCTCTCTCTCTCTCACACACACACACACACACACACACACACACACACACACACACATTCTTTTTTATTTTTATTTGTATGTTGTGCTCGACTATCGGCGAGGCACAAAAACGCCTGTGAATGACTTTTTTATTTTTGAGTGCACTTACGAAAGAAATATAAAAACAACAATGAGAGTTACTGATTTATGATGCTCAGTTTGCAGTCAGTTCTGAGTATTATTAGTAACTACGCTCCAGTCCCTAAACCTAGTTACAGAAAGCGAATCAGACGCATTACGTATTCCAGGCCGTAGCAGCCGCGACTTGGAGACACCAGCTACGATCACTTCCCAGACCGCTGTAGGATCACATCGGTTCGTCTTCTTCCTGCTGGTGCTGTAACTGAGATTTGGCAACAAGGCAACGTATGTTTGGCAACTCTGTGATCGACGAGTTACTTCCTGGTGTGCACGGAATTAAGCCTCAAATTTCACTTGATTTTACCTGTCATTTCCATTGAATAATCTGAGTTATTATAGCTTGAAGGGTAACAAAAGATTGAAAATTTACGGTCTTCAGCCCAGGAAAGTCGTTGCAGGTGGAAATCGCAACTAATCTCGACCTTTAAATAGCGGTTTACGAGTTCTAGTTACTATTGCCGTCGTAATAGGAAGCTGAGACCCATACCTCCTCGCCAGCTCTGTGGTAACGTGCTGACCTATGAAACAGCGTCTGTTACGGTTCGCAGTTCCAGTCTCACTGACTGAAACGTTTTTATCCCTTCTGTGAAAGAGCTACAAGCAGTCAGATCAAACATCAATAAGGAAATCGCAAGATAATGCTTTCAGCTCATAGTGCAATGTTGAAAAACTTACAATGCTGCACAACAGGTAACGCCTCTTTCCGCTGCTGACAAGCGAATTTTGGGTTTCTAGGAATACGTAACTATATTTATGAAATGCCACATTTGCATACCTCTTGAGTATGACACAGTATACCAATTAAACACAGACCCAATCAAAATCTAAGTGAGTAGTATTTTACTAATTCGTGTCGATAGAGGCATGCTTGTGTACAAATACTTTCGTCGTAAGGTTATCATGGTTAGTTTTATTTCATTTCTTATAATACAGTGCACAATTTTCGTAAGGTTTCCTTTAGTGTTGTTAAAACAATAGTAAACATGAGCGAGAAATTAATCATCAACGATATATGCGAATTCTCTGATGTTACCTATGACAGTCTGACAATGCACATGCAGTTTATTGATTACATGCATGTAGAAAATTTGTTCTGAGTTAAAGCTGTCAATCAAAGTTTGAAGAAGAATATAATATCACTACCACACGACGGCTAATGTAGAAAATACTTTTCTGACATATTATGGCACGATGCGCTCTCCCTGCACATCTTCGAGATGCATCTGCTGCCTGCTGTCTATTAAACCTGAATAGAACAAAATGTCACAGTAGTTAGTCCTTTTTCCACATGCGACTACTTTGGGTTGAGAAGTGAAGGGAATTATGTTCAAAGTTCCATTAGATTGATAACTTCAGCAGAGAGTAGAATTTCGTTTTAAAAAATGTAGCACTGAATGTATTCGAACTCGCGACATCTTATCTATGCTACAAGCTGACACGTAGCTACAACAGCTCCAGAGCTCGGCAACTATTCCTCCAGAACTTTTGGATTCCACAGCACTGTGAGATTATGCATATGGCCAGGTCTTGACATCTGAGAGACAAACAGTTACAGCTTTTCTTTTGGACTGAACGACGTTTTCTAGTAACAGATAGCGCAATAGAATAGCTCAAGTGGAAAGGAACACTTCCTATTTAAACTTCTGCATCCTACAATGTTGGCAGTTGTGTGTAGGTGGCAGTAACGTGATTTTATTTCTGTGATTACAAAATAGTCGAATGTATGCACTGGGTAGCCGAGGCAGCTAGTTCATGGTGATTCGGTCAACCAAGTAAATGAATTTACTGAACATGCTGCAAATTACTACAGGGAGCCTGTGTGTCAGAATTCTCATCCAGTGTGGCGCAACTGCGTTACGATAGAAAAATGACTCGCAGAGAAGAGGATTTCGTGGTCTGTTGGAAGGATGGTAGGTTGTTATACCTATGGTCTGGGTTCGATTCCCACTTCTGTCAATGATTTTAGATAGGGAGAGACAGATTCCATTCTCTCCTGGCTACACCAAGTCAAGGAGATATAATGGCTGCGTGGTCTGAAAATTCACATTAAAGATGATATTCCTTCTTTACCAAGTAGACGGTAGGTTGAACCACAATAAAGTCTGGAGTGGCGACATGCAGAAACTCTATCACCAGTAACCTTTCTTATACTAGTTATTTATTTCAAGTGACGACACAAACGCTATGTATGGTCACAGGACACTTATTCCATCTTTTATTTGAGCTTCTGTATGTCGATAAAATTGCTTCTGAACTGGGAATGCAACTCAGACCGCCCTTAACGCGGAATTTGATCCCTTCGTGGCAATACAGCTCGGCTACAATTTGTTGTTTGTTCAAAACTGCAGATTCCTCAACACCTTCACATATTATGCGTGAATGGGATCGAATCCTGGCCCGGCACTAAAGATTTAATTATGTATTATCAAGCTCTAGCATGAGAACACCTATCTGCTGGTGGATAATAATTTTGATTTTTAATGTATTTTCATTCGCTGTCAACACTAACGATATCCGACGTTTTTAACTCCCAGTGAGACACAGAACTATTTGCGAGATGACTGTAAGTTCAAGATGCTATTCTGAGCAGCTGGTGGAGAAAAATTCGGTAGCTGACGTCTCTTTGTGTGTAGTCAACAACGATATGTGTGGGGCTCTATTCCCAGTGAGCGCTGAACTCTTCGTCATATTATTTCAGTTCAAACATGCTCACATGTCACTGCTGGTGCAACAAACCCATATTTAACGTTAGTTTTCTCTAGAATATAACAGCGATAGGTGCCGGGTTGGAGTCCTGGGAAGGAAAAAATTAATGTTTCGTCTCGTCATTTCAGTTAAAACATCTAGTTACTGCCGCGAAATTCCGATATGTCACATGTGACTGTGCTTCGATAGCAATCCGATTAGGTTCCGGGTTCGAATCCGTGTCCAACACACAGCTTTACCTCACGGCATTTCAAGTAAGTTACTTGTGAAGAAGCAATATTTAACATCTCTCGTAGTTCGTTAACAGGGACAATAGATGCTGGGTAGGAATTCGCGTCTGTTAAAAATGTTTGCGTTATGCAATTTAAAGTTGATATTTGCTAACTGATACTGTCTAAAATCGAGGTATATCACTCTCTGTATGCCTAATCAGGAATGACTGTTAGTTTCCGTCAGTCACGAAATCTTTGCTTAGTCTGCATGAGCTGGGTTTGAACCATATGCAGAACAAGACGGTTCGTCGTGTCATTTAATGTTCATACATATTCTCAACTAGCTGCTCGTGAATAACTTAAATTTTTAATGTCATTTTGTGTTGTTGTTGTTGTGGTCTTCAGTCCTGAGACTGGTTTGATGCAGCTCTCCATGCTACTCTATCCTGTGCAAGCTTCTTCATCTCCCAGTATCTAATGCAACCTACATCCTTCTGAATCTGCTTAGTGTATTCATCTCTTGGTCTCCCTCTACGATTTTTACCCTCCACACTGCCCTCCAATGCTAAATTTGTGATCCCTTGATGCCTCAAAACATGTCCTACCAACCGATCCCTTCTTCTAGTCAAGTTGTGCCACAAACTTCTCTTCTCCCCAATCCTATTCAATACCTCCTCATTAGTTACGTGATCTACCCACCTTATCTTCAGCATTCTTCTGTAGCACCACATTTCGAAAGCTTCTATTCTCTTCTTGTCCAAACTAGTTATCGTCCATGTTTCACTTCCATACAGGGCTACACTCCATACAAATACTTTCAGAAACGACTTCCTGACACTTAAATCTATACTCGATGTTAACAAATTCCTCTTCTTGAGAAACGCTTTCCTTGCCATTGCCAGTCTACATTTTATATCCTCTCTACTTCGACCATCATCAGTTATTTTACTCCCTAAATAGCAAAACTCCTTTACTACTTTAAGTGTCTCATTTCCTAATCTAATTCCCTCAGCATCACCCGACTTAATTTGACTACATTCCATTATCCTCGTTTTGCTTTTGTTGATGTTCATCTTATATCCTCCTTTCAAGACACTGTCCATTCCGTTCAACTGCTCTTCCAAGTCCTTTGCTGTCTCTGACAGAATTACAATGTCATCAGCGAACCTCAAAGTTTTTACTTCTTCTCCATGAATTTTAATACCTACTCCGAATTTTTCTTTTGTTTCCTTTACTGCTTGCTCAATATACAGATTGAATAACATTGGGGAGAGGCTACAACCCTGTCTTACTCCTTTCCCAACCACTGCTTCCCTTTCATGCCCCTCGACTCTTATAACTGCCATCTGGTTTCTGTACAAACTGTAAATAGCCTTTCGCTCCCTGTATTTTACCCCTGCCACCTTTAGAATTTGAAAGAGAGTATTCCAGTTAACATTGTCAAAAGCTTTCTCTAAGTCTACAAATGCTAGAAACGTAGGTTTGCCTTTTCTTAATCTTTCTTCTAAGATAAGTCGTAAGGTCAGTATTGCCTCACGTGTTCCAACATTTCTACGGAATCCAAACTGATCTTCCCCGAGGTCGGCTTCTACCAGTTTTTCCATTCGTCTGTAAAGAATTCGCGTTAGTATTTTGCAGCTGTGACTTATTAAACTGATAGTTCGGTAATTTTCACATCTGTCAACACCTGCTTTCTTTGGGATTGGAATTATTATATTCTTCTTGAAGTCTGAGGGTATTTCGCCTGTCTCATACATCGTGCTCACCAGATGGTAGAGTTTTGTCATGACTGGCTCTCCCGAGGCCATCAGTAGTTCAAATGGAATGTTGTCTACTCCCGGGGCCTTGTTTCGACTCAGGTCTTTCAGTGCTCTGTCAAACTCTTCACGCAGTATCTTATCTCCCATTTCGTCTTCATCTACATCCTCTTCCATTTCCATAATATTGTCCTCAAGTACATCGCCCTTGTATAAACCCTCTATATACTCCTTCCACCTTTCTGCCTTCCCTTCTTTGCTTAGAACTGGGTTGCCATCTGAGCTCTTGATATTCATACAAGTGGTTCTCTTCTCTCCAAAGGTCTCTTTAATTTTCCTGTAGGCAGTATCTATCTTACCCCTAGTGAGACAAGCCTCTACATCCTTACATTTGTCCTCTAGCCATCCCTGCTTAGCCATTTTGCACTTCCTGTCGATCTCATTTTTGAGACGTTTGTATTCCTTTTTGCCTGCTTCATTTACTGCATTTTTATATTTTCTCCTTTCATCAATTAAATTCAATATTTCTTCTGTTACCCAAGGATTTCTATTAGCCCTCGTCTTTTTACCTACTTGATCCTCTGCTGCCTTCACTACTTCATCCCTCAGAGCTACCCATTCTTCTTCTACTGTATTTCTTTCCCCCATTCCTGTCAATTGTTCCCTTATGCTCTTCCTGAAACTCTCTACAACCTCTGGTTCTTTCAGTTTATCCAGGTCCCATCTCCTTAAATTCCCACCTTTTTGCAGTTTCTTCAGTTTCAATCTGCAGTTCATAACCAATAGATTGTGGTCAGAATCCACATCTGCCCCAGGAAATGTCTTACAATTTAAAACCTGGTTCCTAAATCTCTGTCTTACCATTATATAATCTATCTGATACCTACTAGTATCTCCAGGATTCTTCCAGGTATACAACCTTCTTTTATGATTCTTGAACCAAGTGTTGGCTATGATTAAGTTATGCTCTGTGCAAAATTCTACAAGGCGGCTTCCTCTTTCATTCCTTCCCCCCAATCCATATTCACCTACTATGTTTCCTTCTCTCCCTTTTCCTACTGACGAATTCCAGTCACCCATGACTATTAAATTTTCGTCTCCTTTCACTACCTGAATAATTTCTTTTATCTCGTCATACATTTCATCTATTTCTTCATCATCTGCAGAGGTAGTTGGCATATAAACTTGTACTACTGTAGTAGGCATGGGCTTTGTGTCTATCTTGGCCACAATAATGCGTTCACTATGCTGTTTGTAGTAGCTAACCCGCACTCCTATTTTTTTATTCATTATTAAACCTACTCCTGCATTACCCCTATTTGATTTTGTATTTATAACCCTGTAATCACCTGACCAAAAGTCTTTTTCCTCCTGCCACCGAACTTCACTAATTCCCACTATATCTAACTTTAACCTATCCATTTCCCTTTTTAAATTTTCTAACCTACCTGCCCGATTAAGGGATCTGACATTCCACGCTCCGATCCGTAGAACGCCAGTTTTCTTTCTCCTGATAACGACGTCCTCCTGAGTAGTCCCCGCCCGGAGATCCGAATGGGGGACTATTTTACCTCCGGAATATTTTACCCAAGAGGACACCATCTTCATTTAATCATACAGTAGAGCTGCATTTCCTCGGGAAAAATTACGGCTGTAGTTTCCCCTTGCTTTCAGCCGTTCGCAGTACCAGCACAGCAAGGCCGTTTTGGTTAATGTTACAAGGCCAGATCAGTCAATCATCCAGACTGTTGCCCCTGCAACTACTGAAAAGGCTGCTGCCCCTCTTCAGGAACCACACGTTTGTCTGGCCTCTCAACAGATACCCCTCCGTTGTGGTTGCACCTACGGTACGGCCATCTGTATCGCTGAGGCACGCAAGCCTCCCCACCAGCGGCAAGGTCCATGGTTCATGGGGGGGCATTTTGTGTTAAATAGTTCAAATGGTTCAAATGGCTCTGAGCACTATGGGACTTAACTTCTAAGGTCATCAGTCCCCTAGAACTTAGAACTACTTAAACCTAACTAACCTAAGGACATCACACACATCCATGGCCGAGGCAGGATTAGAACCTGCGACCGTAGCGGTCACGCGGTTCCAGACTGAAGCGCCTAGAACGGCACGGCCACATCGGCCGGCCCCCACCATCTGGTATCAATGCATTACCTTATAATCCATTATATATAATCATTTTCATAGTACACTTGATATTATAGATGAGTAAGACACAAGACAGGACGTAGATAATGTCCGTTTGACGTCAACAGTGTGTAACATTTTACTTTTTTTGAATAGGACAATGTTCCTCTCCAATAATTTTTAGATTAGTTACAATAAGCTTACGCTGCAAGAGAATTCGCTTGTATTTTTCAGTATGTGGTCTGTTGTCGGTTTGAAGGCCTTCCATAACATCGGCAACGTAGTGCAACTCCACCGAGAGCTGTCTGGAGTAGGGTGGAGATAGCAATGTGAAAGTTGCGAGCTGTCGAAGACGATCTTCATATTCCTAATGCGATTAGGACATCGTATACTCTTGACGACGTTTCGCACCTGTGCGGTCAGTCACCCAATTTCAGAATTCATTTTGAGTAATCCTGCTAAATTCCCAAAATATTGTCTTTTTATATTGATGAGTAATATGGATAGTCGTCACGTTCATGTGCCGTCTACAACGCAAATTTAATGTTACTATCCTAGGAACTAACCTGCAATACGTTTTGTATTTCATAATTGGAACTATCTGCATTAACCGTCATCAGAGCAATGTCAGGGAACAGAATGCAGCAGTGCCTACTTGAGAACCTGCTTGAGTCGTGTTCTAAGGAAAGGGTAGTTGCTGGTTCACATTATATTACATTAGCGAGAAGTACCGACTTTTCCTTTTCTCTGCAAACATCCAGAACTAAATTCAGTAACTAAATGCTAAGAATATATTTGCATTGTGCCAACTCAAAGATCAATAGATATGGATATAGATATAGATTTTTATATTTAAAGCCATTCTCGTTCTGCGTTGGAATAAACATCATTCATTATTTGCTTGTTCTTGTTACGATTGTTATTGTCATTCTCTCACTCGCAAGAGTCTTATGCTGATGCTGTATGAATAAATTATGCCATTGGATACAAAGCGGTTTAGTTTTGAGACCTAACCCACGAGGGGGGAAGGCACAGTGTTCTGCGTCAGGAATTCCAAGCAATAAAACACAAAAAACAACCCAGGAAGGGTTCGAACAGCTACTTTCACGCAGAGACATGCATTTGGAATCTGTTCATCGTTACGGGGTCAAACAAGAGGGTAACATTACTGAAACAATGATCGGGCTACTTAGTATATAATAGAGCATACAGATTTCAAGGAGGAAACGTATGAAGACGCAGACTTCCTCGTTATCAATATGTGCGGCATATCTTTCGTGTTAACGAAAGTAAATTCCCGCTTTACCTCTTCTTACGTGTCAAATGAAATGAATGCCATAAGGAATAGAATATTTGTTGACTGCGTCTCTTCTTGCTTCCATCCTTACCAACATATTTCTTCATTCTCGTGGTAATCATGACATTCTATGTGCATGCTGCCAACGATTGCAAGTGGACAAATTCGACATCGAGGTGCAAAGCGTTTGGTATCTTACATTATATTCAATTCGAATAAGCTTCCGGTGTATTTTTACTTCGTTTGTATTTTTAGATGATTATGAACGTTACGGAAATTTATCTCACATGCTTTATGTTGAATGAGAAACATTGACTGATCCGTTTTGCTTTCCCTACGTTGAAATGATATAATGTCGGCGTCAACAGCCTTCTTCCACGCCGGAAGCTGAAACTTGTATCATTCTGGATTAATGATAATTGAATGTCTCATATGTATACATAGCCCACAAGGCGACGTCAGAAACCATCAGGGGAGAACGCCGCATAAAAACCAAACGTGCGCGCGCGTCTCCACTCTGAAGAACCGTATCGGAGAATCACGGCAAGCGTTTCGCTGAAGAGCTGCCTCGTCAGAGAGCCGAGAAATGGCAGCGTCGTAGCAAGTATTTGTCAACACTCTGATAGTGCATTTACTTCCGGGTGTAGGTCGGCGTTATCTCGCTAAATTCACTTGACATTCGTTTTCCACATCGAAGACTCGTACGATATAATCCACTGCAAGATGACACAATTAGAAAGTATATTTAATTTTTGGGCTCCAAGAACGGCGTTCTTCACATAAGTAACACCTGTTTGTGTGTGCATTCGGGAGGACGACGGTGCAATCCCGCGCCCGGCCATCCTGATTTAGGTTTTCAATGATTTCCCTAAATCGCTTCAGGCAAATGCCGGGATGGTTCCTTAGGAAGGGCACGGCCGATTTCCTTCCCCATCCTTCCCTAATCCGAGCTTGTGCTCCGTCTCTAATGACATCGTTGTCGACGGGACGTTAAAACAGTAATCTCCACCTCCTCTGTTTGTGTGTTTAAGGTTGCGTTTTGAGGCTCAGGCAACATCGCAGTGACTATAGTCCGCCTCTGGCCGCCAGTGTGTCGTTAGCTCAGAGGTTCCCTTGTGCGTTGCAGTGCTTGTACTATAAGTTCGAATCACGGTAGAAGCCGCTGACTACAACCTTTTATTTTCCATTTTAATTACTGGAGTTGCAAACTGCTAGTAAAAATTTCTTATGCGAAATCTGAAGAATGCCTTTAAACATCAATCTTCGTCCGATTTCGACTTAGTAAATTAAGTTAATATCATGGATTTCTGCTTTGCAAATTCCAAGGTGCTTCACTGTAAAGTAGGTCCTGAAAAGATTCAAACCGACTGTCAACGATATAAATTTGAGCTTTGTTCGTCATATAGGTCTAACATGTCGGAAGGTTGTTTATGAAGTGCACATGTTCATTAATATAGTTCCCATCTTCTAAATTTTTGCAATAGCATTTAACTGTAGACGTTTTCTAACACCGGCGTTAGCAATTCCTTTCCGTTCTCTGAAACCTTCAAAACGACAAATTTTTCTGGTTTAAATCTGATGACCTTAACTATCACTTCCGATCAACAATAAATACTTCATGAACCCATACATGGAACTCCAAATGTGCAGTGTGCCTGCACTGCTACAGAGCATGCATTGCAAGGTATTCACACAGTTTATCGCATAGACTTACCATAAGGAATGAAACAAGAACTGTAATACACTTTACACCACAGACGCTCACTCTGGCTTGACGAAAACATCCAAACATTGGCCAAAAGTTGCACAAATAATTAAGTTTGAAAGGAAAAGAAACGAGGTATGAAGCATTTATAAATTCATCGAATGTAGTGAGGTGGTTTAATTTCGTCCCAGTCTATAAAATTTATTTCGGGCCATACTCAGCTCTTGCCGATTACCCGCCTACTAATCAGGGCGTCTGTCTCCGTTGCTTTTGAGCGTGAATGGAAAATGTAGAAATTTTCTGTGGAGCAACATTTAATAATAAAGCGTTTTAAATCATCAAAAGCGATGAGCGGTAGCAGGCGCTTTCGATAAAGAACGGGGGAGTGCAGCGCCGCTGCTGTCGCCACGGCCGCTGCCAGTAGCCAGCAAATGGATCCCGGAGCTTTGCCGCATACGGCGTCCAGAGGAGGACAGTCTGCAGGAAATCTGCCGCAAAATCGTTACTAGATAAAATTTTGATATCGGTGTGTCACAAAGCGAAATAGATTGAATCTGCGATACCATTACATTCACGTCTTCAGCATTCCGACAGAAGAGGCTATAAAAATATTTTATGCCAGCTGCTCTCGATCCACTGACATTATGAACAGAAACAACGCACGCTACCGCTAGACCACAGGCGTAATCAGCCTAGAGTCTCTCTATCTTGGGACAAGTTTTCCTCCAGGAAGTGCCGCAGTCTACAGTGTTGCCAGATTGTGCAGATACCCGGACTTAGAAAATTAGCGAGTTGGCCAGTTTTTTTGTCCCATGTCGCGATCGGCGCCGACTTAGCCTCTGAAGCGGCCGGCCGCCGGTCGAGTTTTATGTCAAAGAGTGTACATGGCCTCTCGGTATGGACATAACTGTATTTTTGTTGAAAAAGGTCCTTACATGTAGGAGGAGGCAGAAATATGTGTTACTGCAACGGGTGCCAATCGAGAGGGAGGGGCCAGTTCATCAGTCAGGCTTCCCGTTAGTCCGATCCGGCGGCGGGTCCACGATTTAACCACCGTCCTTACTTAAAGGCAGCTGCTCCCGCATACACGGTGACAAGATCGAGGCCGCTGTCTTGAGGAGGAAGAGTTAGCGTGTCGTAACGGACATTGATAGTAAGAACTGCACCTTCAAAGAAGCCAAACGCCGCCTGCAGTCTGTGTGCTACTGCCTTCGGCATCGGTAAAATCTATGCCAAATGGGGTAGTAGCGAAGCCAGATGAGTACTAACAAAATCCACCCGTTGTATCATGTGCAATGCTCTCAGGAGGTTGCCACAAATGTTCGTGCCGATAACTTGAAGAAGGCGTTTATAGTTAAGTGAGATTGTGCGCTGTATATTACGTGTGAAAGTGGCCCCAAAACATTTGAGCTTGTCCAGTATGGAAATGGAGCCATAATCCCTGCTGGAAGACCTCTACTAACGAACGTAGCACCAGATTTCCTCAGGTCCATACGGCTTCCCGCAGCAGTCCCATATTGGTTGATCCATTCCAGTGCCTCTCGCACTTCAGCCCTTGATAGAACCAAGAACATCAGGTCATCGGCGTATGCACGGCTGATGAAAGCATGCCCCTTCATTGTGATCTCTGTCAGCCGGCTCCACAAACCGAGTTACAGTGGATCAACGGCGATGGCATAAACATCAACAGCCGACATCACTGGGGGACCGTCTGCATGACAGAAGCAGGGCCCTCCACACGGCCATTTGCAGCACTCACGACGTGGCACCTTGAAGAAGTCGCAATACGATGTGTATAAATGTGTGAGGGGGGGCTATCCGCTGCAACACTTTACCTAGAAAGTCATGACTAACTCTATCAAAGGCGTGGTCGAAGTCCACCATCGCTAAGGCATCACGAATGCGACAGGTCGCTGCCAGGGCTGTGATGTCACAGTAATCTCTGAGCATCGTCTGAATGTTTCTGTCGTTACCAAAGCACGTTTGATCCATACAGATGACATGAGGGAGCGCACACAGAGGGCGGGCGGCAAAAATCCGAGTAAAAATGTTGAAGACACAATGTAAAATTGTCAACGGCCGATAATCTTCAACTCCTCGACCACCAGACGTGTTGGGGACCGGGATAAGCAGGCCTTATACGAATTCAGGTGGGAGGAGAGCGACAGGGTTAAAAAAAAAAGGTTCAAATGGCTCTAAGCACTACGGGACTTAACATCTGAAGTCATCAGTCCCCTAGACTTAGAACTACTTAAACCTAACTAACCTAAGGACATCACACACATTCATGTCCGAGGCAGGATTCGAACCTACAACCGTAGCAGCAGTGCGGTTCCGGACTGAAGCGCCTAGAACCGCTCGGCCACAGTGGTTGTCGACAGGGTTAATCGATTCTTCATACAACAACGGTTACCGTCAGATTGTCCGCCCCCGATAGCTGAATGGTCAGCGTGACGGATTGTCAGTCCTCTGGGCCGAGGTTCGATTCCCGGCTGGGTCGGGGAATTTTCTCAGCCCAGGGACTGGGTGTTGTGCTGTCATCATCATCATCCTATCATCCTCATCAACTGCAGGTCGCCGAAGTGGCATCAAATTGAAAGACCGGCACCTGGTGAACGGTCTGCCCGACGGTGGGTCCTAGCCATACGATTAAACAAAATAAAAACCGTCAGATTGATCAATGGAACACGTAATTAACTAACTGCATCACAGTCCAGCTTGAAGCCATGATGTCATGGAATGTGCGGTAAAACTCCAGTGTAAACCGTCACCGTAATCGTCGGTGAGAGAATCTCCACAGCATGCCCGTCAATGGTTCCTGTCAACGATTGGATATCATTCGTTAATGTGGTGTTCTGGTCCTCTGCTGCATAGAACTGTTTGTAGTGATCCACAGACGCCCGTGCGATATCCGCTGCTTCTCTCGGATAATATGCATGGACGAGGGCGCCCCTCATACCAGCTCTTGACATCTTGTACGTATTATTGTGACTCAAGGCGGTGACACATAATCGAAATAATTTTTTTCTTAATATGTTGAATTTCAACCTGTTGTAGAACAGAGGGGCATGGTCTGAAGGTTCACAGAGAACTGTGATATAATATTCTATAGTATGTGGTTGCCACAGAGTTTTGTCGCGACTGTAATTCATCAGCCAGTGATGTAAAGCAAGTTTGGTGCCGTCGAGCCACCAACGTAGTGTTGAAGGATATGCTGGAAGGCGTCACGCCGGCTGCTGTGGCCGAGCGGTTCTAGGCGCTTCAGTCCGGAACCGCGCTGCTGCTACGGTCGCAGGTTCGAATCCTGCCTCGGGCATAGACGTGTGTGATATCCTTAGGTTAGTTAGGTTTAAGTAGTTCTAGGTCTAGGGGACTGATGTCTTCAGCTGTTAAGTCCCATAGTGCTTAGAGCCATTTGAACCATTTTTGAAGGCGTCTCACACAGTTGTTCCACGTCATCTCTATGACCTGCCTGCATTTCGGATCCTTGAGATGGGTGTCATTCAGCTTCCACGGAACTCGACCGCGCCACACTTTCTGCCGCTGGAGGGACACAGTGCAAATGTAGACGATATGGTCGGATCAGGTGTAGCCCACAACTTAGCATCAAGTATGGTAGTTACGTGTCCTTGGGAAACACAGACATGGTCAAGAGGATTCGCTGAATGGCTGGTGACATACGTACATCCGGGCTGCTTACCATGCATGTGGTCCCAAGTATCGGTGGGGTTCAGTTCATACATTAGCAGCTTCAGTTCCTGGCATGTGGTAAAATGGGGATGCTTGGTCCTTCTAGGATAACACCCAATTGAAGTCGCGACCCAGTATAATAGCCGGCCGTTGTGGCCAAGCGGTTAAAGGTGCTACAGTCTGGAACCGCGCGACCGCTACGGTCGCAGGTTCGAATCCTGCTTCGGGCATGGATGTGTGTGATGTCCTTAGGTTAGTTAGGTTTAAGTAGTTCTAAGTTCTAGGGGACTGATGACCTTAGAAGGTAAGTCCCATAGTGCTCGGAGCCATTTGAACCATTTTTGAACCCAGTATAATACGGTCGTGGCGCCTCACAAAGGAGCGACCCCTTCTAAATAGAATCACGACGGTTCCCTTCGCTTGGCCGTGCCTGAGGAAGCGTAAACGTATTATCTGCCACCCTAAAACACCATACAGATATTTTGCCTATATCATTTTACAATTGGTTTGACCTTTTGATGATTTTAATAGACGGTACAGGACAGCAGTATCTGCAAACAGTCTAAGAGGGCTACTCAGATTATCAACTGTGCAGCGGATGGATAAGTGCAAAGTTCCAGTCGTCAGTAAGCTTTCTATTTGTCATATGGTTGTGATTATTTACGTAAGTTCCTGTGAAGACTTCGTTTCGAAGTTCTTTAGTAGTTCTGCAATGATACCGTATTCACAGGACATCTTGTTGTTTTAATTTAAGTATATGTTTGCGGATCTCTTCACATATTGGTGGGAGTGATTCTTGGTGAGTGGATGCGCAGTCTTGTGTTGGGAATCTTGTTTCAGGTTTAGGGTAGTGAAGGAGATCAGAAAAGCAGCGGGCTGGTTCCTGCCAATTCTCTTGACTAGTTAATGCGAGTTTTCCAATTTATTTTCTGACGCATAGGTATGAGGAGTATACCGGAGGTCCTTCCTTGAGAAGGTCCTTTCGAATTCTGTCGCGTTTTAGTTGCGGAAGTTGCGTCCAGTTGTACCTTCACGCAATTTCCCTTGGTTTGCATAACGAATTTTACAGCCTGTCTTCAGAACTCGTTAAAACGATATAGGCTGTCCGAGGATTTATTACTGTTCTATTTCTGCAAAACTTGTTTTCGTCTTCCTAATGCATTTTCACCTTCTGAGTCACACCATGGGTGCTTATTGTCCTTTCCCGTGGTGTCAGTTCTTTTCCTTTCTGTGTGATATTTCTATGGAATTCGTCCCGTATGTTTGCTTGTTGTCTTTTCCATTTTTGCTTTATGCTGGATTCTATGATCTTTTCGTGTTCGACTTCTCTATGTGTGTATTTTCTCACGAGTAAAAAAGACTTTAATTCGAGTTAAGAAGTGGTCTGAATCGACATTCGAACCTCTGTGAACTTGAATATCATAGAACTGTTCCTGGACGGGGTAGGAAATCGTTACAAGGTCTACCTGTAATTCTTCCATCTGCTGTATAGGAGACTTCCACGTTTTATGTTCTCGTGGGGATTTCCTGAGAGATCTTCAGATTAGTCTCCTGGCATAGTCTGAGACCATTTTGTTTGTACACTTGTGCGGTAGAAACTTTCCCACAGTTCTCTCGTGGTTTCCCCTGTGCTGATTTGTGCGTTGAAATTGCTTATCAAAATTTGTATGTCGTCTTCGGGGACTTGTTCATCACAGTTTCTAATGTTGCCCAGAATTTCTCCATTGATTTGGATTCTTTTTTGTTATCTCCATTCGTGGGGGGCGCGTACGTTGACCAAGGTGCATTTCTTGTTTGCGCACTGAATGCGCATTGTCATTAGCCTGAAGTTAATGGGGCTGACTTCTCTGATTGAATTAATTACTTTCTTGTGCTCCATGAGGGCCACGTCCAGAAATGGAGCACCTGTGCCGACTTGTTTATGTGCCTTGCTCTTGAAAATTTGATAGTTTCCATAACACAGTGTGTCTTAGTCCATTATTCGTGTTTCCATCAGGGAAAGTATTGTATATATATATATATATATATATATATATATATATATATATATATATATATATATATAAGGTGTGTCTCTGAAACGTTTGTTGGGAAAATAAACAACGCCTGCAAACAAACTTCCTTCAGATTAGGCGCAACCGAGAGCCTGTAACACTTCCTTGGGGAGCATCAGATATTCTTTCAGTTTTACTCGATGACATTCCGTTGATACGAACTACAACCTTTCTGACAAGAAATCACAAATCCTTCCGCACAACTGAGACGATAGTCCACAGCACGCAATCTGATTAGAAGTCGCTTCTGCGGACCGGGTTCAAAGACCTTCTGGAACTCTAGAAATGTGAACACAATTTGGATTCCCTGTTTACAGAACTCATTACTTTGTATGAATAAAGAGGTAATTATGTTTCAAAAGAACGATATTTTCGTCCGTGCTGACTGTCAATAGATCGTTTTATTTTCGAGGTAATTCATAATGTTCGAACACAACATATGTTCCAGAATACTGCTGCAAATAGACGCCAGTGATATGGGTCTATAATTCAGCGAACCACTCCTATTTCGCTTCTTAAGTATTGGTGTGGCTTGTGCAGCTTTCCAGTCTTTAGGTATTGATCTTTCGTGGAGCTAACGGTTGTACATGATTCCTAAGTATGGGTTATTATATCAGCATACTCTGAAAAAATATAATTGGTAGACAGTCTGAAGCGGATGATTTGCCTTTATTAAGTGATTTAAGCCGCTTCGCTACACCTAGGGTGTCTACTTCTAAGTTACTCGTGTCAGCAGCTGTTCTTGATTCAAATTCTGCAGCTACAGTATAGCTCTTCAGAAACCGAATTATATGTAACCGTCTATCACCTAGAGGTAATCATTCTCCAGAAGGAATAACAGTTAGAGTAGAACGTCGTATCAATGCCATGGTCAACTGAGACGTTGGAGTTATAAGTTTCCCATTATTTTGCATTCCTGAGTGTATCGTATCTCTGCTATATTTTATATACTGTTTTACCATGTTTGCCAGCATGTTTTCTTTTTTTGTCTTCTCTACATAACAACAACCGTAGCAGAAACTGATTCAAATGGTTCAAATGGCTCTAAGCACTATGGCACTTAACATATGAGGATCTGAGGTCATCAGTCCCCTAGACTTAGAACTACTTAAACCTAACTCACCTAAGGACATCACACACATCCATGGCCCAGGCAGGATTCGAACCTACGACCGTAGCAGCATCGCGGTTCCGCACTGAAGCGCCTAGAACCGCTCGGCCACAGCGGCCGGCTAGCAGAAACTGATGTGCAAGTAAGAGGATCCTCGGGGATTGCAAGAGATATGAGGCAATGAGTTGCTACAGAAGCATGTCTTCCCTTGCGTACGGTCCGTCAGTTTTGGCGCATGCACCTTTATTTCCTTACATCTATGTTTGCGTTTTAAAAAAGATTGATCGTGTAGGAGCTTCCTCTCAACAGCGCAGGGCTAATAATGTAGTCAAGAGTCTTCAATTCATCAATAATTTGATTCGTCGGCTGTTATTCTCCATCAATAATTTGGAGGACAGGGTTGGCAACAATCTGTAGTTTTTTGTTGTGTACGGTAAGGTGTCGAAGTTGAGTGACTGTAGGATATAATATGACTCCGACAAAATTTCTAGTTGGTGTGATGAATGACAGTTAGCTCAAAATGTAGAAAAACGTAAGTTAATGTGGATGAGTAGGAAAAATATCAAAATCTATATCTACATCTGCATGGATATTCCGCAAATCACAATTAAGTGCCTGGCAGAGGGTTCATCGAACCACCTTCACAATAATTCTCTTTTATTCTAGTCTGTAACAGTGCTCGGAAAAAACGATTACCGATATCTTTCCGTGCGAGCTTGATTTCCCTTATTTTATTATGATGATTATTTCTCCCTACGTAATACGGCGTCAACAAAATATTTTCGTATTCAGAAGAGAAAGTTGGTGAAATTTCGCGAGAAGATTCCGCCGCAACAAAAAACGCCATTGTTTCAATGATGTCCACCTGAAATCCTGTATCATGTCCGTAACACTCTCTCCACTATCTCGTGATAATACAAAATGTACTGCTCTTTTTTGAACTTTCTCGATGTAGGTACACCGTTAATTCTATCTGGTAAGGAACCCAGACCGCGCAGCAGTACTCCAAAAGAGGACGGACAAGCATAGTGTAGGCAGTATCCTTAATAGATCTGTTACGTTTTCTAAGCGTTCTGCCAATAAAACGCAGTCTTTGGTTTTTCTTCCCCACATTTTCTATATGTTCTTTTCAATATAAGTTGTTCGTAATTGTAATTCCTAGGTATGTAGTTGAATTTATGGCCTTTACATTTGACTGATTTATCGCGAAACTGAAGTTTAAGGGATTCCTTCTAGCACTCATGTGGACGACTTCACACTTTTCATTATTTAGGGTCAACTGCCAATTTTCGCACCGTACAGAAATCGTTTTGCAATTTGTTTTGATGTTCTGATGACTTTACTAGACGATAAACGACAGCATGATCTGCAAACATCTAGGGCGGCTGCTCAAATTGTCTCCTAAACCGTTTATATAGATAAGGAACAGCAGAGGCCCATAACACTATCTTGGGAAACGCCAGGAATCACTTCTGTTTTACTCGACGACTTTCCGTCGATAACTACGAACTGCGGCCTCTCTGACAGGAAATCACGAATCCAGTCACATAACTGAGACGATATTACATAAGCACGCAATTTCACTACAAGCCGCTGGTGTGGTACAGTGCCAAAAACCTTCTGTAAATCTAGAAATACGGAATCAGTTTCGACTCCCTCGTCAGTAGCACTCAGCATTACGTGTGTGTAAAGAGCTAGCTGGGTTCCACAAGAACGTTGTTCTCTAAACCCGTGTTGACTGTGTGTCAATAGACCGTTCTCTTCTAGGTTCAAAAATGGTTCAAATGGCTCTGAGCACTATGGGACTCAACAGCTTAGGTCATAAGTCCCCTAGAACTTAGAACTACTTAAACCTAACTAACCTAAGGACATCACACACACCCATGCCCGAGGCAGGATTCGAACCTGCGACCGTAGCAGTTCCGCGGTTCCGGACTGCAGCGCCAGAACCGCTAGACCACCGCGGCCGGCTCTCTTCTAGGTAATTCATAATGTTCGAACACAATATATGTTCCAAATCCTGCTTCACATTGACGTTAATGATATGAGCCTGTGGCTTAGCTGCTACCTTTCTTGAATATTGGTGTGACCTGTGCAACTTTCCAGTCTTTGGGTACAGATCTTTCGTCTAGCGAGCGGTTATATATGATTGTTAAATATGGAGCTATTGTATCAGCCAACATTGAAAGGAACCTAATTGGTATACAGTCTGGACCGGAAGATTTGCTTTTATTAAGTGATAGAAGTTGCTTCACTACTCCGAGGATATCTACTTCTAAATTACTCATGGAGACATCTGTCCTTGATTCTAATTCTGGAACATTTACTTCGTCTTCTTTGGTGAAGGAACAACCCGTAACGTTCGGATATAACATTAGTAGTGTCCTGTTTGACACAGTCACGTCGTTTAAATATTCGGGCGTAACGTTGCAAAGAAATATGAAACGGAACGAGTATGTGAGGACTGAGGTAGGGAAGCGACTGGTCTACTTCGGTTTATTGGGAGAATTCTAGGAACGTGTTGTTCACTTGTAAACGAGACGCCAGTGCAACCTATTCTTGAGTACTGCTCGAGTGTTTGGTATCCGTACCACGACGGGTTAAAGGAAGACATAGAAGCAATTCAGAGGCGGGCTGCTGGATTTGTTACTGGTAGGTTCTGACACTATGCGAGTGTTACAGAGATGCTCCGGGGGCTCAAACGGGAATTCTTGGAGGGAAGGCGACATTGTTTTTGAGGAACACTACTGAGAAAATTTAGAGATCCAGCATTTGAACCGGACTGCAGAACTATCTACTACTTCCAACAAATATTGCGCATAAGGACCAAGAAAATAAGATATGAGAAATTAGGGTTCATACGGAGGCATACGAACAGTCATTTTTTCCTCGCTCTATTTGCGAGTGGAACAGGAAAGGAAATGGTACGGGATACCCTCTGCCATGCGCCGTATGGTGGCTTGCGGAGTACCTGTGTAGACGTAGATGTAGAGGCGTTTATAGCAATGAGTGAGACTTCATCCTTTCTCCAACAACCTTTTGTCACAGTGAAATGAAATCTAAAAAAAGGAATATTTGACAGAGGAGCTATTTTCAACGTTAAGCAACTACGTACGTGGTATTGTGAAACAACGTGGGAGAGCGTGAGGGCTATGTAGGGAGAGGTCTTCCAGTGTGCACTGTATCGATTTCTTGGCCGGTACTTAAGTTGCTCCTAACGCTCGTTTGCATTATCTAATCATGGCACACAAGAGCACAATGTCCCCCGTGTAGTGACCTCGCGACTGCGGGAGTATTGAACTGAGAGCCGCGCAGTGTGAATATCTGCCACAGCGGGCCCGACATCCGCTCTTTCAACACAAGCCAGTGCTGTCTACTTCCTGGGCACAGTTGACTACTCGTGCCATGACCCTGCTTCAAGTTATCATATGTTCAAGTAGTTCCTCGAATTTCCCTGTTAGAAATGTTACCAAATTTGAAGGTTGCCACCTCAAAAAAGAGATTTTTCTACATATTTGCTTCAGTTGAGAGAATTCTTATATTAATGAAGACAATAATTTTTTAATGAGTCTGTGATCATTACGAACATAGACGAAGAATGCTGTCTAGATAGCTTAATGTATTTTTCTTCATGATGCCCAGTTTCAAAATGGTTCAAAGGGCTCTGAGCACTATGCGACTTAACTTCTGAGGTCATCAGTCGCCTAGAACTTAGAACTAATTAAACCTAACTAACCTAAGGACATCACACACATCCATGCCCGAGGCAGGATTCGAAACTGCGACCGTAGCGGTCGTTCGGCTCCAGACTGCAGCGCCTAGAACCGCACGGCCAGTCCGGCCGGCGATGCCCAGTTTCCGCTTATACCGTTATAATATCCAATTTTAGAAGAAAGTTGTAATAAAATCTATGCTGACGCAGGTTACCAACTCAGTGTTGGGTATAGCATTTATTGCAACTGACGCTGAACTTGTTCTTACGACTTCTAAGTTTTAGATATGATGATGGCAGCAGCCGAAACATAGCTTCACAAATGAAAATACAGTAAGGCGTGATCTATACAATTGCATGTGTGTTGTCTGTTCTTTCGGACTTGTACGAATACGCCTCGAGGGGCATACGACTATCTTAGTCCGAATGCATACCATCGTTCTTCTACTTGCGGAAATACGAGTGAGGCTGCGAGCAACATGGAAAATGATCGGGGTCACGCCGTCTGTGATGGGTAACACTTGAGAATTTGAGTCGGAAACGAAGCGTGTCCAGATGGCCGAGGCGGATAGGGCAAACATTATAGAGAAGGAGAGAACCCGGGTTCGAGTCCTTGACGAGTCACAAATTTTCAAGTACATCTGTTAAATTATTTCAATGCCCAAAGCAACTACGTCATATCAATTTCCCTTTAGTTTGTGAATTGTTCCTCGGCGGATCAACCGCTAGACGCATTCACTACGAAAGTAAGTGTGCAGTTGTAAGTTTCTTCCTGTTACGTGCTGTTATCGTTATTATTTCTCTCCCCTCTCCCATCGATATGCGAATACAGCTCGATGATGGAGTCCAATTGTTTTAGGGATCCGTGCAAGCGGCTGTCACTACGTCATTTGCCCGACGGTCTCACTACGAAGATGGCAATGCATGCGGCAGTCAGTTTCTCTTCAGGCAAATCATCACCAGCTACGCTATGCCATCATCTTCTCACCGTCCCTACCGTTGGACTTCGCGTACCTCATCGCTCTGTTCTGGTGGACTCTGCCGAGTTCGCTGCTTTCGGGACTTTGCCTCTGTCAGCAGACTCGGAAACATTTTCTCCGGATATCTGTGCTACCGCGACATAGATCGTGGACAAACGTCTGACGTTGCTCACGTTCTTGTTAAGCGTCACTGATTGTATGCTCTAACAGAGGCTGAACTTCGAGAGGATAAAGTGTCAGTTCCTTCTACTTTGCTTGTTTTCTCGCTGACTTTAATTTTCTTCGGATTCAAAGATCCTTCGATTTAGGTTGTGTTAATGGTTGATGGCCAGGAAATTCTGCAATCATAGAAGTGATTATATAGGGTGTTACAAAAAGGTACGGCCAAACTTTCAGGAAACATTCCTCACACACAAATAAAGAAAATATGTTATGTGGACATGTGTCAGGAAACGCTTAATTTCCATGTTAAAGCTCATTTTAGTTTCGTCACTATGTTCTTCCACCCACGCTCAATGGAGCACGTTATCATGATTTCATACGGGATACTCTACCTGTGCTGCTAGAACATGTGCCTTTACAAGTACGACGCAACGTGTGGTTCATGCACGATGGAGCTCCTGCACATTTCAGTCGAAGTGTTCGTACGCTTCTCAACAACAGATTCGGTGACCGATGGATTGGTAGAGGAGGACCAATTCCATGGCCTCCACGCTCTCCTGACCTCAATCCTCTTGATTTTCATTTATGGGGGCATTTGAAAGCTCTTGTCTACGCAACCCCGGTACCAAATATAGAGACTCTTCGTGCTCGTATTGTGGACGGCTGTGATACAATACGCCATTCTCCAGGGCTGCATCAGCGCATCAGGGATTCCATGCGACGGAGGGTGGATGCATGTATCCTCGCTAACGGAGGACATTTAGAACATTTCCTGTAACAAAGTGTTTGAAGTCACGCTGGTACGTTCTGTTGCTGTGTGTTTCCATTCCATGATTAATGTGATTTGAAGAGAAGTAATAAAATGAGCTCTAACATGGAAAGTAAGCGTTTCCGGACACATGTCCACATAACATATTTTCTTTCTTTGTGTGCGAGGAATGTTTCCTGAAAGTTTGGCCGTACCTTTTTGTAACACCCTGTATATTTTCCATAGGATAGAACAGTTCTAGACTTTCGATTTTATTTGCTAGTGTCCCATCATGAGTCTCTTTGTGTAATACAGCTGTGGATGTACATTGGGGAGCTGCTGCGAACGGGTGGATTTGGCGAACTATCCCGCAATACGTATTTAGATAGCTAAGTACCTCAAGTAAGGTCTACTATAACACACGCTATTACCTGTCAAAGAAGTAGCACGTCCTTCCATTTGAAGCCCAGTACTAAGTGACGCCGATGAGTGACTACGATTCATTGCTAGGATACTAGGGAACGGCAGCTGGTCCACAAAACAGACTGCATACAAAGCTCTTGCACCGCTGATACCTGAATACTGCTCACGTGTTTGGGGCAAATATGAAAACAGATTAACAAGCGTATAGAAAGAGGGGCGATGCGAATGGTCTCAGTCTTATTTGACTAGCGAGAGAGTTCAACACAAATGTTGAAAACTGTTAACTAGCAGACACTCGAAGAAAGATGCCGCATACATCGCGAGAATCTGCTTAGTAAACTACTTTACGGCTAAAACATCTTCCGCTCCCTTCTTATCTGTCACGAAGGGTGTGAAAACAAACGTAGGTAAATAACAGTTGACACAGAGTCGTACAAGCTGGAATTCTTCCCACCCTTCATCCGTGAATGCATCGCGAAGAAACATTAATATACTGTAAAGTAAAAATTCACTCTGTATGCATTTCACGGAGATTCGTAGAGTGTATAGCGTGATTCAGCTAAGCTGCTCAAAATGGTTCAAGTGGCTCTGAGCACTATGGGACTTAACATCTGTGGTCATCAGTCCCCTAGAACTTAGAACTACTTAAACCTACCTAACCTAAGGACATCACACACATCCATGCCCGAGGCAGGATTCGAACCTGTGTCCGTAGCGGTCGCGCAGTTCCAGACTGTAGCGCCTAGCACCGCACGGCCAATCCGGCCGGCAGCTAAGCTGTCTTCATATTTCTGGGACTGTTTACGAGTTCTGATTTCAGCCAGATGAACGGCATGGAATCTCTTTTCATGGCTGTATAAATTATGGAGATATCGGTATCAACTTCGCTTTTTCAATTGGGAGTATGGAAGATTCTGTCGCTAGTACAGTAGTTTTAAACGAGACGAATTCAACGGAGTTTCACTTTTCAAAATCTGATTACTAGTTTTAGAGCTATTACAGTATTTGGAACTTAGGATATTTCTGATATGAACATGAAACCCATTGCTGTCTTAAGCGGAAGTCCGTGATTTCATACTCAAATAAGGAAATACGTTGCCTCAGGTTACGATGAAGCAGTGTGTTGCAACTTCACGATACCGGTACAATAGGGGCGCTGCGGAAATGTAGCTTTCATTCTGTCTGTGTCATTCAGTGCTGATTAGTCTGGAAAGCGAAATAACAGTCAAGTTGTACGCACAAAGGTATAGCGATAGACGGTGTCCAACAAGAATGACAATTCAGCGAATATATAAAACCTTTTTACTGGAAGAACGTTGGAACATTATGCATAGGACAAGAACCAAGCACGTTGTGTAGAAACAGTTTCCATCCGAATCATGCGTTACTACGACAGCAGACTGACCTTTGTGATGGCAGGCCTGGTCGTCTAGTGGTAACATGGGTAAAGGACAATTTGAGCTTCCTGCAGCAACACTTTGTAATATACGTATAATGAAAATAGTTCTTTTAAAAGGTCAGGTAACTCTGAAATAAGTCTTCATTAGTTAATGGATATTACGATAATTAACATTTACTTTTCATAATTAATATTACTCATTTTCTAATTTGGTCCACGAGAGAGAAGAGTTAATTGTATTTATTATTCTGTAAGTCTTAATAACCAAGGAGAAAGTCCAACTGTAATATAATTAACCCTCTAACGGTAAGGTTGGGGTTGGATTTGACCCCAGCGAGTCCGTTTTGTTTATAACTCCCCACTCCCTTTTCTGAGGGCGCTGTGGTTCCAGCTACCGTACCAGCCAGTCGTCCCGAGAACGCCGAGGAGGCCACGTCAGTCTGGTGAGTGACCTGCAGCTACCCTCTCTATCCGAAACCTACATTACCCGCGCTCTGGTTGGATCCGACCCCACCTTACTGTTTACGTCACACTTATTAGTTTCTTTTGTGGGGAAGATTCAACCCCATATTGACGTTTATTTTACAATCAAGTTTTGTTTTCTTTTCTGGTATCTTACTAAAATGGCGCATCAGCTCCTTAGAACTCCTGAGGAGATATACAACGCGTTTCTCCGACAGGAGGCTGAGTCAGAGGATGGCGACAATATCGATGCAGAAAACTGTTCAGAAACCACCCATTACATTATGTGTACAAAGACATTTATTATTGAGAGCTTTATATTTCGAAACTGCTGACACTATAATTATTTTCTACAAGTAGTAAGAGATGTTTCTCATTTAGTTCCTATCTTTAGAATTTCTAAAGCACTCAAGTTCCTAGTTAATGACTGAATCTGTTGATTTTTACTATGGTTTCAATAATTTTATAGAAAATCTTTCTATTAAGGTATTTTTTTGTAATCAAGTTCCTATTTTTTTCCAAAGTACTTTATATTCTAACTTATTGACTATAAAAATAAAAAAACTTATTAGAACAAATATTATATGTGTTTAATTGATAATAAAACTTTTTCCCATTATTCATTTTTTGTTTTACCCCAAAAATCAATATTTGGAGGGTGGGGTCTAATCCAACCCCACCTTACCGTTTATGTCACGAAACTTCACCTTACCGTTAGAGGGTTAAAAAATGGTGCACTTACGGCGGGAAGGCTACATATCAAAAACGTATGTCAGTATTTGTGTGGCTATTGTCTTGAATTGTGGTTTAACAAATCTTCACGACCTCCAGTCGACTTAATTATAACCGAAAAGAATATTTGCCAGTCCATACATAGAGAAATTACGGTTTCAGTATAATTCTGTCGTTGCGATGTACAGTCGTGCTCAAAAGTATCCGAACGACAGGAATTGCATTTCGCCTGATTCGCATGCAACCCACATAACGCAGCTGTCTAGCAGGTCCTCTAATCGCTCCTTGGCACAGTTGTTTGACTATTGAAAATGGTTCCAACAAGTCACCACTAGAAAACACCGCTCTGTATCGCAATAGCTTAAGATGTTAAGTAATATTACGATACTACAAATATCAGGGAACACCTTATCACAGGTAAGACTGTCCTTAAGGTTTGTAAGCTCACATTTACTACAATAAATGATATACCTGAAATGTTACCACTCTCATTATTACGTCAGATAGGTAGTGCACGTAGTAAGTTCGTCGTCGTATTCATGATTTCCTCTTCAAAGTAACATACCGTACTTATTATTTAACACAAAATGACATTAAAAATTAAAGTTACTCACGAGCAGCTAGTTGAGAATATGTATGAACTTCAAATGACACGACGAACCGTCTCGTTCTGCATATGGATTCAAACTGCAGGTCATGTAGGCTAAACAAAGATTTCGTGACTGCCGGAAACGAACAGTCATTCATGATTAGGCATACAGAGAGTGAGATACCTCGATTTTAGACAGTATCAGTTAGCAAATATCAACATTAAATTACATAACGCAAACATTTTTAACGGACGCGAATTCCTACCCAGCATCAATCGTCCCTGTTAACGGACTACGAGAGATGTTAAATATTGCTTCTTAACGAGCAACTTATTTGAAATGCCGTGAGGTAAAGCTTTGTGTTGGACAGGGATTCGAACCCAGAACCTAATAAGATAGGTATCGAAGCACAATCACCTGTGACATATCGGATGATCTCGGCAGTAGCTAGATGTTTTAACTGAAATGACGAGACGAAACATTAATTTTTTCCTTCCCAGGACTACAACTCGTCACCTATCGCTGTTATATTTTAGAGAAAACGAACTTTAAATATGTATTTGTTACACCAGCAGCGACATGTGAGCATGTTTGAACTAGAAATAATATGACGAAGAGTTCAGTGCTCACTGGGAATAGAGCTCCACGCATATCGTTGTTGACTACACACAAAGAGACGTCAGCTACTGAACTTTTCTCCACCAGCAACTCGGAATAACATCTTGAACTTACAGTGATCTCGCTAATAGTTCTGTGTCTCACTGGGAGTCAAAAACGTCAAATATCGTTAGTGTTGACAACGAATGAAAATACATTAAAAATCGAAATTATTATCCACCAGCAGATAGGTGTTCTCATGCTAGAGTTTGATAATACATAATGAAATCTTTAGTGCCGGGCCAGGATTCGAACCCATTCACGAGCAATATGTGGAGATGTTGAGGAATCTGGAGTTTTGAACAAACAACAAACTGTAGCCGAGCTGTATTGTCACGAAGGGATCAAATTCCGCGTTAAGGGCGGTCTAAGTTTCATTCCCAGTTCAGAACCAATGTTATCGACATACAGAAGCTCAGATAAAAGATGGAATAAGTGTCCTGTGAGCCTACATAGCGTTTGTTTCGTCACTAGAAATAAATAACTAGTATAAGAAAGGTTACTGGTGATAGAGTTTCTACATGTCGCCACTCCAGACTTTATTGTGGCTCAACATAACGTCTACTTGGGAGAGAAGGAATATCATTTTTAATGTAAATTTCAGACCACAATGCCATTATATCTTCTTCACTTGGTGTAGCCAGAAGAGAATGTAATCTGTCTGTCCCTATCTAAAATCATTGACCGAAATTGGAATCGAACCCAGACAATAGATATAACAACCTATCATCAGCCCAAGAGACCACCGAATCCTCCTGTCTGTGGGCTAATTTTTCTGTCATAACGCCGTTGTACCACACTGGCTGAGAATTCTGACACACAGGCTCCCTGTATCAATTTGCAGCATGTTCAGTAAATTCATTTACTTGGTTGACCGAATCAGCATGAACTAGCTGCCTCGGCTACCCAGTGCATGCATTCATCTTTATTTTGTAATCACCAAAATAAAATCATGTAACAGCCACCAACACAGAACTGCCAACAGTGAAGGATGCAGAACTTAAAATAGGAAGTGTTCCTTTCCACTTGAGCTACTCTATTGCGCTATCGGTTTGTTGAAAACGACATGCAGTGCAAAAGAAAAAGTATAACTGTTTGTCTTTCATAAGCATTGACCTGGCGATATGCATTATCCCACAGCGCTGTGGAATGCAGAAGTTCTGGAGGATTTGTTCTTGACTTCTAAAGGTGTTACAGCTACGTGTCAGCTAGTGGGGTAATGGTAAGTATCGTGCACGCAGATAAAATGGCGCGAGTTCGAGTACACTCTGTGCTATATTTTTTAAAACGCAATTCTGCTGTCTGCTAAAATTATCAATCTAGTGGAACTTGTAACATAATTTCCTTCACTTCTCAACCCAAAATAGTCGTATGTGGAAAAAAGGCTAACTTCTGCGACATTTTGTTCATTTCACGTTTAATAGACAGCCAGACAGTAGATGCATCTCGAAACTTTTGTATTATGTGTGGGTAGAGCGCTTCGTGCCAAAATAAGTCGGAAAAGTATTTTCTACATTAGCTGTCGTTCTGGTAGTGGCATTTTATTCTCCTTCAAACCTTGTTTGACAGCTTTAACTCAGAACAAGTTTTCTACATGCATGTAATTAATAAACTGCATGTACATTTTCAGACTGTTATAGATGACATCAGAGAATTCGCATATATCGTTGACGATTAATTTCTCTCTCATGTTTACTATTGTTTTAACAACACTAAAGGAAACCTTACGAAAATTGTGCACTGCATTATAAGAAATGAAATAAAACTACCCACGATAACCTTACGACAAAAGTCTGTTTTAATAAAACTCAGTATCTGTACACAAGCGTGCCTCTATCGACACGAATTAGTAAAGTACTAGTCACTTAGATTTTGATTGGGTCTGTGTTTAATTGGTATGTTGTGTCATACTCAAGAGGTATGCAAATGTGGCATTTCATAAATAAAGTTATGTATTCCTAGAAACCCAAAATTTGCTTGTCAGCAGCGGTAAGAGGCGTTACCTGTTGTGCAGCATTGTAAGTTTTCACCATTGCACTATGAGCTGAAAGTATTTTCTTGCGAGTTCCTTATCGAAGCTTGATCTGACTGCTTGTAGCTCTTTCACATGTTGTTGTTGTTGTTGTTGTGGTCTTCAGTCCTGAGACTGGTTTGATGCAGCTCTCCATGCTACCCTATCCTGTGCAAGCTTCTTCATCTCCCAGTACCTACTGCAACCTACATCCTTCTGAATCTGCTTAGTGTATTGATCTCTTGGTCTCCCTCTACGATTTTTACCCTCCACGCTGCCCTACAATGCTAAATTTGTGATCCCTCGATGCCTCAGAACATGTCCTACCAACCGATCCCTTCTTCTAGTCAAGTTGTGCCACAAACTTCTCTTCTCCCCAATCCTATTCAATACCTCCTCATTAGTTACGTGATCTACCCACCTTATCTTCAGCATTCTTCTGTAGCACCACATTTCGAAAGCTTCTATTCTCTTCTTGTCCAAACTAGTTATCGTCCATGTCTCACTTCCATACATGGCTACACTCCATACAAATACTTTCGGAAATGACTTCCTGACACCTAAATCTATATTCGATGTTAACAAATTTCTCTTCTTGAGAAACGCTTTCCTCGCCATTGCCAGTCTACATTTTATATCCTCTCTACTTCGACCATCATCGGTTATTTTGCTCCCTAAATAGCAAAACTCCTTTACTACTTTAAGTGTCTCATTTCCTAATCTAATTCCCTCAGCATCACCCGACTTAATTTGACGAACATTCCATTATCCTCGTTTTGCTTTTGTTGATGTTCATCTTATATCCTCCTTTCAAGACACTGTCCATTCCGTTCAACTGCTCTTCCAAGTCCTTTGCTGTCTCTGACAGAATTACAATGTCATCGGCGAACCTCAAAGTTTTTACTTCTTCTCCATGAATTTTAATACCTACTCCGAATTTTTCTTTTGTTTCCTTTACTGCTTGCTCAATATACAGATTGAATAACATCGGGGAGAGGCTACAACCCTGTCTCACTCCTTTCCCAACCACTGCTTCCCTTTCATGCCCCTCGACTCTTATAACTGCCATCTGGTTTCTGTACAAATTGTAAATAGCCTTTCGCTCCCTGTATTTTACCCCTGCCACCTTCAGAATTTGAAAGAGAGTATTCCAGTCAACATTGTCAAAAGCTTTCTCTAAGTCTACAAATGCTAGAAACGTAGGTTTGCCTTTTCTTAATCTTTCTTCCAAGATAAGTCGTAAGGTCAGTATTGCCTCACGTGTTCCAGTATTTCTACGGAATCCAAACTGATCTTCCCCGAGGTCGGCTTCTACCAGTTTTTCCATTCGTCTGTAAAGATTCACATAAGGGATAAAAATGCTACACTCAGTGAGACTGGAACTGCGAACCATCTCAAACGCCTTTTCACAGCTCAGCACGTTACCACAGAGCTGGCGAAGACGGACGTGTCTCAGCTTCCTCTTAGAAGACCAATAGTGGCTAGAACTCGTAAACCGCTATTTGAAGGACGAGATTAGTTACGATTTCCACGTGCAACGACTTTCCTGGGCTGAAAACCGTAAATTTACAATCTTTTGTTACACCTCAAGCGATAATAACTCAGATTATTCAATGGAAATGACAGGTGAAATCAAGTGAACTTTGAGGCTTAATTCCGTGCATACCAGGAAGTAGCTCGTCGATCAGAGAGTTGCCAAACATACATTGCCTCGTTGCCAAATTTCAGTTACAATAACAGTTGGAAGAAGACGAATCGATGTAATCCTACAGCGGGCTGGGAAGTAACCATAGCTGGTGTCTCCAAATCGCGGCTGCTACGGCCTGGAATACGTAACGCGTCTGATTCGCATTTCTGTAACTAGGTTTAGGGACTAGAGCGTAGTTACTAATAATACTCAGAACTGACTGTAAACTAAGCGTCATAAATCAGTAACTCTCATAGTTGTTTTTATATTTCTTTCGTAACAGTACTCAAAACTAAGATATTCATTCACAGACGTTTTCGTGCCTCGCCGATAGTCGAGCACAACAAGCAAATAAAAATAAAAAAACGATGTGTGTGTGTGTGTGTGTGTGTGTGTGTGTGTGTGTGTGTGTGTGTGACAGAGAGAGAGAGAGAGAGAGAGAGAGAGAGAGAGAGAGAGAGAGAAAGAGAGTCAGAGACAAAAATCAAAAAGAATGAGAGAGAGAGAGAGAGAGTAAAAAATTGTAAAGAAATTGAATCATGGTATGTAAAGAAATCTTTCATTAAAATGACACGTTCCATATCATTACTAAATACCGTATTCATGATCTATGAAACAAGAATTAATCTAATGTAATCTAATCTAATCATATCATATTGATGACTAGCCATGAAGAGTCATGAATTACAGAAATTTTTGCCAATACCAGTAACCAAATCTAAACTTGAAAAAAAAAAAAGACGACAGTTTTTGTAATAAACCGGGACTTCCATCAAGACCCTTTCGTCCCTGAAACTAACCACGAAAGATGTCTGATGTACCTCTATTCTGAAGTAACAAAGTGTGCATGAATTTAAAGGTGAAGTGCATGATGTGAAGTTCTGTGACGGAGATACTAACCCAACACGTAATCGGATTGTTAACTAAGTAAAATCAGATGTTACATATCGGTTTTTCTTACCACCTGCTAGGTGCTTGACTCTAAAATAAGGATACAAGCTTTTGTGCCCAAGCGACAATCGAACTGGTCACCTACCGTGCATCCACAAATATAGCTTAAGCATCAGTTGCTTACTCACCAACAGTAAGATGTGTGCGTGTTTGACCAGAAATAACGACACCTATTGCGATTGTTGGCAACACATGAACAGACATTAAACATGCACGTTAATTTTCACAAACAGGCCGGTGTGCACGTGATAGGGCTTGAAATGAAATTATGAATAATTTTGTACTGGATCAGGTTTCGGACCCATATACTTATCTTTGGAGGAGACCTAGAGAAGACTGCAGTCTTGAGATAAGGAACAAATGGATTGAACTTTACTGTTCCGAGAGATTCAGATCCTCGAAAGAGGAGATACGAATTCGAATCACAGTCCAGCACCAAATTTCTCAACGTCTCTATTTCAATCAAGTACAAGTAAAGTAAGATCCATGTTCCCTTAAATGGCTATCGGTTCATCAACTAAAATAAAATTTTCTAATGTAAGTAAGTTTACTGGCGACAGTATTTCTGGTTACCAGGACTTCCGCTATGTCATTTCCCAACGTAAACCGGCTCTGCCCAGTTGGTAATGAAGGAACGTGATGTTTAATGCGGATTCTGGATTATAACGTCTTTCTCTTGATGTTACCGGGGGTAAAGTAAATCTGTTTGCACGTCCTAAAACTAAATGCCTGAACCCATGCACTGCACCTGTGATAGTTCATTCCGCCAGACCATTGTGGCCACATTACCCAGCCCCAGGAGTGTGCTGTAACAGGTTATGTGCTTAGCTTACAGAATTAGTCACGGTGAAAAAACGCGAGTCTATTAAATGGTTAAGTAGAAGCAAGCTTCTGAAGCGGAGATTATGCTATTCTCATGTCAGCAGGATGTAAAGACTCTTCTAGGCATCGTAGTCTCGATGTGAAGCCATTTTGAAATTTTCACAAATTCAGCAAATTTCTTAGTTCGAGAAAATCCACTGGGAAGTGTGAAGTTACCGGATAATTCGATTATTACCGTCATTATTAATGTCATTTTCTTCATACCGCTGCTGGAACACTGTACTTGAAGATCATTTGACGCCTTTTGGTCATTATAGAAGTAGTTTCCCAAGAACAGGTTCTTTCCTTGTCTACGGAATCCTTTTCATGTTAATATCAAACATCAGTAATAACTCGTAGATTACATTAAAACTAAAGCAATTTATGAAGACATTACTTGATAACAAAAACGCGCTGCCTTTCTTCATTTACTTGCGTCTAGAAATGGCTATCGAGTACTGCCAAACCAAAAAACCAGAGATCTTACTGCCTTCCGATATACACTCCTGGAAATTGAAATAAGAACACCGTGAATTCATTGTCCCAGGAAGGGGAAACTTTATTGACACATTCCTGGGGTCAGATACATCACATGATCACACTGACAGAACCATAGTCACATAGACACAGGCAACAGAGCATGCACAATGTCGGCACTAGTACAGTGTATATCCACCTTTCGCAGCAATGCAGGCTGCTATTCCCCCATGGAGACAATCGTAGAGATGCTGGATGTAGTCCTGTGGAACGGCTTGCCATGCCATTTCCACCTGGCGCCTCAGTTGGACCAGCGTTCGTGCTGGACGTGCAGACCGCGTGAGACGACGCTTCATCCAGTCCCAAACATGCTCAATGGGGGACAGATCCGGAGATCTTGCTGGCCAGGGTAGTTGACTTACACCTTCTAGAGCACGTTGGGTGGCACGGGATACATGCGGACGTGCATTGTCCTGTTGGAACAGCAAGTTCCCTTGCCAGTCTAGGAATGTTAGAACGATGGGTTCGATGACGGTTTGGATGTACCGTGCACTATTCAGTGTCCCCTCGACGATCACCAGTGGTGTACGGCCAGTGTAGGAGATCGCTCCCCACACCATGATGCCGGGTGTTGGCCCTGTGTGCCTCGGTCGTATGCAGTCCTGATTGTGGCGCTGACCTGCACGGCGCCAAACACGCATACGACCATCATTGGCACCAAGGCAGAAGCGACTCTCATCGCTGAAGACGACACGTCTCCATTCGTCCCTCCATTCACGCCTGTCGCGACACCACTGGAGGCGGGCTGCACGATGTTGGGGCGTGAGCGGAAGACGGCCTAACGGTGTGCGGGACCGTAGCCCAGCTTCATGGAGACGGTTGCGAATGGTCCTCGCCGATACCCCAGGAGCAACAGTGTCCATAATTTGCTGGGAAGTGGCGGTGCGGTCCCCTACGGCACTGCGTAGGATCCTACGGTCTTGGCGTGCATCCGTGCGCCGCTGCGGTCCGGTCCCAGGTCGACGGGCGCGTGCACCTTCCGCCGATCACTGGCGATGTACTGTGGAGACCTCACGCCCCACGTGTTGAGCAATTAGGCGGTACGTCCACCCGGCCTCCCGCATGCCCACTATACGCCCTCGCTCAAAGTCCGTCAACTGCACATACGGTTCACGTCCACGCTGTGGCGGCATGCTACCAGTGTTAAAGACTGCGATGGAGCTCCGTATGCCACGGCAAACTGGCTGACACTGACGGCGGCGGTGCACAAATGCTGCGCAGCTAGCGCCATTCGACGGCCAACACCGCGGTTCCTGGTGTGTCCGCTGTGCCGTGCGTGTGATCATTGCTTGTACAGCCCTCTCGCAGTGTCCGGAGCAAGTATGGTGGGTCTGACACACCGGTGTCAATGTGTTCTTTTTTCCATTTCCAGGAGTGTACGTCGCTGTCAGTTCTTCCATATGTTTTGGTCGACATGACCTGTTTCAAGTTGTGTATGACAGACAATGTTTTAGAAAATCAGTTGTTTTCCTTTGCAATAAACAGAAAGATTTTCATTCTAAGCTATCCAAGTACAAAATTTTGGCAATATTAGTTCAAATTTCGCTTCTATAATGTAGGAAAGTATTTCACAGTTGCAAAACTCGCAGCCGACTCATTGACCTTACACTTAGTCGCTGACCATAAATTCTAGCTCAGAGTAACACCAGTTTAAGTAACGTAATGTAGCGAAGACTGTTTGCCAGTGCTCTTTCTCACCGGAAAATAAGCAATTCATTTATTTGGCTCCATAAGTACACTGTAACAGCAATTTCTGTGTGTATGCAATGTATACGGATTAGAATTTAGTGGTGCTCTCTCTTCCACTTCTGTATACAATATGCCTGACGTAAACTTGCCCTTTGTCATTACAGGCCCTGGGCAGTGCAAAATCATACGGACAACAGTAATGTGCTTATACTGACAACCTGACTGTTCTTTTTACCTGATTTTGTAATCATTTAAATAAAACAACATGACCTTCCAGTGGGAGACATTTCGTCCCTCTTTTCCTTCTGTGAAATTTTTCAGTAAGTTTTTTGCCTTCCAACCAGTGAAATGTTGCAGAGTACTGCCGGTAAATGATTCACAAACCACGATTTAGTGCCGTTAAGACGATTTATTTAAACGTCACAAGACTGCACGTAGGTGAAATCAATTTCGAGGTGCAAAGTGTTTGTTATCTAACTTTTCTGACAGGTGGGAATAAGTGATTTCCAAAGATTTTTTATTGTACTGAAATAATCTTTTGTCACAAAGTAACAATGTAAGTGTTTTATTCGTATATATTTTGTAGGAAACTGTAATCGTGATGGAAGATTATACACCTGAATGTTTTACACAACTGGTAGGAGAAAACGCTGCATATTAACCAAACCCCGCGCCTCCTCTCCGTATCCTCCCATAACACGAGCACGGGATTCTCCTCGCATACCGCTACAGAGCTGTTCCTAGCACAGCTGAGAATTGGCAACATCGTCACAAACATTAGGCAACACTGTGACAGGGCAATCACTTCCGCGTATGGTACTGAATTGACTCGCTAAATTCACTTGATATTCCCTTACCATTTGAATGACTCGTGCTATATAATCCTCATGTAAACTAAGACACTGAGACAGAAAATTCAGTTTTTTGCCTAAAGAAATGCTATTCTTCACATAAGTGACAACTTTTATCATCTTTCACAATGCGTTATGAGGCTGAGCGACCAATACCATGATGAGAGCGGTATACAGATAGCAGTGTGTCCGTAGCCCGGTGGTATCGCCCGTGTCTCGGGTCAGAACGGCTCAATCAGTCGTCAGTTCTAACCGTGGTAGGGGCCAGCGTGTGTGAGCTTTTTTTTCTGACATTTTTTATGGATCTGCGAATTTCCAGAAAAAATTCTGTATCGAAATCGGAAGAAAACTTTTACACATTAAATCCTCTTGGTAGTTCGACTCAGTAAGTTGTGTTAATGGTCATAGAACTTGGCTTTGTGACTGCCAAGCTGCTTCGCAATACCAGCGTCTCTGAAGAAATTCGTATCGCTCTGAAGAAATTCGAATCGACCATCAGCGATACGAATTTCAATATCGTTCTTCACTTAAGACTCACATGCCAGGGTGATAAGTATGAAGGAAATGAACCTCTTGATTACTATAGGGCCTCTATGCTAAATTTCCACAGTAGCAATTAGGAACTCCCTGCAGACATTTGCTAACAGCGGCTCTAGCGACTTACTTTTCCTCTGGGTAGCTTCAAATATGGGCAATTTTGTCGACTTAAATCCAATTGAATATTTTAAATATCACTTGCGAACAGCGTTCACTTCTCCATTAATTAAGGTATAGACCTCAAAACAAGCAATTTGCCTGAGTAGCTATAGAGCAGGTTCTGATAAGTATTGACACAATCTTTTGCATCCATTTACCATAGAGAATCAAAGAAAGAAACCAAACACATTACATTGCATTTACTCTCTGTGCCTTGACTAACACATATGAATCCATGACAATAATAAATTATTTGAGGAACCTCCCGTGAAAGGAAAAAGAACAGAATGTGACGCTTTAATTGTAGTGCACTGGATCAGAAAGAATGAAATTAATTCTGTGCCACATTTATGTATTGTATTCTAGTATAATAAAATAATCATCAAATAAAGACCATTTTGTGCCTCCTTTGCTATCAAGAGTGAAACACAAATCGTAGACAGATTTTATGGGTCACCACTCAACAACATTAAAGCATTTTACATGGTCGAGAGTGCGGAGTTGAGCAGACGTTGTCGGCAAAAGGCGAGACAATGCAGTGCCTCAGCCCCCGCCGGTAGGCAGTAAACGGGTCCCAGAGAACTCAGACGCATGCGGTGTTCAGAGGCAAAGAAATCTTTCGCTAAAACATTGTTGGACCAAACTATTATTACCAGTGTGACAGAAAGCGAAATCTATTGTAGATTCTCTTGAATTACACTCATAGCTTCAGCACCGAGAGGAAAGGGGCGATAAAAACTTTGTCGACGTGTGCTTTTAGTTACCAGACGTCGTATTAGCTAGTCTCGCGTTTTACCTCAAGACTACTGGCGTAGTCAATAATAAAGTACTAAGACCGAAGTCAAGACTTCCTCTGGGATATGCCACAGTCTACAATGTTGCCAGATCGAGCATATTGCCGGACATAGGATTCTGAGAGGAGCGCAACTGTATTGCCCACCTTACGTGAACGACTCGGCGGTCAATTTATTGCTCTAAGACTGTATCTACAACACATATTGCACGCTGAAGACCCAGAAGAATTAAAAAATAAAAGTAGTTTATGAGAGCAACGTTAACTATAGCGTTCGAAGTATTCATAGTATTGTATACGTGTGTGTAAATGCCTTCCAATTCCCACTCAAGGAAGACAAGGATACACAGTCTAGCTTCAATATTATAAATTCGCCTCAGTTTGCGGATGAACTCAGAATTAGGTTGATCATCATTCTGCATATTTAGCAGTTCTGTACCCATTGGTGTTAAACTCGTTTTCAACCAATGATTCCCACAGCTACAGGAACACTACTTGTGATACCTCATAGACAAAATACTTACGCAGTGCTATCAGACGAAAAGATCAACCTGACACAAACTGTGGGAAGTTTTTTTTTACAACCTTCGTACCTGGATAATGAGCTTTTTCCTATTTGAGATGTCTGTGAACGTTGCTGTTTGAGATGATTTAGGACGAAACTAAATTCCTTCAGCTACGACAATGTTTAAATAAATCGTCTTAACGGCACTAAATCGTGGTTTGTGAATCGTGTACCGACAATACTCTGCCGCATTTCGCTGGCTGGAAGGCAAAAAGCTTACTGAAAAATTTCACAGAAGGAAAAGAGGGACGAAATGTCTCCGACTGAAAGGTCATGTTGTTTTACTTAAATGATTACAAAATCAGGTAAAACGAACAGTCATGTTGTCAGTATAAGCACATTACTGTTGCAGTATGATTTTGCACTGCCCAGGGCCTGTAATGACAAAGGGCCCGTTTACGTCAGGCATATTGTATACAGAAGTGAAAGAGAGAGCACCACCAAATTCTAATCCGTATGCATTGCATACACACAGAAATTACTGTTACAGTGTACTTATGGAGCCCAATGAGTAAATTGCGTATTTCCCAGTGAGAAAGATCACTGCCAAACAGTCTTCGCTACATTACAATACTTAAACTGGTGTCACTCTGAGCTAGAATTTATGGTCAGCGACTAAGTGTAAGGTCAATGGGTCGGATGCGAGTTTTGAAACTGTGAAATACTTTCCTACATTGTAGAAGCGAATATTAAATTTGAACTAATACTCCGAAAATTTTGTACTTCGATAGCTTAGAATGAAAATATTTCTGTTTATTGCAAAGGAAAACAATTGATTCTCTAAAACATTGTCTGTCATACACAACTTGAAACAGGTCATGTCCACCAAATCATATGGTAGAACTGACAGTGACGTATATCGGAAGGCAGTAAGATCTCTTTGCCTTTTAGCAACACACACACACACACACACACACACACACACACACACACACACACACACATCCTTTTTTTTTTTATTTGTTTGTTATGCTCGACTATCGGCGAGGCACGAAAACGACCGTGAATGAGTTTCTTAGTTTTGAGTACTGTTACGAAAGAAATATAAAAACAACTATGAGAGTTACTGATTTATGATGCTTAGTTTACAGTCAGTTCTGAGTATTATCACTAACTACGCTCCAGTCCCTAAACCTAGTTACAGAAATGCGAATCAGACGCGTTACGTATTCCAGGCCGTAGCAGCCGCGACTTGGAGACACCAGCTATGGTTACTTCCCAGCCCGCTGTAGGATTACATCGATTCGTCTTCTTCCTGCTGTTATTGTAACTGAAATTTGGCAACGAGGCAATGTATGTTTGGCAACTCTCTGATCGACGAGCTACTTCCTGGTGTGCACGGAATTAAGCCTCAAAGTTCACTTGATTTTACCTGTCGTTTCCATTGAATAATCTGAGTTATTATCGCTTGAGGTGTAACAAAAGATTGTAAATTTACGGTTTTCAGCCCAGGAAAGTCATTGCACGTGGAAATCGCAACTAATCTCGTCCTTCAAATAGCGGTTTACGAGTTCTAGCCACTATTGGTCTTGTAAGAGGATACTGAGACACATCCGTCTTCGCCAGCTCTGTGGTAACGTGCTGAGCTGTCGGCTCTCAGCCGTGCTAGCGTGCGGAGCTGCTCCGCGCGCCGTCCGACGCTCCGCCCTCGGTGGTGTTTACTTCCGCGTCGCGGTGTTTGTGTCTATCGAGTCCAGTACTAACGTACACCATGGCGCACTCGTACCGCCGTGCAACGATCAAAGTAACGTTTCAGGCCGAACATCCACGACCCAGAGCTTTCGAAGTCGAACAGTTTATACGTGAGGATCTACGTTTGAACCCCCAGGACGTAATCGGCATACATTTTTCCATCACTGGAAGTGTTGTCTACATCAAGATGTCGACGGAGGAAATTTGCAATGACATAATTAACCGTCATGCCACCGGACTGAAATTTAAACACTCTGATGGACATATGGGTGCTGTGACAGTCGCCCATGCTGGATTCGGTCTCCGGACATTGCGGGTGTTTGAGCTCCCGTTCGAGGTGCCTCAGGATGTGGTCATTGCCGCTTTCCAACCATATGGCACCGTCTTAGGTCACGTCGCGGAGAAGTGGCAAACGTTTACGACCTACCCCGTATTAAATGGCGTCCGGCACATAAAAATTGAGCTGACGAAACATGTCCCATCGTACCTGCTGATTGGCGGTGTGAGGGCCATCGTCATGTATGATGGACAGCCACGAACGTGCGCAGGATGTGGCCAGGAGGGACATGTACGTTCCGAATGCTTACACCCCCGTTTAATACAGACGCCGTTACGTGAAGAGGCCCCGGCTTCGACGGTCACGTCCTTACCCATCACCTACGCCAAGGTTGCACAGGACCCCGTCGTACCAATCTCGATTGCGCCAGCAGCTTCGTCAACGCCACCCGCCGCAGCACAACGCGCCGAGGACACAAGCACGGCGTCGCCTCCAGTGCTCGCTTCAGGACCGTCCGGTTTGCAGACCGAAACCGATGTTCCTGTTGGAACCATGGACGTAGACCTCGGTGTCGTGCCGACGTCTGCCTTTGTCCACACGGGTTCGGCGTCAGACGACGGGCGACCACATTCTGATTCAGAAGGCCACATCAGAAAACAGCGGTCGCCTCGCAAACACAGGAAACGACGACGAACGCCTTCCGATGACGCCCTCTCTCAGACGGCCCCACGAGATGTCGACCTGATGTCTGACGGTGATCTCCCACATTGCGTCCAGTCACGCGATGTGGCAGCAACAGGCGCCCCTCCTGTGACGCCTACTCTCCCGGCCAGGGACGTGTCCTCGCCGTTGTCAACGAATGATGACGGCGATCCCCCTGCCACTCATGTTGCGGAATCCACAACACCCGTTCCGGAAGTACGTGACCGTCACATGTCCACGTCGTCAGCTTCCTGGGCCGATGACGTTGAAGAAGAAGCGGAACAGACTGCCAGCGTGTCTGCACAGGAGTCCACCTCGGCGACACTGGGGCTGGCACCCCGCCAGTAATTATCACCACTGCGGGACCACCGGCGGGTCTCCACCTGCCGGCTACTTCTACCGCACGTTCTGCAAATACTGAGGATGGCCGCACACAGCAATATCGTATCGCCACGATGAATCTTGCCACCATTCGTGCCCCCCATAAACTGGCCATGTTCAGAGAGACTATTTACTCTGCGGATGTGGATATAGCACTCTTACAAGAGGTGTTTGTGGCTGACTTCCTAGTTCCCACCGGATACAACGCCCATGTTTCCCCCGCATCCGATACCGGTAGCGGCGTCGCCATCCTGCTACGCGACGGACTCCCTGCAGAGGACGTCATCTACCTCCCCACTGCGCGAGGTATGGCCCTCACACTGTTCGGCGTGCGTATTATTAATATCTACGCTCCGTCTGGCACTGGCCGCCGTCATGACCGACAAACTTTTTTTGCCGAAAGCGTCACGCCCCTTTTCACCGGTCCGCAGGACTATTTGGTACTCGGTGGGGATTTTAACTCGACACAGGAGCCCGCGGACCAACTCCCGCGACATTCCCCTTGTGCATCTCTCTCAGTGGTCATCGACCGTCTCCGACTTGTTGACACATGGCAGAAGCTCCACGGAATTCAACCGGGCTATACATTCTACACCTCTCACTCGTCCAGCCGCATAGATCGCATCTACGTTACCCGCTCCCTTGCTGATGGCACACGTCATGCGGAAATCTGGCCCTTGGCCTTTTCAGACCATGATGCGTACATCTGTGACGTCACTCTCGCCCGACAGCAAGTGTGGCATAGTCGTGGTCTGTGGAAACTCAATGTCGCTCACCTGACCTCCTCAGACTGTCGCCGTATGGTCGAAGAAGCGTGGGCAAGCTGCCACCATCGTCGAGAAGCCTATGCCTCCACCTTATCATGGTGGCTCTCCTGTGCAAAGCCGACCCTCCGGAAGACTCTGATGAGTTATGGGAAGGAATTAAAGGCGTGGCAAACTAATACCCTGCACTTCTACTACACCATTCTACGTGACTGTACGACGATGCCTTTCTCGCCAGCCCGGCAGTCGATGGTCCATCGCACGAAGGCGCAGATCTCCATGATCATGCGGCGTAACTTGGAAGGCACTGTAGTCCGTTCTCGAGCTTCTAATCGAATCCCTCAAGAGCGTCCGTCGATGTACCACCTCCTTCAGGAAAGACAACGACGAAGACGAGCTCTGATCCAAGTCCTCACTGATGTGGAAGGGCGCCGGCACGACACCCAACAAAGCATCGGTCGTGCTCTCCATGCTCATTTTGCCGGGCTATGGGCTATACGCAGCCGTACCGCATTCTGCAGCACTGATCACAGAAGTCGCTCAGCTTACTACGAATACTCTTCCAGAGGATGCAGTGCACGACCTCCAAGACGACGTAACCACCGATGAAGTGCTAGACGCTATCAAGGCGGGTTCCGATAACAGATCTCCTGGACCTGACGGTATCCCCATCGAATTTTATGAAAGTTTTCACTATTTGTTGGCTTCCACGTGGACGGCAATCGCACAAGAGCTGATGTCACCGATGACAGTGGTCCCGAGCGCCTTTCTAGAAGGAATTCTTATCCCCGTACATAAACCGCGTGGGTTATCGAGGGTCCAGGACTATCGACCAATTACTTTGCTCAACAGCGACATGAAAATATTCACACGGCTACTGGCATCGCGTCTCAAGAAGGTCGCACGTTACGTCACATCCTGCGACCAGACTTCCCTAGGAGGCGACAACAACATCCGTACGGCCCTTTGCCGTTACAGAGACATGATAGCATTAGCGCATCATCAGCGTCTCCCTGGCGCCTTGGCTTCACTGGACTTTAGCCAGGCTTTCGACCGTGTTGACCACTTCTATTTACGGACAGTTCTTCAGCATATGGGTTTTCCTGGCGGTATTGTAACGGTGATTATGCGCCTGTAGTGCAACCTCTAAAATCATGTACAATGGTCGTCTTACACCGTCCCTGGTCATCGCACGATCTGTACGACAAGGATGCCCTCTTTCCACGATTTTGTATGCTTTCGCCTTGGAACCCCTGCTCCAGGGCATGCGCCAACGTTTGGAAGGCATGGCTGTGCAAGGCCACCGTTTTTGTTGTACAGCCTACGCAGACGACATAGTACTATATCTGCGCAGTGAAGATGAAGTACGAGCAGCACTGGCATGGGTGGCGACTTACGGCGAAGCGTCGGGGAGCTGCCTCAACGTGTCAAAATCCAAGGTCCTGCTCATTGGTGAGGGCTTGCCGGAGAGATGCGCTGCCCCGCTTAGTGTCGCCGCCACCATACGGTGTCTTGGACTTGATTTCACAGCAGACCTGCGCCGCTCAGCGACTATCAATGGTAGACGCTTGCTACAGACAATCAGAGCAAATCTCGCAGATCACCGGCTACGAGCTCTCGACATTATCCAACGCGCGCAATACGTGAACATGTATCATGCTTCCCGTATACCACACGTGGCTCAAGTACTACCAGTCCCAAATCTCCTGGCGCGACGACTGTTGATGGCTTTCGGCTCCTTCGTCAGCTCGGGGATGTTATTCAAGGTGCAGTATGAATCCCTTGCACTGCCACGAGATCGTGGCGGTTTGGGACTCATCCACGTGCCGACTCGTGTCAAGGCACTATACGTCAGCTCCCAACTAAAACTTTGGCATCGTTGCCCGCAGAGCCTTACTAGCCTCCTGCTTCACAGCTTTGCACCGGCCTCCTTGTCCGCCCCAGTACTGGTATCGAACATTCCAACGCCCTTTTATTACATCCAACGATTTTTCCTGGAGTTCAGTTATATCAACCGGTCCTTACCACTTACACGTTTGTACCTCACGAAAACAGTCTCCGAATTGTTACAACAGTGCCGCCCGTCCAACCCCATCGAACGTAAGTATCCACAGTACGTGTGGCGACACATATGGAAGGCGATCCATGCGCGTATTCTCGAATCAGACGTTCAATCAGCGTGGTACATCACCGTGAATGGCAAACAAGTTAACCGAGATCGTCTGCACCGCATCCATCTCGCCGATTCATCCCTCTGCACCCACTGTGGAGTGGATGACACGGATGTCCACCGGTTCCACTGTGGCACAGCGCTAGACGTCTGGACACTTGCGCGGCGAATTTTGGCGTTTCTTACTCGCCAGACACCGGCTCAGATCGACGTCCACATGCTTTTGCACCCCGATAAGACTTTCTACCCCTCCGCCAAAACTAACTCTGTGAATTGGATCTGTGGCCACACGATCCGTTATCTTTTTACTTCTGGCGACAAGTCTACGCTAGGATATTGGACTTATCTCAACGAACGATACTGCGTCCTGATACGCAACCCACGCTATAAACAATATTTTTCCAATTTCTTACGGAGCACTTTCGAAGACCCACCTAGTAGCTGGAACGTCCAAGCCATGAGAAGCTGAAAACTGTATAAAACGAACCGACCTGAATAGATCTGCTACCCAGAACCCACGCCTACGCCAGGAGAAGACACGTTTGGACGAGCTGGCATGCTGTAGGCGGATACACTTCAGGAGCTCCTGTAAGAACTGGACTTTAACTACGAGTCGCACGACGACTTAAAAAGCTTTTCCTTATTTATTCTTCATAGTTTGTTCTTAAAGGAACAAGAAATTTGATTTTGAATTTGAGAAACTTTTTTTGTTCCAAAAGATTGGTTCTTCGCCAACAAGACGAAGGAGACTCATTTTTGTTTACTGGAAGGAGAAACCAGTATAATTGGAGTCTTTGTTTTCTTTTGAAAAAAAAAAAAACAGAAAATTTCCTTATTTATTCCTCACAATTTGAGTTTGGCTTTGAGAAACTTTTTTTTTTGTTCCAAACGATTGCTTCGCCAACAAGACGGAGGAGACTCATTTTTGTTTACTGGAAGAAAAAAAAATAAAAATAAAATAAAATAAATAAATAAATAAATAAATAAAAAAAACAAAAAAAAAGTCTGGAACCGCGTGACCGCTACGGTCGTTCTAAAAAAAAAAATAAAAAAAAAGCTGTGAAAAGGCGTCTGAGATGGTTCGCAGTTCCAGTCTCACTGAGTGTAGCATTTTTATCCCTTATGTGAAAGAGCTACAAGCAGTCAGATCAAACATCGATAAGGAAATCGCAAGAAAATACTTTCAGCTCATAGTGCAATGGTGAAAACTTACAACAGGTAACGCCTCTTTCCGCTGCTGACAAGCAAATTTTGGGTTTCTAGAAATACATAATTTTATTTATGAAATGCCACATTTGCATACCTCTTGAGTATGACACAACATACCAATTAAACACAGACCCAATCAAAATCTAAGTGACTAGTACTTTACTAATTCGTGTCGATAGAGGCACGCTTGTGTACAGATACTGAGTTTTATTAAAACAGACTTTTGTCGTAAGGTTATCGTGGGTAGTTTTACTTCATTTCTTATAATGCAGTGCACAATTTTCGTAAGGTTTCCTTTAGTGTTGTTAAAACAATAGTAAACATAAGAGAGAAATTAATCGTCAACGATATATGCGAATTCTCTGATGTCATCTATAACAGTCTGAAAATGCACATGCAGTTTATTGATTACATGCATGAAGAAAACATGTTCTGAGTTAAAGCGGTCAAACAAGGTTTGAAGAAGAATAAAATGCCACTACCAGAACGACAGCTAATGTAGAAAATACTTTTCCGACTTATTTTGGCACGAAGCGCTCTACCCACACATAACACAAAAGTTTCGAGATGCATCTACTGTCTGGCTGTCTATTAAACGTGAAATGAACAAAATGTCGCAGAAGTTAGCCCTTTTTCCACATACGACTATTTTGGGTTGAGAAGTGAAGGAAATTATGTTACAAGTTCCACTAGATTGATAATTTTAGCAGACAGCAGAATTGCGTTTTAAAAAACATAGCACAGAGTGTACTCGAACTCGCGCCATTTTATCTGCGTGCACGATACTTACCATTACCCCACTAGCTGACACGTAGCAGTAACACCTTTAGAAGTCAAGACCAATCCTCCAGAACTTCTGCATTCCACAGCGCTGTGGGACAATGCATATCGCCAGGTCAATGCTTATGAAAGACAAACAGTTATACTTTTTCTTTTGCACTGCATGTCGTTTTCAACAAACCGATAGCGCAATAGAGTAGCTCAAGTGGAAAGGAACACTTCCTATTTTAAGTTCTGCATCCTTCACTGTTGGCAGTTCTGTGTTGGTGGCTGTTACATGATTTTATTTTGGTGATTACAAAATAAAGATGAATGCATGCACTGGGTAGCCGAGGCAGCTAGTTCATGCTGATTCGGTCAACCAAGTAAATGAATTTACTGAACATGCTGCAAATTGATACAGGGAGCCTGTATGTCAGAATTCTCAGCCAGTGTGGTACAACGGCATTATGACAGAAAAATTAGCCCACAGACAGGAGGATTCGGTGGTCTCTTGGGCTGATGATAGGTTGTTATATCTATTGTCTGGGTTCGATTCCAATTTCGGTCAATGATTTTAGATAGGGACAGACAGATTACATTCTCTTCTGGCTACACCAAGTGAAGAAGATATAATGGCATTGTGGTCTGAAATTTACATTAAAAATGATATTCCTTCTCTCCCAAGTAGACGTTATGTGGAGCCACAATAAAGTCTGGAGTGGCGACATGTAGAAACTCTATCACCAGTAACCTTTCTTATACTAGTTATTTATTTCTAGTGACGTAACAAACGCTATGTAGGCTCACAGGACACTTATTCCATCTTTTATCTGATCTTCTGTATGTCAATAACATTGGTTCTGAACTGAGAATGCAACTCAGACCGCCCTTAACGCGGAATTTGATCCCTTCGTGACAATACAGCTCGGCTACAGTTTGTTGTTTGTTCAAAACTCCAGATTCCTCAACATCTCCACATATTGCTCGTGAATGGGTTCGAATCCAGGACTGGCACTAAAGATTTCATTACCTATTATCAAGCTCTATCATGAGAACACCTATCTGCTGGTGGATAATAATTTCGATTTTTAATGTACACTCCTGGAAATTGAAATAAGAACACCGTGAATTCATCGTCCCAGGAAGGGGAAACTTTATTGACACATTCCTGGGGTCAGATACATCACATGATCACACTGACAGAACCACAGGCACATAGACACAGGCAACAGAGCATGCACAATGTCGGCACTAGTACAGTGTATATCCACCTTTCGCAGCAATGCAGGCTGCTATTCCCCCATGGAGACAATCGTAGAGATGCTGGATGTAGTCCTGTGGAACGGCTTGCCATGCCATTTCCACCTGGCGCCTCAGTTGGACCAGCGTTCGTGCTGGACGTGCAGACCGCGTGAGACGACGCTTCGTCCAGCCCCAAACATGCTCAATGGGGGACAGATCCGGAGATCTTGCTGGCCAGGGTAGTTGACTTACACCTTCTAGAGCACGTTGGGTGGCACGGGATACATGCGGACGTGCATTGTCCTGTTGGAACAGCAAGTTCCCTTGCCAGTCTAGGAATGGTAGAACGATGGGTTCGATGACGGTTTGGATATACCGTGCACTATTCTGTGTCCCCTCGACGATCACCAGTGGTGTACGGCCAGTGTAGGAGATCGCTCCCCACCCATGATGCCGGGTGTTGGCCCTGTGTGCCTCAGTCGTATGCAGTCCTGATTGTGGCGCTGACCTGCACGGCGCCAAACACGCATACGACCATCATTGGCACCAAGGCAGAAGCGACTCTCATCGCTGAAGACGACACGTCTCCATTCGTCCCTCCATTCACGCCTGTCGCGACACCACTGGAGGCGGGCTGCACGATGTTGGGGCGTGAGCGGAAGACGGCCTAACGGTGTGCGGGACCGTAGCCCAGCTTCATGGAGACGGTTGCGAATGGTCCTTGCCGATACCCCAGGAGCAACAGTGTCCCTAATTTGCTGGGAAGTGGCGGTGCGGTCCCCTACGGCACTGCGTAGGATCCTACGGTCTTGGCGTGCATCCGTGCGTCGCTGCGGTCCGGTCCCAGGTCGACGGGCACGTGCACCTTCCGCCGACCACTGGCGACAACATCGATGTACTGTGGAGACCTCACGCCCCACGTGTTGAGCAATTCGGCGGTACGTCCACCCGGCCTCCCGCATGCCCACTATACGCCCTCGCTCAAAGTCCGTCAACTGCACATACGGTTCACGTCCACGCTGTCGCGGCATGCTACCAGTGTTAAAGACTGCGATGGAGCTCCGTATGCCACGGCAAACTGGCTGACACTGACGGCGGCGGTGCACAAATTCTGCGCAGCTAGCGCCATTCGACGGCCAACACCGCGGTTCCTGGTGTGTCCGCTGTGCCGTGCGTGTGATCATTGCTTGTACAGCCCTCTCGCAGTGTCCGGAGCAAGTATGGTGGGTCTGACACACCGGTGTCAATGTGTTCTTTTTTCCATTTCCAGGAGTGTATTTTCATTCATTGTCAACACTAACGATATTTGACGTTTTTGACTCCCAGTGAGACACAGATCTATTTGCGATATCACTGTAAGTTCAAGATGTTATTCCGAGCTGCTGGTGGAGAAAAGTTCGGTAGCTGATGTCTCTTTGTGTGTAGTCAACAACGATATGCGTGGAACACTATTCCCAGTCAGCACTGAACTCTTCGTCATATTATTTCTAGTTCAAACATGCTCATATGTCGCTGCTGGTGCAACAAACCCATATTTAACGTTCGTTTTCTTTAGAATATAACAGCGATAGGTGCCGGGTTGTAGTCCTGGGAAGGAAAAAATTAATGTTTCGTCTCGTCATCTCAGTTAAAACATCTAGCTACCGCCGAGAACATCCGATATGTCACAGTTGGTTGTGCTTCGATATCTATCTTATTAGGTTCTGGGTTCGAATCCCTGTCCAACACAAAGCTTTACCTCACGGCATTTCAAATAAGTTGCTCGTTAAGAAGCAATATTTAACATCTCTCGTAGTTCGTTAACAGGGACAATAGGTGCTGGGTAGGAATTCGCGTCCGTTAAAAATGTTTGCGTTATGTAATTTAAAGTTGATATTTGCTAACTGATACTGTCTAAAATCGAGGTATCTCACTCTCTGTATGCCTAATCATGAATGACTGTTCGTTTCCGGCAGTCACGAAATCTTTGTTTAGCCTACATGACCTGCAGTTTGAATCCATATGCAGAACGAGACGGTTCGTCGTGTCATTTGAAGTTCATACATATTCTCAACTAGCTGCTCGTGAGTAACTTTAATTTTTAATGTCATTTTGTGTTAAATAACACGTACGGTATGTTACTTTGAAGAGGAAATCATGAATACGACGTCGAACTTACTACGTGCACTACCTATCTGACGTAATAATGAGAGTGGTAACATTTCAGGTATGTTATTTATTGTAATAAATGTTAGCTTACAAGCCTTAAGGACAGTCTTACCTGTGATAAGGTGTTCCCTGATATTTGTAGTGTCGTAGTATTACTTAACATCTTGAGTTATTGCGATACAGAGCAGTGTTTTCTAGTGGTGACTTGTTGGAATCATTTTCAATAGTCAAACGACTGTACCAAGGAGCGATTAGAGGACCAGCTAGACAGCTGCATTATGTGGGTTGCATGCGAATCAGGCGAAATGCAATTCAGGTCGTTCGGATACTTTTGAGCATGACTGTACATTGTAAATATGCTGCACAAAACACAGTTTTTAAATCTTACCCTTTGAGAACGTCGTCTTTTAATGTCAATAACTCGTCGCAATAATTGCTCTCAATTCGGCCAATGGAGTTATAATTCACATTATTTTATAATATGCAATCTGAACATAGGCTCACCACACATTATCTTGTAAGCTATGTCTCGTCAAATTTTCTCTTAAAAAGTTCACACCTTCAAACGCGCAAAAATCAGCATCAGAGCTATACTTTCCCTTATTGCTCTCGGCCGTTCCCGTTACTCGTGCACGTCTGCAGGTCGCGTAGTATAGGGCATAGACGGCGCTGATGTGCATTTACAGTATTTAATGTGGTGCAGACCCCTGAGACTTTACACGGTCTAAAGTTAAAAGAGAGAAGACATTCTGAGGTGTGGGGTTGATCTGTTATTTTGTTATTCTGCACAACGGATTAATCTGAGATGTACCCTTTACCCTGTGGCTCCTGCAAGATGCACTTTCCACACCCACACTACTACAGAAGTCAGACAGACGCTCCTAACGTTCTAAAGAGAAATACCTGAAAAACTTTCAGCAATAAATATCTTCTGGAGTCGTCCGCTGTAAGGAAATGACACAAAAATTCACAAAATTTCTTACGTAACTAGTGGGATACTTGGGTACTGCAGTAGTTCTAGTTAGTGTAAGAAAACATGAAACTAACGAAAGGTATTATTTATTTTGCAAAAATTCTGAGAAATCACAAGGGAACTTTTAGTTATGAATTGAACAAGTTATATCCTGGTTCTTTTTGGAGTGTGAAGTTACCTCTCAAGGATAGGATTCGCTAATTAAATTTCTATACAAAGTTTAAGATGGTTGTTGACTTGGCAGAATGGCTGAGAGGTGCGCCTACTCAACTTGAATAATTATCCTTTAGAATGTTGCTAGGTATGGTCGAGGCTGTCACGTGTGAAATGCAGTTAAGTGTACTGTTGTGAAGGAAACATGGGGCTCGCAATAGCTATAGCGCACAATACCGTAAGCTGCGATGACTGCTGTCTGCGCCGCTCGCTGCTGACAAATAAGATAACTCTCGTTCTATCTGGATTGACCTTCGCCAGTCAAAATCTCCCTATGCCTTGATGAAGTCAAGGATTCCGATTCGCCCCTAGTCTAACTATTGGCGTGGTAGACCGGTCAGATAACCAGTCAACCGCGATGCCACTCAAAAATTCGCTCGCTGGTGTTTAACTAAAACTCTGTCCGTTCACACCGCACAATAAGTGTGTCGGCCAACACAGTGAAAAACGCTTAATCGCAAGGACTCAATATAGAATAGCACTTCGATTCGCTCGCGACAGAGGTGCTCTCCCAGTGGAGTACTGAGGAGAGACTTGTTTCTCACTCCAAGAGCGACGACGGAACGGCGCCTCTCTACGCCAGACGTGAAGGGGTATATCTTTCGGTCTCTTCCATTATTCCTTCAGCTCAAGGCGTCAGAAATATCGTCTGCCAATCACCATTGCTCTTCTAAAACGGGAGAATGACGTTTCGTTTAAGGCGACCAATCTGGAAACCTGTAGCATTGGGGTTTGGCGTTTGCTGTCTCCCTGTGAAAATCTCTGAAACTGCGTTCTATGTGTAAAGAATGCGTAGGCTGGCTGCTCCCACACAATGTAGCGGAATTTGCTTTTAAGCCAAACATGGGGTTGTTCCCCCCTGTCACTCGGGGCCACGCTGTCCACTACATGGGCGGTCACCGGCCAACATAGGCTGGGTCGTCCTCTGAAGGGACTGGCGTCCTGTTGTGTGGTTTCTCTCTCGAACTAAAAGCTTCTGTGACCGTCATGTGTGGAATGTATGTGTGTACGCCAGCCTCGAGTATTTCAACCACAGTGCGCTTACTTGTTTATTGCATATCGTTTACATGAATTCATACAATATTGACTTTATCTTATCGAGTTTGGGTTCGAATGAAGCGTCTTGATGTGCAGAATATGATTGTGAGGGCAGAATATGTAAGCAATGAAGGTCAGGAGACCACAACGTCTTACAACATACACAAAAATAATAGTGCACACCGGAACAAATCGAATTTATTTTCTTCTATAATTATGGCCATGCACAGTATGGTGGTTTGCTAAGTATGTTTGTAGATGTATACGAAGATGCAGACATTACCAAGTCTGCCTTTTTGTTGTTCAACACTACCTCCAGCTAGCTGAACTTTCCATATTCTAAGATGAGACCTCTGTCCCCTACCAAATTCTCAGTCATTTAGTCGCTCGCTTTCTGTCAAAATCAGGAAACAACTATAGTGATCACATATGATTATTCATTCCCAACTTGTTACACGCAGACTATTAAATACCGGTACATGACTCCCGTCCTGCAGTCACAAGAGCTACTGTCAGACTCCCGATTTCGCAAGTTACCAAAGCCACTCCACGAAATTATTTTAACACGTAAACCTTTCAGCCAATTAGCCTCCAAGACAGAGTTTAGGCACGTCGGTTGGCCATTTCCTGCTAACACTCATAGTACCAGGTGATTATAATTAAAGTGAAGCTAGTAACAGAAATTCAATGTGGGCTGTAATTATCGTATAACAGCGAAACTTGGTAGAAATTCTAATGCGTTAATGCGGAACCGAATTACGCTGAAAAAATTAGTTCCAATTTTGATCATCTGACGCAAATCTGGCGCTGTGAATACACGAAAGACGTACAGAAATATTTTCATATGTAATGGATTAGGTTGGTTGGTTGGTTGGTTTTGGGGAAGGAGACCAGACAGCGTGGTCATCGGTCTCATCGGATTAGGGAAGGATGGGGAAGGAAGTCGGCCGTGCCCTTTCATAGGAACCATCCCGGCATTTGCCTGGAGTGATTTAGGGAAATCACGGAAAACCCAAATCAGGATGGCCGAACGCGGGATTGAACCGTCGTCCTTCCGAATGCGAGTCCAGTGTCTTACCACTGCGCCACCTCGCTCGGTAATGGATTAGGAACGGGATGTGGGCGGAAAATATCAAACAGGTGAGTAAGGCAGAATGTTGATTTTAATATTAACCACCGCGTACACAGTTTAATCACTATGAGCACTGGAAATGTCGACGACGTTTTGTATCCGTTAAACGATGTGATCAGCAGTTGCTCGTAGCAGTTCTGGTGCAATTTAAGCAACGTGTTGCTGTATACTCGTCCTCAGATCAGATAGAGATCGAATGTGTCCCTGATAAACACGTTCCTTGAGGTATCCCCAGAGCCAAAAAATGGTTCAAATGGCTATGAGCACTATGGGACCTAACATCTGAGGTCATCAGTCCCCTAGAACTTAGAACTGCTTAAACCTAGCTAACCTAAGAACATCACACACATCCATGCCCAAGGCAGGATTCGAACCTGCGACCGTAGCGGTCGCGTGGTTCCAGACTGAAGCGCTTAGAACCGCTCGGCCACAGCGGCTGGCCCCAGAGCCAAAAGTCACATGGATTCTGATTAGGTGATCTTGCAGGCCATGCATCAAGAAAAGCTCAGGAGATAACACTTTCGTGCATTGAGCAGATATTTCACTGGGTGTGCGACATTAGGTGCTGTCTCATCTTGCATGAAAACAGTAGTATCCACACAGTTGCGCTAGTCCAAAGCAGGAATAATATGCTGTACAAAGAGATCTCGGTAACGTGCAGATGCCACGGTGCAACTGATAGGTCCTGTGGATATATTCTCTTCCAACAAGAACGGACGGAGAATCCGCACCACACTGTCACATACGGCGAGTCCAATGTCTCTTCGCCCACAACACGCGCACACCACCCCAGATCTGGCAGATCTGTATGTTCATTCCAGCCTGTAGCGTAAAATGTGCCTCGTCACTCCATAGAATATTGCGCGGCCACATGTTATCAACTTCGATCCATGCCAGAAACCTAAGAGTTTCTGCACCGTCTGGATCTTGAACTGGTACTGGTGTAAAACAGAACGCAAAACTTTCAGTACTGCTGACGACGAGACGGTCAATTTCCGTGACACTGCACGAGCACTAGCACTACTCATAACACATGCTGCATTGTCAGTTACAGTAACAGCAACCTCGTCAATAGCTTCCACCGGTAAAGGGCGCATTCCTCTTCCACTTGCAATGCCGAGCTCATCGATGTTTTAGAAGAAAATGACCGTGTGACACAGATGGCCGGGAGGCCGCGTCTGGGGAAGTTCGGCCGCCGGGTTGCAAAGAAACCGCGCCTCCTTGTATTGGCCTATCTTAGCTGCCTCTATATTTAAGGAATTTAAAAAGGTGTCTTATATTCTGACAGTAAGGAGTATAAGTCGAAACTAGAAAATACTAATAAATTTTTCTGAAAATAACTACTTGATGAGAAGAGTCATTCTGTTCTATGATAGCCTTCTTTCTATTGACATTACAGGAGGTACTCAATGAGGTTACCAATTATACTACTGATACTCATTGAGCAACCCATCTTATTCAACGTTTGTGTTAGGTTCTGCGGAGCCACATCTATTGTATTTCTGCGGTAATGACATTCTCCAGTAGCACACGTGATTTTTGTACAGAAGTTGGTTAAAAAGAGAACCTGTTAATCTGTGTGTTAATGTGTAACCTTATCAGTCAGTGACCCACAGTTCTTGTCCTCACGTTGATACTGAAGCAAACGTGATACCTCGATTCCATGTTCCTTCAATGATCTGCATCTGCTCATACTTGGTTAATATGGTAATAAAGGAGTCTGGTCCCAGACTCCTACAGTCGTAAGGAGATAGTCAGGCAGGACGCAGTGGTGAGAACCAAGCTACACTTGAGAGTCTCAAGAAATCATCAGTGATAATAACACCATTTATCAGGCAGTGGTACAGAATTGTCTTCCATTGCGCCACGCCATAATTGGGCCAGCAGACCAGGGGCCTCGTCGGTGGCAGAGGGCCAGCAAGCGCTCGAGTTTCGCCTGTTCAAATTCAAATGGCTCTGAGCACAGTCCCCGAGAACTTAGAACTACTTAAACCTACCTAACCTAAGGACATCACACACATCCATGCCCGAGGCAGGATTCGAATCTGCGACCGTAGCAGTCGCGCGGTTCCGGACTGAAGCGCCTAGAACCGATCGGCCACCCCGCCCGGCGTTTCGCCTGTGCAGCGAAGTGTTGGGTAGTGCCTGTTACATCACTGGGGTGGCCGTCGACCCATGGACGCCCGTGGCCTGTAGCTCTATGTATCAAATTCAAAAGTTCTCTCACTGATATCGAAGATTTGCACTCAAAAGTCACATCCCTAGGTCCACCTGAAGTACTTGCTGGCTCGCAGGGGTCAGCTCTTAGCCCCCATTTAGGAGACAGGAGTTAGCAGTGTCAGTGACGGCCTCAGGGATGGTTTGAGTAGCAGCAGTGGTCCTACCTGTAGAAGGCATGGATCAACAGGTGTTTGGTGCAGTGATTCTCGTTTAAAACTGAAATAGATTAAACAAGTCGCAATTAAAATCACTACAGAGCTGGTAGATGCCACGCTTATAGTCATGATGCTATAGTGTTGTCAAATGTTCAAATGTGCGTGAATTCCTAAGGGACCAAACTGCTGAGGTCATCGGTCCCTAGTCTTACACACTATTTAAACTAACTAATGCTAAGAACATCACATACACCCATGCCCGAGGGAGGACTCGAACCTCCGGCTGGAGGTATAGTGTTGTCTATCACGGTATTTCTGTGTTTGCTGGAGCATTTTCTCGGCTGTAATTCTGTTTTCCCGTTGCTACTAGTTCATATAGTAAGTGTAGAATGGTCAATTATAGTCAACATGTATTTATTTCCTGCTGGTGTTTTATTAAATGGGCCCAAACTATCCATCCCAAGCATTTCAATTGATTTAGATGCTTTCAGAGATGTTTTAACAGAATCGACAAGTGACTAATGAAGTATCCTCATCGGCACTGCAGTATCCTTGTATTAGGGAAGCAAGGGAGAACATGATGTTATGGTCGCCAGTCTCCTCTTTCTTTAATTCAAATGCACTTGTGGATTAACACAGTTCTTTATATGCATTAACAGATAACAGCTCTTCTTTCTTTAATTCAAATGCACTTGTGGATTAACACAGTTCTTTATATGCATTAACAGATAACAGCTACTTAACTTGAATAGAGTTCATGCACTGTGGTACAAGCTCCTCAGTAACAGTTGTCTTGCAGGCAATATCGGTAACCTTGCTATTACAAACTTTAGTCGCTGCTGGTCTCTCTACGTACTGTCGTAACCTGCGATGTGAACTGAGCTCACTCTACGACTAACTGATAGACGCCTAACTGGACTGCGAGTTACTGAGACCCTTCAGTCAGGGGCGGCGGCCTAAATATATGCTGTTGAGAGGGCGTTGGTGGCATGTTGCTTGTCGGTGTATCTCTGGCCTCTCTCGTGATGGGCGTACTTGATCCAGTGTCTATTATCGATCTTCGCGCTACGTCTTTGCCAACTGGTGCCAGGGCACACGTCCAAGCCTGCGAAAGTGTCCTGGGGCGATGACAGCGACGGCGATGGTGGGTCCAGGTCCATCGGGTCAGTGAGCGAGAATGGTGGGGCGAGGGCGCATGGAATACCTGCTCCTCCTGGAGTGCCCTGGTGGCACCAGTCGGCAGCTGTTAAGGTTGGGTGCTCCTGTGAGACCGTGAATCTTGGGTAAGAAAATCAGCAGAATCACGGAGAAAATGACTGGCACGAATTTATTTCTGGTGGCAGCACTGCAAACTATCGTCCACCCCGATAGCTGAGTTGTCAGCGTGAGGATTGCCGTCCAACGGGCCTGGGTTCGATTCCTGGATGGGTCAGGGGTTTTCTCCGCTCAGAGACTGGGCGTTGTGTTGTCTTCATCATTATTTCATCCCCATCGCCCAATGTGGCATCGAATGTAATAAGACCTGCAGCAAGGTGGCTGGACCTGCCCCGCAAGGGGCCTCCTGGCCAATGACGCCAAACGCTCATTTCCATTTTTCCACTGCAAACTATCGGGACCTACAATCAAGTACACAAAAGAGCCTATGCGTTCCTCTTTCCCAGCGTCCACGGTTGACATAAACCCTGAAAAGAAGGAAATCGCACAATGTAAAGCGATACTTGGTGGCGCCAGATGCTGCGGTTGATGTGGCAAGTGTAGCAGCATCTGGTGGCGGCGGTCATGCAGAAAATCCCGCTGGTGGTGGGCCGTCTTGAGGGTGGGAGCGACAGGAGGCGAGAAAGAGTTGCAGCGCCCGTTCCCATATGTGGGAGTTGCAAAGCTTGGGCATCAGCTGTTTAAAAGTGCGTATGAAGCGTTCTGCTTCTCCGTTGGACTGCGGATGAAACGTAGCTCTTGTTAGAAGACGAATGCCACTTCATTCACAAAACTGTTCAAAATCAAGTGAAGTAAACTGTGGTCCGTTATCCAACACAAGTACTTCTGGAAAACATGCGAATGGTGCTACGTGATGTGGAGGAAGCCATAGGCACTGCAAATGGGAACTTGCTAAAAGGGTCTACCACTATGAGCCAATGAATGCTTCAAAATGGTCCTGCAAAGTGTGTGTGCACTCGTTGCCATGACGACTGAGTCTTAGGTCAAGCTGCGAATGTCTGTGGCGGAGAGGATTGGTTTTCCACTCATATGCGACAGTTTGACGTCATCCGTTCAATGTGGGCGTCCATGCCCTGCCACGTACAGTGCTGTCACGCTAACTGTTTAGTATGAACAGTTCCCCAATGTCCTTAATGGAGCAAAAGCGACACATCCTTTTGCAACACTACGGGAATAAATACACAAGATCGTCCCCTGTCATTTTGAAGTCACTCCCTGTTGAACTGAAAGGTTATGCCGACATGCCAAATATCGACGCACAACTGAGTTCTGGATACTGTTCAATGAACGAGGCCAAGATGTGCGAATGTAATGCAACAAAATCTTGAGATCTGAGTCTGCTTCCGTGGCTGTGCAAATTTTTCTGTAGTGCAGGGAATAAGATTCCAGCAATTCAGATCCTGCGCATCGATTTGGCAACAAAATGCGGCAGATGCATCGAAATCAGAGTCTGTGCCAATCGAAAGGCGAGATAGGGCGTCTGCATTGCCATACTTTGCCATAGGTCTGTACACAATTTCATACAGATACTGTGAAAGCAAAAAGCCCAGCGTTGCAATTTTTTAGCAGAGCGTGTAAGAACCGGCCTTTATGGATGAAACGAGGACTGCAAAGGCTTGCGATCTGTCACTAAAAAGAACTTGCGACCATACAAATAGTGATTGAATTTGATCACACCTTGAGCAATAGTGAGAGCTTCGTTTCTATTTGAGGATAATTGCACTAAGTTTGAGTTGACAACTTTGAGGCAAAAGCAATGGGTCTGTCTTGTGCACCAATTCTGTGCGAAAGCACAGCGCCGATTCCGTAGGAAGAAGTGCCCACATGCAAAGATACTGGCTTGGCAGGGTCAAAATGCACTGAACATCTGTCACTAAGCAAAGCACAAAGCATTTTTGAGCATCTTGACAGTCTTTAGTCCACACAAAAGGTACATTTTTTCGACGCAACCGATGGAATCGAGCCGCGATCTGTGAGGCATTCGGTATGAACAGAATGTAGTATGTCATCTTGCCTAGTGCTGACTGCAATTCAGACACATTGCGAGGAACAGGCAGGTCACGTATAGCAAACAAATGAGATTGGAGGGGATGCACACCCTGACTGTTTATCACATGACCTAAGTACTGTAGTTCAGTTTGAAAAAAGTTATACTTTTCGAGACGACACTTGAGTCCTCCTTCTGACAAAACTCCAAAAAGAGTACGCAAGTTGGCGTACGGCCTGAGACGACAATATCGTCAAGGTAGTTTGAACAGAACGGCACTTTTGCAGTCAGATGTTCCTTCTCTGAAAAACACATATTTTAACAGTGTTCCTCTCCTCTGCAACATTTGTTTCTACATTACCAACCCCACGATGTTCAGCTGGTGGCTGCCTTACAAAAGGTTTTGCTAGCGGATTTAGCCTATGCTGCCGCAGCCTGCAAACTCTAGCACCATAACAGACTGCCATTAGTTTTCTACCTCTCCTACGCGGTCATTGCCACGGAAATTTCTTTCAGCTGGCTGCCTACGCCACTCTGCCCAGTCAGCGTACTGCTGCTGTCTATATTCAACGTTTCGGTCTCTATCATTATGTCTACTTCCAACAGGACCCCCTCGCCCTTGTACCTGCCTCTGTAATTACTAAATCTTTGCACTCTTATTCTATTTACATGTGCCTCGGCTCTGTTTTCGTTTTGCTTAACGGGAGGCGTATAATCCCTTCTAGCATTCGCCTCCTTTAGAAGATTTTCCAGCCTCTCAAGGTAATGAATAAATTTATCAATATGGTCCCAAGGTGCCGAGATTATTTTATTACGCCAGTACAAAGGCAACTTATTCTATATCCCCATAATGATCTGTTCCGCCTACACTTAAGAGCTCAAATATGACAAAGTTGTGACCCATTTTTACACAAACCTCTGAATAGTATCTTTCTTCGGATCATATTTTTCGGCTGACCAGAATTTGTTTAAAACTTCCATCTGCTTTCGTTTGCCCCAATATTCCTCCAAAAATGCCTGTTTAAAATCCTCTATCTTGTCATATTTATTTACTCCCCAATTTCTCCACACTCTAGCTTCAACCATCAAATTTGACGCTATGAAGACAATTTTTTCATATCACTCCATGATTTGGGTGAAATGTCTTCAAAATCACCCCAAAATTCTTTAGGATGTACGTTTTTACTTGCATCAAATCGCAAAAACTGCCGATGTGTCACATACGCAATTTCTGAGAATTCTACCACACCATCAGATATTACAGAGCCACTGTTAGTAACACTTCGTTCTATTCTTTTTAGTCTACCATCCTAGTTACTGTAATGACACATTCCTATGCAGAGACATACAATATCTTAAAAGCTGCGCCAAAGATAAATTGAGAGGCATGTATATTATAATCTTTGTAAAGTTCACATTGGATTCTCTTTTGTTTCATACTCCAAGGAGCTAAGGGACACTTTCGATTGTTGCCTCGTGGAGGATGGACGTGATTTTTGGACTGTGAGAAAGGCAGCCATGTAGTTAGTAATTATGGTTTGTGCGACGAGCAGAGCAAGTCTTATTGTCTTGTGAATAAAAAATAGTGAGAAGTATCGAAGTGTTACGAAAATTATTTAAAGCAACGTAGCATTGTATTCCCTGGTTTCCACCGTCTTCGTGAAGTGAACCGATGCCGACTTAGGAAGATGCACACGGTCAACAAAGAGAAGAACTTCGATGGCGACTGATGAATTAATATTGTGGCAGAAGGACTAATTCTACGTCTAAGGTGAGAACTATGATTAAATCAACAATGACGTAGAATTCAAAATGTAATTAATCGGAATGGTAAATTATATTACAGGCATATTTCACGCAGCACTGTATTTGTCCGCATTCAAGCCGGTCAATACAATCCGTAGAAAAGCCTTTCAAAAATTCTAAAGTTAAAAAACACAATTAAATCAAATGTTTTTTTATTTATTTCGCCACACTGGCGACCGCTGACAGGGACAGTGCTGGTGGAACAAAGAGTAAGTACTTCATTGTTGTGCTACAAATGTACTTGTACTAATTACTGTTTCTCTGTTACATGACGCACATGGAAAATGATGAATAAGGTGAAACAATGTTAACTGTATAAACAGATGGCACAATAACCAGAAGGAACAAGGACAAGGATTTACAAAACTAACGTAATCGTGAGTGACGCAGCTCAGCCGGAATTAAGGTAGGAAAGCGCAAACGCATGCAGTGGCTGCACCTTGGCTTAGCTCCACTTAAAGCAGAACCTTTTCCTTTCCATATTTCAATCCTGGTAGTGTTTGTGGCAACACACAATTACACTTTGATAATTACTTTTTATGTTCAACAATCGCAGAATTAGAAGACGTAGTGCGCCATCTTGTAAATTTCCGACGCGCAACAAATAACAATCGCGAGATATTTCTATTAATTCAACGGCGAGAGAATTTAAAGATTTAGATTAACATTAAAGTACAGATAAAAATACTATCTCCACAATGGAATCGGAGAACTTTAATTTGACAAATGTTCATGGACTCGTCACCGATTCTGACAATAGTGACGTAAATGATGACACAATTAGTTTTTCAGCACAACATAATGTAGAAGTAAATACGATTCAATTGCACTCCACAGGGATTAACAATAATGAACCACTTGCAAATGAAACCTTGTGCACAGTCGATGAAGCATCGATTACCAGATCAGATGAAAATATTTCGCGTGAAATCAGTGAACCTAGCCCGGTTTCGATTCAATCAGATCGTGGTAGAGAAACAATGGCTACAAATAATGGCATAAATACAAACACACAAGCTTCGTCAGTTACGCTTGAGGCATTATATAGTCTGATGTCAAACGTGAGCGAGCAATTATCTGATTTAAAGATCAGCCACAACACAACGAACACAAAACTGGCGAATCTAGAAGTCAGCCACAACACAACGAACACAAAACTGGCGAACATGCACAGACATTTCGATCAACGCTTAAATAAACTCACCAATGAAATCGATCAAAAGATCGAAGACAAAGTCATCAAAACCGTCAATAGTGTATACAATGTATTGTCAAATGACTTAGAAAAGAAATTGTCAGATCTTACAAACAAACAGGAACAGGAACTGTCAGAAATAGTAGAAACACACAATCAAACACAAACCGTACAAAAAGAAATACATGAAAACGTACAGGCTATTCAATTAAATTTAACAAGAGTACAGTCCGCATGTGAAGAAATACCTGACCAAGTTAATAAAGTTAACGAAGAAGTCGGTTTTCTGAAACAGGAGACTCGACGTATCAAGGCGGACATTATAAAAATAAATGAAACTTTAGAAAACGGTAATGTAAATGAATCAATAACTGACCGGGAAACAAAACTTTTTGAAAAATTAGGTAATGAAATCAAAGTAGCCGAGGATAGAATACGCAAGGAAATTGCTGGTAGACTGAATGTTTCAAATGAGTTGCCTACGTCAAGCAGCAGGCAGCGCGACACTTATTCACCCGTGCCAGATTACGATGTCAATAACGCAGAACATCACGCGCCCTGTCCGGCGTATGTGCACGCACCGGCACAGGCAAACAATGGCTATTCGCCAAACGCGGTGCTGCAACAGGCAGCAGGCGTGTCGCCTTGCATCTCGACGATTCTAGTCGATGAGAGCCTGTTGAAACATAGACAGTTTCCAGTTTTCTCCACAGAATCCAGAAAAACTCATCCAGTCGTATTTGTAAGAGCATTTAAAAATGTCTTACCAAGAAACTGGACTGAGGCACAGAAGATTAGATATGTAGTAGGCTTCACACAAGGCGACGCACTTTTGTGGGCCACAGACATGGCTGAACAGTGCGTCACCTACGAACAATTTGAACGGGCTTTCTTGGAGAAATATTGGTCTGCTGGGGTCCAAGAAAGACTGCGACGTGAGGTATTCAACCCACAACCGTTCAACCTAAAAAACGGCAGGTTGAGAAAGTATTTCGAAAAGTACTTGAATAAGACGCGCTATTGGAACAATCCAATACCGCACGTAGACGTTCTCAAAATTCTGAAAAACAGACTACCCGCGAATTTACGCGAAAAATTGGTAACCATACCGGAAAACGACCTTGAATACTTTCTTTCCGTGCTTGACTCAATTGATCTAATATACGAAGGGCCGAGCACAAGTAATCAGAATGAATATTCCGGAACCAATCAAAACAACGGTAACGGATATCATTTTAATGGCAGTGGACAAAACCCACACAGTTGGCATCCGTATGCGACAAGGCCAAATAATGGAACCTGGAATTACGGGAATCGGAGGAATTCGGCGCCACAGAGACGTGAAGACCGAAGGTATAGTACAGATTACGGTCCACGGCGGTATGGAAATGATAGAAATCGCGTGAATGATTGGTCAGGCCCGCGTGATGAAAGGCGGCACACAAATGAAAATTACAATAGTTACAGTAATAGGAATGACAGACCAAGGAGGAATAGCGACGGCCGGTCGCAAGAAAATGTTGCACGCAGCGGTCCGGAACCTAATTGGCGACAGAATAACCACTCAGTACACTTTGTAGAGGTAACGGACAGTACTGAAGCAACGCCGTTGTCTCCCCCGGTAAACAACAATCGGTCGTAATGAGCCCCCACCGGCCGACCGATTTGACGACAGGGGGCACAAACAAGCACACATTACATCTTAGACAATTATTTTTAAGATATGATCAGGATGCGACCGTAGAAGATGATCTATGTGAAGAAGAGAAGAAAGCACCGGACAAGGTAAGTGACCTCGTGCAGGCTGTAATAACAGCAAAGATAGGAACTATAATTACCAACGTAATTTTAGATACAGGCGCATCTACGAATATTATTTCTAACAGTTTATTTAAAGAAGTTTCGACAGCATTAAAAGTACCAGTGTTGCCAACGGAAAACTGTAAAATCTTGACAGCTGTAGGTAACAAGTCAAAAAGTATTAAGTGGCAGACGCAAATACCTGTTACCATTAGCGATGTCACGATAAACTGTACATTCTTAATCGTTGACAAGTTAATCGTCAATTGTATTTTAGGTATGGAAGTTTTCCGGCAGCATAAAGTAAACATCGAAACTAGTAACCAACTGGGGGCATATGCCAGCTAAAAAACGCATAGTCAACTACACCTAATGAAACATGTGTTACTGTGAGTCTTAACGCTATAAAATAAACCACACGGTACTTTTGTAGTCTAACCCAGTTATTTAAGAGAGAGGAACAATGCCAAATTAACGCGAAGGCCAGAGTTTGTTCGCTTGAGACGAGCAACAAACCACGCGTCAATGTTGCAATACAACGCTCAGCTGACGAGCACGCGATAGCGGTACGGCAAGACAAGGTCATTGGCCGCGCTGTAGGCAGCGAGTCGGGGAGAAATCTTCCCCCTTCCCTGTCCGATCAGCTGAGTGTATACAAAGCGCGAAGGCGCATGCGCGGTCGAGTCCAGACGACACGTGACTCATATTACACGATGGCGGCTATCACGAATAATGTTCACCAACAATGCAGAGTTTTCTTCGCGCCTGCAGTCCAGTCATGTACACAAGCGTGCATGCGCGGAACGTTTAAAAGTTTTGAGACCACGCTTACTATGAGACACAGTGACGAGAGCCATTCCAAAACAAGAAAGAAAAGGGTACACAAGTCTTGTAAATAGTAGCTTAGAAAATTTAATTATAAGCTGGTATTACGTAATAAAAGTGAACATACAAGTACATACTGGTCATGGACGGTATTGTAATATTATATTATACTGAGTAAAAAAAAAAATCTTAGCTTGTACGGAAGGAGAAAGAAAATAGAAAAAAATAAAAAATAAATAAATAATGCAGATATATAACCGGAAGAAAGGCTATGTACACAAGAACAAAACACAATTACATTTAGGGAAAAAGCAGCAAAGAGATAACGCATACATTTACATTACACAGTAGCTAGCGATTTTCAGAATGAACAACAAGGTAAACGTGTGAATTTTTGTGATGAAGGAAAAGAATGACACAAGCGTTAAAATAGGAAAATAATAAACAGATCTATGCAGCGTGAGTAATGAACTGAATCGCTCTCAAAGCAAATACCTAGGATTTGAAACACATTAACGTTAGGAAACACCTAAAGCACTCAGCAAACAACTTTGTAGAATATATAAGCTATACACGAGGTTATATGTACGAAGGCTAAAGTGTAAAGGAGGAAAATATGGAATGATTGCGCATTAATGGACCGTAAGGCAGTTATGTATGTAGGAAGAAATATTTAGTTGTAAGTATTATTAGTATGAAGGGACGATGCTCAGCACACCCTAAACTATTTTGGAATATTGAAGGAATGGTGCAAGGTACCGAAAAAGGGCCTCACCAGCAATGTGTAGATTAAGTGGTAGATATTTTTTGTGTGTATAAACGTATGTATGAATGTGTGAAAGGCGAAAGAAGCTCTGTACATGTACGGAACTTAAACAACGTAGAAGTGTATTAGGAAAATTAAACTCTAAGACAACTTCGTATAAACAGGTATACCTAACGTCAAGAACCAACTTAATTAAAACCGTAAGACTCTACGAGTTTACGAGAAAATGCGAAAAACCTGATACAAAGTGCAACATTAGCGATTCTTCACTCATGTATGCAGAAGGAAGATATGAATTACTTTACACACTTGAAACATGAAATGATAAATCATGTTAAAATTATATCTTTCATACATATCACGATTTACAGTCACACAGAATGAAAATGACATCGCCGCTATACGAGAAACAGGTAAGTAGTGTGATCGACGACCTGTAAGCAAAGGAATCGTCTATAAAATAAACTATGAAAAAAAAAAACGTCATACAGAATTTCATGCTGCACTGAAGCTATGAAAGTCGGATTATTCGTGTACATAGATTTTCATGACAACCGATGCATTAAAATGTCTGTATTTTTTCTCCCATGATAACACAAGACGCCTATAAGCGCACTTTAATTGAAGATGATACACGCACACAAGGGCGTGCCGCTATTATGAAACTAGGTACATAGTAATAGTAGTTACACCATGAACTTCAAAATTTTATGTTTATATGTCTATGTTAATGTAGGAAATTTTATTAAAGGGTTAATGATTTACAAGCACACCAGAATGTGCTTACGCCCAAAACACTGTACATATTAGGGTTACGCTGCATATAAATGATTATTTCGTGCATTTTCATATTTTATAGGTAAAAACCGTAGCATACACGTAGTCGTTGCCATTACCCTAAGTAGAAGGTAGAAAATTCCCTTCCCAAGCTTCAGTGGAGCGGCTACAGGTGTATTCTCTGCATGCTGATGCATGTCGTTGCGTATGAAGAATACGTAACGGAGGTAAACCTTAACTTATACTCGAGTTCAAGAAGGAAAACAAAGGACTTGTTCCTTCTAACTGATTAATGTAAAAGGGTGTGTGTGTCAGTAAAATCCAAGACGAAGAAGCCACTATGAGTGGTCAAAACTTTTTTCAATTTTAGTCGATAGTTTTTTCCTGTAATTAATGTAGCCAATATATTGTATGTGTTTTATGTTATTCCATTGTATGTGATGTATTTTGTATTTCATGCCAAGTCCCGTGACTTACAAATTTGTGAATATTTATGTACATTGACCAGAAGTATTGAGGGGAATGAATCTCGGTACAATAGGTAAAAGGGGTTAATGCGAAGAAAAAAGTAGTGAAAAGAAAGTTTCGATCGCAATACTCGCGGTTAAAGTGGTGTGTGTAGAAATTGAAATTGTGCAAAGTAGTGCTACGTTGCAAGTGTCAGCGAGCCTAAACAAGGGACATCGAAAAATTGAAGCTAGTATCGTCAAACGACCCATGGCGTCACAATAGGAAAGGACAATGCCAAACAAGTTTGACATGGTACGCTTCTTACCTGGTGCTGCATCGACGGGATCGTCCTCCACCTCGCACATAGTGTGGTGTGTTCTTCGGGGCACATATTCCAATGTACCTCGTCGTATCCAGTCTAAGTACTGGAAGGAACTACAAAAAGCACACGCATACTGAGGTTCGGAAGTCTCGACGGTAGCCGCACGTCGGTGTATATTCAGTGTACTGGCGCGTGCATTCAACCAACGTCGCCAGCTAACGGACGACCAAACAATCAGGCGCGCGTATCACCCGCCCATATTCAACACTGGGTCTAGCGAACAAAGCTCGTCACCCCAGAATAAATACAGAAGGCAATACAAGAACTTAATTTTCACCTCTGATGAGGTGTGTTCATTGTATATTTTATTGTACAAACTTTACCACATGATGTTGTTTTCTCAATGTTAACCAAAACTTTGTATATTAGGATTAAGGTTTGTAAATATTAGCATAAGTATACCAAAAACTGACACACACTCAGTAATACCAAGGAATTCACAGTGCCATGAAAATGAGACAATAAAAATGAAGGTTGTAAATAAAAGACCCCCAAACCTATCAATTGCAAGGTCGACTACTGTATCCTGTCAATCAAATAAAATTTTCTAGTGACAGTATACAGTAGGGGGGCAGTTGTAATGACACATTCCTATGCAGAGACATACAATATCTTAAAAGCTGCGCCAAAGATAAATTGAGAGGCATGTATATTATAATCTTTGTAAAGTTCACATTGGATTCTCTTTTGTTTCATACTCCAAGGAGCTAAGGGACACTTTCGATTGTTGCCTCGTGGAGGATGGACGTGATTTTTGGACTGTGAGAAAGGCAGCCATGTAGTTAGTAATTATGGTTTGTGCGACGAGCAGAGCAAGTCTTATTGTCTTGTGAATAAAAAATAGTGAGAAGTATCGAAGTGTTACGAAAATTATTTAAAGCAACGTAGCATTGTATTCCCTGGTTTCCACCGTCTTCGTGAAGTGAACCGATGCCGACTTAGGAAGATGCACACGGTCAACAAAGAGAAGAACTTCGATGGCGACTGATGAATTAATATTGTGGCAGAAGGACTAATTCTACGTCTAAGGTGAGAACTATGATTAAATCAACAATGACGTAGAATTCAAAATGTAATTAATCGGAATGGTAAATTATATTACAGGCATATTTCACGCAGCACTGTATTTGTCCGCATTCAAGCCGGTCAATACAATCCATATTACAGAGCCACTGTTAGTAACACTTCGTTCTATTCTTTTTAGTCTACCATCCTAGTTACCCAGTTGTTCACCTACAGCTGTACTAGATTGAGTTATGCTAGTTTCCAGGTTAGTAAATTTAGAAGCCACTTGTACACCAAATTTCTCACACATATCCTTCCCCCCTTCCTTGATTTGATTTCCCATTATTGTGTGACTATCCTCACATTGTTTTTCTACATTATTTACTTATTCCTGCATTTCATTTAACTCTGCATTTACTTGTTCCCTTAACTGTTTGCTATCATCAGCGACTTGCTTAATCTGAGATATCAATTCATTTTTTACTGTTACAACAGCATTAGTACATTCTTGTTTTACTTTACTAATTTCACTTTTTACACTGTCACTAAATAATCATATCGTTTTTCCATGAATTTTTTGATTTAGAAATATTGTTTTCCATTCTGGATTCCATTTCTACTGACATGTTAGTAAACCCTTGATTAACTTCGGAACCCAATCCGTTCATTTTGAAATCATATGCCCCATATGTTTCAAAATATTTGCTAACATTTCTGAAACACTATCTTTCTGCTCACAAGCAATTGACAATGGTCCCTGCTTTATCTCTATAACAGTAACATGTACAAACTTAACATGAACCTCAGATCCTGCTTCACATTCTTCCACCCAAATAGGAACAGGTGTGGAGTTTTCAACCTTCGATTCCCTTTTTAACCCCTGAACACGAAACAGAGTAAACTTCACATCGGTTTCCACCGTGTTCTGTTCCTTGTCTGTCCCATAATTAGCATGCATTGAATCTGGCAAGCCACTATCATTTGTTTGTGATGCAATAAAACTAAATTCACCAGCCACTGCATCATCTGCATGTATTACTTTCTCCAAATCTACCCCCCCCCCCCCTAATTCTCGTCTACTATAGCTGGGTTATTATTTTCCGCCATATTCACAAGTTTCTTTCCACACACACACACACACCGAACGAAGTAGAATACAACATAGCTTTTCTCCATCGTCGTGAGCACGGCGAGATGTTACAGCGGGTCCGTTCGCCAAGCTCTGCCCCCACAGATGTACACTCCTGGAAATGGAAAAAAGAACACATTGACACCGGTGTGTCAGACCCACCATACTTGCTCCGGACACTGCGAGAGGGCTGTACAAGCAATGATTACACGCACGGCACAGCGGACACACCAGGAACCGCGGTGTTGGCCGTCGAATGGCGCTAGCTGCGCAGCATTTGTGCACCGCCGCCGTCAGTGTCAGCCAGTTTGCCGTGGCATACGGAGCTCCATCACAGTCTTTAACACTGGTAGCATGCCGCGACAACGTGGACGTGAACCGTATGTGCAGTTGACGGACTTTGAGCGAGGGCGTATAGTGGGCATGCGGGAGGCCGGGTGGACGTACCGCCGAATTGTTCAACACGTGGGGCGTGAGGTCTCCACAGTACATCGATGTTGTCGCCAGTGGTTGGCGGAAGGTGCACGTGCCCGTCGACCTGGGACCGGACCGCAGCGACGCACGGATGCACGCCAAGACCGTAGGATCCTACGCAGTGCAGTAGGGAACCGCACCGCCACTTCCCAGCAAATTAGGGACACTGTTGCTCCTGGGGTATCGGCGAGGACCATTCGCAACCGTCTCCATGAAGCTGGGCTACGGTCCCGCACACCGTTAGGCCGTCTTCCCCTCACGCCCCAACATCGTGCAGCCCGCCTCCAGTGGTGTCGCGACAGGCGTTAATGGAGGGACGAATGGAGACGTGTCGTCTTCAGCGATGAGAGTCGCTTCTGCCTTGGTGCCAATGATGGTCGTATGCGTGTTTGGCGCCGTGCAGGTGAGCGCCACAATCAGGACTGCATACGACCGAGGCACACAGGGCCAACACCCGCCATCATGGTGTGGGGAGCGATCTCCTACACTGGCCGTACACCACTGGTGATCGTCGAGGGGACACTGAATAGTGCACGGTACATTCAAACCGTCATCGAACCCATCGTTCTACCATTCCTAGACCGGCAAGGGAACTTGCTGTTCCAACAGGACAATGCACGTCCGCATGTATCCCGTGCCACCCAACGTGCTCTAGAAGGTGTAAGTCAACTACCCTGGCCAGCAAGATCTCCGGATCTGTCCCCCATTGAGCATGTTTGGGACTGGATGAAGCGTCGTCTCACGCGGTCTGCACGTCCAGCACGAACGCTGGTCCAACTGAGGCGCCAGGTGGAAATGGCATGGCAAGCCGTTCCACAGGACTACATCCAGCATCTCTACGAACGGCTCCATGGGAGAATAGCAGCCTGCATTGCTGCGAAAGGTGGATATACACTGTACTAGTGCCGACATTGTGCATGCTCTGTTGCCTGTGTCTATGTGCCTGTGGTTCTGTTAGTGTGATCATGTGATGTATCTGACCCCAGGAATGTGTCAATAAAGTTTCCCCTTCCTGGGACAATGAATTCACGGTGTTCTTATTTCAATTTCCAGGAGTGTAGTTTCTGGGTCCCCACTCCGTCCACTGCTGCCAACTACCGCAGACTCCCGGCTGCTGTGGCTCATTGTTGCGCGATGTTCAGCTGTTGCCGACGTCGTCAGCCGCTTTCTCCACCAATTGTTCTAGCCGCTGAACCTTCCACTTCGCTATTGCTGTCCTTTCTGAATTATCTTTCCCTTGCTCACATGTTTCCTCTGTCTTTCTATCAGAGTTTATTTATGCACGTGTCGGTCTTTCAGTTATCGGGTTAGCTACACTGCTGCCTTTAGGGTTCGCACTCACTTGAAATTCACGTTTCTATGGAATGAAGTTTTGGGTTGGACTGCAGTACCAAATGTTACACTGAAAACAAACCCTGTTCTTTCCTCCTGTGTTATTCTGCTATGTGTTTGTTTACTCTTGTGTATTTCTGTTTTTCCTGTCTTTATGAGTTTAGCTACTAAGATTTATGTTGTAGAATTTTTCTAGTACTAAGCTACATTCACTATGATGAGGAATACTGTTATCCTCAAATATAATTTGCATTAATAATGTGTTATTTACCTTGTAAAGATGTTTAGACATTAATTCTGTTCTGTTTCAATGCTCATATGTGAAATTAATGTTTCGAAAACTATTCTCATTATTTTATATATTTACTTATGTCATAATTCCTGTAACACTGATGTATATGTTTATTTCTAATCTTTTGTGAAGCCTGTATTACTACAAATGTTATCTACATTATTATGTTTTTAATGATGTTTTCTGTATCTTTGTAATTGTATTCTCATGTTATAAAATTGCAATTGACACCAGTTTATCAAATTAAGTAACTTGTAAGCATTCATTTCACTGCACACATTTCTGTTGGTCATAGTATATGCACAATATGTGAAAAAAAGAGCACTGTTAGTGTTTGTACGTGTGTTAATAATTCAGCAAGGGACTGGATAACAGCATTGCTGGTTCTAAGGACATTAAAAAAAATTTTTTTTGTGAGTGCACAAGTGGTGGTTCATGGACTTGCTATATTCTCCGCAAGACTCTTCAATGGTGATTGTGCACCTGCACAGTCACAGCAGATGGCTGCTAGCCATCTCTACAAGGACTACAGTGGGTGTACATCTTTGATGACTCACCAATACCATTATTTCTACAAGGACTGCACTGGGTCTGCACCTCTAGTGGCCCACCAATACCGTAATCTCTACCAGGACTACAGTTGGTCTGCTCTGTGATGACCTACCTACCAATATTCTTCAAAACTTCGACTGACTCTGCGGTGGGTTTGCTCTGTTGTGGCCCATTACCTGTCTGCATGTCAAGAGTCAGCACTGTCTTTCTGTTGGAAGGACAACACTACTTCTTCAAGACTGCACTGAAATCCACTACTTCCGTGTGCATTGTCTTTTACTGCTCAGACTTTGAGAAAAAAAACTGCAATTTTACTGTGATGAATGATCAGGACTGTCTTTATGAACTGTGAGAAAATTTTAGCTTTTGACCAGCATTGTATCAATAAGTGTGCATATGATTTCTTTGTTATTGTAATTGTGAAAAATTTTTTAACAAATATGTATTGGCCAGTGCCCAAAACAATTTGTAAAATTTTTTTGTGGGGAGCATGGGGGCTATGTAAGTAGGTTGTTTAGGTTTTCTTACTGGTAACGCCACGTAGCGCTCTGTATGAAAATCACTGGCTGTGCTGTGTGCAGTCTGTGGCTGGTTGGCATTGTTGGAATATTCAGCATTATAGTGTTGGGCAGTTGGATGTGAACAAACAGCGCGTAGCGTTGCGCAGTTGGAGGTGAGCCGCCAGCAGTGGTGGATGTGGGAAGAGAAATGGCAGAATTTTGAGAGCGGACGATCTGGACGTGTGTCCATCAGAAAGAGTAAATTTGTAATATGGAATATATATATATATATATATATATATATATATATATATATATATATATATATATATATATATATATATATATGATGACTTTGGAACATTATTAAGGTAAATACATTGTTTGTTCTCTATCAAAATCTTTCTTTTGCTAACTGTGCCTATCAGTAGTTCGTGCCTTCAGTAGTGTTTGAGTCTTTTATTTAGCTGGCAGTAGTGGCGCTCGCTGTATTGCAGTAGTTCGAGTAAGGAAGATTTTTGTGAGGTAAGTGATTTGTGAAACGTATAGATTAATGTTAGTCAGGGCCATTCTTTTGTAGGGATTTTTGAAAGTCAGATTGCGTTGTGCTAAAAATATTGTGTGCCAGTTTAAGCACAGTCATGTATAATTGTTCTAAGGGGACGTTTCAAGGTGCTCGCCAAAATATTCCGTACAGAGGACGAAATACGCCACACAGAGTTGTTAATACGTCCATTAAAATGTTCTTAGTTCCGGTCGCTTCAGTCACGATATGTTCGAACCGAAATTAGCTCACTATTTCCTCATCTTACAGAGTATTTTTAAGGAGCGATTTAACATCGCGTTATTCGTAGACCGGCTAGCAAGCGACTGTATCGAGGTACTCTCCTATATGCCCACTCCTCTTTTCGTGCGGGAACAGTTTAATTCTGATTGGTTGTTGATCTAAACGATCAATCAGAACTTTCCTTCCAGATCATTCTCGCGGCAAATCTTGCCTTATACAATCACTAATTTGATAGTAATTAATGTCAGCAAAACTTCAAATATTTGTATTTTGTTTAATCAAAGTAAACAAAGTGCGAAATATTCTTCAAATTGATAAATAAACTTATTCCACCTCTAATTTCCATTCTGGGTACTTTTACACAAAAGCAAGCACACACCGACATACGTCACCTAATCAACATAACTTTCCCACAGTTCATTTGTACAAGGTTTTACGTAAAATGAAATATTAAATTTTAACGTATGTCCCACATACACTCTCTCCATCATTCTCACGCACTCACACGGCAAAATATAATCAAGCCGGCCGCTGTGGCCGAGCGGTTCTAGGCGCTTCAGTCCGGAACTGCGCTGCTGCTACGGTCGCAGGTTCGAATCCTGCTTCGGGCATGGACGTGTGTGAAGTCCTGAGGTTAGTTAGGTTTAAAGTAGCTCTACGTCTAGGTGACTGATGACCTCAGATGTTGAGTCCCATAGTGCTCAGAGCCAAAATATAATCAAATAATAATTTTGACCGATTTTTGTATTACGTAATGCACAGTGACTAAAGTTTTAAAAACATGCAGTTTATTGATTACATGCATGTAAAAAACTTGTTCTGAGTTAAAGCTTCAAACAAGGTTTGAAGACGAATAAAATGCCACTACCACACGACAGCTAATACTTTTCTGACGTATTTGGGCACGATGCGCTCTCCCCACACATAATACAAAAGCTTCGAGATGCATCTGCTGCCTGGCTGTCTATTAAACGTGAAAAGAACGAAATGTCACAGAAGTTAGCCCTTTATCCACATGCAACTATTTTGGGTTGAGAAGTGACGGGAATTATGTTCAAAGTTCCATTAGATTGGTAACTTCAGAAGACAGCAGAATTGCGTTTCAAAAAAAATTCAACAGTAAATGTATTCGAACTCGCGACATCTTATCTATGGTGCACGACACTCACCATTACGCTATTAGCTGACAGATACCTACAACAGCTCCAAAGCTCAAAAACAATTCCTCCAGAACTTCTGCATACCACCACGCTGTGCGATAATGCAAATGGTCGGGGGTAGACTTCTGAGAGAAACAGTTACAGCTTCTCTTTTGCGCTGCACGACGTTTTCCACAAACAGATAGCGCAATAAAATAGCTCAAGTAGAAAGGAACACTTCCTATTTAAATTTCTGCATCCTACACTGTTGGCAGTTCTGTGTAGGTGGCAGTTACGTGATTTTATTTCAGTGATTACAAAATAGAGTCGAATGTATGCACTGGGTAGCCGAGGAAGCTAATTCATGGTGATTCGGTCAACCAAGTAAATCAATTTACTGAACGTGCTGCAATTTACTACAGGGGGCCTGTGTGTCAGAATTCGTATCCAGTGTGCGCAATGGCGTCACGATACAGAAATGACTAACGGAAAAGCGGATTTGGTGGTCTGTTGGACCGATGATAGGTTTTTATACCTATGCTCTGGGTTCGATCCCCACTTCTGTCAATGGTTTTAGATAGGGAGAGAAAGATTCCATTCTCTTCTGCCTGCACCAAGTGAAGAAGATACAATGGCAGTGTGGTCTTAAATTCACATTAAAGATGATATTCCTTCTCTACCAAGTAGACGTTAGGTTGAAGCACAATAAAGTCTGGAGTGGCGACATGTAGAAACTCTATCACCAGTAACCTTTCTTATACTAGTTATTTATTTCTAGTGACGAAACAAACGCTATGTAGGGCCACAGGACACTTATTCCATCTTTTATCTGAGCTTCTGTATGTCGATAAAATTGGTTCTGAACTGAGAATGCAACTCAGACCGCCCTTAACGCGGAATTTGATCCCTTCGTGACAATACAGCTCGGCTACAATTTGTTGTTTGTCCAAAACTGCAGATTCCTCAACATCTCCACATATTACACGTGAATGGGTTCGAATCCTAAAGATTTCATTATGTATTATCAAGCTCTATCATGAGAGCATCTATCTGCTGGTGGATAAAAATTTTGGTTTTTAATGTATTTTCATTCGTTGTCAACACTAACGATATCTGACGTTTTTGACTCCCAGTGAGACACGGAACTATTTGCGAGATCGCTGTAAGTTCAAGATATTATTCCGAGCTGCTGGTGGAGAAAAATTCGGTAGCTGACGTCTCTTTGTGACTAGTCAACAACGAAATGTGTGTGGTTCTATTCTCAGTGAGCACTGAACTCTTCGTCATATTATTTCTAGTTCAAACATGCTCACATGTTGCTGCTGGTGCAACAAACCCATATTTAACGTTCGTTTTCTCTAGAATATAACAGCGATAAGTACGGGTTGGAGTCCTGGGAAGGAAACAATTAATTTTTCGTCTCGTCATTTCACTTAAAACATCTAGCTACCGCCGAGAAAATCCGATATGTCACAGTTGGTTGTGCTTCGATATCAATCCGATGAGGTTCTGGGTTCGAATACCAGTTTAACACAAAGCTTTACCTCACGGCATTTCAAGTAAGTTACTTGTGAAGAAGCAATATTTAACATCTCTCGTAGTTCGTTAACAGGGACAATAGATGCTGGGTAGGAATTCGCGTCCGTTAAAAATGTTTGCGTTATGTAATTTAAAGTTGATATTTGCTAACTGATACTGTCTAAAATCGGGGTATATCACTCTCTGTATGCCTAATCAGGAATGACTGTTAGTTTCCGTCAGTCACGAAATGTTTGCTTAGTCTGCATGACCTGGGTTTGAATCCATATGCAGAACGAGACGGTTCGTCGTGTCATTTGAAGTTCATACATATTCTCAACTAGCTGCTCGTGGATAATGTCATTTTGTGTTAAATAATAAGTACGGTATGTTACTTTGAAGAAGAAATCATGAGTACGATGACCTTACTACGTGCATTACCTATCTGACGGAATAATGAGAGTGGTAACATTTCAGGTATGTCATTAATTGTAATAAATGTGAGTTTACAAGCCTTAACGACAATCTTACCTGTGATAAGGTGTTCCCTGATATTTGTAGCATCGTGGTATTACTTTACATCTTGAGTTACTGCGATACAGAGCAGTGTTTTCTAGTGGTGACTTGTTGGAACGATTTTCAATAGTCAAACGACTGTACCAAGGAGCGATTAGAGGACTTGCTAGACAGCTGCGTTATGCCGGTTGCATGCGAATCAGGCGAAATGCAATTCAGGTCGTTCAGATACTTTTGAGCAGAACTGTACATCACAAACTGAGGTTATGTCCTAAATTGTTGACAGTCAGGATTAGCAACTTGAGCCTTTCGCCATTCATCAATGCTCCTACCCAGAACTGCCATTTTACCACTCAAATTGTTGGCATTAGCATCCTTTTCCCTGGCTTGGGTATTGTTTCGTAATCAATTTCACTCAGATGGATGCTCAATTTCTTGATTTTTGCAAGGGTCCTTCAATTCTAAGAACCATTTGAGAGCAGCGTGATCCACCACTAATTTAAACTTTGGCTACAAAAATAACAGCAGAAATACACTGAAGAGCCAAAGAAACTGGTACACCCGCATAATAACGTGTAAGGCCCCCGAAAGCATGCAGAAGTGCCGCAACATGATGTGGCATGGACTCGTTTAATGTCTGAAGTAGTGCTGGAGGGAACTGATACTACGAATCCTCCAGGGCTGTCCATAAATCCGAAAGAGTAAGAGGGGGTGGAGAACTCTTCTAAACCGCACGTTGGAAGGCATCCCATATATGCTCAATAATGCTTATGTCTGAGGAGTTTAGTGGGCAGCGGAAGTCTTTAAACCAAGAAGAGTGTTCCTGGAGCCACTCTGTTGCAATTCTGGACGTGTGGACTGTGGCAATGTCCTGCTGTAATTGCTGAAGTCCGTCGGAATGCACAATGGAGATGAATGGATGCAGGTGATCAGACGGGGTGTTTACGTACGTGTCACATGTCAGCGTCGTATCTGGACGTATCAGGGGTCCCATTATCACTCCAACTGCCCATGCCCCACATCATCACAGAGCCTCCACCAGGTTGAACAATCCCCTGCTGACATGCAGGGTTCATAGATTTGTGAGCTTCTGTGCATACTTGTACACGTCCATCCGCTTGGTACAATTTGATACGAGACTCGTCCGACCAGGCAACATGTTTCAGTTAGCAACAGTCCAATGTCGTTGCTGATGCCACGAGGGGTAACCGTGCGATCTAAGGCGCCTTGCCGCGTTTCGCGCGGGTCCCTCCGTAGGAGGTTCGAGTCCTCCCTCGGGCATGGATGTGTGTGTTGTCCTTAGCGGAAGTTAGTTTAAATTAGATTAAATAGTGTGTAAACCTAGGGACTGATGACCGTGCGGTAGCGTTCTCGCTTCCCACGCCCGGGTTCCCGGGTTCGATTTCCGTCGGGGTCAGGGATTTTCTCTGCCTCGTGATGACTGGGTGTTGTGTGATGTCCTTAGGTTAGTTAGGTTTAAGTAGTTCTAAGTTCTAGGGGACTGATGACCATAGATGTTAAGTCCCATAGTGCTCAGAGCCATTTGAACCATTTGACTGATGACCTAAGCACTTTGGTCTCATAGGAAGTTACGGCAAATTTACAAATTTCAGTGTTGTCGGCCCCAGGTGAGGCGTAATGCTTTATATTGTGCAGTTATCAAGGGTACATGAGTGGGCCTTCGGCTCTGAAAGCCCATATCGATGATGTTTCGTTGAATGGTTCGCACGGTGACACTTGTTGATGGCACTGAAATCTGCAGCAATTAGCGGAAGTGCTGCATATGTCACGTTGAACGATTCTCTTCAGTCGTCATTGGTCCCGTTCTTGCAGGATCTTTTTCCGGCTGCAGTGATGTCGGAGATTTGGTGTTTTATCGGAATTAAGTCGGGTGATGCTGAGGGTATTAGATTAGGAAATGAGACACTTAAAGTAGTAAAGGAGTTTTGCTATTTGGGGAGCAAAATAACTGATGATGGACGAAGTAGAGAGGATATAAAATGTAGACTGGCAATGGCAAGGAAAGCGTTTCTGAAGAAGAGAAATTTGTTAACATCGAGTATAGATTTAATTGTCAGGAAGTCATTTCTGAAAGTATTTGTGTGGAGTGTAGCCATGTATGGAAGTGAAACATGGACGGTAAATAGTTTGGACAAGAAGCGAATAGAAGCTTTTGAAATGTAGTGCTACAGAAGAATGCTGAAGATTAGATGGGTAGATCACATAACTAATGAGGAAGTATTGAATAGGATTGGGGAGAAGAGAAGTTTGTGGGACAACTTGACCAGAAGAAGGGATCGGTTGGTAGGACATGTTCTGAGGCATCAAGGGATCACCAATTTAGTATTGGAGGGCAGTGTGGAGGGTAAAAATCATAGGGGGAGACCAAGAGATGAATACGCTAAGCAGATTCAGAAGGATGTAGGTTGCAGTAGGTACTGGGAGATGAAGAAGCTTGCACAGGATAGAGTAGCATGGAGAGCTGCATCAAACCAGTCTCAGGACTGAAGACCACAACAACAACAACATCGGATTCCTGACATTCACGGCACACTCGTAAAGTTGTTGTACGGGAAAAGCACCACTTCGTCGCTACCTCGGAGACGCTGTGTCTCATCACTCGTGCGCCGACCATAACACCATGTTGAAACTCAATTAAATCTTGATAACATGCCATAGTAACAACAGTAACCGATATGAAAACTACGCCGGACACTCGTTGTCTTACATCGGCGTTGCCGGCCGCAGAGCCGTATTCTGCCTGTTTACGTATCTCTCTATTTAAATACGCATGCCTTTACCAGTTTCTTTCGCGCTTCAGTGTATGTAATACCGTAGATTAGTGATAGCATCTCCTTTTCAGTTATGGAATAATCTTGCTCTGCTTTGTTCAACTGTCAGGATGCCTATGCCACAGCATGCTCTTTACGATCTATATTCTGTGCTAAGACAATCCTAGGAGCTGTGTTACTTGCGTCACAGAACAGAAAAAACATTTTTTAAAATATGGGAATATCAAAACCGGGTCCAATGTCAGTGCTTGCTTTAAAGTATCGAATGCCATCTGGCATTTGGGAGGCCATTCAAATTTTTCCCCTTTTATTAACATATGATTCAAAGGTCTGGCAATTTCAGTGACGTCCTTTATGAACTGATAAGGAGACTGATAAAACTCTGCAACTGTTTAATTGTCTTCAATTTCGAAAAATTCTGAACTGCTGAGACCAAGTGTGAATGGGTTCTCACATGTTACTTCCCAAGTACATTCCTAAGATAATTTACTTATTTTGTTTCAAAATAACATTTATCAATGCTTAGTATTAGTTGTGGTGTTCTCAGTCTTTTGTAAACACTACAATGTCATCAAAATAGATCACGCATTGTTTTGGTTTCAGTCTCAGAAGTACACCATCCATTAATCTCTGAAAGGTCGTGGGTACGTTCGTGAATCCGAATGGCATTCGATGTTATTGGAAAAGACCACCCGGGAAAGGTCTGTCATATGGCGCTACTTATAGTTGAAATCCACTCTTTGAATCCACTGTGGAGATATAGTTACACTGACCCAAGTCGTCGAGGGTCTCTGTTATGTTTGGTATCTGATATGCGTTGGTGATCGTTTGTGCACTAAGGTATTGGTAGCCACAGCAAAATCTGTATTTTGTAGTGCCATATGGTGACTTCTTCAGGATCAAAATTACAGGTTCCACCGAGAGGCTATCACTGTACTCAATAATACCGTCATCTAGCTGCTGGCAGACAAATTCTTCCATTACGGGTTGCATACACTTGGGATTTCGATATGGGTTTTTGCATACTGGAGCATTATTTTCTGTTGGTATTCTATGGTGCATGAGTGGCATTGGTGGTAATGGACCACTCGGATGAAATAAATCCATGAACTGCTGTAAGTAATGCAGGTGCATTGACGATTTGCTTGGGGCAGAGGCCCTTACTTGACCTCTCCGTGTCATTTTTCTCCAAAACATCCAAATTAATAATTAGTAAACCCTTTGGCACACTCAGTTCCTCCTTGCCAAGATTATCAAGACTGACTGGAACCGTAAAATCTCTGTCCACGTCACTGACGTGTACTATACTTCCGCGTACAAAACAGTGTAAGTTATCCAATTCTTTACGATGGCTCTACAACACAATAAACCTTTAGGTAGCTCCGTAACTATGCTAACCCAAATCAACTTCCCTGAACCTTGTGGTATTGTATCCTGTGAATTGATCTTTAATGGGTGTGTCCACAGTTTATTGGGTGCCACTTCATGATCGGTTAACTTTGTGACAGTGTAACACTTGTATCTGTTCCACTAGTGGAAACAATATCCGACCAAATACAATTCCATGCTGCAATACCGCAATTTTTACGTGGTGTTTAGCAAGAAAGACGAGTCTCAGGATCGCACAGTACTCCTCACCAACATGCAGCAATACTTCTCCATTCTCTCGAAAACACTCATTTCCCACGTTAAAACTGAACGTCGTTGTCTCCAATGACTACATGTGATTGCCACCTACTCCCTGTAATCTGTACTATGGCGATCGAAGTCTTTCTGTGCCCAAAAGATCCAGATTGATTACTAATACACGAGCCACTGTGTTCCCTATCATTTATTTTACCTAGCAAGCAGCACTCCAGCTCTGCATGCCGTTCGACTGATGACACACCCCCGTTCCCATTTAAAGACCGATTATTAGGACTTCACTTGTTCCTTGCTTTCTTCTGACAATCAGACACTTTATAGTCCACCTCCACGCCTCCATAATTTTCAGGCTGATGACATTGTTTCCTGATATGGACCATGCACCCACAGCTAAAACACTTCACTTCAGGAGAAAAAACACCGTGATGACTCTGTCTTTGTGTAGTAATGTCAATCTCCTCCAATCGCGTCGTACTCCTACTAGCAGCAAATAAGTCACTTGGGTCCTCCATTCTGACCCTTTTTGACAAATCAGCAGATATGTCTCTTAGAAACACATCCAGAGCCCTATTCTGTGCCTCACGCAGAATCACTATATCGGCCTCTGCATTCTGCGTTAGTTCATATGTTTGCGAGTTCGGTTTCCTAATTCTGCCAGAGAAAGATTGCGTGGATTCACTGTGCTTCTGCAATAGTCCATTGAATTTTTTCCTAAAGAACTTACCGCTGTTCTCCTTCCGATAGTGCCGTATTAGACCGTCAGGCAGTTCGTCAATTGTTTGTCCCTTACAGAGGGTCTCGTGGCACATAACGTGTTTTCGTATCACTCACTAACCATAATTTAGCTATATTCAAGGAGGTTTCTTCCGACCATTTTCCCAATTTGACAGCAGTTTTTACATACCTAAAAAATAGATACATCCTCGCTTGCTTTCCCCGGAAATGACCCTATGATGTTAGCTGCTGCGTCATCGATGGAATGATCAGATACTCTCAACAAGTTTCAATTTTCTCTTGAATCAGGGAGTCCTGCCCCCCCCCCTCCCCTCAACAGCTTCCCATTGCTCTATTCCCCTATGCAGTGCCTCATTGTCTTACCTCTGTCGCGTTGTAGTTTTTAACAATGTGGCTGTATGCCCCTTCAAAGCTTCCACCGCTTCATTCAGTCACTTCTCGTGTGTCTGGCATTTGTGTAATCTCCGTCTTCTGTTATACCAGAAAAGAAGGAAACTGCATCCTCAGTAGGAAAAAAAAGAAAAAAATTAAGCTACACTTAATCTTTACGCTTTATCATACCCGAACGAGACTCTGTGCACTGGTGTGCTTCGTGACAAACCATTCTAAATATACTACAAGTAGTGAGACAGCTTGAACACATGGTAATCCATAACCAGATAAATTACAGTATGGACATCTGACTGGTTGCATGTAAAAGTATCTAGTGTTCATACAAAACTGAGACAAACCTGCAGATTCCTGCGGTCTAACAACGGCTCTTGTAACTTACTACGAAGGTTCCTAAGGCTCAAAATGGCCATAAGAAAATACAGAACGTGAAAGCAAACAAATATCAGTCACTCTCCACACCGCATTGTTACGAACTTCAACTCATAGCTATTAACCCCTCGTTCGAGCTGCGTAGACGGACGGCTGCCATTGTCCTATATGTCTGGGTGTGGCACAAAGCGTAGATGTCTCTACCACTGGCAATCATTTGCTGATAACAGATATAGGAGTCCGGTCTCAGACTCCTATAGTCGTCAGGAGAGAGCCGGGTGGGATGCAGTGGTGAGGATCTCGCTAAGCTTGAGAACGCCAAGAAAACATCATTAACAATAACACATTTATTAGGCAGTAATACTGGATTGTCTTCCAAGGCGACGCGCGACAGCAGCACCGGCAGAGCAGTGGCCTCATCAGCAACGAAACGCCGGCATCTGGTCGACTTGCAGTTTAGCCAGTGCAGCGAAGTGTTGGGTGGTGACTATTACGTCCCTGGGTGCCTGTAGACCCGTGCAGCCTCCAGCTATGACTATCGATTTGCAAAGTGCTCACGTTGACCGTAAAGATCAGCACTCAGGAGTCACGCCCCCAGGTCCACCTGAAGTACTTTCTGGTTCGCAGGGGTCGGCTCTCAGCCTCCATTTAGGTGAGAAGAGCCGGCAGTGTTCGTGTTTGCCACAGAGACAAGATGAGCAGCAGCAGTGGCCGCCCCTCTCGAAAGCAGATGATGCACAGCATCCAGGTCACACAAGTCAAGCCTCCAGCAGATCTGCAGGTGACAGCGGCCACCGCGCCCAATCAGCGTTGCCTCGGACGTAGGGGACTGATGACCCCAGATGTTAAGTCCGAAAGTGCTTAGAGCCATTTTTTTGTCATTATGCTTCGCTTGCAGACTTGAGCACTCAGTTGTTCCCTCATGCTGCGACAGCTTCCGTGTTTGCCGCAACTCGCTCAACATTTCCCCCTAGCTGTCAGCCCACTGGTCATTTGCACAGGCGATTCGGCTTCTGGGAGCTGCCAAGGTAGAACTTGGACGAATTTTTAGTATCCGCCGGGGCACTACCCTGGGGTTTAATAGTAATTTATATTTCATCTTGTGTGACTCTCACCTCACCCGAAAATACACTCTTGGAAATTGAAATAAGAACACCGTGAATTCATTGTCCCAGGAAGGGGAAACTTTATTGACACATTCCTGGGGTCAGATACATCCCATGATCACACTGACAGAACCACAGGCACATAGACACAGGCAACAGAGCATGCACAATGTCGGCACTAGTACAGTGTATATCCACCTTTCGCAGCAATGCAGGCTGCTATTCTCCCATGGAGACGATCGTAGAGATGCTGGATGTAGTCCTGTGGAACGGCTTGTCATGCCATTTCCACCTGGCGCTTCAGTTGGACCAGCGTTCGTGCTGGACGTGCAGACCGCGTGAGACGACGCTTCATCCAGTCCCAAACATGCTCAATGGGGGACAGATCCGGAGATCTTGCTGGCCAGGGTAGTTGACTTACACCTTCTAGAGCACGTTGGGTGGCACGGGATACACGCGGACGTGCATTGTCCTGTTGGAACAGCAAGTTCCCTTGCCGGTCTAGGAATGGTAGAACGATGGGTTCGAAGACGGTTTGGATGTACCGTGCACTATTCAGTGTCCCCTCGACGATCACCAGTGGTGTACGGCCAGTGTAGGAGATCGCTCCCCACACCATGATGGCGGGTGTTGGCCCTGTGTGCCTCGGTCGTATGCAGTCCTGATTGTGGCGCTCACCTGCACGGCGCCAAACACGCATACGACCATCATTGGCACCAAGGCAGAAGCGACTCTCATCGCTGAAGACGACACGTCTCCATTCGTCCCTCCATTCACGCCTGTCGCGACACCACTGGAGGCGGGCTGCACGATGTTGGGGCGTGAGCGGAAGACGGCCTAACGGTGTGCGGGACCGTAGCCCAGCTTCATGGAGACGGTTGCGAATGGTCCTCGCCGATACCCCAGGAGCAACAGTGTCCCTAATTTGCTGGGAAGTGGCGGTGCGGTCCCCTACGGCACTGCGTACGATCCTACGGTCTTGGCGTGCATCCGTGCGTCGCTGCGGTCCGGTCCCAGGTCGACGGGCACGTGCACCTTCCGCCGACCACTGGCGACAACATCGATGTACTGTGGAGACCTCACGCCCCACGTGTTGAGCAATTCGGCGGTACGTCCACCCGGCCTCCCGCATGCCCACTATACGCCCTCTCTCAAAGTCCGTCAACTGCACATACGGTTCACGTCCACGCTGTCGCGGCATGCTACCAGTGTTAAAGACTTTTTTTTTTTTCACTAGCTGCTTATATTTTATGACCCACCGTCTAATTTCTTATGGTGGGTCGTATATTGCCACTTAGCCGCTGTGACTGGGTCCGGGGTCCGCAGTGACTGAAAGTAACACCACACCGGCTCCCGTCCCCACTCACACCGTTGCCCGTGTCCCGCCACGTGGAGGCGGGCTCTGTTTAGATCCATTTGATATCTTTTTTTTTTGTGCAGCATTAGAAAAACGTATAACTAATACAAAATCAAGTAAGATATTAATAAACAAAACGAAATTAAATATTTAGAAAGAAGGAAGGAAGAGAACTGAATAGGGAAGTTATAGGTATAATATTGCTCGTCACCTGGTTGTGGGCGGCAGCCCGGGTCTTGGAATGAACCTCAAGACGCTGGCCGTTGCTCACCATGCCTTTAACATCTACTATCCTAAAAACTACCTTAACTAGAAGAGATTAGGGTACGTTAAAGCTAGAAACTAAGACTAAGACCTCCATGTCCAGCCTACTAAACTATTTACGATATACAATGGAGAGGTAACTGATTTTGTGCTTGGCTCAAAGTTGCTAATGAAAGGGTACTCGTAGTAAAAGTAATAGGGTAATGACGCTAACGGTTTGTGTTGAGCCTACAAGGCTCCTAGTAGAGTACATCAGGCGCAAGCACCTCCCGGCCCCGCCGACAACACGACCTGAACGGTGGTTTTCCCCGATCTACCATAGGTATCCGTCGGGTTGGGCTCAAAAGAGAGGAACCACAATTAAGATCCTTCCATCCAGGACGTGCGCCGCCTCTTACCAGGGGGGCGTGGGTCCCTTGAAGAGGTGCCCAACTTTAAGCTTCACATGAGAAGTTCTTAGTATAGTGGGGGTTGAGGTATAGGCTGTGTTGGTTAGTTGTACAAACAGTTCACATTGAGCCAATGGGACTTACAGTGATACGTGGTGCGGCAGTTAGCACCTTCCGGCCCCGCCAGCAACACAGCCTGCGCGGTGGTTTTCCCCGATCTACCATAGGTATCCGTCGGGTTGGGCTCAAAAGAGAGGGACCACAATTAAGATCCTTCCATACAGACTGTGCGCTGCCTCTTAACGGAAGGCGTAGGTCCCTTGAAGAGGTACCTAGCTTTAAGCTCTTATTGAACATGGAGATGCTGTTAGCTGTTTATATATAAGGTGGAATCTGTTTTTAGGATTGTGTGTGACTTGTGCACCTCTTGTCGGTTGTTCCACTCTATTCTTTGAATTTAACTTGGTTGACACTATGGATCATCCGCGCTGGACGCTTCAATATCTGTGTTGGTGTACTGGTCTGTATCTGTTTCTTCTTCATCACTCGTGGTGCTAATCATATCTGTGTCCCCCTGGGCATCGTGTCGTCTGTTTGGACCGACTTGCCTTCTGTAGGGTCTGTTGCGCAAGTATTCTATTTGTTGGATCTTCGAGATTTCGTCCGTTAGTTTGTTGAGTTCAGTCCACTTTTCCGGGTCGCGTATTATGGCATGTAGTTCGTTCTGTGTGTTCAGGCGATTTATGTGTACTGTGTGTCTTATGTTCGTGCGTTGTCCGCAGAAGAAGACAGTATGTTCAGGGGAACCTTCTTCCCCGCATGTGCATCTATTAGTCTGCTGCAGACTCACGCGGTACAGGTGCGTGGGATAAGGGCCATGTCCTGTGATGAAATGTACCATACCGCGGCTGGGATCAATATGTTTTAGTTTTAGTCTTTCCCGGATGTCAGGGAAGAAGTTGTATACACGGCGGCCCTTATCGCTGTTGGCCCACTCGCTCTGCCAGGTATCCACTCGCCATGCTCTGAGTTGGCGTGTTGTCTCAATCGGTACACCAGTGATCTGCCGAACCTGGTCTATTCTCCCCATCCTAAGCCAGTACATTGCTGCGCGGTACCTGATGGTGATATCTATGGGGAAAGTTCCCATGACGACACATAGTGCGTCATTTGATGTTGTGTTAAGTGCCCCAGTTAGTCGAAGTAGAACACTTCTTTGGCCTCGACGTACAATGGTTCTGTTGGTTGAGAGATTTAACCTGTGGGCCCACGTACTGGCAGCAAAGCATAGTACTGACTCGAAGAGAGCGCAATGGTATGTTCGTGTCACTGACAGGGGTAGTCTGAATTGTTCCGAATTTAGCCTAGCCAGTTTGTGTAGTATCTTTTCTGCTTTGTTTGTGCATATTCGCATGTGTTCGTGGAAGTTCAATCGTTCATCAATGTATACTCCTAGATAGCGTGTGACTGCTAGTCTTTTTATGTTAGTGTCCCCGATTTTGACTATTGGGTTCCTGCGCAGGATACCCTTTAGCAATGTATAAGTTGTTTTGTTTCCTGCTATCTTTAATTTATTATCTGTGCACCATTGGGTTATTGTCCTAAGTGTTCCATTGGCTCTTTCTTCTAGCTGGGCACGGTTATTTGCTGAAACTACGACGAGTAGATCATCAGCATGAGCGACAGCTCCATCTGTCAAGATGTGCTCCTCTAGTAACAGTAGGAGCGGTTCTATAACTATGTCCCAGAAGATGGGGCCGCAGATCGATCCTTGTGGACAGCCTTTTGTAATTCGTTTAATCACTTTCTGGTTGTCCATTTGCCAAACGATCGTTCTGTCTCTGCAGTAGTCCATGAAACTATTACACAGAGACTCCGGTACCTAAAGGTGTCTGAGCCTCTTGAACAAGGCCGGCCACCAGAGGTTGTCGAAGGCACCTGAGATGTCTATCATAATTGCAAGTGTGTATTTGGAGGGTGTGTCGTGTACTATTTGGAGTGCTCTGTTAATTGCGTCGTCTATAGATTTTCCTTCCCTGAAGCCATATTGGTGTGGTGTCAGTCCCCGTAGTGTTCGGTGTGCTTGTAGTCTTTTGCAGAGTAGTTTTTCTTGTACTTTACCGAGTGTATTGATAAGGCAAATTGGTCTGTATGACTTGGGGTCTGATGTGTCTTTGTCTGGAGCCTTTTTCATGATAACCGCCTTCGAGGTCTTCCACACTGCAGGCACACGGCCCAGCCTTAATGCATCGTTTAACAACGTTGTGAGAAACGGGATGATCTGCGGTGCAATTTGTTTCAGTACCTCAGAGTGGATACCATCCGGTCCAGGCGCCTTTTTGTTTTTGAGTTCTGAGATCGCTGTCGCCACTTCTTCCTGCGCAAATGGACAGGTGACGGTTGGTGTGGTGTATACTGTGTCTACTTCGCGTCTCACCGCTGCATGTTGTGGTGTGTCTGAGTCGGCGATGTCGTCGGGCAGGAGTTTGCTCAGCAGGAACTCCGCTGTGCGTCTCCAGCCCTTAGTCATCTCACCATCCTCCTGTCGCAGCGTTCCCAGAACCAGTGGGCTCTTAAGAACCAGTGTTAAAGACTGCGATGGAGCTCCGTATGCCACGGCAAACTGGCTGACACTGACGGCGGCGGTGCACAAATGCTGCGCAGCTAGCGCCATTCGACGGCCAACACCGCGGTTCCTGGTGTGTCCGCTGTGCCGTGCGTGTGATCATTGCTTGTACAGCCCTCTCGCAGTGTCCGGAGCAAGTATGGTGGGTCTGACACACCGGTGTCAATGTGTTCTTTTTTCCATTTCCAGGAGTGCAGAATGTAAGCCATGAGCTGCGGATCCTCAGCGCTCCGTATCACAGTTCATTAGCAGACCTGTAATCCGTGACCTGAGAACATGTACACGCTGTAAGCGATACGGATGAAGCAAATGATTGTACGCGAGAGCATGGTTTAAGCCTTCAGCAGCTCCATTTCTTTTCACCCTTGTTTCGGGATAATCAACTCGCCAGCGCGTGAGCTGCACGAGATCCACTATTTTTGTTGCGATTGTTCACGTCTCAGCAAGTCGCTGGAGGAACCAGCTGAACAGTTTTTTTTTTTTTCAGTTGGAATCCGGCAACGAAGATGTCGTTCGACGTACCACCACGTGCCTATCCACTGACGGCGTCGGTAAACCAGAGTAGTGTGCCGTTATGCCATTATTTGTGTGGAATAAACGGACTCGGTGTCATTGTTTACGTTGTTCAAACTCCACAGAATCACTGATCTTGTTCTGATGCCAGTGGAACCTAACAACGGTACGTACAGAACGGCTGATGTAGGAGACAGTTGTAAGTGCTTCTACATATGTATCTACATCTAAATACATACTCCGTAGTCCACAGTAAGGTGCCTGGCGGAACGTATCCTGTACCACTGCTAGTCATTTCCTTTGCTGTTCTACTCGCAAACAGAGCGAGGGAAAAACGACTGTCTATATCTCTCCGTACGAGCCCCAATCTCTCTAATATTATCTTCGTGATCCACACGCGAAATGTTATGTCGGTGGCAGTGGAATCGTTCCGCAGTCAGCCTCAAATGCCGGTTTTCTAAATTTTCTCAATAGTGCTCCTAGAAAAGTGCAGTGTCTGACAGAAGTACCACATTAAGAGGATTAAGTATAGATACCATAGGAAATGAGCAATAAACGTCCACAGGAAGGCAGCCTACATCAATCAGTCCTGACCGTTCTATACACAGCAAACTATCCCATATCTTAACAAGTATTTGTTTCCGGACCTACGTTTATCAGTTTTATATTTATTTGATCAGTACTAACACCTGTACGTTAATGCCACACTATTTAATGAACAACCTATATATTGACATTGCTTGATGACAGAAGAACGTGACCAAGTAATGTTAAAAATAAACCTGAAACAGAACTACAATAATAATAATAATAAAATAATCTACAACTAAGAGATTGGAAAGTTAGTAGTATAAATTAACAGTAAAGACATGGAACCAGTTGCTGTGTTTTTGAACTTACAGCAGATTGATACAAAACTATAGCAATACAAATAAACAGTCTCAGTGCTTCTGGTAAACAAAATAACCTTTCCAAAATAAAGTATTTGAAAAGGAAAGTTTACAGACAGCGTATGTCACCTGTAAGACATGGAATTTAAATGCGAGTAATTGAGAAATTTACGTTGAGAAGAACAAGCAGAGGTGGAAAAGAACAGTCTGTAATTAAAATGGGACCGAATAAATGATAGACAGATCAAAGAAATTCTATGCTTTTGGAAGGTGGACGGATGACAGTGGAAAACACTGAGTCTCAACACAGGTAAGTGGAAATGAAGGTCATCATGCAGGGAGAAGTCTAGAGGAGCAGCTCTGATGCCGCAGATGACGATGTGTCAAAAGAGATTACAAGAGAATACTAAATAAAGCTGAAATGTTGATAACAATACAGGAGTGAAAGCAAACATTATGTTTAAAAGTTAATTCGACGGAATGTACAGAAACAGCAAGACAACGAACATGGACGTATGAACCTTATTCCGTACGTATTTGCTTGATACTTTCTATTACTGTTCAAGGTTCTGTGTCAGCACTCCTCAGTGGTTGGCACTGATATTTCTTTATATATTTCTCGATACGTTGACGCCAGATATATTGCATACTAAAATGGGTTGTGCTACTACTGTGCCAGTTGTATTACTAACAGTATCTTTACAAATGTCTGTATTAATAGATTTTTTTATAATACTATGAACACTTAGCTCACCTTTCCCCCTTCCAGCGATTTGGCTCCTATTTCTTTCTAGATATACTACAACACAATACAGCCCTCTTAATCATCAGCTCTGCAATAATGTTGCGAGGAAACTAGCTATTTTGAATTATCAATACAATTAAAAGCGTCCGGACACGTATTTATTTTTAGAAAATCAGTCATAATGAAATTGGTAATATGTGATGATAATCTTAAAACCTGACTCTAAATTCTGAGAATTCTACTATATTATCTTGTAGTGATGGGCCTTGTTCGCTTCTACAAAAATGGTTCAAATGGCTCTGAGCACTATGGGGCTCAACATCTTAGGTCATAAGTCCCCTAGAACTTAGAACTACTTAACCCTAACTAACCTTAGGACATCACACACACCCATACCCGAGGCAGGATTCGAACCTGCGACCGTAGCAGTCCCGCGGTTCCGGACGGCAGCGCCAGAACCGCTAGACCACCGCCGCCGGCTCGCTTCTACGTGAGTGAAACGCTTAGTCCGCGCAGGAATAGCTTGATAATTTTCCCTTTCTCTTATATCTTAGAAGAATGCGAACGGCTTCCGACGAGACGTTATCATTGCTCTACCAGTCGTGCCCTGATACTTGTACGGTGTTTTTCTCAATACACGACGGCAATCTATCCATCCCTGCCGTCACGTACCCCGGCGCCCACGTAGTCGATGTCCACACAGCTAGGCCTACATCTAAATGTTGATTTTTGGTATCACTCTGGCAATGAGTGTGTATGTACTCGATGTATCGAGAGCTAAGCTCGCGTCCGTACATTGTGATTTGTACGTTGACTTTACTAAGTGTGTATAGATCGAGAGATAAATACCACCAAACAGGGAACGGACTGTGACACAAAACTAATCAGGGTATATTTGCCTTCCACTGTATGTTGCTGCGAACAAATAAATACAATACAATATACCTAAAACTTCCTTTTCTTCGTCTCTAACAGACCTTCTTGCAAATTTGTCATTTTAAGGCTAGACGCTGTTTCCAGAAATCAGTTACTAGTTTTTAATATTATTTTCATTTTAGTTACTCTTTCGTAAATACCTTATACGCAGTACCCTCTCTACAGGTAATTTGAGCGATAATACTAGCTAATTCTCAGCTCTCAGACGTTCAAGGAAAAATAGCAGTCACCTGGGATTATCATTCCCACAAGGTTATAATTTATTACATTATTTTAAAGCCACATCAGTGAACTATGGGCATTGGTCGTTCACTAGTTCAGTTCCGACGTTTCTGCATTGAAGACATTAGTAAATACCCTAAATTTTTTTGTTCTTTCAGTTTCCTCTCTCTTCAGCAATTACATAATAATTTTAATGGACATCAGTATTTGAAAATTGGAGTTATTTTGCACATATAGTGTTTCTCAGTAGGATCTGACAGACCTCTCCCTATCCTTTACCATAACAGGAAAACGATAACTGTAAATCATTATTACATGGTGCAGGCTTCTGTCTGTTAATACGCACTTCTACGTTATGAAGAATGGGATGTCATCATATTAAAAAAAAAATCTTTATATATCATAAAACATAATTTGCGGCATACCAGTTACAAATTTTTGATGGCGTTCTCACTAGTGTGCGTACTGTATCTTGTGACTGCGTATTGCTGCATAAATTACAGCAGTATCTGAGACATACGAGGGTTCAAACTTTAATAGTGGCAACTATTTATTTATAGCTCGTACAAAATAGATAAGTGTTTAAAAGTTTTTCTGACCTCCAGAGTAGTCAGCAGCATTGTGTATAACTGTTGCCAGCGATGTGGAAGTCGTAGGATACTCTTAGCAGTGCCAGTTGTGTTGACAGTTCGAGCGGCGCGGTCTATTGCCCGACGAATTTGTAGCAGTTCTGAAGCGAATGCCGTGAAGTGTTTCCTTCACTTTAGAATTCGAATTGAACTCACGAGGGCTTAAGTCTGGGGAGTGCAGTAGGTGGTATAGCACCTAGCAGCCCCATCAGTCAAACAAATCAGTAACAGCTTGCACTGTACGTGCTTGAGCATTGTCCTTCAAAGTGATGGTCAGGTCCTGCAGAAAGTGTCATCACTGCTGTCTCTATACTGCTTATTTTTGGAACACAACCTACGACCAGCTCAGAGACAGAAGTGATGACACTTTCTGTAGGACCTGACCATCATTTTGCAGGACAATGCTCAAGCACGTACAGTGCAAGCTGTTACTGATTTGTTTGACTGATGGGGCTGCTAAGTGCTATACCACCTACTGCACTCCTCTGATTTAAGCATTCGTGAGTTCAATTCGATTTCTAAATAATGGTTCAACTGGCTCTGAGCACTATGGGACTTAACATCTGAGGTCATCAGTCCCCTAGAACTTAGATCTACTTAAACCTAACTAACCTAAGGATATCACTGACATCCATTCCCGAGGCAGGATTCGAACCTGCGACCGTAGCAGTCGCGCGGTTCCGGACTGAAGCGCCTAGAACCACTTGGCCACCGCGGCCGGCTCGATTTCTAAACTAAAGGAAACACTTCGCGGCATTCGATTCAGAACTGCTATGAATTCGTCGGGCAATAGACCGCGCCACTCGAACTGTCAACACAACTGGCACTGCTAAGAGTATCCTACGACTTCCACATCGCTGGCAACGGGTTATCACAAGGTCAGGAAAACTTTGAAACACGTATCTATTTTGTACGAGCTGTAAATAAAAAGTTGTCACTATTAAAGTTCCAATCCTCGAATAATAACAACTACTAAAGGTACAACAGCTATATAGACAATGGACGCCTTACACAGCGTACGCTATTATAGGGAAAACTTCTGAAGATCACTTTGATAATTAAAATGGAATTTGTAAAGTTTAGTTAACAACTGTGATCTTGGCTTCACATTAAATAAAATAGACTGTGATTCTGAGAAACCACAGAACACATACGTTTTCGTAATGGGAGCAAACTGCCCCGTAGTGATTCCCAAGAATTGTGATATCATTTTACTGAACTCACCGTACTGTATACCAATCTAAGGTAGATTGCATGTACACGATCTACATGTAAAAGAGTGATTCAGACTAAAAGTTCTCCGTTCACCATCACCTAAATTTTCACGTAGTTAAAGTTATTTCTCATTTAATATTACACTTTAATATAACACTTTCGGTTATACTGCAAAATAGCTTCAAATTATCCGTCACTTTTCATACTAATCATTTTACTTATATTTACTCCTTATCAGCTGCCATCATGGGATTCAAGGTTTTTACTTTTGGTTTCCATTTTAGAAGACATCACTAAATTTTATTAGAAGCCAAAACCTCCTGCTACTCTCAGTCACATGGTAAGTTCTGTGGGGGATAGCTGTCATCAACCGTCTCTTCCTAGCCTGATGCGAGATCGCTGCTCAAATTACCTTTTGACACTTAAAAAAAATCGGTTTGAAGCGAATAAGGTGTCTCCATTGCAACATGTATTCAGACAACTAGTTCCATACCAAATACGAAGTTTTTTTAAAAAAAGTAAGAATGCATCATTAACTTTGAAAGTGCAATCCCTTGGGAAAATATGAGTCCGGATTGGTACCCCTCAAATCAAATTCTGGCATTTAACATACGTAATAACAACATTCTATTCTATCTTTATTTTGGACACTTCATAGCGATTACTGTTTTTGAGTGATTAATCTCTATCCTCGTGCCGTCCCCGTTCAATCAACATACTGTAAACGTGATTTACATGCCAGTACTCTGCGACGGACTCCCGTTTCTATAAGGGGCGTTCAAATGAAGACGAGTCACATCAAAAAAGTAAGAAAACTGTTTATTATTTCAAAAATAATCGCCATAGCTGTTAATACATTAATCCGACTGTGAGACAAGACGATCAGTGCCTTCACAGAAAAAGTTTTGCGCTTGCGTACGGCATGATTATAGTGGAAATCGCATGGGGGAGAGATCGGGACTCTACGAAGGATGAGTAAGGGGCTTCTCATTGAAACTTCTGCAGCTTAGTTGAAACAAACTTGGCAAACATATGGGCCCGCCCATATTACCTTGGCAAACATATGAGCCCGCCCACCGTCTTGTCTCACAGCGAGATAATTGTATTAACAGTTATCGCGATTACTTTTGAAATAATACACACTTTACTTACTTTTTTCCATGTGTCTCGTTTTCATTTGACTACCCCTTATATTATGACGCACTGGATCGCGTAGAGGGTTGTCCTGCAGCGTAATTTAATCCATATAAATTATAAAAATTGATGTCCGCGGCTCGTGGTCTTGCGGTGACGTTCTCGCTTCCCGCGCAAGGGGTCCCGGGTTCGATTCCCGGCGAGGTCAGGGAATTTCTCTGCCTCGAGATGACTGGGTGTTTTGTGTCTTTCATCATAATTTCATCCTCATTCACTCGCAAGTCTCCCGGACACCAATGCCATACGCTCATTATTATTATGAAAATTGATGTATGTATGGATGTACATCACACATTCCTCCTAAACCACTGGACCGATGTCAATCAAACTTGGTGTACGTATGGCCTACTGTCTGGAGAGAATCGCTGTGGGTTAAGAATCACCTACCTATCAGAAGAGTGGAGGCTAGGGTGAAACTGAAGTTTAGCTGACACCGTGGGAATACCCAGATTTTACTCATCTAGTATTTGAGAATAAGAAACTTTGTGACCGGAAACAAACTTTAGACATGAATTCAATCTACCTTAAACTTTTTCTCGCTGAAAACACTCACAAAATGATGAAAGAAAAAAAATTACCGCTTACGACATTTTCGGTCTTCATGCAGCAAAACTGCCACATCAGGCATGACGTTATAGTTTATTAATTTCTTACTGATACATGTTTCCGCGGCAAATTTTGCAGACAGTATTCACATATACCACTGAACACTCCTGTATAATTATATCACCACTGAGATGCGTGAAAAACTGCCTTTTCATACATGACGTTTGAATTTATTACTTCTTTCCTAGCAACCCTATTCCCAACACATTTCGTAAACGGTATTCACATATGCCGCTCAATCTACTTACAAAATTATATCAGTGTACAACATATAGTTGAAGAGATATGACGTCATAAAGAATGAGCTGCGTGAAATCTAAAATGTAGGGTGCCTCCGAATTTTTTGTGTGAAGAATCTTAAAGCTTTTTAAATAATAAAAACGTTATTAACATTCTACATATTTATTCTTCATGTCTACATATTTGTGGCCCTCTGTCGCTGTAGTAAAAGGGCTCCGAATTGTAGAGTGTAACATGGTGATGTGTAACAAACTATGTGGGTGCGTGAGAAAGGAAGGAAGGAAGACTATGAAACGTCCCCTTTCAACAATTATACACGACTGTGCTTAAACTGACACACAATATTTTTAGCGCAACGCAATCTGACTTTCAAAAATCCCTACAAAAAATAGCCCTGACTAACATTAAACTATACCTTTCACAAATAACTTACCTCACAAAAATCTTCATTACTCGAACTACTGCAATACAGCGAGCGCCACTATTGCCAGCTAAATAAAAGATTCAAACTACTGAAGGCACTAACTACTGATAGGCATAGTTAGCAAATGAAAGATTTTAATAGAGAACAAACAATGTATTTACCTTAATATCATCAAAAGTCATAATATATGTAATTTCAAAACTCCGCCATTTCCTTCCACACATCCACCACTGCTGGCGGCTCACCTCTAACTGCGCAACGCTACGCGCTGTTCACATCCAGCTGCCGCTGCCCAACACTACAATGATTTGTGAAAGGTATAGTTTAATGTTAGTCAGGGCCATTCTTTTGTAGGGATTTTTGAAAGTCAGATTGCGTTGCGCTAAAAATATTGTGTGTCAGTTTAAGCATAGTCGTGTATAATTGTTGAAAGGGGACGTTTCAACTAGACCATAACATCCCACCGACAACGCGGTCGTTAGAGACGGAGCATATGTTCGGATTATGAAAAGATGGGGAAGGAAATTGGTCGTGCACTTTTCAAAGGAAATATCCTCGCATTTGCTTGGAGCGATTTACGGAAATCAAGGAAAACCTAAATTTGGAGGACTGGATGGGGATTTGAACGTTCATCCTCCTGTATGCAAGTCCCGTATGGTGCGTGAGAAACAGGGTATAACCGAGTTTCCAATTCAAAGACTTCATCCACACATGGAGCACCTTCTCCTTCAGCATGAAAATGACAGATCACACACGATCGCTGCGACGTCTGCAACAATCCGAGGCCTTGAGTTCACTCTCATCAATCATCCTCCATACAGTCCTCATCCAATGTTCAGCTGTTTCCAAAACCTAAAGAACTCCTTCGAAGACTTCACTTTGATAGTGATGAGGCGATGCCAGCAAAGGTGAGGTTGTGGCTGCATCGTCAAAGTCAGTGTCTACAGTGACGGTACAAACAAACTGGTCTTTGGTTGGGAGACATGTATTTGTCGCCAGGGTGGACTATGTTGAGAAACAAATATGTAGACATGAAGAATAAAGATATAGAATTTTAATAATGCTTTATTTAAAAATCCTTACGAATTCTCACGTGCAAAATTCGGAAGCATTACTTTTCAGAACGACCTCATATGTGATGTGGATTGGCAAGACAGCCAACCCACTATGAGGAAGCCGATAGGCACGCGTTTAAGCTCACGCAGGCTGGCGTGAGGTCTGGAATAGGACAAGGAATTGAGACTAGCAAAAAACGTACGTAGCTTCTGGAATACTTAACTTTAATCCATAATTGGTGAACATCGTTCTTGAGGGTACATGTTTTACAGCATCAATTGTTGTTGTTGTGGTCTTCAGTCCTGAGACTGGTTTGATGCAGCTCTCCATGCTACTCTATCCTGTGCAAGCCTCTTCATCTCCCAGTACCTACCGCAACCTACATCCTTCTGAATCTGCTTAGTGTATTGATCTCTTAGTCTCCCTCTACGATTTTTACCCTCCACACTGCCCTCCAATGCTAAATTTGTGATCCCTTGATGCCTCAAAACATGTCCTACCAACCGATCCCTTCTTCTAGTCAAGTTGTGCCACTTCTCTTCTCCCCAATCCTATTCAGTACCTCCTCATTAGTTACGTGATCTACCCACCTTATCTTCAGCATTCTTCTGTAGCACCACATTTCGAAAGCTTCTATTCTCTTCTTGTCCAAACTGGTTATCGTCCATGTTTCACTTCCATACATGGCTACACTCCATACAAATACTTTCAGAAACGACTTCCTGACACTTAAATCTATACTCGATGTTAACAAATTTCTCTTCTTCAGAAACGCTTTCCTTGCCATTGCCAGTCTACATTTTATATCCTCTCTACTTCGACCATCATCAGTTATTTTACTCCCTAAATAGCAAAACTCCTTTACTACTTTAAGTGTCTCATTTCCTAATCTAATCCCCTCAGCATCACCCGATTTAATTTGACTACATTCCATTATCCTCGTTTTGCTTTTGTTGATGTTCATCTTATATCCTCCTTTCAAGACTCTGTCCATTCCGTTCAACTGCTCTTCCAAGTCCTTTGCTGTCTCTGACAGAATTACAATGTCATCGGCGAACCTCAAAGTTTTTACTTCTTCTCCATGAATTGTAATACCTACTCCGAATTTTTCTTTTGTTTCCTTTACTGCTTGCTCAATATACAGATTGAATAACATCGGGGAGAGGCTACAACCCTGTCTCACTCCTTTCCCAACCACTGCTTCCCTTTCATGCCCCTCGACTCTTATAACTGCCATCTGGTTTCTGTACAAATTGAAAATAGCCTTTCGCTCCCTGTATTTTACCCCTGCCACCTTCAGAGTTTGAAAGAGAGTATTCCAGTTAACGTTGTCAAAAGCTTTCTCTAAGTCTACAAATGCTAGAAATGTAGGTTTGCCTTTTCTTAATCTTTCTTCTAAGATAAGTCGTAAGGTCAGTATTGCCTCACGTGTTCCAACATTTCTACGGAATCCAAACTGATCTTCCCCGAGGTCCGCTTCTACCAGTTTTTCCATTCGTCTGTAAAGAATTCGCGTTAGTATTTTGCAGCTGTGACTTATTAAACTGATAGTTCGGTAATTTTCACATCTGTCAACACCTGCTTTCTTTGGGATTGGAATTATTATATTCTTTTTGAAGTCTGTGGGTATTTCGCCTGTTTCATACATCTTCATACAGCATCAATAGTAACTGGTAATGGCGCCTTGCTAGGTCGTAGCAAATGACTTAGCTGAAGGCTATGGTAACTATCGTCTCGGCAAATGAGAGCGTAATTTGTCAGTGAACCGTCGCTAGCAAAGGCGGCTGTCTAACTGGGGCGAGTGCTAGGAAGTGTCTCTAGACCTGCCGTGTGGCGGCGCTCGGTCTGCAATCACTGATAGTGGCGACACGCGGGTCCGACGTATACTAACGGACCGCGGCCGATTTAAAGGCTACCACCTAGCAAGTGTGGTGTCTGGCGGTGACACCACATGTGACATGTGCGTACATAGGGGAAGCCGAGGTAAAAAGCTTCTCCTAAGCTCCTGAACTGATTTCAACCAAATTTCGTACACATGTTGTATGTGGTGGTGGAAGAGAGAGGGGCAGGAGAAGATGGAGTGAGAAAGGGGGAAGAGAAAATGGGCAGAGAGATGGAGAGGAGGACCTAGACAGAGAGAAGAGGGACGAGGAGGACAGAGTGTGGGAGAGGTGGATGTGAGGAGAATGGTGGAAGTGGGAGGAAATATGGGGAGGTAAGTGGAAGAGGGAGAGGTTGTGAAGACGCATGTGGAAGAAGGTAGGGTGTGAGGAGGCAGATGGACGACGTACAGGGGAAAAGGGCAGAGAGAAATAGAGAGGGGAAGGCAGATATTAGGCGAAAGCTTTAAAGTTCTCTTGGTTATTTTGATTACACAGCAAAGATTCAGGGTTTATGTTTTCAATATATGCGACTTATACATGCGGGGGCAAAGCCATGGATGAACCAAACTTGGTGCAGCTTTCACCCACTGTCTGGAAAGAGGCACCGGGACTGGGGAAAGGGGAGGAAGACAGAGAGGGGAGAGAGAGACGTAGAGGAAGCAGTGGACGGGAGATATAGAGAGAAGGGGGAGGGGAGGAGATGTATAACGAGAGGGTGGGAGGGAAGGAGTTATAGAGAAGAGGTGAAAGGAGATACAGAGAGATAGTGGTGGGGGACAGAGAAGGGTAGGGAGATATGGAGTGGGAGGAGGAGAAATACACACACACACAGAGAGAGAGAGAGAGAGAAGGGAGGGGAGAACGAAAGAGAGAATGGTTGGGGATCGACAGAGACAAGAGGGAATGAGCGGGGCAGCAGGTGTGAGTGAGTTGGATGGGGAGAGAGATGTGGAGCGAGAGAGATAGAAACAGAGAAAGAGAGAGAGAGAGAGAGAGAGAGAGAGAGAGAGAGAGAGCAGTTTTATAGCAAGTTCGAAGAAATATTTGACATCTATATATCTACCAGAAATATTGTTTGTAATCAAATTTCACCTTAAATTAATATTACAGTGAATTTTTGCTTAGGATATTGTTTGTTTTTTTAATTTGGGTAGTGTATTTATAGATTTGTACATATATATGCATATTTCTTTTTTTTCCTGTATAATAATTTCTATGTTATTCTCACGAACATATGGAAATGAAGTATTTTCCTAGTTTCTTGGCTAGTATTGAATAAAATATTAACTGACTTAAAATATATCTCGGAATTATGACGTGTGGCTGGCTGCTGCAGTAACAACAATGTCTCAAGCCATATTTGCGTAAGAAGCTGCGTTAGGTGAAGGCAGCAGACAGATGTCAATTACTTGAGCTCCATCAGTTTTTGCTTGAAGTAATCGAAGTTGCTAAGAAGTGTCAGCCGTATTAGAATACTAACCAATGAGTATTTCAATCTGATGATGTTATCTGAGCTGCCACTGGTGGAAACAACACACATTATCTAAAATTTTGCTTGATTCAGTACTGAAATAGCCACAAACATCAAGAGCGGCTGCGGACCAGCACCTCTAAAGAAAAACAAAGATAAGTAGGCTATATTTACGGGAGTTGTAGACTTGGATATCTTCCAGTGTAAATTCACGAGGTCTCGTTAAATGGTTCAAATGGCTCTGAGCACTATGGGACTTAACATCTGAGGTCATCAGTCCCTTAGAACTTAGAACTACTTAAACCTAACTAACCTAAGGACATCACACACATCTATGCCCAAGGCAGGATTCGAATCTGCGACCGTAGCGGTCGCGCGGTTCCAGACTGAAGTGCCTAGAACCGCTCCGCCACACCGGCCGGCAGGTCTCGCTAAATTACGGAAAAAATCGCTAAGCAGATATCAGTGTATTTAGTTAAATTTTAATACATTAGTTAGTTGGACCCATTAACTTTAAGGAACATTTATTTTCTACCCAATGAGATGTTTCAAATATAGCTTGTAGGAGAAGTAAGTTGTAGAAAACTGAAATATGGTGGAATATGAACGTTGTCTTACGTGATATGCCCAAAAACCGTACAGTGAAAATGTCAATCATGTTCTTTTAGAAGAACAGAATATATAAGAGTCAGAAATAAGGGAACATTCACTAAGGTCAGTGAAACGTATTATTCTTACAGTAACCATTTCGATTCTACAACTAAATAAAAATACGACTTACGCATTTCACTCCTTTTATTTGTGAAGTATCCTCAATTGCCTGTAACGAATTCATGGTTCTTACTACAGGGGTTTCATATATAACTCGTAAACTTGTTCTGAACTTGTTTCATATTACGGTTTCTGGCGCTGCTCTCGTATTATAGAAATGTTCTTTAAAAATATTTTCACATGTCTATTAAATGTATAAAGTAAAAAGTAAAAATATATTTCAGGCCACTAAAGACACATTTAAAAAAAGTAAAAGCGAAATGCAGATAACAGACAGGTAAACAGCCTTTTATTTATTTGCAGAGATGGACATTATATAATAGGAAAAGAGTAATAATCCAGTTAGTGACTGAACAATGAGACTGGATATAAGAGAAATGATAACAGATTATCCACTGCCATCTACGACATTTTTCTCTTTCATATAGCCTGAGAGAAAACAGAGTCAGAAAACCTATGTTTCTACGCAGACTTAGTCTGTTGGAAGATTCAGTAACAATGACTACAAAAGTTTTTGTACTCTTATTAAATCTGACACAGCAAACCTGGCACCAGTTGCAAAACTAGCATTTTCCACCTTCACTACAACCATCGTCACATAGAGGCACTGCATCGCCATTTACGACTTCAGCAACAGCTCTACTGGAGGAGAGAAGTATAGAGAGGAGTAGACTTGTTCTAAAAAGACACACTCTAAAGAATCAGGCTTAGGCACTAATCTGATAAGAACTAATGTTAGAGCTTGATTTGCTTGGAATGGACAGAAAAACTTAATTAAGGATGAATGTGAAAACACTTCTCACCAGCACATGTCTACTAACATAATCCTTGCGCCGTCTAGTTCAAGGAAACACAAGAACTCTTTCACTTAACATTAGCTGTTGATGAACCTAGAAATTAGCGAAAAAATATTGACAATGTGAAACTAATTGTCTCAGGTTCTTCTTGTTAACTATCTTTTTGGAGCTGAGAGAAAATAGAAATATCTCTTGCATATTGTGGCTCCTTTTAGTCATTTTAAAAATCATTACTATACTTGTCTTTCAACTGAACTAGTGTACTTATTCCCACTCAACAGTCAGTGCTGTGAGAAGTGTCAAACGTCCCTGCCCATTAGCATCTGGGTACGATATAGTAAACGACTAACTGAAATTATCAGTAGCACGTAATAGAGTAAAAATCTGAAAAAATATATACATTTGTAAGGTTGCAGTTTGAATGAATATCAATTTCGCACCTTACATGAGATTTTATATGTCACAACAAGTAGATGAATATGTTACCTGACATACTTCGGCGATAATGAACAGATTTGCCTATCAAAATGTACAGTATGTAATGCAAAGGGATGACACTCGAGTTGACGGTATTAATTCACCGAACCCAAATCCTGCATGTCAATGAGCAAAAGGTGAAAAAAGTTGCTGGAAGAAACATTTTAGTTTGGGGGCAGACGCGAGTTGCTCCGTCGTGGCCCGAGTACAACGGAACGCTTCTAAAAGGGCGAGAGCGGCAAGGAACGCGCTGAGCGATACATCAGAGGGAGCAGGTAGCGGCGCAGCGCTGCTTCCTACGGAAAAATTCTTTAGAAAACTGCGGTGGGCAATTTCTAGATGGATAGAAACAGACCAGCAACGCAGTTGATAATGTTAAATGCTCGTGCTATACTCATGATGTACACGAGTAACTTTTAGGCGTCAGGAGTGGGCACAAAATGTCCGATTGGCTGAAATAAACTCGGAAGGAGTAGAAAGGGGCGTTATTTCGCCGCTGTTTAAAGGTAAGCCATTTGAGATTGGCAGAGGTAGTTTCCACAAGATGCAACAAGTCCACTAAAGAGACGTCTTACACTAGACTCGTTCGTCCTCTGTTAGAATATTGCGGCGCGGTGTGGGATCCTTACCAGGTGGGATTGACGGAGGACATCGAAAGGGTGCAAAAAAAGGGCAGCTCGTTTTGTATCCTCACGTAATAGGGGAGAGAGTGTGGCAGATATGATACGCGAGTTGGGATGGAAGTCATTAAAGCAAAGACGTTTTTCGTCGAGGCGAGATCTATTTACGAAATTTCAGTCACCAACTTTCTCTTCCGATTGCGAAAATTGTTGAGCCCAACCTACATAGGTAGGAATGATCATCAAAATAAAATAAGAGGAATCAGAACTCGAACAGAAAGGTTTAGGTGTTCGTTTTTCCCGCGCGCTGTTCGGGAGTGGAATGGTAGAGAGATAGTACGATTGCGGTTCGATGAACCCTCTGCCAAGCTCTTAAATGTGAATTGCAGAGTAATCATGTAGATATAGATGTAGAAAAGAATGCTCCCACTGCTCTGAAAAAGCCGTGACGTGAAGCACGAAAAGACACAGGTGGGGGACAGTTTGCTACATTAGACACAAGACCGAAAACTTCGAGGACTGTCCTCTGAATCAGCGTCAAGTGTAGAATAGGGCGCATCAGGCTCTGTATTGCGCGAAAAGAGGAATTTTGTGTCAACACTGCGTTCACTTTGTCTGACATTCAGCTAGAAATTAGCTGAAGAGTCATTGAGCTGTGATAGCGGAGAAACGAAATGGCCACGTAGTTAATTGTTCTTGCGAAAACGGAAAGGGCATTGAAGTATACACGCTGCACCATCTACGCATGTGTCTATCACCATATTTTCCAGGCTAGGGATGAGTGCATGTTTTCTCGCCTAACAAGAAACATAGGACAGTTTCAGCTGATAAAATCAGTACAGATTTTGATTAGCTTTATCTATGATTTTCAGAGGGCAAGAGCAGCCATACAGCTGACAGTACATTGCAGCTAAAGATAAATGCCACTGGCATAGGCGTAAACTTGTTGGTTCAAAAGCTTGCATCCACTGTGAACTCCAGATTTTGCTCATCTTGTCGCAAAAACTAACCATCCTCCGTACTCTTGATTGTCATCCTAAATAGTACCGAACTTAGAACCGGAATAGTATGATTTGTTGTAATACTGGCCAACTTCACTGTGCATAAGTAAGAAAAATCTTGTAGAGAACCTTCTATTTAAATTTGATATTGTTGTGTTCAGTATTATTTCTGATAAACAGGATGTAATGCGTTATATTGACAACTGTCCTGAAATTGTCATGTCACAATCTATGTAAACTCGTGTGCTTCTTTAACAACAAAATATGAATAAACCAATTTTACAGCTAAACACTAATGTGCTCTGTCCAAGAATAAGGGTCCACTCCTAACCCCAGTCATTGATTTGGAAATAAGAAAAAAATTATTTTCTTTTTGAAAAACCGAAAGTGACAAGGTTACTCAATGTATGTGTCTGCATAGTGGTCAGATTACTGTAAATGTGTGATCCACAGAGTAGAAAAGGTTGTTTTAACGAGTAAAGAAAAATTTTCGTGTTTTGAGTAAAATTAGTTTGTGCATGACCTTTCTGGTGCTCGCGAAATTATTCACGGCGTTGTTGAGTTGGTTTGAATACCCACAAACTGTGAACGGCGTTGATAATGATGTGTTAATGGCATAAGAGACTTTCTACGATACTTTGGAGACGTGTCAAGTCATATAACTACATGTTGACAAAAGATCAGGTTGGCGCAAATCGTGAAAGGCAGAGGTCAGTTAGACGGTTTGAAATGGCGGACGGTTGTAGGCCATCGCATATAGGGCAAACTGAAGATCTTGATAGGATAGAAAATGACGTACAACAAAATTTATCGAATGCAAATCACGAAACCGAACGAAGTGACAACGTAGAGGGAATGGTGGCAGTTTCGCGATTGGTATCTCAGGTTGAGACCGCGCAAAACCGAACAGATGACAGATCTAGTGGTTCAGAAGCAGAATAAGAGGACGTGCAACTTCAGTACGTTGAACCAAATGTTGCAATTCTGAATCAAGCGGGACAGTTTCCTAAGGAAGGGAAGTGTCTAAATGCGTCAGCACTCTGCACAGAAGTCGATGAGACGTCACATGAAAGACACGAACGGCAAAATTTACACCAAATGGTGACAAATGACGATGGCGAAGAGTCTGATAGCGCATTCGCAATGTTGAAGCAAACAAATGCAGGGTTAGCTAACTTAAAAACAGAAACAAATGTTAGTGGCTTTAAAAACCGAAACGGCGCATTCAAAAACCGAAACAAATGCTGCTTTAAATGGTCTCAAATTTGAAACCAATGCTGGATTCGAAACATTTCGCAAAGATCAGCAAAAGTTGCGAACGGTAGTTAATGAACAGTTTATTGAAATCCGGAAAGAGGCGAGAGACTCACGCAAGCTAATTCAATCGCTTATGGCTGATCGGATTGACCAGGTGCAGGATGCAGTGTCTAATATCAACCAAAGAGTTGATGATTTAGCGCACAAGGCGTCTGGTAGGGATGAGTGCATGTTTCCTCGCCTAACGACAAACATAGGACAGCTTCAGATGATAAAATCAGTAAAGATTTTGATTAGCTTTTTATAGGATTTTCAGACGGCGAGGGCAGCCATGCAGCCTATAGTACGTCGCAGCTAAAGGTAAATGCCGCTGGCAGAGGCGTAAACTTGTTGGTTCTCCAGCTTGCATCCACTGTAAACTCCAGCTTTTGCTCATCTTGTCGCAAAAACTAACCATCCTCCGTAGACTTGATTGTCATCCCATATAGTACCGAGCTTAGTACCGGGAACGGATGATTTGTCGTAATATTGGCCAACTTCACTGTGTATAAGTAAGAAAAATCTTGTAGAGAACCTTCTATTTAAACCTGATATTGATGTGTTCATTGTTATTTCTGCTAAACAGGACATAATGCGTTATATTAATAACTGTCGTGAAATTATTGTGTCACAATCTGTGTAAACTCCTGTGCTTCTTTAACAATAAAATAGGAATAAACCAATTTTACAGCTCTGTCCTAGAATAAGGGTCCACTCCTAACCCCAGTCACTGATTCTAGTGACGCTAACGCACTCGCAGGGTGATTTTGCTTATGTCTGACGAATATGAAAAGGACTGGAGTGTCAGAAATTGCACAATGCTTCGAATTTTATTTTGCTAGTGTTCAACTGATACTTGTCTGTCAGTGGATTATTTTTGTGTGTGGAGTGTACTGAATTCGTCTTTTCTGAAAAGCCAGATTTCAAAAAATACTACTTTCGATAAAACGCAAAAATTTACTCTAAAATCTATTGGTTGCAGAACAACAATATTTTCATATCTGTAATGAACATCAATTGAGAACAAAACTAATTTTTTACAATTACATGGAAGAAAGATATAAGCGTCCGTATTCTGTGATATAAAGACTTTTTAGCAACGACTTCAAAAACATGCAGTCTTTTATGCACCGAATATTTAAGGCATAATCATCTTAAAAACAATTGGAGGCACTGTAATACTAGGACATTTATTACGTGTTTACTACGCTGTGTATGTACAACTGCAGCTGGGATATACAATGCTTCTAGTCGATTATACTAATTCTCTTCTATAAGGGCGAACACTATATTTTTATAATATTGTACATGCTTGTATGGGATGTATTTCGTAGCTTATTGACGACTTATAAGCAGCAATGTAATAGATTTTTGGACCACATATTACACGACTAGCGAGAAAGAGGAACCTCCAGAGATGTTATTTAGTTGTTTAGTTAATTAGTTACATGTTCCATTTGAATGCATCTCTTACCAAAATGATACGGAACTAGTCAGTTTAGAGGACATGTATACATAAATAGTGTTAATATATTATTATAATATTATATTTTAGTCCTGTTCATGCAAATACACTTAAAAAGAAGGTTTTTGTATTTTTTATTTCTTTTACAGGCTACCAGTTTTTAAACTGAAATTCATAGATGGAACAGAAGGAGTTGTCCAGGAGAAATGAGTTTAGGCTAGATTTCAAATTTGCTTTGCTACCAGACATTTCATGTTATTGGGAAAATGATCTAATATTTTTGTTGCTGCAAATTTAAATCGTTTATGAGTTACTGACAGCTTTGATAATGGGTACTAAATGTCATTTTTTCCTGTAATGTTGTAGCTATGGACATCACTGTTCTTCTCAAGCTGTGATGGATTATTTATTATGAATTGTGTTAGCGAATATATGTACTGTGATAGTGCAGTTAAAATTCCTAGGTCCTTGAAGAAGTACCTACCTGATGACTACAGGTGAACACCACATATTATTCTTATTGCTGCCTATTGTGCTATCAATACTCTTCTTCTAAGTGGGGAGTTCACCAAGAAAATTATCCCATAAAAATTATTTATTGGAAATATGCAAAATACGCCAGGTGGTTGGTTATTTTTTTCCTAGGCTAACAATTACATGAAGAGCAAATGTAGTTGAACTTAATTGTTTGAGACGCTTAGTAATATGATTCATCCAGTTCAAGTTTTGATCAATATGTACAACCTAAATTTGGAGCACTTTACCCTATTTAATGACTCCTGTTCATGTGCTACATCAACTGTTGATATGGCTAAAAATTTAGGGAGATCCATTTTCAGAGAACCACTTAATAGTTCTTTGAAGAACAGTCTCCTCTGTGGCTTTCTCTCTAATGGGATTTATTATAGCACTAGTAGTACTGCAAACAGTTGCAATTCTACTTGTCGAATGTTAAGTGGAAGGTCATACCATTTATGTATATGGAATAAGAGTGGACCCAAAATTGAACCATGCTGCATGCTGTTTGTGATTTTTCGCCAGTCACTAAAATTTTCTTCCCTTCCAATATTATTTGGATCATTCACCAACACTTTCTTATGAAGAGATTTAACATTACATATTTTAATCTACCTGGAAAAATTTGCTGTTCCAGTGAAGCATTACATATATCATTAAGGGCATTACTTATTAAGACAAAACAATTTTTTTCAAGATTTGGTTTGAAATTCCATAAACACTATATGTGCTTCTGTTTTTTAGAATATTTATAATTTTAATAATTTCAGTGAAGGATGTTTGTGTGAGTTTTTGTTGCTTAAAAGTTTTATGGAATGACATTTTTCATATATTCTCTTGCTTCTTCAACTGAATCATTTAATCCTATTTCTTTGGCAACATTTTGAAAGTAATTGTTAAAAGCACTTAAGTCTTTTGAGTTATCAGTCACATCATTGTCATTTAGTTTGACCGTTTTGGTACATTACACACTGACTCGCTGTACTATCTCCTTTTTGATGATATCCTGTATAATTTTAATCTTACTATGTGAATTATTAATTTCTGTCAGGATGTACATGCTTCTTAACATTTCAATGACTTTCCTTAAAATATTACACTATTTTTGTAGTATGCATGTAATGCCTGCTCTTGAATTATTCTGGCATTTATATAAATTTTTCTCTTACACGAGATTTTTCATTCCTGTAGTTATCCATGGCTTACCTGATTTCTTTCTTTTTTCTATTTTTAATAGATTTTCTATGTAACTGTTTCAGAAAGCGACTTTCAAATGCTGACACAAATTTACATTGAAATAAACTAAATTTCACGTTAGTATCTCTATATGTTCCTCATCCCACATCGCCTCATTTAACTTACTCTTAAAACAATGTAACCTGTTCCCACTAATAAGCCCCATTGTATGGTGTGAACCTACTTTGTCGCTGTAATGTACTATACTGTTTATTTGCATTCATTGTGTATCATGATGAAATGGTCTGTTAAAAAATGGGCAGGTATTAATCGTTTCAGCTTGAGCACTGCCTTTAAGAACGTTATCAGCCAGCATCCTACTACCTTTCTGCACACTAGTTCGAAAACTGACTTTTGAATTAGATTGAAATATCTGAATATGATGTATGTTCATTTATCCTGTTTGTATCTGTTTACAAATCTTGACTAAAGTCTTCATAAACTACTAACTGTTTTTTCTCGTCTGACAAGTAATCCAATAATGTTTCTAGATTTCTCATAATTAGCGCGAAGATTCCTAGAAGGCATCTGTAGACCGTTACAATTACCAGAGAAGTGTTCTGCAGTAACAACTCACAAGCGCATGTCTCTCTGCTCTGATCTACAGAAAAACTATTTCTTTCGATATTTTTGACTCTGTGTCCAACTTTTACACATGTGCAACTCCTCCATATCCCGTGTTAAATCTATACAAAAATGATGGTGTTCTATAATATCTGATATTTGACGTCTTCATGTCTGTGGTTTCATTGTGTTCATACAGCCACAGAACATCTTTCATTTCAGAGTTTTCCACATCTTCTAGGCATACAAGAACCTCATCTACCTAGTTTTTCAACCCCCAATGTTCTAATGAAAGAAACTAATTTTATTTTACTTCACACTGCCCTGCACTAATTTCTTTCAGTATTGCATGTCTGTAATCTGATTCTAACCTAAAGAAAGTGCGACCTTCACTGTGGCCGAGCGGTTCTAGGCGCTTCAGTCCGGAACTGGGCGAGTGTTACAGTCGCAGGTTCGAATCCTGCCTCGGGCATGGATGTGTGCGATGTCCTTAGGTTAGTTAGGTTTACGTAGTTCAAAGTCCTAGGGGACTGATGACCTCAGATGTTAAGTCCCACAGTGTTCAGAGCCATTTGAACCATTTGAGAGGAAGTGCCTCTCTGACTTCAGTAATCACAGAAATTTTATTTTGTGTGCATGTCACCCTCTCTTACACTTTCTGGAAGATCCCAAGCTGATCAGTCCTTCCCCTTCCTATTCAGGTGCATGCCATGATTTGTGTATTCCCATCTCCCATTGTAGAGGCTGTGGGTGCAAGACGACGCCATTGTGAACCTCCCATCTCCTAAGTCACACCCCTTTCATGGAAACAGACTTATCAGAGACCTCCTATGCGAAAATAAACGACGTTTGCTCTCCCAGTCACAACCCATTAATTTACCCATCATTAAAATGAAGCAGCCAATCAGTATGTACCCTGGAGCCGGTATCTTGTCAGCATTAGTAGCAACCTGACAGAGCTTCGTGACAAGCACCAGCAGTGTGCAATACACACACACACACACACACACACACACACTCACTCACTCTCTCTCTCTCTCTCTCTCTCTCTCTCTCTCTCTCTCACACACACACACACACACTCACTCACTCACACAAACACACAAACACACACACACACACACACACACACACACACACACACATTTGATCTCCCAATCATTGCACAGCACTTTACCTGCCATTAAGACGAAACAGCCAATCACAATCCAGTCTCTTACTGACCCTTAAAGTGAAACAGCCAGTCAGTATGTGCCTCAGAGTCGATCAATTGTTCTCCTTACTCCACATGCCAACGATTTAAGTTTGATATTTGTATTTGTACTTCACTTTATGTAAAGCACAATGGACCCTCAAATTAAGCCTCAAAATATTATTCCCACATGTGAATTGGCTGTATTATGGTTGTGTTGTATCCTGCTACTAGTGCGCTTGAGTGTGAGTGTGAGAGCAGCGAGTGTAGCGTCACCGCATGTATGTATTTAATCAACCACTAACAATATAAGCACGGGCCGGCTACTAGAGGACGCGCATAGGAAGCGGGCACACGGTAAAGCCGTCGGCACACGGACCGTGCATCCGAACGTTGAGCGTTGAGAGTGCCGAGTTTCTGACGTCATAGCGTGGAATAGAACGTCCGGGAGTCTCTCCGAACGTGCAGAGCAATGTCAGATATTCTGAGCGTACGTCTGAGCGTTGGCCAATGAGATGGCACAACGCAACCTACGTCACATGTACGCCATCTCCCTTCAGCACAAAGTTGTGAGGCGCCATATTGGCATTCATTTCAAGCCTACACGTATATATGCCGTTTCTGAGCACCAGCAAACTGAGAATCACTGGAAAACCCGTTGTTAACTGTGTGATACGTCACAATAAAATAATGAGAAACCTATTCGTGGGAAAAGAATTATTGTAACTTGCGTATTATGAGAGTATGCTATTTGAAGGCAGCAATAAACTGAGGATGCACCCAAAACGCATTGTTCTTGGTAAAATTTGTTATAATTAAATTTCAGTTAGTAACATAATTACGATTAAAGCTTTCAGCAAGTGTTAAGATTGGTAATATCCTAGGAATAGCAGTGAACTTCATTATGATCGTTTAGCGTGGTGACTCTGCCTCGTGATGACTGGGTGTTGTGTGCTGTCCTTAGGTTAGTTAGGTTTAAGTAGTTCTAAGTTCTAGGGGACTGATGACCATAGATGTTAAGTCCCATAGTGCTCAGAGCCATTTGAACCATTTGTTTAGCGTGGTGAGTAGCGTCTCTATATTGTGAAATTTTTATATTTGGGATGTGGTTCGCGACTCACCAGTACGTAAATTTTTTTCCTAACATAGGTGTTTTTATTAGGTTCTGTTCCTTTATTATTAGTTTAATATAAGTATATACCATAATTTTTGATGTTACGTAAGTATAAGTTCACCTTTCTTTGGGCGTTCGATTGGTTTGATCTACAGGACACCTTGCGCTACTTGTGTAAAGCTGTTTTGCTCCTTTTTGTTTTACGCTTCGTAATTCACGTGTTGCAAAGATTCTGCTACTGGGTAGGAACAGTGATCAAGTAAGACTGACCTTAGAGTTTTACTAAAATTTGGGAATAATGAAATAATGTTTATGTTATGAAAAGAAGTATTGCAAATTTGTGTCGCACTGTTTATAATGGAACTTTTATAAGCCTGTGTCCTTATTGTTTAGACATGGTACTTTCCTTTTCGTGGGCAATGGAGGAAACGTGCGTTTTAATAGAGCTAACGTGGGAATTTTACGCGCGCCCGTTTAGTAAACAGTGTGGTTTACGAACTAGAAACTTCCCGCAACTGCCGCCAGAGTGCGTTGCGACCGCGTGTACCACGTTGGGGTCTACGTACCGTATGCTCAAGTTGCATCGTTTCTGAGCGTTCAGCAGCACGTTGAACTTGGCACGCTCAACGTTGGCGTTCGACAGCACGGTTCGTGTGCCGATGGCTTAAAGCCGTCGGCACACGGACCGTGCATCCGAACGTTGAGCGTACCGAGTTTCTGACGTCATAGCGTGGAACAGCACGTTCGGGAGTCTTTCCGAACGTGCAGAGCAATATTTGGCATGTCAGATATTCTGAGCGTGCGTCTGAGCGTTGACCAATGAGATGGCACAACGCCACCCACGTCACAACCACGCCGTCTGCCTTCAGTACAGAGTTGTGAGGCGCCATATTGGCTTTCATTTCAGGCCTATATGTTATTCCGTTTCTGAGCACCAGCAAATTGAGAATCACTGGAAAACCCATTGTTAATTGTGTGATTCGTTCCAATAAAATGATGAGAAACAACATATTCGTGGCAAAAGAATTATTGTAACTTGCGTATTATGAGAATAGGCTATTTGAATACAGCGACACACTGAAGATTCACCCAAAACGTATTGTTCTTGGTACAGTTCGTTATAATTAAATTTCAATTAGTAACATATCTAAGATTTTCAGCAAGCCGTATCATACCATGATTAGATGTATAGGTTGTGATGTTGGTTTAGCGTAATGAGTAGAGTCACTGAGCAGTGAAGAGTTTTATGGTCGGACAGAGGTTCGCGTCTTGACCTTTCTTATTTTTTTCCTAACATTCGCCTTTTTATTAGGTTCTGATACCTTATTATTAGTTTAATATAAGCATATACCATAATATTTGATGTTATGTAAATATAAGTTCACCTTTTTTTTTAGGCTGACTTTGTTGGATTGGCTTAAGCTACAGGACAGCTTGCGCTACTTGTATAAACATATTTTGCTCCTTTTTCTTTCACGTCTCGTAATTCACATGTTGCAAAGATTCTGCTGCTGTGTAGGAACAGTGGTCAAGAAAGACTGACCTTGGGATTTTACTAAAATGTGGGAATGATGAAATAATGTTTATCTTATGCGGAGAAGTATTTCAAATTTGTAATGCACTGTTTGTAATGGAACTTTTATAGGTCTGTGTCCTTATTAATTGGACATGTTACTTTCCTTTTCGTGGACGATGGAGGAAATGTGCGTTTTAATAGAGCTAGCGTGGGAATTTTAAGCGCGCCCTTTGAGTAAACAGTGTGATTACGAACTGGAAGCATCCCTCAACTACCGCTGGAGTGCGTTGCGATCGCGTATACGCTGTTGGGGCCCACGTACCGTATGCACAAGTCGCATCGTTTCTGAGCGTTCAGCAGCACGTTGAACTTGGCACGCTCAACGTTGGCGTTCGACAGCACGGTCCGTGTGCCGACGGCTTGAGGTACTGCCGCGCCGTCTACCGGTGACTCGCGCCTATGCACGCGTGGAGCAGCGCTGACTCATTCTCACTACGTTCTTTTAGTTTGTACCGCTCACATGAGTTCTTGTGTGTATCGCTTATGTTGCAACTTTTGTGTGAGTCTTTTGTCTTGTTACGCATGGAGTCAAAAGGGACTTATTTCTGTTATTGTTCGGAGGTTTATGAATAACGCCATATTTGTGTTACTTGGATCAGTTTCGTGTATACTTGGTTACTACATGATTGCCAACGAGTTTCGAAAAGTTTCTGCGTGTGCAGTCTTTAAGTGCGGTTCCTCCAGGTATAGTCATAATGGACGCCGTGCTACCGGCTCTGATTGAACAGCTTACTTCGGCAGTGACCACTTTGTTGGCTTCCATTAACAGACCGGGTACTGTCCCACCGGTCTATCCACCCACTTTTCCTCTTTATGACGATTCAGCCGAGGATTGGGAAGCTTATGGAAAAAAACTAACACAACAAGTTTTTTGCTTTGAGTCTGTTTGACTCAAATTTCTGCAAAGTCTCTTTCCTCTCGAGGATTCTACCTCAGGTGCATCAATTACTGTGTCAGCTTGCCCCTTTGCAAGAACCGACAGCTCTTTTGAACACATGTGCCGTTTGTTGTCCAACTATCATCGCAAATGAACGCACGTCATAGTGGCACGAGTTGTAATTTACCGATGCCGCAAGAGACCAAACCATTCATACAGGACCTGGGCAGCGGAACTTCACGGCCTTGGCCGTAAATGTCGCTTCGTTCCTCATATCCGCATTGACTCTTATGCAGAATCCACGGTGCACGACGCAGTTATCTGTTTAGCTCCAGACAAGGCTTAACTTTGTGTAAACCCCCCGTTGGTAGAAGTTTTGCAAATAGCACAGTCTTTTGAAGGTTCTCAGGCAGCGCGTGACCAAATTGAAGTGCGGGGTGATGTGGCAGTACTGCGACAAGATGTGCCCAATAGGACAACAGATAGCTTGCAACGAGGAAGAGTCATGGCGGCGCTAAACATGCGGGTCCAGCGCCTTTCACATCAAGGTCGGCCCGAGAAGCTCCAGGTTGACACAGGTGCTGCAGTGGCGTCATTTAATTCTCAAACCGATGTGAGTTTAAGCTCGCTGTCGTTGACACTTGTCACGTGGAAGCTGGACAATTATAACAAACAGAATATTGCGCTGTTGGGACAGTTTACGACATCGGCCTCTTACAGGTCAGTTGCGAGGTGCCGAGGCTAGCAGTGTATTTAACACTAAATGCTTCTCGAATCTTCATATGGAAATGATGCTCTAAGCCCCCCCCCCCTTTTCTAACTCATACTTTTGCTGTTGCACATGGATTAAGAAGAAACGCGAACTGACTGTAATCGACCCTGCAAGTGTAGTAGAAAAGAGTTTGGCACCTGCAATAATTTAATTGGATAGAAATTAAGGAAAGTTTCATTAACGTAGTGAGAAATGAAAGGGTTGCTCTACCGATTAACAGAATGAAAGTTCCGTCCAAAATAACAATTTGATTTATTACGACTAAACTCAAAATAATAAACAAAACACACGAAACATTTACAATACATGAAATTGGATACTCAAATAAAGGCTGTGAAGGTGAAGTTGTCCATAAACTAGATTGTGACATTTATGACCAAGTGGTATGTGGAGCCAATTCCTTGCAACTCAAATCTTAAGAGAAACACCCAGCCAACCCAACATTAATTGCTGCTACAGTAGTGATAACTCAGACAATGAACACCCAAGACAGACCCACGTAAGAAAAGATGGGAACAGGCGCGCTCTGCTGAGCTCTGATTATCACAGAGCAAATTCTCTAATCTGCCGGTGCTGCGGACATATGTTACCAAGCTGTCTTCGTAACTGCAAGGACACGATCTGGCATACCGGAAGCGATGCCTGGTTGCTTCGACGTCCCGTCGTGGTGATGATAATGTCGCGAGTATAGCCTGAAACAAATTATCCTGGTCTGGTTGTTGCAGACGAAAGACTTCCTATCAATACAAATGCGCCTCTGAGGGAGACGAAGAAGGCTCACCACACAATCACTGACGGTACAGTGACTGATTTTAACAAGCGAAGTCTCATAGTAACTCCGATACAGTCAACTTTAGCCAAAACTGCCCAAGACAGACAACATAGGCCGCTTGTACGCAGAATGCTCAATTGCCAACTGTACTAGGAAAGTTACGTTGAAGTCGAAACTTCAGCAACTTCGTCAAACAGTTACAATCAAATAAAAGTATATTAGACAGCCAATGGAAGGCAGGCTGTCCAGAGCAGCGACAGCTCAGTCTTGTAACCTACTCCGACCGAAAGGCAACAGCCGACTCTCTCAAGGGCACCCGTACAAACCCAACACAGAACATTCCCGCCCCCACGACAGTGGCCGTGGTTAAACGTTCCAATAAGCAACTCGAAAACCGGCGGAAAATTCCACTCTATTGCTGAAGCACTACCATTCCACCAATGGAGATTCTTGGCGTCAATTTCTGCGCCGATTTTGCTACGTCACGGAGCTATGCCCTGAGCAAGCCAACCACAGTTACGATTTTGCAGAAAACGCGGGAATTTGCCCGCCAAGACTGCCTGGGAGCACAAGTCATTGCACGCCTCGCTGGTAGCCCGCCAGAAAGTGTTTTCACTAAGTTTCTGCGAAGTAATGGAATCTCTAGCCCAGCCGCCCCTTCTGACCCCTCTGGGCATGTCGCTCTCGCTCTTATGACAATGTCGGCTTCTGGAAAGCATCCACTTGATTCTCTGACAAACGGCGGCTTAACCCTTTCAAGCTCAGCAGAACTCGCCTGTCATCCGACTACCTGGGTGACGAGAGACGCTGCGTGGGATGTCTGCGTTTGAAGGAATAGCAACTTTTCACCGCAATTAGAGAAGAAAATCGAATTACTCAAAGTAAGATAGAAATATGAGAGATGCCACCTCTCACAGTTACTCATTCCATTACATTTTTGGTGGTTGCTGATACCCGTGTTGAGAACTTGTTGCCGGCCGAAGTGGCCGTGCGGTTCTAGGCGCTGCAGTCTGGAACGGCGAGACCGCTACGGTCGCAGATTCGAATCCTGCCTCGGGCATGGATGTGTGTGATGTCCTTAGGTTAGTTAGGTTTAACTAGTTCTAAGTTTTAGGGGACTAATGACCTCAGAAGTTGAGTCCCATAGTGCTCAGAGATAAACACATTTCAGGAATTTGGAAACACTGTGTGTGGAGTTTTAGGTCTGGTTTTCAGAAGGTACAGGGTGCACTACGAATTTTTCTGCTCATATTTCTTTGAAATCCACGGCTCGGCCTCGTTTTTGTCGTGCGCGTCCTGTTCCTGTCGCCCTGGAAGATCAAGTGAAAACATAATTGAACAGACTCCAATCTCTAGAGGTGGTGCAACCTGTTATGGCTAGTGAATCGTCCGCTTCGCTGGTTGTAGTTCGAAAACCATCGGGGAAACCTCGCCTCTGTTGCGACTTCAGTACTACTGTCAATGCCCAGTCGATCAAGAATACGTTCCACTCCACAATAGGAGGACCTGATGCGAAAATATCGAGCGGCCAATACTTCCTTAAAATTGATTTGTCTGAAGCTTATCTGCAGGTTTCTGTGGATGAAGAGTCTCGGCGAGTTCTGGTTTTGAATACTCCTTTTGGTCTCTATCAGTATTTGCGCCTTCCTTTTGGTGTGGCTGGTTCCCCTACTATTAACAACGACTTTTAGAGCAACTGACTATGCCTGTTCCAGGTTGCATTAATTATCTGGATAATATTGTTGTAACGGGCTCCTCCATGGCCGATCACTTAAAAAAATTGTTCATTTTGTTTCCTGTCTTACAGTCCGTAGGCTTACGCTATAACGTCGCGGAATCTCAGTTTTTTCAACTTCATATTGCGTATTTGTGGTTCGAGGTCTCGCAGGATAGGGTTCGCCCTCTGTCAGACCAAATCTTCGCTGTTACGTCTATGCCTCACCCCTCGTCTACGAAGGAGTTTCTGGTCTTCCTCGGAAAGATAGCCCACTACCGTAATTCCTTGGGGGAGGGGGGGAGGCGGCCATATTGGCCCACCCGTTGCATGCCTTATTACGCAAGAATGAACCATTTTGCTGGAGCCCAGATTGCGAACGTGCTTTTCAAATGTTGAAATCCAAACTATTCTCGACCCCTTGTTTAGCTGCATTCTCTCCGGACCAGGACGTAGTTTTGGTGACTGACAACTCACAGTAGGGCCTAGGCGCGGTCCTAGCGCACCGGTGTACCGACGGCCCTGAACGACCCGTTGCTTTTGCCGCTAAACCTCTCACTGCGGTCAAGCAGTGTTAGTCTCAGGTGGAAAAAGAGGCTTTTACCATAGTCTATGTTCTCCAGAAATTTTGTGTTTTTTGTATGGCTCCAAGTTTCACCTTATTGCTGACCATAAACCCTTGGTCTCCTTGTTCAACCCTCACACTTCCTTGCCTGACAAGGCAGCACACCGCCTACATTTCTGGGCGCTGTTTTTGTCTCGCTGCAATTACGAAATACATTTTCGCCCTACATCTAAACGTGCCATTGCGAACGCTGTGTCCCGCCTTCCTGTGGGTCCTGATCCTGACTTTGATTTGGGACCTGCCTGCTGATGATGACGCGGAGATGACGATGACACACTCCAGGTGTGGTCGTGTCTCCACGTATTCCGGCCCTATGCTCCGGTGCCCGTTCGGCAAACCGTCCAGCCTCCACCGTCGGCAGCGGCTGTCGCCACTCTTGATCGGATGGAGGTGTCTCTCGTCAGGTCGCTGGTGTCTCCACTATCAACTGGCGCCCACTTTGCATAAGTGAAAGGTGTGCTGTATTCTGCTACTAGTGCGTGAGACTGAGAGCACCCCGAGAGTAGAGTCGCTGCGCGTGTGTACTTAAATCAACCACCAATTGTGTCAGTGCAGGCCGGCCACTGAGGCCGCCTGCATGAGGCGTGAACACGGCACGGTTTCCGCCATGCCGTCTATCGCTTATCTTGCACCTTCTGTATGATTCTTTTGTCTTGTTACGTGTGGAGCAAAGATAGGCTTATTTCCGTTATTGTTCATAGGTTTATTTGTGTTACTTGGATCGGTTTCGTGTATTACTTGGTTCCTATAGGTTCTATAATGATACAAATTATACATGGCTCGCTTATTGACATTTCTGGTTTAATTTGTAGGTTAAGATGTACTTAGTGCCTGAAACACTGAACTGTGGACTCGCAAACTAAGTGCCACACCGTTATCTTGACGTCTAAATTGTCTTTATTACAGTTATATAACAGTATAAAACGTATTTAACTAACATAATATGCTAAGCACGCAAGACAGTAATAGAGGACAGTTTCAGACAAGCAAACAGGCATTCAGAACTCAAATTGTATTACAATACCAGAAGCAGTCTGCGTGCGCGCGCGCGCGCGCGTGTGTGTGTGTGTCAATAACTGACATTGGGTATTAGCTACTAGAATAGTGCAGTTAATTCTATTAGGTAAAATAATTGATGTTAACTCTATTTTTACTAGTCCAGATATTCTTCATATTCATAAATTATTGATCAACAACCTAAGCCCCATCACCTGACACTCCCTGTCAGCTGCCAGAAAACTAGTTTAAATTACTACCCAACAGCTGACACCCACTTTTGAATCATAGCTCACAGTTCCTCTTAGGCCTACTTGAACTTACGTCACTGGTGGTACATAAACGAGCTTTCATTACCTCACCATGCACAATTTTAGGAGGAAGAAGATAATGCATCATGTTCTACACCAGAAAAATATAAATGATGTTTTTGAGCGGTTTATACATCTTTTTTAATAATTTTGATCTTAGGTTATGTTCCACTGAGAAGTAGAGTAAGGGGGCTACAGTCCCACTCCGCATTGTTGCCAACTTGATTCAAGATAGGACTCTTCCCCCACCCCTGCCCCCTTGTGTAGATGTGGCAACATCACAATGATGACATCACTAGATGATGTCATAGGTCTTCCCCCTCCCTCTTCCCTCCTCCATTTTCCCTTCTCCACCTCCCCTCCTCCAATTCCCCTACCTTCCTCTCCCCTCCCAGCCCCACCTGGAAAGATGGTGGGAGACTCTCAGTCTGTGCTGAACTGTTGTACTGGAAGGATCTCATGGCACAAAATTGAAGTCAATGTCAATTAAATTGCAGAGGATATAATATATTACTTATTTTTAAAATTCAGGGGTTAACTCTCTTTATTTGGCGGGAAAAACTCACCATTATCTGCTGTTTATTTAACTATGGAAGGTTCAAGTACTGTAAAATACATCGAAAAAAAATATTGAGCTGTCTAAAATTGATTAAATACTCAAATAGATCGCTTATTTCCGATCGCGCATGCAATACCACCATGGAACTGGCGTCAAGATGGCCATAAATCACTCAGCGCATATAATTACGGCCGCGTGGGATTAGCCGAGCGGTTTCAGGCGCTGCAGTCATGGACTGTGCGGCTGGTCCCGGCGGAGGTTCGAGTCCTCCCTCGGGCATGGGTGGGTGTGTTTGTCCTTAGGATAATTTAGGTTAAGTAGTGTGTAAGCTTGGGGACTGATGAACTTAGCAGTTAAGTCCCATAAGATTTCACACACATTTGAACATATAATTACGCTGCTGCAGAACGAACTAAACATGTCTTGCAAAACAGAGCTCATTTACACGGTAAATCATATATACCGCCAAATAGCCAGTAGTTGAAAACATCATCACCGGTACATAAAACACTCACCAGCCGTAATTACACTGTTACAGATGTCAATCATATCCTGCTCTAATTATGTAATTTTAGATCCCCCAATAACATACAACAAAAAACTGTAAAGATCCAAAGACATCACTAATAAACATCTAAACATACCGCAGAAATTCAAATGGCTCTGAGCACTATGGGACTTAACATCTTAGGTCATCAGTCCCCTAGAACTTAGAACTACTTAAACCTAACTAACCTAAGGACATCACACAACACCCAGCCATCACGAGGCAGAGAAAATCCCTGACCCCGCCGGGAATCGAACCCGGGAACCCGGGCGTGGGAAGCGAGAACGCTACCGCACGACCACGAGATGCGAGCTAAACATACCGCCTAACACGCGCCGCAAATGGAGATGTCTGCACCTTACCAAGCAAATGTGCGGTGCTAGAAAACACCGTTATTGCGTTTCGCCTCGAGCACTGCGTGAACTGGGTGCTGCGAGCAGATTCAGTTGCCACAGCAGTCTGCGGTCTGCTGCGTCGCACTACTGGCCCGTGTCGGGCTGGACACAGACCGGAAGCGGCTTTCCTTTGGCGGCGACTTGCGACCGTTGTATCGGCCTCACTTTGATGCAGACTGCCGGCTTGAGGCGGTTGCATCAAAGAGAACTCACTTAACAATATACTTCCCGCGTTCTGTCTGGAGGATGCCCTTCCCTTGTGAACTGTCCACTCCCCCAGTGTCGTTGATCCAAGAAACATGGAGCGGCTGCTTCAAAGATCTTCCTAGAAAGACCTACAAAGAACTGTGGATTTCTTGTCTAAGCTCTTGCTTCAAAGGCATCCGGAAAAGTTGTATGGCAGACACCAGGACGCTGAACCTGGCTCTGATGTAGCCGATAATTGGTTTCCCAGGGTGGACTGGCGAATACGGACAAAGACATTCCGTCTTTCCACCTGCATTCTGTATGAGGGTGGCCCTGACGGATGTGAAAAACACCCCATGTGGCTGAACCTGCTCACCAGGCTTTCCTCCACCTGGAAATTGGTGGGCGACTAGTTCACAATATTGCAACCAGAGGGAGCTCGAAATTGTGACTTCATAGGTTTTCCTCCCTCCCCTCCCCCCTCCCCATTCACCTGAAAATTGTGAAGAAATGCTCAGTCTGTGCTGAGTTGTTGGTGTGGAAGGACTCTCGTAATTGCATTATTATTTGGATGTGGAGGTGTTATCCTGTTGGAAAATGCTTCCTATAATTTCCTTGTGTATGTTTGTTCATCTTGGTATGTGGAGACTGGGCGCTTAAGTGTCACTTCAGTAAATACCAGGTTGTTGAACTATATGCTTGCCCTCCTCCCCCACCTGCAAAACCGAAATATTCTGAGATACATTTTTGACAAATGCTGGAAATGGTGACCTAGTGAACGATAGCAAAATACCTGTCTGCTGACCACTCCATTCCAAACGCGTATGAGCCAGCAGACCTGGGTACCCTCTTGTAGAAACGTTCCTATTGGTTCCCACCAAATTAGTGGATGGATGCCTTCGACAACTCAAATGGGAATACCTGGAGGGAAGCTGATGTTTGTTTTGAGGAGCGCTATTGAGAAAATTTAGAGAACGGATATTTGAAGCTGACTGCAGAAGGATTCTACTGCGCCAACATACATTTTGCATAAGGACCATGAATATAAGATATGAGAAATAGCGCTCATACAGAGGCATACAGACAGCCTTTTTTTCCATCACTATATTTGTGAGTGGAAAGTGATAGGGAAAGACTAGAAGTGGTATGGGTTACCATCCATCACACACTGCACGATGGCTTGCGAAATGTGCGTATACACTGATGAGACAGAACATTATCACCACTGACATAGTATCGACATAAACCTGTCCAGGCGATAACCACATCACCTGGAGAGGAATCACTGCTAGCCAGACACGTGTGGTGCATGTAGTATCAATGAGGGCACTGTCCATGTGCAGAACAGTGAAGGCATGAGATCTATCTGAGTTTGACTATGGGCAGATTGTGATGTACCGAATGCTTGGCACAAGCATTTCGGAAACTGTATGACTTGTTGGGTGTTGGAGGAGTGTTGTGGTGAGTGTTTACACTTGGCGAAACCAAGATGAAACCATGTTAAGACGTCATGTATTTGAGTAGCCATCACTCATTACAGATGTCAGATGTCGTAGGCCAAGCAGATGTAAAACAGGGCAGGCTGTGAACTGTGGTGGAAACAACATCAGACTTTAATGCTTGGCAGAGTGCAAGTGTGTCTGAAGACACTGTGCCCCAAACACTCCTAACGGTGGGCATCTGCAGCCAAAGATCCATGCATGTGCTAATGTTAATACAACGATATCGACAACTACGACTGACATACCATGTGACCATTGGTGCAATGGTAAAGAGCTGCATGGTCTGATGAATCCGAATACCTTCTTCATTATGCTGATGGGAGGGTGCAGATCCGTCGTCTTCCAGGGTTCAAATGATTCAAATGGCTCCAAGCACTATGGGACTTAACATCTGAGGTCATCAGTCCCCTACATTTACAAGGGAACCTCCTCATCGCACCCCCCTCAGATTTAGTTATAATTTGGCACAGTGGATAGGCCTTGAAAAACTGAACACAGATCAATCGAGAAAACAAGAAGTTGTGTGGAACTATGAAAAAATAAGCAAAGTATACAAACTGAGTAGTCCATGGGCAACATATGCAACATTTAGGCTGGTATGAGCACAGGAGCGCAGTGGTCCCGTGGTTAGCGTGAGCAGCTGCGGAGCGAGAGGTCCTTAGTTCAAGTCTTCCCTCGAGCGAAAAGTTTACTTACTTAATTTTTGCAAAGTTATGATCTGTCCGTTCGTCCATTGACGTCTCTGTGTGTTGCGACCGCACCGCAAAACCGTGCGATTAGTAGACGAAAGGACGTGCCTCTCCAATGGGAACCGGAAACATTTGATCGCAAGATCATAGTTCAACTGATTCCTCCACAGGAAAAGACGTCTGATGTATTCTATACGACACTGGTGACGGCATGTGCGTTACATGACAGGAATATGTTGTCGACCCACCTAACTTGCACACTTGGCGAATGGGTAAAAAGATTCTTCTACCTTGCCTGATTTAGGTTTTCTGGTGGATGTGATAATCACTTCCAAAAAAGTGATGTAAACATAAGAGTGTGTCACATAAACTGCAACAAATGAATGCAACAGTTTCACAGTCGCACATTTTTCTCTGTGCTCTGTCAAAACATATGTTTTTAACGTTTTGAAATTTTTCCGAGTGTAGACCGTCAAATCCTGCATATGTCCAAGCAAATCTGAACATGTCCTGGAATTTTGGAGAGCGAAGTTGATTATGTGTGAGTGCCTGAACTCTGATAATTGTCTAAAAATAAAAAATTAAACTTTTCACTCGAGGGAAGACTTGAACCAAAGATCTCTAGTTCCGCAGCTGCTCATGCTAACCATGGGACCACGGCGCTCCTGTGCTCACATACTCCTTGATGTTGCCTATGTTGCCCATGGACTACTCAGTTTGTATATTTTGCTTATTTTTTCATAGTTCCACACAACTTCTTCCCGTTTTCTCGATTGATCTGTGTTCAGTTTTCCAAGGTCTATCCACTATGCCAACTTATAACTAAATCTGAGGGGGGTGCGATGGGGAGGTTCCCTTGTTAGAACTGCTTAAACCTAACTAGCCTAAGGACATCATACACATCCATGCCCGAGGCAGGATTCGAACCTGCGACCGTAGCAGCAGCGCGGTTCCGGACTGAAGCGCCTAGAACTGCTCGGCCACAGCGCGTCTTCCAGTGGAACTGCTCTTTGATACCTGTAGTGCAGGACAGAGAAAAGCTGGCGACAGCTCCATTTGCTCTGGGGAACATCCATATGGGCATCCCTGGGACCAGTGGGGCTTGTACAAGGCATTACGATGGCCAAGAACTATCATACGCTGGTTACAGACCACGTACACCCCTTCATGATGTGCGTGTTTCCTGACGGCAGTGGCATTTTTCAACACAATATGGCAACATGTCACAAGGCTAGGAGTGTGATGGAGTGGTTCAAGGAACACAGTGGCGAGTTTCAATTGATGTGCTGGCCGCCCAGCTCGTCAGATCTGAACCTGATCAACCACATCTGGGATGTGATTGAACGTGGCATCAGAGCTCATCGCCCCTACTCGGAATTTACGGGAATTATATGACTTGTGTGTGCAGATGTGGTGTCAACAAACTCCAGCTACCTACCAAGGTCTCATTCGAGATCGTGATGGCCCAGGAACTTGGCATGAGCATTTTGGAAGCTGCAGGACTAGTTGGGTGTTCGAGGAGTGCTGTGGTGAGTGTCTTCAACACGTGGCGAAATCAAGGTGAAACCACATCCAGATGTCATGCGGTTGTGTGGCCACCCCTCATTACAGGTGATGAACTTCATAGGTTGGGCAGACTGGTAAAACATGATAGGCGGCGAACTGTGGCGGAACTAACATCATACTAGTATGCTGGGCAGAGTACAAGTTTGTCTCAACACACAATGCACTGAACACTCCAAATGATGGGCTCCACAGCCAACGATCCATGCAATGTTCATACTATGACATCGGCAGTTATGACTATAATGGGCACGTGACCATTGGCAGTGGACTTTGGCGCAGTAGCAAAACGATGCATGGTTTGATGAATCCTGATACCTTCTTCATCATGCCAATGGGAGGGTGCGAATCTGTCGTCTTGTGAGGTAACGGGCGAGATGTGGCGCCCTGGAAGTATTATATGTTCGGAATTGGGGCGGACGCACAGGACGCTCGTCAAAACCGGGGCCCGGCAGCAAACACGTGGTGGCAAACGTTAGCCGGACAAGAGAGGTAGCCTCAGCACATGGTCCAGCCGCGTGACTGGGAATTCCGCTGTGACGAGGACGGTGCTTTGTGTCGATGAAGGAGATGTCTATGCCGGGAGTACCAAACATGGCGGACTTTGTGAAACCTTAATGTCAGACATTTCACAGTTGATATAGAAATTAATAGTAGCCAGATGAATCATGATACCTCAACAAGAAACATTTACATTACTATTATTTGCACGAAGATTCTGATGGTGTAATCAGATTTTCAATACTATTATTAGTTTAAAGTTTAGTATCTGACGGTAAATTACACAAGTAACACCCAGCAACGAATTGCCAAAATATAAACGCTTCATCCGGTTTTGTCGATCACCGTGCCTTTAGAAAGCTATTAGTGTAAACCTAAATTGGTACGAATTACAGCCATGTAACTTGAATAGTACATCAGTTATTGGAGGTCAAAGTGGCCGATTACTATCGATCGCATCACGCCATAAGTACTCCACAGTTACACGATAAAACGGTAGCAGCATGCTTATAAATATATTTATTCATATATGTCTTTGTTTATATCCGATATATACTATTCATGAAGAAATTGGTTAAATATTTACTGTGTTTTAGAAAGCACAGAGACATTAGGCTCCTGGCCTACCTTTTGCTTCTTTTCTTTTGATATATGTTTATTTAATTGTTTATGTATTTAATAATGTGCGTTAGTGCGTGTTTATGGTCCAGCAGTAGGAATATTTATTTAATTTCAAGTATTTAAATGTAAAGCCAGCATTTCTAATATGTTTCATTATGTTTGTGTGACTGCGTTGGCATGAAGACATGGCGCGAGCGCTCTAGACAATGACAGCGCTCGTGAATGGGGGGACTGGATGGAAGCGAGTTTCCGGAGAGGACACGGGCAGTTCTGGACGAGGAGTGCGGCACTGGACACGGGAAGTGCTGGACGCGACGGCGCGACGGACACACGGAAAGACGTGGAGAGTGGAGCGGTTTACGAGTGGTCGCGGGTGATAGAAATATTTCGGACTGCCGATTTGTGCGCTTGTGAGATTTCCGTGGCTTCTACAGTGAAGACGTAGTGTGCGTTTAGAAGTGAATATCTCGCGAGCTGTGTTGTTGTTCGTAACTAATTACATGCTGTAGGAAGCTATTGTTTCCCTGTTATTCAACTTATATTTTATTTAATTGCTGGACCATCGACACCAATAAGTGTTTTGCAGAAATATACCGCATTCTCAAAAGTACTTCTACTATTTTACTCATTATGTAAAGTTGTTAGTTAGTACCTGCAAATTTTATTTAATTGCAATCTTTCATTAAAAAAAAATTAGCAATTGCCCAGTGATAGGCACGTTCGACCATTCGATTCATGTGTGTATTTTTATCGTATACTGTAGACTGTAGACTGCAGATTAGGAAATGAGACACTTAAAGTAGTAAAGGAGTTTTGCTATTTGGGGAGCAAAATAACTGATGATGGTCGAAGTAGAGAGGATATAAAATGTAGACTGGCAATGGCAAGGAAAGCGTTTCTCAAGAAGAGGAATTTGTTAACATCGAGTATAGACTTAAGTGTCAGGAAGTCATTTCTGAAAGTATTTGTATGGGGTGTAGCCATGTAATGAAGTGAAACATGGACGGTAAATAGTTTGGACAAGAAGAGAATAGAAGCTTTTGAAATGTGGTGCTACAGAAGAATGCTGAAGATTAGATGGGTAGATCACGTAACTAATGAGGAGGTATTGAATAGGATTGGGGAGAAGAGAAGTTTGTGGCACAACTTGACCAGAAGAAGGGATCGGTTGGTAGGACATGTTCTGAGGCATCAAGGGATCACCAATTTAGTATTGGAGGGCAGCGTGGAGGGTAAAAATCGTAGGGGGAGACCAAGAGATGAATACACTAAGCAGATTCAGAAGGATGTAGGTTGCAGTAGGTACTGGGAGATGAAGAAGCTTGCACAGGATAGAGTAGCATGGAGAGCTGCATCAAACCAGTCTCAGGACTGAAGACCACAACAACAACAACAACTGTAGACTCAGCTGTATTTGGCCTGTAATGCGGCAACTACGTATCCCAGTCCCTAGACAACGAAACCAGCCAAAACTTTAAATATTGCAACTCAGGCACTGAGGGTACGTAGTTCAGGGCCACCTCATTTCATTCATTTTAATGTATTTGAAAGCCCGCAGTCTTTCCAAGGTAACAGTACCTTGACAGTGTACTGCAGGACAGAGACAAGCGGCTCCATTACGTTGCAGGAACATTCACGTGGGCATCCACGAGTCCAGTGGAGGTCATCCGACTCACCCTGAAGACCGCGGAGTATTGTACACCGGTGGCAGACCGGCTACTGCACGCCTTCATGACTATCATGTTTCCCGAGAGTAGTGGCATGTTTCGACAAGATAATGCGCCATGTCACAAGGCCAGGAATGTGATGGAGTGGTCCGAGGAACACAGTGGTGAGTTACAATTGATGTGATGGTCCTCCGACTCGCCAGATGTAAACCCGATCGAACACATGTGGCATGTTATCGAATGTGGCGTCACAGCTCATTGCCCCCCCTCCACGGAATTTACGGGAATTCTGCGACTTGTGCGTGCAGATCTGATGCCAACAAATTCCAGCGACCTACCAAGGCCTCATTGCTTTCATGCCATGACGTGTCAACGCTGTTATGCGTGCCAAGAATGGACATACCGGCTATTAGATAGGTGGTCATAATGTTCAGGCTGATCAGTGCAGATGTAAATGCAATTTTAGTCTGCCTTTTATTAAGATGTCAGTCCATCCTTTTACAGGCAGACAAAACTCATGGCAGAATGTTGTTTCTTATTTATCGAGAAATCAAAAGGCGGAACTGTGGTGTCACCGCCAGACACCACACTTGCTAGGTGGTAGCTTTAAATCGGCCTCGGTCCATTAGTACATGTCGGACCCGCGTTTCGCCACTGTCAGTAATTGCAGACCGAGCGCCACCACACGGCAGGTTTTGAGAGAGACGTACTAGCACTCGCCCCAGTTGTACGGACGACTTTGCTAGCGGCTACACTGACGAAGCCTTTCTCTCATTTGCCGAGAGATAGTTAGAATAGCCTTCAGCTAAGTCCATGGCTACGACCTAGCAAGGCGCCATTAACCATTTCTAGAGAGAGTCTCACTTGTATCATTAAGAATGCTGTATACAAATGATGGATTAAAGTTAAGTATTCCAGCAGCTACGTACTTTTCTTTATAGCATTCATTACGTATCCTGTTTCAGACCTAACGCCAGCCGGCGTGTGTAAACGCGTGCCTTTCGGTTACCCGTCACTGTGGACTGGCTGTCTTGTCAGTCCACTAGAGGAACTTCTGCTGCTGGTTGTCCCTCAGTAAAAGCCTCCGTGTTAGCCTCTAATTTTCTCATGCAGTCACTTCGCGAGACGTATGAGATATTGTAATATGTTTGCCATAACGCTTAGAAGTAGCGGTATAGAGCTCACCTCTCAACCCCCCATTTGTCAGAGTGGCGCTTATCCGTCAGGTTCTCACGAATTTTCCACTCTTTGATGTATAGCATTTGAATCCACATGATTTTGTGGAGTAAGAGGTGCCCCCCGCCAAGTCAGAGAGCCGTGCTAATTCTCTCGAAATCCTATAACGTTCCGTCAGCACTGTTAGATTAGTTAGAAGGCTACCTAGTCCGCCGCCAATCACTGACTACGCAGAGAAGTATGACAACGAGAAAAATAGGACATCACCCATTTTTCGTGCAGCTATATGGCCGTGACTACCCTGCACTTAGTATTTATCGCTTTCCTAATGTGTTTAGATGGTCGTATTACCGTCTTTCCGTGAATTTTTTTTATACTACCTCGATCAGTTCGTCGAGCAGTTGACGTGTAGCCGCTAATTTTCTCATTTCAATCACTTCACGAGACGTATTTACAAGGGTGTAACATGGCTGCTCGAACGATTAGAAGAAGCCTTAAACAAACTTCTTCGCAATCTCCCTTATGTCGGTGTACCGTTTACCCTCTGTATGTGCAAAAACTTCCAGTCTTCCAATTATAGCGATATACAGGGTGTTACAAAAAGGTACGGCCAAATTTTCAGGAAACATTCCTCACACACAAATAAAGAAAAGATATTATGTGGACATGTGTCCGGAAACGCTTAATTTCCATGTTAGAGTTCATTTTAGTTTCTTCCACCTACGCTCAATGGAGCACGTTATCATGATTTCATACGGGATACTCTACCTGTGCTGCTAGAACATGTGCCTTTACAAGTACGACACAACATGTGGTTCATGCACGATGGAGCTCCTGCACATTTCAGTCGAAGTGTTCGTACGCTTCTCAACAACAGATTCGGTGACCGATGGATTCGTAGAGGCAGACCAATTCCATGGCCTCCACGCTCTCCTGACCTCAACCCTCTTGACTTTCATTTATTGGGGCATTTGAAAGCTCTTGTCTACGCAACCCCAGTCTCTTCGTGCTCGTATTGTGGACGGCTGTGATACAATACGCCATTCTCCAGGGCTGCATCAGCGCATCAGGGATTCCATGCGACGGAGGGTGGACGCATGTATCCTCGCTAACGGAGGACATTTTGAACATTTCCTGTAACAAAGTGTTTGAAGTCACGCTGGTACGTTCTGTTGATGTGTGTTTCCATTCCATGATTAATGTGATTTGAAGAGAAGTAATAAAATGAGCTCTAACATGGAAAGTAAGCGTTTCCGGACACATGTCCACATAACATATTTTCTCTCTTTGTGTGTGAGGAATGTTTCCTGAAAGTTTCGCCGTACCTTTTTGTAACACCCTGTATACCCTCAACCAAGTCACAGACCCATGCTAATTCTCCAGAAATCCCATCACGTTGCGACAGCAGTGTTGCGTTAGTTGGAAGATTATCTGGAAGTCTACCCGTCACTGTCTATGTAGAGAGCAATCGCAACGAGAAAAAATTGCACACTAACGCTCAGGAAGAAGCTCACCACCATGCGGATGCTGGCGTCAGAATATTTTATACGATTGATACTGCTTCTAGTGATTTGTAGTGAATGACGTAATAGAACAGTAACAGGTCTCTCGGCTGTTTTACATTCAATAGTTGGATTCATCTACATTCAGCTCCAACGCCCACCAATCCTCAGCTCTCTGCAAATCGCTATAGTTTACAGATGTCGCAAACCTGCGGACCCTACGTCTAAACACATATTCCGCAATGGATAATGTCGTAGCCGTACTATCCAATCCTTCGTTCCTTTTCCAGTCGCATGCGTAATGATCGAGTTAAAATGAATGTCTGTTTGCCTCTGTATATACCCTAAATCTCTTCCATGATAGCTACGCCATATTTAATGGGCAAGGGCGCCTTACTGCTGCCCTTTGCTGTAGGACGACTGTACAAAGAAAATCGGATACAGCTGCAATTCATCGGTATCGAATGGTTGTTTATAAATATCTCCCTGTACATGTTCTAAACTCCTTTATTGTATTCCAGTGATCACTACAGAAGATATGCGATTGCAAAATGGTATCTGAGTCATCACTGATAGCATAGCGTTTCACGAGAAATACATCACCAATCTTTCAGTTGGGACATAACCTCCGTAGAACAATTCTAACAGTATCACAGAACTTCCAACACGGACACTATCCACTGAATCATTTACATTGGTGCAACAGCCTCGCACCGCCACGTACAATCCAGAGCTATTGCAAAAGTAGGGAAAGATTTAGGGTTTAATCACACTACTGGTCATTTTCCCCAACACGCTCTTCGGGAATGGACCGACCATGATTTCCCTCGTTATATTATGATGATCGTTTCTTCTGTGGTGTCACCGCCAGACACCACACTTGCTAGGTGGTAGCTTAAATCGGCCGCGGTCCATTAGTACGTGTCGGACCCGCGTGTCGCCACTCAGTACTTGCAGACCTAGCGCCACCACATGGCAGGTCTAGAGAGGCGGACTAGCACTCGCCCCAGTTGTACGGACGACATTGCTAGCGACTAGACGTACGAAGCCTTCCTCTCATTTGCCGAGAGACAGTTAGAATAGCCTTCAGCTAAGTCCATAGCTACGACCTAGCAAGGCGCAGTTAACCATATCTGGAGAGAGTCTTACTTGTATTCACCATAAACGAAGTATACCACAAGGATAATAAAGTTAAGTAAACCGACATTACGTTCTTTTCTTATTAGCATTCATTGAGCATCCTGTTTCAGACTTCGCGATATTCTGGGGGAGCTGATAGCGTGCCTATTCGGCCCATCATAATAACACTGTGTCGGCACTTCTGTCGACACATAACATTTGGCGACGAGAATGGGATCCAAACTGTCGGGACCATTCCGGCCACGATTCCATGGTTGAGTCAAACTGGCGAAACTGCGGTGCAACTGCATGTTGTGGCTGCGGCAGCTGTGAGGAAGCGGCGGCGGCCGCATCGTTTTGCAGCGCACGTTGACCCTGGACGAGCTGTCCCAGGGCATCCAATAACGCCTGCGTCTGCTGATTCTGCAAGCGATAAAATTCGGACAGTACATCTGGAGATTGTGGCGAAGCCATGACACAAATAATTCAGAGCAAGGGGAAAGAACAAGACCCTTTTTTTTTTAACTCGTCGCCAAATGTTATGTGTCGACAGAAGTGCCGACACAGTGTTATTATGATGGGCCGAATAGGCACGCTATCAGCTCCCCCAGAATATCGCGAAGTCTGAAACAGGATGCTCAATGAAGGCTAATAAGAAAAGAACGTAATGTCGGTTTACTTAACTTTATTATCCTTGTGGTATACTTCGTTTATGGTGAATACAAGTAAGACTCTCTCCAGATATGGTTAACTGCGCCTTGCTAGGTCGTAGCTATGGACTTAGCTGAAGGCTATTCTAACTGTCTCTCGGCAAATGAGAGGAAGGCTTCGTACGTCTAGTCGCTAGCAATGTCGTCCGTACAACTGGGGCGAGTGCTAGTCCGCCTCTCTAGACCTGCCATGTGGTGGCGCTAGGTCTGCAAGTACTGAGTGGCGACACGCGGGTCCGACACGTACTAATGGACCGCGGCCGATTTAAGCTACCACCTAGCAAGTGTGGTGTCTGGCGGTGACACCACATCTTCCTATGAAGGTCGGCGTCGAAAAAATATTTTCGCATTCGGAGGAGAAAGTTCATGATTGAAATTTCGTGAGAAGTTTCCACCGCAACGAAAAACGCCTTTGTTTTATTGATGTCCACCCCAAATTTTGTATCACGTCAGTGACACTCTCGCCCCTATTTCGCGATAATGTATAACATGCTGCTCTTCTTTGAGCTTTTTCAATGTACTCCGTTAATCCTATCTGGTAAGGATCCCAAACCGCGCAGCAGTACACCAAAAGAGAACGGACGAGCATAGTGTAGGTAGTCTCTTTAGTAGATCTCTTACATTTTCTAAGTGTTCTGCCGATAAAACTCAATCCTTGGTTTGCCTTCCCCACAACATTTTCTGTGTGTTCTTTCCAATTTAGGTTGTTCGTAATTGTAATTCCTAGGTACTTAACTGAATTTACTGCCTTTAGCTTTGACTGATTTATCGTGTAACCGAAGTTTAACGGAAACCTTTTAGCACTCACGTGGATGACCTCACACTTTTCATTATTTAAGCTCCAGTGTCAATTTTTGCACCATATAGATATCTCTTCTAAATCGTTTTACAATTTGTTTTGATGTTCTGATGTTCTGATGACTTTACTAGACGATAAACGACAGCATCATCTGCAAACAACCTAGGACGGCTACTCAAATTGTCTCCTAAATCGTTTGTATAGATAAGGAATAGCAGAGGGTCTATAACACTAGGTTGGGGAACTCAGAAATCACTTCTATTTTACTCGATAACTTTCCGTCAGTTACTACGAACTGTGACTTCTCTGACAGGAAATCACGAATTCAGTCACGCAACTGAGACGATATTCCATAAAAACGCAATTTCACTACAAGCCGCTTGTGTGGTACAGTGTCAAAAGCCTTCTGTAAATCTAGAAATACGAAATCGATATGAAATCCCTTGTCACTAGCACTCAACACTTCATGTGTGTAAAGAGCTAATTGTGTTCCACAAGAACGTTGTTTTCTAAATCCGTGTTGACTGTGTGTCAACGAATCGTTCCCTTCGAGGTAATTCATAACGTATATATGTTCTAAAATCCTGCTGTATATTGGCGTTAATGGTATGGGCCCGTAATTTTCTGGAATATTGGTGTGAGTTGTGCAACTTTACAGTCTTTGGGTACCGATCTTTCGTCTAGCGAATTGTTGTATATGATTGATAAGTATGGAACTACTGCATCAGTATACTATGAAAGGAACCTAATTAGTATATTGTCTGGACCAGAAGCCTTGATTTTATTGAGTGATATAAGTTGCTTCACTACTCCGAGGGTCGGCAGTTGTGGCCGAGCGGTTCTAGGCGCTTCAGTCTGGAATCGCGTGACCGCTACGGTCGCAGGTTCGAATCATGCCTCGGGCATGGATGTGTGTGATGTCCTTAGGTTAGTTAGGTTTAAGTAGTTCTAAGTTCTAGAGTACTGATGAACTCAGCTGTTAAGTCCCATAGTGCTCATAGCCATTTGAACCATTTTTGAAGTACTCCGAGGATATCTGCTTCTTAGTTACTGATGTTGGCATCGGTTCTTGATTCGAATTCTGGGACATTTACTTCGTCTTCTTTAGTAAATGAATTGCGGAAGGCTGTGTTTAGTAATCTGCTTTGGCAGCACTGTTGTCGAGAGTATTTCCATTGCTATCGCGCAGAGACGGCATCGATTATGTCTTGTCGCTACCATACTTCACATACGATCAGAATCTCTTCAGATTTTCTCGCAGGTTTCGAGACAAAGCTTCGTTGTGGAAATTATTATGAGCATCACGTATTGAAGTCCGTCCTAAATTTCGAGCTCCTGCAAAAGATCGCCAATCTTGGAGATTTTGCTTTCGTTTAAATTTGGCATGCTTTTATTTGGTTGTTTCTGCAACAGTGTTCTGACCTGTTTTGTGTACCATGGGGGATCAGCTCCGTCTTGAATTAATTGATTTGGTATAAATCTCTCACTTGCTGTCGATACTATTTCTTTTAATTCAAGCCATATCTGGTCTACACTTACACTGTTAATTTGGTATGAGTGGAGATTGTCTCTCAGGAAGGTGTCAAATAAATTTTTATCTGTTTTTTTGAATAGGTATATTTTTCACTTATTTTTGGAGGATTTCAAGGTTTAGATATTCAGTTTCGCTACGACAGCCCTGAGTTCACTAAACCCTGTATCCGTTTTGATGCTCGTTAGCTCTGGATTATTTGTTGCCAAGAGATCAAGAGTGTGTTTTGACAAACGTTTACTATTCATGAACTAACTGCTCGAAATAATTTTCAGAGGATGCGTTTAGTGCAATTTCGTATCATGTTTTATGCATACCTCCGGATTTGAACATGTATTTTCCCCAACATATCGAGGGTAAATTAAAGTCACCACCAAATATAACTGTGTGAGTCGGGTATGTGATTGAAATTATACCCAAATTTTCTTTGAAGTTTTCAGCAATTGTATCATCTGAGTTGGGAGTCCGGTAAAAGGATCCAATTATTATTTTATTCCGGTTGCCAAGAATGACCTTTGCCTATACTTCGTAACTCGCAAGAACTATCTAATTCAATTTCCCTACAAGATAAACTACTTCGAACAACAACAAATACCCCACCACCAACTGTATTTAGCTTATCGTTTCTGAAAACCGTTAGGTTCTACTCAGATTTTTCAGCTGAACCTATTTCCGGCTTTAGTCAGCTTTCAGTGCCTGTTACGATTTGAGCATCAGTGCTTTCTATTATCGTACAACGAGAGCTGGTTAACCAACAAATATAAGGCAGGCCAAATCATTGTCGATGTTTCCTCCAGCAACCCCAGCCGGTGTGGCCGAACTGTTCTAGGCGCTTCAGTCTGGAATCGCGCGACCGCTACGGCCGCAGGTTCGAATCCTGCCTCGGGCATGGATGTGTGTGATGTCCTTAGGTTAGTTAGGTTTAAGTAGTTCAAAGTTCTAGGGGACTAATGACCTCAGATGTTGAGTCCCATAGTGCTCAGAGCCATTTGAACAATTGCAGTGCCGCAGTCTTTCAGCTGACACGCCGACAAGGAATGTGTCCACTCGCCTCCTACACTATGACTTCTTAGTGGACGGATTACATCCCCATAAAAGTCCATGCAAATCAATTTGAGCCTGACATATTCTTCTGCTTTAGCTCACCGACCTGTGTGTTAGGGTTGCTTCCCTTAAGATTCCAGCAAATGAACCTGACCCCCGACATAAGCATTCTTCCTCGTCTCGCTCAAGATGCTTACTGCTAGGCATTTTAAGGTGGGATTCCTATGCTGCGTTTGACACATGCGGCAGCCGTTGTGCCTCTGACGTAGTGCGGCTGACGCATAGCTGGCGATTGTTAGAAGAGCGGCGGCCGCACAGTGTTTGGTTGGTCTGCTGGTCTGTGCCGAAAGGATGAGTGAGCGCGATTTGTTGAAGATGAAGAAATCCAGCTTCAGCTATGTGAGGGAAATGCTGAAACACATCCGGCCGGCCGGAGTGGCCGTGCGGTTCTAGGCGCTACAGTCTGGAGCCGAGCGACCGCTACGGTCGCAGGTTCGAATCCTGCCTCGGGCATGGATGTGTGTGATGTCCTTAGGTTAGTTAGGTTTAATTAGTTCTAAGTTCTAGGCGACTGATGACCTCAGAAGTTAAGTCGTATAGTGCTCAGAATTATTTGAAACACATCCGATGTCGGGTCATATGGGAAAGAAGGTGACAGTGGAATTTTTGATAAAAGTAATATAGGGAAAATGTTTTGAAGTGGTAAGATACTTCCTCCGCCAACTAAGCTGCCGGATTCGGACATAGTAGTGCCGTATGTTTTTGTGGGCGACGAGGCATTTCGATTACATCCAAACATGATGAAACCTTTCTCTCCTCGAGTTGCTAGTACTGACAAAAAAAAGCTATTTTTAAATACCGTCTTTCACGAGCTCGTAGAGTTTCTGAAAAAGCCTTCGCTCTGTTAAGTCAAGTATTTCGCATATTTTATCCTCCGATCAGTCTGAAGCCAGAAACGACTGATAATTTGATTATTGTTGCTTGCTGTTTACACAATTTACTTAGAGATGCATTCTTAGAGAAAAATAACGAGCCTCATTTTGAATTAAACAGAAGTGAACCACAACCTACTGAAAATGTTGGAGCATTAGCAAGGAGTGGCGGTTATGCAGATGCTTATGGATTTTCTGTGCGAGATTCGTTTACAGAATACTTCAACAGCGGTGCAGGTGCAGGGATGACACGGTGGCAAAGTGATCACGTTAGCAGAACTAAGTAGGCTTTGAACTCCCTAGCGTTACATCAAAAAATGCTTCAAATGGCTCTGAGCACTACGGAACTTAACATCTGAGGTCATCAGTCCCCTAGAACTTAGAACCACTTAAACCTAACTAACCTAAGGACATCACACACATCCATGCCCGAGGCAGGATTCGAAACTGCGACCGTAGCGGTCGCGCGGTTCCAGACTGAAGCGCCTAGAACCGCTCGACCACTTCGGCCGGCCCCTAGGGTTACTGAATTATCTTTAAAAATTTGTATGCACATTACAGTAAATTGAACTTTTATGACATACATCCGGTTTTGGTATTCACTTTGTGTACATTTCATTACTATTATAATAGTAACTGAATATTACGTGGGATGATGCCACTTATTCTTGTTTATTACAATATGCATTATAGTCCTGACAACTAAGTAATAACATTATGAAGAAACAGAAAGTACAGGGCTATTACAAATGATTGAAGCGATTTCATAAATTAACTGTAGCTCCATTCATTGACATATGGTCACGACACACTACAGATACGTAGAAAAACTCATAAAGTTTTGTTCCGCTGAAGCCACACTTCAGGTTTCTGCCGCCAGAGCGCTCGAGAGCGCAGTGAGACAAAATGGCGACAGGAGCCGAGAAAGTGTATGTCGTGCTTGAAATGCACTCACATCAGTCAGTCATAACAGTGCAACAACACTTCAGAACGAAGTTCAACAAAGATCCACCAACTGCTAACTCCATTCGGCGATGGTATGCGCAGTTTAAAGCTTCTGGATGCCTCTGTAAGGGGAAATCAACGGGTCGGCCTGCAGTGAGCGAGGAAACGGTTGAACGCGTGCGGGCAAGTTTCACGCGTGTATCTGGACATGCTGGAAAATTGGCTCATGCCACAACTGGAGACCGACAGCGCCGACTTCATCTTTCAACAGGATGGTGCTCCACCGCACTTCCATCATGATGTTCGGCATTTCTTAAACAGGAGATTGGAAAACCGATGGATCGGACGTGGTGGAGATCATGATCAGCAATTCATGTCATGGCCTCCACGCTCTCCCGACTTAACCCCATGCGATTTCTTTCTGTGGGGTTATGTGAAAGACTCAGTGTTTAAACCTCCTCAACAAGAAACGTGCCAGAACTGCGAGCTCGCATCAACGATGCTTTCGAACTCATTGATGGGGACATGCTGCGCCGAGTGTGGGAGGAACTTGATTATCGGCTTGATGTCTGCCGAATCACTAAAGTGGCACATATAGAACATTTGTGAATGCCTAAAAAAACTTTTTGAGTTTTTGTATGTGTGTGGAAAGCATTGTGAAAATATCTCAAATAATAAAGTTATTGCAGAGCTGTGAAATCGCTTCAATCATTTGTAATAACCCTGTATGTAGTACTTTTCTTACTTGTTCTTTCCACGTATTCCGCTCTCTCTCTCTCTCTCTCTCTCTCTCTCCAAGCATTATCCTTCACAGTTTCGTCCTTGTATACAGGTAAGGATACATCGTAGATACAAGGAAATTTAGAAACCATTTCCACCAGTTTCTCATCTTCCACCACTGTGAACAGTACTTTTTCCTCGCACATGCTGTCGTGTTCGCCTTTGCGGCCGCGTCTAGACTGCTCTCAGACCGGCTGGGCCGCAGGCGCACGCGGCCATACATGGGATACAGACCCGTTTAGCAACATCTGTAGCATTGCAGTGCGGCAGACGCACAACGGCGGCCTCATGCTTCAGACGCTGCGTAGGAATCCCACCTTTACTGTGGCTAACGCTTCCGATGACAGAGTACAGGATTTCTAGTTCTATTAGTGTGCAACAGATTTAGTTACGTTCTGCTCAACTACCAGCCCCACCATAGGTCTTCAAAAATGGTTCAAATGGCTCTGAGCACTATGGGACTCAACATCTTAGGTCATAAGTCCCCTAGAACTTAGAACTACTTAAACCTAACTAACCTAAGGACATCACACACACCCATTCCCGAGGCAGGATTCGAACCTGCGACCGTAGCAGTCCCGCAGTTTCGGACTGCAGCGCCAGAACCGCACGGCCACACCGGCCGGCCGTAGGTCTTCCCTCCTGCGTGCAGGTAACCCTAGCACCTGCAAACATCCTACATATAAAACAAATAAGCCACAAGCCTCTGTACAGTGCATAGTAGAGGGTAAATTCCACCAGTATTATCAATTACCCTTCCATCTCAATCTCACGCCCTGATAGAGCAAAAAAATAATTATCTTTATACTTCCATACATGCCTCTATCCATCCTTATGCTTCCGAGAGAAACAGGTCGTCTCTCCCAGAGATTTTTTTTCGTTGCACATTCGAATGGAGTATGCCAAACTGTACGATCCCAGCAGCATCTACATGATGCTTTTGCTTTGCAGGTTAGCCACGTAAAACGAACTGATGTGGACTCATTTGATTGGTGGACTATGCGGTGTTGAACTGTCGAAATGATGTTACCGTTCACTCATACGTATCATTTAATCACAAGCGGGTCTACGGATGTTAATGTCGGGATGGTAGCTGAAAGTGAGCAAAGTTATAGCGCATTTGAGAATGTGTGGCGAGATACGAAAGTGAGGCTCGTTCAAATAGAATGGGAGAAGCTGTGTGGTAATCTGATATAAATATCGAGGGGCAGCTGACGGTTAAGTACGACGCATTCTGTCTCAGCATTCCCGTCTCCGACAGCAACAGTGTTAGTGCATTATTACTCATCGTGCTTGGTGTTGCTACTTTACAATTAACAGCTCGAGAGTCATCGCAGAGAATATTCCTAAAGTATCAAAGTGTCATGCACATGTGTGGTCTGCAGGATGAGGTATGTGCTGCAGCGAAATGACAGTAGATCTGTGGTACTTTCTTCCTTAATATAGCGGGAGCATTCAGATGGAGAAGTGCTGTTTGTAGGCGCGCAGTTAGAGGCGCCATGTTACTGATTGTGCGGCCACTCCCGCCGGAGGTTCGAGTCCTCCCTTGGGCATGGGCGTGTGTGTTGCCCCTAGCATAAGTTAGTTTAAGTAGTGTGTAAGTATAGGGACCGAAGACCTTAGCAGGTAGGTCCCTTAGGAATTCACGCACATTGGAACATTTTTTTTTCTTTTTCTTTTTTTTTTTTTCTTTACTGTTTGTGATTTCGGTCAGTCAGTTATTTTAAGATCAACGAAAGTTCAACGCATGGCGGTATACCTATTCCAAAATGTTTTGGATGCAATAAATGTAGAATTGAAAACATACAATAACAATTATTGCGAAATACTGTCTCATAGTCTCCAAATGTAAGTCAGTGTTATTAAATACACCAATGCTTTGTGTGGTGCTCGCTCCCACCATTAACAGATGTTCCACTAAAACTACAGTTATTCGTTTCATATTCATGCATATAGACTCTTTTTCTAATTTCGAAATGTAATTTGTCTACCAAGAAAAAAAACCAGTAATTATAAACTACATTTGAATCAGAAGCATGTAACATAGTTCCTAAACGACTGTCAGGGCTATTTAAGTACAGTGATGCTGTGTAGATTACTCCCTTTCATAATTAACAAATGTTCAATTAAAACTACAGTCTTATACACCATATACATCTCATACTGATTGCTGAAACATACTTCTGTATCACTAGTATTTAGACAGGATCGAACACAAACATTCCATTTCCATATTTATAAATCAGAGTTTAAAAACCAAGTTCTTTTGAGCGGAGGGAGGTATAAATGTTTCTCCCAAACGTTATGCAGTCGCACATATCCATTCTGATTATCCGAATCCATAAACAAATAGTCGTCTATAGAATGCCATTGTAATAGTTCAGGGCTGATGGTTCATTTCAAAATGAACCAGTTCTACTTTAGATGGATTTTTTTTTTCATATTCCCGATACATCAGAGCCAATTTCTTCTAATATACAACATGCTCAAAAGTATGTAATATGATAAAATGTCTCTGAAGTGCATAGACTTCTCCCTATTAAAGGACTGACATATGACATTATCCTCCTATCCAAGATACAGTACATACATGAAGAAACAAGGCACCTTCAGTCACCAATTTTGATCACATTAGCTGTGTAATGCTTTGTACTATATGATGCATGGCTCTAGGCAGCACTCACATTTTATTTTTCACCCAGCAATACCCTCCAATGCAGAATGTAGTCGCTACTAGCTTAGTGAATCATATGGAACTCGTAACATAGCTCTTAACAATAGAACTCTGCTGGGGTGGGGGGCGAAATGATGCTCTTTAACCCCATGAAAGACTGCATGCATTGACAAAACGGTGGTGTTGTATGTCAAATCAATGTTTTGAGACAAACAAATCACGATTCCTCAGAACAGGTCACGAGGTGTTAAGAACACTATATAATCATAGCTCTCATACGAAGAGCAGGCCTAAGTGTGACTGATGTAGGAAAAATCACGATAACAATGCATTTTAATGATAATTCTTTATTCACCTCAATGTGTACTAACAATGTATAAAAAATAAATCACAAAATAGCAGCGTATATACAGGTGGTCAGTGCTTTATATACCTGTCACGATGTTTTTAACTACTGTGTTTTGGCGCTATGTATGATTTACTGTCAAAAAGACTTGTGTTTTGCCAGATATGTTTTGACGTTCTGTGGCAGTATAATACGTGAAGTGAGTGTTATGTTGATTTTGACGCTATTTTCGTGGCAGTATTGTGTGCGCGATGGGAAAAGTGATTTATTTGCGTATTTAATTACTTTTTATCGGGTCAATAATTTTTTTGAAGTATTTTACAAAACTTGCACCTTTCAAAAATAAAGAAACAGCAGAGAATGGTGAGCTTTTCCCGACAAATAAAGAGATACAGCCCCTGCAGACTGAATTACATAAATAATCAACACATTATTATATCCTCAGCAAAGTAACTGATACTGATTTTAATTTGTGTTGTGAGATTCTTCCAGTCCAACAGCTCAGCACAGACCAAGCGTTTACCACCATTTTTACAGGTGGGGGATGGGAGGGGAGGGAATGTTAGAGGAAGTGGGGGAGGGGATGTTGGGAAGAGGGAAGTGGGAGGAAAGGAGGGTGAAGGGGAAAACCCATGACATCTTCTGTTGACATCATCAGTGCAACGTTGCCATATCTGCACAAGGCACGGGGGGTAGGATCCGTCATCAGGAATAAATGCTGCAACAACATAGAGTGGGGATGTAGCCCCCTTACCCCACTACTGCACTGACGTTAAAAACCTTTTAGGAAAGCAGCATTATTTACTGATCGGAACTATTGTGCCAAAACTCTTTACACAAGTTTTCAGAGTGTATCTGCTTTTTGAATGCATGGTTTGACTGTGATATGTGCTGGTAAAATTCTCTCGAGCTTTCAGTGCGTTAAGTGGTCTAAAATCCACGAACTTTCAACCGAATAGTCCTCGGCCATTTTAAAGTGATGGCTATCTTTTGTTGCGACTACCATCCTCATGAAACGGCGCTGCTTTCTGTGACGTCACTGGTACTTTCTCCAGCGCCATGTAAGGCTATTTTTCGTTGCACGCCCGCCGCGGCAGCTTCAGTCTTCCGATGGCCGAGTCCCAAGCCGTGCTTCGTTGCAGGCCACCGTCTTTATTGATGGTGTTGTCACAAATTTTTATCCCGATCGCTTCTTTTATTACACTATCCTAGAAACAGTTGTTTCATGTAATAACAGGTATATCGCAGAATGCAATGTGACGTCAGTTTTGTAGAGCAAGCCCTGCTACCGCTGATTCCTCAGCGTACCGAAGGCAAAACCACATCTCGTTTCTACACAGCGCTCTTCAATAGTACGCACAGTCTGTCCGACACAAAACTCATGGATTTTGAATCACTTGACGTGGCTGGAAGTCTGAGAGAATTTTATCTGGATCTTCTTTCCTTTCCTCAATAAACTGATAATACGAAGACCTATAGCGTGTTTATCTGACATCATATTTACCGACACTTAAGCAAAGAAAGCATACTAAAAATGATGCGTTTTGGAGAGATTTTAATGTGGTATAGAACTCAAACTGCACATTTTTGTAAAACGCAAGAATAACTACAAAAAGTGCCAAATGCAATATGTAAGTCTCCATAATCAGTTAGATGAATATGGTGAATGCTTGGTTTGATTACCTCAAAAACAATCATGGACAAGGTTCCATACAAAGGAAAGCTCGATCTTTGATCGCAGACGGAGATTCAATCTTTGGACCAAAATTAAAGGGCACTTTAAAGAAACCAAAAAAGTTGTTTGTATTATTTATGAAAATACTTAAAGATAGCTTCTATAACAGGAGAAAACACACATGCCTCACTTATTGGTGCTACTGTTGTAACTTCCAGGTTAAGGTACACTTGACGTTGACAGTAAATCGATTGTGCAAGACACAATGGACCCCCAAATTAATTTTCACCATGTTATTTCATGTGTAAACTGTCTGTATTAATATTATATAACAGTAAAAAATCATATGGCACAATTATTGGCACTACTGATGTACAGTCGTGTTCAAAAGTATCCGAACGACCAAAATTGCATTTCGCCTGATTCGCATGCAGCCCGCATAACGCAGTTGTCTAGCAGGTCCTCTAATCGCTCCTTGATACAGTCGTTTGACTAATGAAAATGGTTCCAACAAGTCACCACTAGAAAACTCTGCTCTGTATCGCAAGAACTCAAGATGTAAAGTAATACCACGATACTAAAAATATCAGGGAACACCTTATCACAGATTAAGACTGTTCTTAAGGCTTGTAAGCTCACATTTATTGCAATAAATGACATACCTGAAATGTTACCATTCTCATTATTACGTCAGATAGGTAATGCTCGTAGTAAGTTCATCGTATTCATGATTTCCTCTTAAAAGTAACATACCGTACTTGTTATTTAACACAAAATGACATTAAAAATTTCATTTATTCACGAGCAGCTAGTTGAGAATATGTATGAACTTCAAATGTCACGACGAACCGTCTCGTTCTGCATTTGGATTCAAACCCAGGTCATGCAGACTAAGATTTCGGAAACTAAAAGCCGTTCCTGACTAGGTATACATAGAGTGATATACCTCGATTTTAGACACTATCAGTTAGCAAATATCAACTTCAAATTATATAACGTAAACATTTTTAACGGACGCGAATTCCTACCCAGCATCTATTGTCCCTGTTAACGAACTACGAGAGATGTTAAATATTGATTCTTCACAAGTAACTTACTTGAAATGCCGAGAGGTAAAGCTTTGTGTAGGACAGAGATTCGAACCCAGAACCTAATCGGATAGTTATCGAAGCACAATCAATTGTGACATATTGGATTTTCTCGGCAGTAGCTAGATGTTTTAACTGAAATGACGAGACGAAACATCAATTTTTTCCTTCTCAGGACTCCAACCCGGCACCTATCGCTGTTATATTCTAGAGAAAACGAACGTTAAATATGGGTTTGTTACACCAGCAGCGACATGTGAGCATGTTTGAACTAGAAATAATATGAGGAAGAGTTGAGTGCTGACTGGGAATCGAACCCCACACATATCGTTGTTGACTACACACAAACAGACGTCAGCTACCGAATTTTTCTCCACCAGAAGCTCGAAATAACATCCTTGAACTTACAGTGATTTCTTAAATAGTTCTGTGTCTCACTGGGAGTCAAAAACGTCAGGTATCGTTAGTGTTGGCAACAAATGAAAATGCATTAATGATCAAAATTATTATCCACCAGCAGATAGGTGCTCTTATGCTAGAGCTTGATAATACATAATGAAAACTTTAGTGCCGGGACAGGATTCGAACCCAATCACGTGCAATATGTGGACATGTTGAAGAATCTGCAGTTTTGAACAAACAACAAATTGTAGTCGAGCTGTATTGTCGCCAAGGTATCAAATTCCGCGTTAAGGGCGGTCTGAGTTGCATTCCAAGCTCAGAACCAATTTTATCGACATACAGAAGCTCAGATAAAAGATGGACTAAGTGTCCTGTGGCCCTACATAGCGTTTGTTTCGTCACTAGAAATAAATAACTAGTATAAGAAAGGTTACTGGTGATAGAGTTCCCACATTTCGCCGCTCCTGACTTTATTGTGGTTCAGCGTAACGTCTACTTGGTAGAGAAGGAATATCATGTTTAATGTGAAGTTCATACCACAATGCCATTATACTTTCTTCACTTGGTGTAGCCAGAAGAGAATAGAATCTGTCTCTCCCTATTAAAAATCATCAGCAGAAGCTGCAATCGAACCCAGACCACTATCTTAGGAACCTATCATCAATCAAACAGACCACCAAATGTTCTGCTCTGGGACTCATTTTTCTATCATAACACCGTTGCGACACACTCGATGTGAATTCTGACACCCAGGCTGCCGGTGGTGGTTTGCAGCATGTTCAGTACATTCATTTACTTGGTTGACCGAATCGCCTTGAACTAGGTGCCTCGGCGACCCAGTGCATTAATTCGACTCTCTTTTGTAATCACCGAAATAAAATCACGTAACTGCCACCTACACAGAACTGCCAACAGTGTAGGATGCAGAAATTTAAGTAGGAAGAGTTCCTTTCCATTTGTTGAAAACGTCGTGCAGTGCAAAAGAAAAGCTGTAACTGTCTGTCTCTCAGAACTCTAGATCCGGCCATATGCATTGTCTCACAGCACTGTGGAATGCAGAAGTTCTGGAGGAAGTGTTGTTGACTTCTGGAGTTGCTGTAGCTACTTGACAGCTAATAGCGTAACGGTAAGTGTTGCGCACTGTAGATAAGACGTCGCGAGTTCTATTACATTCGCTGCTACATTTTTAAAACGCAATTCTGCTGTCTTCTGAAGTTATCAATTTAATGGAATTCCCTTCACTTCTCAACCCAAAATAGCTGCATGTGGATAAAGGGCTAACTTCTGTGACATTTTGTTCTTTTCAGGTTTAATAGACGATCAGGCAGCAGATGCATCTCGAAGCTTTTGTATTATGTATGGGGCGAGCGCATAGTGCCAAAATAGTCAGAAAAGTGAACTTTGAGGCTTAATTCGGTGCACACCAGGAAGTAACTCGTTGATCACAGGGTTGCCAAACATACATTGCCTTGTTGCCAAATCTCAGTTACAGTACCAGCAGGAAGAAGACGAACTGATGTGATCCTACAGCGGGCTGGGAAGTGACCATAGCTGGCGTCTCAAAGACGCTGCTGCTACGGCCTGGAAAACGTAATGCGTCTGATTCGTATTTCTGTAACTAGGTTTAGGGACTGGAGCGTAGTTACTAATATTACTCAGAACTGACTGTAAACTAATCATCATAAATCAGTAACTCTCATAGTTGTTTTTATATTTCTTTTGTAACAGTACTCAAAACTAAGAAACTCATTCACGGACGTTTTCGTGTCTCGCTGATATTCGAGCACACCAAACAAATAAAAAGAAAAAAAGAAAGTGTGTGTGAGAGAGAGAGAGAGAGAGAGAGAGAGAGAGAGAGATAAAAATAAAAAAGAGTGAGAGAGAGGGTAAAAATTGTTGTAAAGAAATTGAATACCGGTATGTAAGGAAATCTTTTATTAAAATGACACATTCCGCATCATTACGAGATGTCGTATTCATGATCTATGTAACAAGCATTAATCTAATCTAATCTAATCTAATCATTTTGCTGACTAGCTGTGAAGAGTCATGAATTACCGAAATTTTCGCCAATGTCAGTAACCAAATTTAAACTTGAAAATAAAAGACGACAGTTTTTGTAATAAACCGGGACTCCTATCAAGACCCTTTCATCACTGTTAACTAACCACGAAAGATGTCTTATATACCTCCATTCAGCAGTAACAAAGTGTGTATGCATTTAAAGATGAAGTGCATGATGTGAAGTTCTGTGACCGAGATACGAACCCAACACGTAATCGGATTGTTAACTAAGTAAAAACACGTAATCGGATTGTTAACTAAGTAAAATCAAATGTTACGTATCGGTTTTTCTTACCAGCTGCTACGTGTTTGAATCTAAAATAAGGATACAAATTTTTGTGCCTGAGCGACAATCGAACCGCACTCCTATCGTTCTTCTTTATCGTCCACGAATATAGCTTAAGTATCAGTTGATTACTCACCAACAGTAAGATGTATGCGTGTTTGACCAGAAATTGTTGGCAACACATGAACAGACATTAAAAATGCACGTTAATTTTCACTAGCAGGCCGGTGTGCACGTGATAGGGCTTGAAATGAAATTATGAATATTTTTGTACTGGAACAGGAATCGGACCCACATACTTACCTTTGCAGGAGACCTAGAGAAGATTGCAGTCTTGGAAAAAGGAACGAAATGATCGAGCTATACTGTTCCGAGAGATTCAGATCCTCAAAAGAGGAGATACGAATTCGAATCACAGTCCAGCACCAAATTTTTCAACGTCTGTAGTTCAATCAAGTACAAGTAAAATAAGAGCCCTGTTCCTTTAAATGGCTATCGGTTCATCAAATAAAATACAATTTTCTAATGTAAGTAAGTTTACTGGCGACAGTATTTCTGTTTACCATAACCTCCACCTATGTCATTTCGCAATGTAAACCGGCTCTGCCCAGTTGGGAATGAAGGAACGTGATGTTTAATGAGGATTCTGGATTATAACATCTTTCTCCTGACGTTACGAGAGGTAAAGTAAATCTGTTTGTGCCTCTTAAAAGTAAATGTCTGAATCCACGCATTGCACTTGTGATAGTTCGTTCCCCCAGACCATTGTGCCCACATTTCCCAGCCCCAGGACTGTGATGTAACAGATGATGTGCTTAGCTTACAAAATTAGTCACGGTGGAAAAAATGCGAGTCTATTAAATGGTTAAGAAGAAGCAAGCTTCTGAAGCGGAGATTATGCTATTCTCATGTCAGCAGGATGTAAAGACTCTTCTAGGCAACATAGCCTCGATGTGAAGCCATTTTGAGATTTTCTTTAATTCAGGAAATTTCTTAGTTCGAGAAAATCCACTGTGAAGTATGAAGTTACCGGATAATTCGATTATTAACGTCATTATTACTATCATTTTCTTCATACCGCTGCTGGAAGACATGTGCTTGAAGATCATTTAAGGCCTTCTAGTCATTATAGAAGTAGTTGCCCAAGAAGAGGTTCTTTCCCTGTCTACGGAATCCTTTTCATGTTAATATCAAACATCAGCAATTACTCGTAGATTACAATAAAACTAAAGTAATTGATGAAGACGTTACTTGATAACAAAAACGCGCTGCCTTTCTTCATTTACTTGCGCCTAGAAATGGCTATCGAATAATGCCAAACCAAAAGCCAAGGGATTTTACTGCCTTCCGATATACGTCGCTGTCAGTTCTTCCATATGATTTGGTCGACGTGACCTGTTTCGAGTTGTGTATGACAGAGAACGTTTTAGAAAATCAATTGTTTTCCTTTGCAATGGACAGAAAGATTTTCATTCTAAGCTACCCAAGTTCAAAATTTTCGCAATATTAGTTCAAATTTAATATTCGCTTCTATAATGTAAGAAAGTATTGCACAGTTGAAAAACCCGCATCCGACTCATTGTCCTTACACTTAGTCGCTGACCATAAATTCTAGCTCAGAGTGACACCAGTTTAAGTAACGTAATGTAGCGAAGACTGTTTGCCACTGCTCTTTCTCACCGTAAAATATGCAATTCACTCATTGGGCTCCATAAGCACACTGTAACAGTAATTTCTGTGTGTATGCAATGCATTCGGATTGTAGAATTTAGTAGTGCTCTCTCTTCCATTTCTGTATACAATATGCCTGACCTAAACTGGCTCTTTATCATTACAGGCCCTGGGCGGTGCAACTTCATACTGACAACAGTAATGTGCTTATACTGACAACCTCACTGTTCGTTTTACCTGATTTTGTAATCATTTAAATAAAACAACATGACCTTCCAGTGGGAGACGCTTTGTCCCCCTTTTCCTTCTGTGAAATTTGTCAGTAAGCTTTTTGCCTTCCAGCCAGCAAATGCGGCAGCATATGGTCGGTACACGATTCACAAACAACGATTTAGTGCCGTTAATTTTAAACACTGGCGTAGCTGAAGGAATCTAGTTTCCTCTTATATAGTCTTATGCAGCAACGTTCACAGATATCTCAAATAGGAAAAGCCTTCCGGTGGCCATTCAAGGAAGACAAGGATACACAGTCTAGCTTCAATATTATAAATACGTCTCTGTTTATGCTTGAACTCAGACTTAGGTTGATAATCATGTTGAATATTTAGCAGTGCTGTACCCACTGGAGTTAAACTCGTTTTCACCCAATGATTCACACAGCTAAAGGAACACTACTTGTGATACCTCTTAGACAAAATACTTACGCAGTGCTATCAGACGAAAAGATGAACCTGACACAAACTGTGGGAAGTTTGTTTTACAACCTTCGTACCTGGATAGGGTTATATTCCCTAGAGAGAAGTTATAAAACAACAGCATTACATTTACTTTCCTTTAATTCATTGTTAGTAATATTAGTAACTTATTATAGTTAACACTGACGTTTTTGGTATTGTGAAAGAGATGTCATAAGGTTGCGTTTAAGTATTTTGTATGTAATAAACAATTTATTATGTTATAACATTGTTCCGTAAATAATTGTTTCTAACAGTCAAAATTGTGAATGTCTGGTTTCTTCCTGAGAAAAGAATAATTTATCGTAAAGAGAAGAGTGTCATTCAACCACGGAACTAGGGAAGCCACTATGCCTTTAAACCGCTTTCTCCCTTGTCGTTTCCGTGGCAGGGACACTTTTTATTTGAGAGAAGAGCGCAGTAGGCTGACCAAAACTGATGCAGTCACTATAGGGTAGATGTTTGGCCTTGCCTTTTCCGTGCGGACAGAGTTGCTAGCAATTACATCTACTTCTATATCTACAAATCCGCAAGCCACCTTACAGTGTGTGGCGCTGCGAACTTTGTTTACCATTGTCATTTCTCCCTATTCCTCTTCCAGTCGCACATGGTTCGCGCGAGGAACGATTAGATTAGATTAGATTAGATTAGTACTTGTTCCATAGATCATGAATACGACACTTCGTAATGATGTGGAACTTTTCAGGTTAATAAAAGGTGTCTATACAAGATATTACATTAGACAAAATATTACATGACACTCAATAATTTTTTTTTTTTTTTGTGGAGGTTGGGAGATTACCCACTTACTATATCCAAAAATTCATCTAATGAGTCGAAGTAGTTGCCATTAAGAAATTCTTTTAATTTCCTTTTAAATGCTATATGGCTATCTGTCAGACTTTTGATGCTATTAGGTAAGTGACCAAAGACATTTGTGGCAGCACAATTTACGCCCTTCTGAGCCAAAGTTAGATTGAACCTTGAGTAGTAAAGATCATCCTTTCTCCTAGTGTTGTAGCCATGTACACTGCTATTACTTTTGAATTCGTTCGGATTATTAATAACAAATTTCATAAGTGAATATATATATATTGTGAGGCTACAGTGAAGATCCCTAGCTCTTTAAATAAGTGTCTGGAGGATGATCTTGGATGAGCTCCAGCAATTATTCTGATTACACGCTTTTGTGCAATGAACACTCTTTTACTCAATGATAGGTTACCCCAGAATATGATGCCATACGAAAGCAGAGAATGAGAATAGGTGTGGTAAGCTAATTTACTCGTATGTATATCGCCAAAATTTGCAGTGACCCTAATAGCATAAGTAGCTGAACTCAAACGTTTCAGCAGATCCTCAATGTGTTTTTTCCAGTTCAACCCCTCATCAATGCATAAACCTAGAAATTTTGAATATTCTACCTTAGCTACCGATTTCTGATCGAAGTCTATATTTATTAATGAGGTCATTCCATTTACTGTGTGGAACTGTATATACTGTGTTTTGTCAAAGTTTAATGACAGCCCATTTGCAGAGAACCACTTAATGATTTTCTGAAAAGCATCGTTTACGATTTCACCAGTTAATTCTTGTCTGTCGGGTATGATAGCTATACTTGCTGGTAAGCCTCCGCGTGGGCTCCAATCTTTCTTTTATATGAAATAGAGAATGGAGAAAGAAAGCGTAGGGATGAGTAGGAATCAGTGACTTCCATCACACAGGGTATTGTGGTAATGCAATGGGGAAAGTTGAAAATTTGTGCTGGACAAGACTCGAACCAGGATTTACCGGTTCTCAAAAGCGGTTGCCTTAACCGCGTCGGTTATCTGGACACGGACCCCGACCGCCACAAATTTCCAACTTAAAGCGCGCTGCAATGCAGCGTCCTTCGTCCACTAATCGCAGATTATTAATTCCAGTAAAAGTTCGGACGATATTAGTGCGTCCACACTGAAAGAAACGTCATGGAGCGGTGCTGTTACGGAAATGTATTGATTTGAGCGGTGTTCGTTCTATCGGAACACGTGATAACATGGCTGCAGCGTGCGGTAATTAGGAAATTTGAGTTGGTCACGGAGCGTGTCCGGATGGCCGCAGCGATTGAGGTAACCGCTCTTGAGACGCGGAAAATCAGGGTTCGAGTCCCGGTCCGCCACACATTCTCAGCTTTCGCCATTACACTATCTCAATACCCTGTGCGGATGGAAGTCACGAATTACCACCCATCCCTTCCATTTATTTCCCCATTCTCTATTTCATATAAATGTATGCACGACATGTACATACATTTCGAATCAAATGGATCAAATGACTCTGAGCACTATGGGACTTAGCTGCTGAGGTCATCAGTCCCCTAGAACTTAGAACTACTTAAACCTAACTAACCTAAAGACATCACACACAATCATGCCCGAGGCAGGATTCGAACCTGCGACCGTAGCGGTCGCGCGGTTCCAGACTGTAGCGCCTAGAACCCCTCGGTCACACAGGCCGGCCCATTTCGATCCTTCTAATTTATATTAATGGCGTTTTCGCCATATATACGCAGGAGGAAGCAATATACTGGTTGACTTTTCTAGCAACGTACACTCTCGTAATTTTTAACGGTAGACCATACCGTTATGTAGAACGGATCTCTTGCAACTTCAGCCGCTGCAGATGACTGAAAATCTCCGTGACACTTTCGCGAGTACTGAATGGACATGTGATGAAACCAGCTGCTGTTCTGTGGATCCTCTCTATTTCCTCTATTAATCCTATATAGTGCGGATATTCAAATATTGGTAGAAAGAGTGTTTTGTAAGCTATTTCCATTGTTGATGGACTACATTTCCTGAGGACTCTCCCAATGAATCTGCCTCACCTGCGATTAACTTTATGCTCTCGTTCCACTTCAAATCGCTCGGTACGCATACTAATCGATACGTTACGGAAGTAACCGCTTCCAGTGATTGTTCTGCAATGGTGTAATCATACAATAAATGGTCTGCTGTCTATATAGTCGCAAAACGTTACATTTGCTTATGTCGAGGGTGATTTGCCACTTCCTGCAGCTAGCGTCGATCCTCTGCAGGTCATCCAGCATTTCGCTTCGGTTTTCTAGCGTTACGACTTCTCTACACACAACAGCAACAACCAAGGAAAACGTAGTGAAACTTACGACGTTATCTGCTAGGTCACTTAAGTACAGGGAGAAGGAAAATTCACGCAATAGGACTTCGCTGTGCAGTTCCTCACATACAGACAGTACAAAAATGTCCCTCACAAAATTTCATCTTGCGCATACACTATGTGATCAAAAGTATCCGGACACCTCCAAAAACATACGTTTTTCATATTAGGTGCAGTGTGCTGCCCCCTACTGCCAGGTACTCCATATCAGTGACCTCAGCAGTCATTAGACATCGTGAAAGAGCAGAATGGGGCGCCCCGCGGAACTTACGGACTTCGAACGTAGTCAGGTGATTGGGTGTCACTTGTGGCATACATCTGTACGTGAGATTTCCACACTCCTAAACGTCCCTAGGTCCACTGTTTCCGATGTGGCAGTGAAGTGGAAGCGTGAAGGGACATTTACAGCACAAAAGCGTACAGACCGACCTCGTCTGTTGACTAACGGAGACCGCCGACATTTGAAGAGGGTCGTAACGTGTAATAGGCAGACATATATCCAGACCATCACACAGGAATTCCAAACTGCTTCAGGATCCACTGCAAGTACTATGACAGCTAGGCAGGAGGTGAGAAAACTTGGATTTCCTGGTCGAGCGGCTGCTCATAAGCCACACATCACGCCGGTAAATATCAAACGACGCCTCGCTTAGTGTAAGGACGTAAACATTGGACGATTGAACAGTGGAATAACGTTGTGTGGAGTGACGAATCACTTTACACAATGTGGCGATCCGGCGGCAGGGTGTGGGTATGGCGAATGCCCGGTGAACGTCGTCTGCCAGTGTGTGTAGTGCCAACAGTAAAATTCGGAGACGGTAGTGTTATAGTGTGGTGGTGTTTTTCATGGAGGTAGCTTGCACCCCTTGTTGTTTTGCGTGGCACTACCACAGCGCAGGCCTACAGTGATGTTTTAAGCACCTTCTTGCTTCCCACTGTTGAAGAGCAATTCGGAGATGGCGATTGCATCTTTCACAACACGATCGAGCACCTGTTCATAATGCACGGCCTGTGGCGGTGTGGTTACACGACATTAACATCCCTGTAACGGACTGGCCTGCACAGAGTCCTGACCTGAATCCTATAGAACATCTTTGGGATGTTTTGCAACGCCGATTTTGTGCCAGGACTCACCGACCGACATCGATACCTCTCCTCAGTGTGGCACTCCGTTAAGAATGGGCTGCCATTCCCCAAGAAAGACTCCAGCACCTGATTGAACGTATGCCTGCGAGAGTGGAAGCTGTCATCAAGGCTAAGGGTGGGCGAATAGTATACTGAATTACAGCATTACCGATGGAGGGCGCCACGAACTTGTAAGTCATTTCCAGACAGGTGTCCGGATACTTTTTATCACATAGTGTATTTCTGGCAGTAAATCGATGTTAAAGATTGGCAATCTGACAGCACTGTATCATGTGTACGGTAACTACCTTAGCTGAAACATCGTAGCAGAGCTGTGCAGTTTGTGGAATGGATAGCGTTTTGGTTTAGCAGGAGGTCGAGGGTTCGATTCTTGGTCGAGGCTTGTTTGTTTTTATTTGCTGAAAGTAGTCTGCGTGGTTCGGTACCTGGTGTCTTAATCGTCATACAGCGATTACAAGGGGGTCTTGTACAAAACATTTGCAGTTACGTACTACGAACACAGAAATGGAAGTACAATAGTTTTCACTGATCAGCTTTTAAAGAAGCAAAAGCACGTCGTGGACTCCAACTGCTTCGCACCACTGCATCAGATAGATTCCAAACTTGTTCTCTATGTACCCTTCCAAATCGTACCATCGAAATTATTTGCAAAACCCATTAATAACCTTACCGGTGACGTAAGGCTCTAAAGAAATGTCATCGATCTGAACTTGACAAAAATAATAGTTGGTATTAATCGGTGGGACCATTGGGAAGGATACTCACAAAAAACGTTTGGAACCTATTCGGTGCAATACTGCGAAACAATTCTCGTTCACGATATGCAAAAGGCTTCTTTAAAAGCTGACCAATGAAAACGATTGTACTTCTATTTCTCTGTTTGCAATACGTAAGTGCAAATGTTTCATAGAAACCCACTGTAATCGCTGTTTGACGAGCCAGATACTGTAGCACGCAGACTACTTTCAGCAAATAAGATCAATACGCCTCGGCCAAGGATCGAACTCTCGATCTCCTGCATGCTAAACCAAAAACGCTATCTACTGCACCAACTGCACAGCTCTACCACTATATTCTAACAAAGATAGTCACCGTACATGTGATACAGTGTTGCCAGATTGCCAATCTTTAACGTCCATTTACTGCCCGCAATAAGCGCAGGACGAAATTTTATGGCCCGCATCTCGTGGTCGTGCGGTAGCGTTCTCGCTTCCCACGCCCGGGTTCCCGGGTTCGATTCCCGGCGGGCTCAGGGATTTTCTCTGCCTCGTGATGGCTGGGTGTTGTGTGCTGTCCTTAGGTTAGTTAGGTTTAAGTAGTTCTAAGTTCTAGGGGACTTATGACCACAGCAGTTGAAATTTTATGATAGACTTTTTTTTTTTTGTTTTTTTTTTTTTTTTTTTTTTGCTAGTATGTGAGGAATTTGCTACGAAGTCAGATTGCGCGCGAAATTTTCTTCACCCTGTATATGTATACTGTGAATAGTATGGACCATGTAACATTCGCTTGGGACACTCCCGAAGTTAATTTTATTATTAAAGACTTCTCTCCGTTCAGAATGACATAAGACAAGGAACACGCTATCTACCTGGGTGCCAGTATCTACTGATTTCTCGGTCTCGTGGACTAACACAGCGAGCTGGGTTTCACACGATCGTTGTTTTTGGAACTCACGGTGATTCCTACAGAGGAGATGTCTCCAGAAATGTCATAGCAGGTGAACATGAAACATGTTCCAAGCATTTACAACAGATTGACGTCAAAGAATAAGCTTACAGATTTGCAGGTCTGCTCGACGACCCTTCTTGAAAACGGGAATGACCTGTGCTTTTTTCCAATCATAAGAAATTCTTCGCTCCTCTAGACACTTACGGCACACTGCTGCTAGAAGACGAACAAGGTCATTTGCATACTCTTGTGTGTGGTTGTCCCCGTCAGGTCCAGTAGCCTTTCATCTGTTGAGCGATTTCAGTTGATTTTCTATGCCTTGTTCACTTCTTTCGATATCTGTTATCTTTCAGTTCGTGCGACGATTTAAAGAAGGAACTACTATACAATACAATCTTCCTCTGTCAAATAGCATTGGAAAAAGACGTTTAGTATTTCAAACTTTTCTGTGTCTTCCTCTGTTTCAGAGCAACTATGGTCGCAGTGTGTCTGGATAGATGGCTTCGATGTGTTTTCTGATTTAATGTATGACCAGAACTTATTAGGGACTTTCTGTCAAGTTGCTAGAGAGCATTTTCCTTTCGAATTTGTTGAGTGCTTCGCACACGGCTCTGCTTACGTTAATTTTGGCTTCGTTTAGTTTTTGATTGTCTGTGAGGCTTTGACTACGTTTAACTTTGAAGTGGAGCTCTCTTTCCTTTGGTAGCAACTTTCTAACGCAATTTCCGAGCAACAGTGTGTCTTTTCCGTCCCTCACAATTTTTCTCGGCACAAACCTGTCTAATGCGTATTGTACGATGCTCGTGAAATTTGTCCATTGATGCTCAACATCTTCAATGCTGGAGATGAAATTTTCGTGTTTACCTGTCACATAATCTGAATTCTGTCTCTTGTCGCTCTTGCTAAACACAAAGATCTTGCTACCTTCCTGGTTTCAGAGTTGCTGCAACGGTACTGTCGTCACTGATCCCCTGTTCTAAGCTGTGTCTAAGAGTTTGAGTATGTTTGTCACCAGCAGGTATAAGATATTACCTTCACGAGTCGGTTATTTGATTAACTCGTGACAGTAATTTTCATATAAAGCACTTAGAACGATTTCACTTGTCTGTCCATATTACCCGTCCTAATCGCTTGAGTCCAGTAATCTATAGCTGTTACGTTAAGACAAAATCTCCACCTTATATTGTAACATGGCCAGTTTCCCCTCACATGTTCCGCCACTGCTGCTGCTGAGACAGGGGGTTTGAAAAAACATCCCTTGACCATGTTTGATCCACCATTGAGACTTATCTTCACCCAAATTACTTCGCATTCTGAATCTGTACTAGTCTCACTAGATATTATCGTATTTTTTATTGCTGTAAAAACGCCTCCACCTTTCAATGTTCATCCTATCTTTCCGATACACATTACAGCCAGCTTTTTGTCCGTAGTACTATGTGAGCATTATTATGGTTTATAAGCGAGACTAGTTCCAGGAACTTTCCACAGATGATCCTGCACTTAACTGACACTGTATATACATTTTCTTTCTCCGATCTGCTATGACGAATGCTGCCCTGTCTGAACTCAGAATGGATCTTCTTGGGCCTGTGAAGGGTTTTCTCTAGCCTAAAAAACCCACATGTGCACGCCACACGAACATCGCTACCCTGGTAGTTGGCTTCTTGCCTGTAGTGCACAGAACACTGCCATATCGGAAGTGCAAGGCCAGTGTTACGATACAGAAACAGAAAATGACAGCAGGACTCCAAGTGGCGTGATAGCGAACTAGGAATACGAGAAATACGGTGCGGAAATCGGTATTATTGCTTTTCGTAATACTAATACTAGATGACAATATTTTTGATTTACGTGTGGGTCTGGTAGTCTGGTGGTAAAGCATATTTATTTGTAAAACCCAACACTGCAATTCTGACCGCGTGGCTGTTATCACGTGCAAATTATGTTCCAGATGACGAGCATCTTACGCGTATTTCACTCCTTGAATTGCCATGTAAGTATGTTGCTCGTATTCTGCTTAATTTTTGCTCTCATTCATAATACTGAGTGGAGTGAATGATTCCATATTCGGTTTTGTTTCATATGAAATACACACATCAAAAAAGTTTTGCATCACCCCAGTTCCCAGAACTCCTGAAGATAAACGTTGACTGTGGATATTGTACCAGAGATAAAGTCCCTTTGACTGTTCAGAGATGTCACTAAACCCGCCCAAAGATGTAAACAACAGAGCTTGAGGAGCACCTATTAGACATAGGGGGTCCGACAGCCAATCAGTTCCAGTCATTCTACCAGGAAGGAGATACGCGGCTCGTGTTGTCTGTAGTTCAATCATGCCTAGACGGTCAATACCGCGATTTCATCGCGCCGCATTGATACTTTGTCCCAGGAAGGTCTCTCAACGAGGGAAGTGTCCAGGGGTCTCGGAGTGAACCGAAGCGATGTTGTTCGGACATGGAGGAAATACAGAGAGAAAGGAACTGTCGATGACATACCTCGCTCAGGCCGCCCAAAGGCTACTACAGTAGAGGATGACCGCTACCTACGGTTTATGGCTCGGAGGAATCCTGACAGCAACGCCACCATGTTGAATTACGCTTTTCATGCAGCCACAGGACGTCGTGTTACGGCTCAAACTGTGCGCAATAGGCTGCATGATGCGCAACTTCACTCCCGACGTCCATGGTTGGGTCCATCTTTGCAACCACGACACTATACAGCGCGGTGCAGATGGACCCACAACATGGCGAATGGACCGCTCAGGATTGGCCTCACGTTCTCTTCACCGATGAGTGTCGCATATGCCTTCAACCAGATAATCAGCGGAGACGTGTTTGAAGGCAACCTGGTCAGGCTGAACGTCTTGCACACACTGTCCAGCGACTGTAGGAAGGTGTACGTTACCTGCTGTTTTGGTGTGGCATTATGTGGGGCCGGCGTACGCCGCTGGTGGTCATCGAAGATTCCGTAACGGCTGTACGATACGTGAATTCCATCCTCCGACCGACAGTGCAACCATATCGGCAACATATTGGGGAGGCATTCTTCTTCGTGGACGACAATTCGCGCCCCCATCGTGCACATCTTGTGAATGACTTCCTTCATGATAAGAACATCGCTCGACTAGAGTGGCCAACATGTTCTCCAGTCATGAAACATATCGAACATGCCTGGGATAGAGTGAAAAGTGCTGTTTATGGATGACGTGACCCACCAACCACTCTGAGGGGTCTACGCCGAATCGCCGTTGGGGAGTGGGAAAATCTCTACCAATAGTGCCTTGATGAACTTGTGGATAGTATGCCACGACGAATACAGGCGTGCATCAATGCAAGAGGACGTGCTACTGGCTATTAGAGGTATCGTGTGTACAGCCGTCTGAATCACCACCTCTGAAGGTCTAGCTGTATGGTGGTGCAACATGCAATGCGTGGTTTTCATGAGCAATAAAAAGGGCGAAAATGATGTTTAGATCTCTATTCCAATTTTCTGTACAGGTTCCGGAACTCTCGGAACCGAGGTGATGCAAAACTGACGCCATCATTATTACTCACTGAGTACGCAAAAAGACAACACAAACATTGTACGAAAATCATTGTGTCTTGGAATTTCGAACCAGTGACCTCCGTCTTACCGCCATAGTTCCATCTGAAACAGTAATTCGGCCAAACACATTTTTTTCATTTTGTTTAGACATATATGTCTAAGTGAGAACAGGCCTCTGTCACATGCCTACTCTAGACGCTACCTACTGGCATGTAGACAAATGTTTATTCAGGGACACACTCAGACACGCATGAGCGAGCACTTTTTTTTTTTTTTGTCATCAGTCTACTGACTGGTTTGATGCGGCCCGCCACGAATTCCTTTCCTGTGCCAACCTCTTCATCTCAGAGTAGCACTTGCAACCTACGTCCTTAATTATTTGCTTGACGTATTCCAATCTCTGTCTTCCTCTACAGTTTTTGCCTTCTACAGCTCCCTCTAGTACCATGGAAGTCATTCCCTCATGTCTTAGCAGATGTCCTATCATCCTGTCCCTTCTCCTTATCAGTGTTTTCCACATATTCCTTTCCTCTCCGATTCTGCGGAGAACCTCCTCATTCCTTACTTTATCAGTTCACCTAATTTTCAACGTTCGTCTATAGCACCACATCTCAAGTGCTTCGATTCTCTTCTGTTCCGGTTTTCCCACGGTCCATGTTTCACTACCATACAATGCTGTACTCCAGACGTACATACTCAGAAATTTCTTCCTCAAATTAAGGCCGGTATTTGATATTAGTAGACTTCTCTTGGCCAGAAATGCCTTTTTTGCCATAGCGAGTCTGCTTTTGATGTCCTCCTTGCTCCGTCCGTCATTGGTTATTTTACTGCCTAGGTAGCAGAATTCCTTAACTTCATTGACTTCGTGACCATCAATCCTGATGTTAAGTTTTTCGCTGTTCTCATTTCTACTACTTCTCATTACCTTCGTCTTTCTCCGATTTACTCTCAAACCATACTGTGTACTCATTAGACTGTTAATTGCGTTCAGCAGATAATTTAATTCTTCTTCACTTTCACTCAGGATAGCAATGTCATCAGCGAATCGTATCATTGATATCCTTTCACCTTGTATTTTAATTCCACTCCTGAACCTTTCTTTTATTTCCATCATTGCTTCCTCGATGTACAGATTGAAGAGTAGGGGCGAAAGGCTACAGCCTTGTCTTACACCCTTCTTAATACGAGCACTTCGTTCTTGATCGTCCACTCTTATTATTCCCTGTTGGTTGTTGTACATATTGTATATGACCCGTCTCTCCCTATAGCTTACCCCTACTTTTTTCAGAATCCCGAACAGCTTGCACCATTTTATATTGTCGAACGCTTTTTCCAGGTCGACAAATCCTATGAAAGTGTCTTGATTTTTCTTTACTTACTCAAGGCAAATTTTTAATTTCATGGGCAGGATTCGAATCCATAATCTCCGAAAAACCTCTTAGTGTTTTGGTCCCTTCGGCCTCCACAAGTCGGACCCACGTTGACTTTAGGGCAGATGTAAGCAGCAAGAATCTTTGAATAGGTCTTCGTCATTCTGACACAACAGCCACTTCTTTTGAGGAAAATATGTTTATTCCTTCCCAGGCATCAGTAAAAGAAAGGCAAGCAGAAATAGAATCACGGGTAGTCAATCACAGTTGCTCACTGAGAGCACTCAGTTTGAGGCACAACCGTCGCTCTTCTTTGTACGATGGGTGCTTATTCTAGATTTGAGAACAACTGCGTAAGCTGAAATGACAAGTTTAATGTCGCAAATTTTAGCAAAAAAATTATAGCTTTTACACAGTTTTCTACTCGACAACATAAAAACAGTGCAATGGATAATGCATCTCGCCAAAATCAAAAAGTGAAATAATACTGTATTGTATATATCAGCTCTCTGAAAGAACATTAATCCTAAGCACAAGAATATGAAAATTTAATGGGAAGTTTCTTTACAAACTTGCTCCTACACCTATGTTATAATGTTGGTCAGTATTATGAAAACTGTCCGATTCCGATTCAAAGTTCAGTACTATTTAGAATGACAATCAAATCTATGGCGGATTGTGGTGTGCGTACTGTAAGACCTTCGGTAGACACACCATCAGATTATTTGACTTGTCGCTCTATGCGGGTGTCAGCAATAAGTCTCGTGGTCTTATCGTGGCTTGTTTATCTTCTGCCGTTGGTCAGTCGATAGAGATGACACTTGCACGCAGATTGACGGTGACCAACATTAAACAGAACTTGATTAATTTTCACACACATTTATTAAAATAATAAAAATTATAGATATTACGTAACTTGATTCTGGATGCTGTTTACAATTGACAATCTGAAGTTCCTTTGGTCTTGGTACGTTAATATTATTCTCACATATCTCTGATACTTGACAAAGTGTCTATACATTTATCTTCATGTCTATGTACAGGAATATGATAGTCTTATTAGGCACAGACTGAAACTTGACTATAGACTGGTACAGACAAATGCAGACTAATGCAGACTGGTGCAGACTAATGCAGACTGGTGCAGACTATTGCAGACTCACTAATCGGAGTTCTGTACACTCGTTATAATACCTCGAGCGTTCAGGTATCACTGCGCGAGTGTGATACGCGAGGGAAAAAGTTCTACGTTAGCAGCAATCTCATTGGCTGCGTTACATACAGTAGTAATACACGGATCGGCGGAAGCAGAATTTGGTCCGTCTCTATGACAGCGCCATCTCGTAGTTCGGAGACGGACGAGTGCTGCGTCTGCGCTGTTGTGCTTAGCGGGGCGCGCTCTAGTGGGAAAGTTGTGTATGCGCTGACTACACGGAACTATGTACACAACACGGATGGTTAGTTATGTGACAAATTTGAGCGAAAGATTACCCAAGGCCGCTCGAGTTCACAGTGGACGCAAGCTGGTGAACCAACAAAATTTACGCCTCTGCATGTGGTATTTACCTCAAGCTGGGACGATCTGCCAACTGCAAGGCTGCTCTCTCCCACTGAAATTCCTACAAAACTAATCAGGCCTTTGCTGAACTTTCCAGCAGAAACTTTCCCTATGTTTCTCATTATGCGAGAAACCATGTACTCAGCCCTAGTCTTAGTATGTGGCGAAATACACGTACATGGTTGGAACAGCATGCATATTATAGTGCCCTCTCAATTCTCGCAAGAACAATTAACTAGTTTGGCTGGTTCGTTTCTCCACAGTTGGAGCTAAACGTTGCTACAGGTAATCTCTAGCTGGATTGCAGCCGCTGTGAATGCAGTGTCCACACAAATTTCTTCTCTGCGCCACACAGAGTGTTAAGTGCTCCATTCTGCACTTGACGCCAGTTCAGAGAAGAGTCCCCAAAAATTTCTCTCTTGCCCTACTCCTGGCAGAACTTCCTCCCCATTTGGGTTCATTTGTTCTTCACGTCACAGCCTTTTTCGAACAATAAGAGCGTTCCTCTTATTTTATGGAAACTCTCTCTACCAATCGCAATGACCCTTCTATAAAACTGCGTCGAAACTTCAGTATTTTTTCCTTCCCAGTGCGTTTCCACCAATCAGACGTCTTGTGCCCGTTCTATACTCGCTCATCATGTGATCGAAATGCGTTCCTAGTTTTTGTTCGTATCGCATTGGAATTCCGAAACGCAGCTTTCTAAAGCTTTTTTTCTCTGTGCCTTGTGCCGATGTGCCGCTACACGCGGTCCTCCCTCCTGAATCACCTGGTCGGGGTTGCTGACCTACTCCTGCCACCCCTTTAAGTGGTTTCTGTCATAACCCCTCAGCCTGCCTTCGCTACGCTGTTGTCTGCCCGACTTTTAAAACTAAAAACTACTCGCATTGCTGTTCCACTTTCCACTCAAAGACATGCATTGTATAGGAATAGTGTGTTAATTACCATCGATTTACTGTCATCCCTTTTTGCATTACATACTGATAGGCAAATGTTCTCATAACTGCCCAGTTACGGTAAGTGTCATATTCACCTTCTCGTTGTGATGTATAAAGCTCTCACGTAAGGTGCGAATCTGATCATGTATTCTGCCACCTTACATATTCTCTTCTTCCGTCTTCAATTTTGTACTGGGTCAATCAATGGTTGAGAAATTGATTGAAGACAGTGCAAAATTGGTTCAACTGCTGACTGTAGCAACTGACATATTCACTGACCAACCTTCCATTTTAATATTTAGTATAATTTAAACAGTGGTTTGATTCAGTCTCTTTCCTTTACCTCGCATTTGATTTTCTGATCTTTTGTACAATTCTATTGAACTAATCTAAGGAATTTTTTCTTTCGAATATAGTTGACTGCATTTAAAAACGTTATTGAAATTCACACAATGTGAGTATATATTTGTTAATTAGTATCATCTAAACATTTCCTGTTTTAGTTTTGAGACTGTTCTATTTTGTTTAGCTAATTTATGTTAAATGATGATGGATGTATTGAAGTTGGGGAAACCTTCATTTAATATTATCCTCCCCTTTTATAATAAGTGGTACTATTTTCTTTTGTATTACTCATTATCGAAAACATGTTTAATTCTTATAATTAAACTTTATAAGCTATGTCTCAACCTTTTCATGATTTTACAGCTATAATCATATTTCTGAGCCTATTTACATTCTCCAAAACTCTTAATTCTATGCATCATGACTTTACAAAAATTATTCAATTTGACTTTCACAAACATTGAATTTCTAATCCTAATTCTACTTTACAAAATTTACATTGACATCTTGGAATAGCTAGACCCATTCATGTTTATATAACCTCTATATTTTAATAAACACAATACACTAGAATCTTACCCTCAAAATGTTAATAGTAGGTTTCCATTAACATAAACATGTTGAAAAACTGCAATATTCGAAAATATTATTGACTTGTCAAGATAAACTACAAAAACGTCGTTAATAATGATGTATAACTAACACATAAAGACTTTACATTAACAAATTTTTAAACACAATAAGAATTTAAATTATTTTATTTTTTTTCTAGGTAGTAGTCTGTCACAGACAGCTCTTTCTCCTATCTTTAACATGGTTCACTTTTCTCTTCAAGTGTTTCGTCATGTTTCCGTCGAATGTATAATAATGGTCGACTGTGTGCCTCACCGTTTCTCCGTTGAACATGGGATGACGCTTGGTATGCGTCTCGCCGCGTTTCCGTTGGGTGGCTCATGACGGTCGGCCCGTGCCTTGCTGTGTTCCCGTTGAGTAGGGACGACTGTCGGCAGAGAGAAAGGTCTGAAGGTCTGAGTGTGTTGTGAATGCGTGGTAGCCTTTGTTCCATTATGCATATGCCTGTGGTGCTGTTGAATTGGAGATCCATTTTTGGCAGCCTAAACTTTTATGCTTTAACATTCGTCGAATCCTTATGCCGGTTCACCGTTATTCATTTCGTCTGTAGATTTCCATATGAGTTGTTATCTTCCATTTTTTTTTGTATGTCATCTGAAGGTGTTGCAATCTGCCATAACGAACATCGAATATTTATGCTGTTAGAACAGCTAAATTAGATTCTCATTGGTAGTTAAATGTAATAATGGTCTTCTATGGGAAGGGATTTGAAAAGGTTTCTTGATTTATTATGGCCCAGGCTCTTCTTTCTTCCAAATCTTCCGCATTGTGTCTTCTGTCCTTGGTGTTTCTTGCTGTCTTCTTACTTGTGTCTTCATTTTTCTCTGGACTGAGAATTAGGATTGAAGACCTGAGTAACATCGTTATCGTTTATCCGTCCTTATGGCGTCATCTTTGCAGTTGTTGTGGATTCTTCATTGTAATCGGTTGTTCATCTAGATAAGTTGAACAGCCTTTCATCTTTTTCGTGCTCCATCCCATATGTTTTCAGGGTTTGTCCCGCAGTTGTTAAATTTCGTATGGTCTGATGACAGTTTCCGCTATTCTGCACATTGAGTTATCAACAAAGTTAATTAAAGAATGTGTTTCTGAGGTAAGTAACATATTAAGCTATCTGTGTAACCAGTCATTTATAAGTGGAATATTTGCTGAATGGTTGAAATATGCTGAAGTTAAGCCACTGTTTAAGAAGGGAGATAAAGAAATGGCATCAAATTTCCGTCCACTTTCACTGTTGCCAGCATTCTCAAAAATTTTAGAAAAAGTAATGTACGATCGGCTTTATAACCATCATATCTCAAATAACATACTGTCAAAGTCACAGTTTGGATTTCTAAAGGGTTCTGATATTGAGAAGGCTATCTACACTTACAGTGAAAATGTGCTTAATTCATTAGACAAAAAATTGCAGGCAACTGGTATATTTTGTGATCTGTCAAAGGCATTTGACTGTGTAAATCACAATATCCTTTTAAATAAATTAGAATATTATGTGTAACACGAAATGCTGCAAAATGGTTCAAATCTTATATCTCTGGCAGGAAACAAAGGGTGTTATTCGGAAAGAGACATGTATCAAGCTATCAGGCATCATCCAACTGGTAACTAATTACATGTGGGCTCCCACAAGGTTCCATTTTGAGGCCCTTATTTTTTTTCTTGTGTATATAAATGACCTTTCATCAGTAACGTTACCAAATGCCAAGTTCGTTTTGTTTGCCGATGGTACAAACATTGCAATAAATAGCAAATCAAGTGCAGTCTTAGAAAGATTAGCTAATAAAATATTCGTGGACATTAATCACTGGTTCCTAACCGGTTATTTGTCACTAAACTTTGAAAAAACACACTACATGCAGTTCAGAACTTATAAGGGGTGTCCCACGAGTATATGCCTAACATACGATGACAAACAGATAGAAGAAGTGGACAGTGTTAAATTCTTGGGATTACAGCTTGATAATAAATTCAACTGGGAGGAGCACACCACAGAACTGCTGAAGCGTCTTAACAAATCTCTATTTGCAATGCGAATTGTGTCAGACACAGGGGATAAAAAAATGAAAAAGCTGGCATACTATGCTTACTTTCATTCCATAATATGATATGGGATTATTTTTTGGGGTAATTCATCAAGATAAGCTAAAGTTTTCCGGGCAAAAAAACGTGCAGTAAGAGTTATATGTGGTGTGAGCTCAAGAACATCCTGCAGAAGCCTGTTTAGGGAACTAGGGATACTAGCTACTGCTTCCCAATATATTTATTCCTTAATGAAATTTGTTATTAAAAATATATCACTTTTTCAAACCAACAGCTCAATTCATGGAATCAGTACTAGAAATAAGAATAATCTTAACAAGGATTTAAAGTTTCTTAGTCTTGTACAAAAAGGTGTGCATTATTCAGGAACACACATTTTCAATAACTTACCAACAGCCATAAAAAGCTTGACAACCAATGAAATTCAGTTTAAGAGAAGCGTAAAGGATTTATTGGTGGTCAACTCCTTCTACTCCATTGCTGAATTTCTCAGTAAGGCCAACTGATTTCTATGTATATATACATACAATCTAACTTCTGCACCATTTCAGTGCCGTAATGTGTTCATTGTAAATAAGTATTATAGTAGTTGTAATATTGTAATACACGTTTATTACCTTATAAATAAATAAAAACTTTTTTATTTTAAATTCAGTGCTTAGTATTTGTAAAATGACTCTTTCATATAGTGTTCATTAAAAAATGACGATCATTCCACTTGGGACCTGAGGACTGGTGCATTAGCTTATTTGTTTTAGTTGTATATATTTGTCATGTATTGTTGTTTTTCTGACATGTTCTACATCCTGGAGGCCTTCTCACTACGGATCAATTGGAATGAAAGTAAATCTGATCTAATCTAATTTAAACAGCGGTTCGGTGGACATTCTTTATATCTTCATATGCTGCTTTGCATAGCTTGCGATAGAAGTGCCAAGTGACGAACACTTTCGCAAAAACCCATTGTTATTACGCTTGTGTGGGGCTTCCGTAGGAATAAAGCTCACGTCAGTGGTACATGTTGCTTGCATTCAGGCTGCGTTGTATTTCTCCAAACTTTTCCACAGAGGAGTTATCCCCTAGGAACGTCGTTTCCACCAAGGCCTCTTCTTTTGTTATCTCGTAGGCTGACGTACCAGGCACTCACACTCAGTGTTCCTTTCTCTCACGCCTAACCGCTCTCCTCAGTCTCGTCGTCGATCTGGCTGCAGTGATGCTGCACCGTGGCTGCTGACTTCATCTCCAATAATGAATATCTCCCTTATGTGATAATCTTACTTTCCTTATATCCTTGGATTTACGCTATCAGCTTTACAAATATTAAACAAATTGTTTATATGACTTTATAAAAAGTATTATTAATTCTATCAAAAATTTATCTTCCCCCTTTTTTTCCTCATTTAATTTAATTCTACCATGAGATAAAGGTCATGGCTTCCTCATCTTCATCACTATGGATAGTAATAGTGAGATTGATGGTGATGACGATTAGTAAGTTAGTAAATTTTTAATTGTTTACTCCTTTTTTTCTAACTACAAGTATATTATGTTGTTTTGAAAAACTTTGCACCTTGTCTCCGACTCCAGCGTGTTTTTCTCTGCAATCTCGTCATTTTGTCCTGAGCTGTAACAGCACTTCAAGATACATTTTAATTGCATTTCAAAAGTCCGCAGCTCGTGGTCGAGCGGTAGCGTTCTCGCTTCCCACTCCTGGGTTCCCGGGTTCGATTCCCGGCGGGGTCAGCGATTTTATCTGACTCGTGATGACTGGGTGTTGTGTGATGTCCTTAGGTTAGTTAGGTTTAAGTAGTTCTAAGTTCTTGGGGACTGATGACCATATATGTTAAGTCCCATAGTGCTCAGAGCCATTTTGAACCATTTTTTTGCCTTTCAAAAATCGTCTCTGTTGATCTGTTGTATTGTTTTTAACATCGTACTTATCCCTTCCTCCTCTTTTGTCGGTCGCAAACTTTTACATTCCTATCTTCCCTCGTCGTACTCTTCAATATATAAATTTCTTCTGGGTGAACTTGACATCCTCCTATTCTACCTCCTACCACGAAATGTTTCTTGCTTAGCTTAATATTTCGATTCTCTTTCCTAATTATTACCTCCTAACGACTTCTTATACTTACTTCCCTCATATTTCTATTTCATTATCAGGTTGTGGTATCTTCCACAAATCTTATATGCTTCACATATTCCCCAAAATATCTCTTCAATTATTTGTTCACCGTCCTCGACGGAACAAGTTTAAAATGCCTATCCTCTTCTCCTCTAAACCTCTATTTCCTACTTACTTCTTCACTTCTTTTCTTCTACAAAAATCAACTTCCTCCTCCTTCACACAACGTCTTTAAGAGAGAATCTACTACGATTCCGTTAAACTATCCACATGCTGATCTCTATTTTTCTCCTTACAACTCTTGCCCCAGAACACATTTCGTTTGCCGAAGGGTTACATTAGTCGTTACTTTCCCGACTTTTCATCATCATTATGCTTTTACCTTCTTAAGAAAGTTATTTTATTTAATTAATCGAGATAAGTACAAGTTAAAAGTTTTATCTGTGTGTATTTTGTTCTCTTTCCTACTTTTTGATTTCAGGACATGCAACTAAATTCTCGAGTGGACTCTTTTTTTCTTTTTTCTAACCTTTTGTATAACTTTACATGACTCACGTGATGTAAACCTAATGTTTTGCCTGCCTTTGGGTTAATCAATTCGACAGCAGTATCACGGACTACTTTACTCACTTCCATGGGGCCTTTGTATACCGAAAAGAATTTGTGGCCCTGGTGTTTTCTCTTGCTAGAGAGATGGTGTGTTTTTACTATTACCTTTTGTCCTGGTAAAAATACTCCTGTGTTTGCCGTTCTGTCCGCTCGGTCCTTTCTCTTTAACGCAACAGCTTTCAGATTGCTCATTGCTAATTTTTCTACATGCTGATGCTGTGCACGGGGTACTGGAGGCAATTTAATTTTTTCTCGGATTTTATCTGGTGCTGGTTTATTTTTAAGAACAGTAATTGGGGGTAACAATGTACTATGTGGCTTTTCATTTATGACATCTTGGAAGTCAGACAAATGTCTGTCCCAGGTATTACGCTGCTTACTACATTACAAACGACAGAGGGTTCCTAAATCTTTCATCGTTCGTTCAGCTCTACAGTTTGGTCATCATCATTAGTTCTTGTACTACTGTCTATATGCACCGTTTCTGACTTCTGTTCATCATCGTCAGTCGACTCCCAGTCAATCGAATCCCAGCATGCTGGTGTCTGTATTCGATCTCCCCTTAAACCTACTCCAAAATCTGGCTTATGAAAACTAAGTCTATTTACGTGTTTGATTATACAATTAACTTAATTTTTCTATAGAATCGCCTGTGACTGGTCTTCGTACCGTTCATCTCGACAATTTTGTCTTTTACCTGGGTTTGGTGGCCTCATCTCGTCTTTCTCTACCGGTTCATTTCGCATGTTTTGTCCCGCTGAAGCTTGATTTTTCCAACCTTTCTGCGTTCTGGTCATTCCAGTTCCATCTGAATAACCTGGATTTTGCTGCTGAAAACCTCTAAACCTTCCGCCTTTGTTTGCACGGGGATTGTATCTCGGATCATAGTTACCACCGTAGTTTCTAGGACCAAATCCCCTTTGTAATTCCGCGGTCCCCCAAAACCATAAAGGGCGATTACGACCCCTTTCCAAAACCATTACTTTTTCCTACGTTATTGCCGGCCGTTGTGGCCGAGCGGTCCTAGGCGCCTCCGTCCGGAACCGCGCTGCTGCTACGGCCGCAGGTTCGAATCCTGCCTCGGGCATGGGACACTTAGGTTAGTTAGGTTTAAGTAGTTGTAAGTCTAGGGGACTGATGAGCTCAGATGTTAAGTCCCATAGTGCTCAGAACCTACGTTATTATTACCATTGGACTTACTATTAAAACCTGATCGGTTGCTGTTATTCCCTTTACTACTGTTTTCTCTAATTGTACATTTTTTTGCGTCATCTTCACTGAATATGAATTCAAGTTCTCTCAATATTCCTTTAAGTGCATGTATATTATCTCCTGCCCTACCACCCAACGACTGCTGATAACGTAACGGTAACTTCATTGTGCACACCCGTATCAGATCTCCATCACTGTATGGATTGTCTAAACACTGATTTTTCTTTGTCATATCTTCGAAAAATCTAACGGGTTTCCTTTCTCCGGAATTTTCGAACACATCTTTCTGTAACAACTCATACTTTACTCTGTTTTGTGTTTCTGTGGACCAGTATCGCTCCAAGAATGCAGATTTAAATTGTTCATATGAATGACAGTTCGCCGCTACCCTTTGCATGGTTTCCGCTATTACGCCGTGCTTATGCCCACAAATGAAGTCAAGTTTATGGCTAAGTGGCCAATGCTCTGGTAAACCGATCTGCAATTGAATTATGAACGTGCGTGGATGTAAGCCGTTCCCGCTTTCTTTGTAATGTTGGAATTTACTGACTGTCAAAAAGTGATCATTGTCAAATTTTTCTCTTCCACCATACGGCGTTTGTGTTTTCACAACATTACCCGTTTCTTTCAATTGTGTCATATTTTCTTGTACTCGTCCTACCACCTTTGGGTCTTGAGCTGACATATTTATGTCCCATGTAGCATCGTATCTACGCAGTGGTGTGCAGTTGTCTACACCGTACCGTTCCTCGTGTATCGGACTGAAAGATTCGTTTACATTTCCCGTTACTGGTTCATTGTTTTGTCTTTCTATTAGATTCACATTGACTTGCGGTCTGTAACCAGTTGTGCTGTAGCTTGGAAATTGTGGAATTGGTACATATGTCGTCGCAATTTGCTCCGCTCCCGCGTCACCCGTGTACTTTCGGATGGTCGGCTGCCGCTCTGCTGGAATGCTCGAGTTTACCGTTTCTCGTTACCTTGTCTGGTTTGACTGCACATCACCTACTTCGCTCCCCTGTGTTAGCTGTTCGCTTCCTATTTGCTTTTCTTTCGCTTCCGTAATTATGGACGCAACCTCCTGTGGATATACGACTGGAATCTCTTAAAGTTTTTGTGTTTCCGCTACTGCTATGGAAGATTGCACAACTGACTTTTTCTTTCTGAATTACTGTCCATTACTATGTCGGATGATACTACCGATTCCGCCACCTCGCTAATACTTTCTGTACGATTCTCGATACACTGTTTCAGTTCTGTGCGAAGGTCTTCAAACTGTTTCTGATTTTTCGAGAGTATGTTTTCAATGCGTGTGTCGAATCCTTTTAATGCTGCTCTCGTGACACATTTTCTGACATTGAGCTCTTCCATAATTTGTTGCGCCTTACCAGACGTCATACGTGCTAACTTATCCACTCTCTGATTAACGTTAGACACTGCATCCTGCACCTGGTCAATGTCAGAACGCATCTTTTTCTGGTCAGCCATTAACGATTGTATCAGCTCGCGCGAGTCTCTCGCCTCTCTCTGGATTTCAGTAAACTGTTGATTGACTTCTGTTCGTAATTAAAAAAATGGTTCAAATGGCTCTGAGCACTATGGGACTTAACACCTATGGTCATCAGTCCCCTAGAACTTAGAACTACTTAAACCTAACTAACCTAAGGACATCACACAACACCCAGTCATCACGATGCAGAGAAAACCCGTGACCCCGCCGGGAATCGAACCCGGGAACCCGGGCGCGGGAAGCGATAACGCTACCGCACGACCATGAGCTGCGGACTTCTGTTCGTAATTTTTGCTGATCCTCGCGGTCTTTTTGGAACCCAGCGTAAGTTTCAAGCTGGGGACTACTTAATGCAGCAGCTATATCTGTTTTTAAATTTGCTAGTCACGCATCTGTTGCTATCTTTAATTTTTTTTAAATTCGTTAATCCTGTATTTGTTTAAAATCTCTAATCTGCTAACCCTGCATTTGTCTGCTTTACGACCACAGTGAGTTGCTCCAATAATGCGAACACACTATCTGCTTCTTCGCCCTCGCCACTTGTCACCATTTGATGAAACTTTTCCCGTTCGCGTCTTTCACGTGGCGTTTCACCGACTTCCGTGCACAGTGCGTAAGCACTTACACGCATCCTTTGTGTTGGAAACTGTTCCGTGTGGTTCAAAATTACTATATTTGGTTAAACGTACCGAAGTTGCTCGTCCTCTGACTCTTTTTCTGATCCACTAGCTCCGTCTTTTGCTTGTTTTTGTCATTCTCAGACTGTGATACCAATCCTGATACTGCCATCATTCCCTCTGCACTATCACTACGTTCCGTTTCGTGTCCTGTACTCGATACGTTTTGTTCAACATCAATCTCTATCCTGTCAAGATCTTGAGTTTGACCTGTCTGCGACACTCTCCGTTCTTCCGCCATTTCTGATCGCTTAGCTAACCTCTGTCTTTCTCCAACTGCGCGAGCCTGCGCTCTCGTCAACATCAAGTTATACAATCTTATCCGTTACCAAAATATCATAGAAAGTTTCTTGGACTACGTACACAACATTAGCAACACAGTTCACTGTTTGTGGAATTTCAACCCAACTCAACAACGCCGTGAATAACTTCGCACGCGCCAGCCAGGTCACGCACAGTCTACTTCTACACAATGACAAACTTGATTGTACTTGTTAATACAACTTTTATACACTTTTGGATCACACATTTACTGTATTCTATCCACTATACATTTATATACATTAATCTCGTCACAAAACAACACGAAAATTTTTTTTTCAAAAATTCAAAATTTGTTTTTATTACTAATTTGACTAATTGCCATCCTGGCAAGGTCGCCATTTCTAAGGTGGGTGCTTATTCTACAATTGAGAACAACTGCGTAAGTTGAAATAACAAGTTTAATGTCGCAAATTTTAGCACAAAAATCATAGGTTTTACACAGTTTTCAACTCGACGACATAAAAACAGCGCGATGGATAACGCATCTCGTCAACATAAAGAAGTAAAATAATCCTATACTGTGTACATCAACTCTCTGAAAGAACATTAATCCTAAGCACAATAATATGAAAGTTTAATTGGAAGTTTCTTTACAAAATTGCTCCTACAGCTATGTTATAATGTGGTCAGTACTATCAAAATTGTCCGATTCCGATTCAAAGTTCGGTACTATTTAGGATGACAATCAAATCTATGGTGGATGGTTAGTTATGTGACAAATTTGAGCGAAAGATTACCCGAGGCCGCTCGAGTTTACAGTGGACGCAAGCTGGTGAACCAACAAAATTTACGCCTCTGCACGCGGTATTTATCTTAAGCTGGGACGATCTGCCAAATGCAAGGCTGCTCTCTCCCACTGCAATTCCTACAAAACTAATGAAGCCTTTGCTGAACTTTCCAGCAGAAACTTTCCCTATGTTTCTCATTATGCAAGAAAACATGTACTCAGCCCTAGTATTAGTATGTGGCGATATACACACGCATGGTTGGAGCAGCGTGCATATTACAGTGCCCTCTCAGTTCTCGTAAGAACAGTTAACTAATTTGGCTGGTTCGTTTCTCCACAGTTGGAGCTAAGCGTTGCTGCAGCTAATCTCTAGCTGGATTGCAGCCGGTGTGAACGCAGTGTCCACACAAATTTCTTCTCTGCGTCATACAGAGTGTTAAGTACTCCGTTCTGCACTTGAATCAGCACTAGAATTAGCTGTTGGTTTCGTTGAAGCACTAAGACAACCAAATGAGATGCAGGAACAAGAACGAAGAATTTTCAATACAACAGTACAATGCTATAGATGCAATAAGCTGGGTCACAGGCGTAAGGATTGTAAAGAGAATCGAATCTGCTATCATTGCGGGATCCAGGGTCATGTTTCGAGAGAATGTTGCAACAATAAGAAAGGTAATGCGAACAACAGACAAGCTGCCAGATCTTTAAACGAGTACAGGGACGTACGGGCCACCACTCCATCCGCCCCCTGCCAGAGACTGTGATTCCTTAGTTCCAGAGAAAATCAGACGAAAAATGACTTCATGATAGGTGCTGTATATCGTGGGAGAAACATCAAACTACTTATTGACACAGGAGCACAGTCCTCATTAATGTGGTGTTGCATAGATAAACGGGATAAATTGAAACGGCTACTATTAAAAGTGCGAGGGTTAAACGGAGAAAAACTACGTAACTATGGAGAAGTTGACGTAGAATTAATTATTGGACAAGGCCAAGATGGAGAAAATAAAGATAAGGATAAATACACAGAATGTGTACAAGTAGTTTCAGATAACGAAACGCGTTATGATGGTGTACTTGGATTTGATTTCTTGTCCGCTAATGAGGCAGAGATATTTGTCGCAGAAAGAAAGATCAGACTAGGTCGTAGCAACTACAACCTAGGAAATCGTTCTTCATATTGTACTCAAAGGAGCAGCAATACTGACGTCGTGGGAATGGACCGCCAAAACGATCATCAATTCAAACCGTCTGAGTCGATGTTCAAATTGATAAGCCTCAGCAGATTCACAAGGGAGCAGGAAAGACATTCTACGTTGAAGTTAAGTCACCCTGATGCAAGGAAGGAACTTTGTTATTAATTGAGCGATCCGAGAAAAGTGAGTTACTGGATACAATGCATTGTTATGTTATTAGAAGTGGTGTCGCTACAATGGTGAGACAGAATGTCATAAAATTCCCGGTTACAATAACGAATATGAGGAATGAGGATGTTGTTTTGCCACGAGGAACGAAAGTTGCTGAAGTGTCGAGTGTAAGTAAAAGTGACGTAATACAGATTCCAGATGAAGTAACAAACGCTGCAGTTATAAACACAGATTTTGGTAACAGTACCGCAAATTGCAATGAGGAGATTAAGTTAATAATGAACTGAATCTCAAGATTTGCAATAAGATAGAATATTTGACAGCTGATCAACAGAAGATTTTAGCGCCTGTTTTGTTGGAGTATGCAAATTTATTCCGAGAACGTGCAGATTTACCTGTCACTCATTTAGCTCAACATCGTATTCATACAGGGAATGCAGCCCCAATCACATAGAAACCTTACCGAATACCATTTAGTCAAAGAGAATTGGTAGAAGACATGGTTAAAGAACAATTAGAAGCCGGAATTATAAAACCACGAGATCCCTCAAACCCACCGTGGTGTTAGGCTGTTGTAATTGTAAAGAAGAAATCAATTTCTGGGGAACCACAGTTCCGTTTTTGTGTTGATTACCGATCTTCGAATGCTGTGACCACGCCCGACATTTAACCTTTACCAAATTTAATGGAAACCTTGGATTACTTGGCAGATGTCGAATTTGTTCAGTATGTGATTTAACAAGTGGTTATCACCAGTTAACAGTGCGTCTAGATGATCAAGCAAAAACTTCATTTGTAACTGGAACAGGAGTATACAAGTATCTTCGTTTGCCATTTGGACTACGTAATGCTCCAACTACATCTCAACTCCTGAGGGATTCAGTTTTACGAGGGCTCACCCCAACACAATCACTTGTTTATTTTGATGATGCAATAATTTTTGGTGAAAACATGAAGCAGCATACTGAGAGACTACAAGCTGTTTTTGAACGTATAAGAAGTGCAAACCTCTCTTTGACAATAGATAAATGTCATTTTGCACAAAGTAAGGTTAACTACTTTGGTCATATTATAACCAGTGAAGGTGTTCGATCTGATCCAAAATTAATTGAAGATGTAAAGAATTTTCCTGTACCATAGAATTTGAAAAAACTACAATCATTCTTGGGATTGTCTAATTTCTACAGATGATTTGTAGTCGGTTATACGAATATAGCATATTCCAATGACACAGCTACTGAAGAAAGGAGCCACATTTAATTGGTCAACAGAGTACGAAAGGGCAATGGAAGCACTTAAAACTGCTCAAACTACAGCCCCAGTGTTAGCATATCCGGATTTCAGTAAACCTTTTATTCTTTCAACAGATGCATCAATTTTGCCATAGGTGCAATCTTGTCTCAAGAAGTTGATGGTCATGAACATCCAATCTCATTTGATTCCAGACAATTAAACAAAGCAGAATGTAATTATACTACTACTGAGAAGGAGCTTTGTGCTTTAGTTTTTGGTATAACACATAACAGATGTTTCTTAACAGGAAGAGAATTTACAGTTATTACAGATCATGCCGCACTTAAATGGTTATTGAGCTTAAAGGATCGAAGTTCCAGATTAACAAGATGGGCATTAAGGCTCAGTGAATACAAATTTAAGGTTATTTACTGGCCTGGTAAACAACATGTGAATGCTGATGCAATGAGTCGAAAAGTCAATGTTTGTGTTACAATAAGTCGGGAAGAAGAGTTAAAGGCAGCTCAAGAAAAATCCACAATGGAAATTATGGAAAAATGATCAATGCTTTGTCGAAATAGATGGAGTATTGTACAAAACCACTAGTAAAGGAAACCGCCTACTTATTCCAGGAAGCATGAAAGAGCAAATCATGAGAGAACAAAAAATGGCTCTGAGCACTTTGGGACTTAACGTCTGAGGTTAACTACTTAAACCTAACTAACCTAAGGACATCACACATATCCATGCCTGAGGCAAGATTCGAACCTGCGACAGCAGCGGTCGCGCGGTTCCAGACTGTAGCGCCTAGAACCGCTCGGCCACCCCGGCCGGGCATGAGAGAACAACACAATTCTTTATTATCAGGACATTGTGGTACAAAAGCAATAAACATTAAAATAGCTCAAATGTTTTGGTGGCCGAGCCGCAAAGCTGACGTTTTCGAGTTTGTTTCACAATGTGATTCTTGTAACAGACGGAATAATGTAGGAAAAAGTAGAGCACCATTGCAAGAACTGCCAGAGGCAAGTGAACCATTTGAAAGAGTAACACTAGATGTTGTAGGACCATTGCCTAAGACTAAAGATGGAAACAAATACACATTGACAATGTTAGATCATTTCTATAGATACCTTCTCATGATACCAATACCTGATCAGAGTGCTGAGACTATAACTAAAGTTTTTGTAAAAGAATGAATTCTTAAGTTTGGATCACCATTAAGTATAATTAGTGATCAAGGAACGAATTTTATGAGTGAATTACTTAAACAGACTTGTAAGCTAATGCAAATAACTCAGTTAAGGACTACACCAGCACACCCTGAAGGAAATGGAAGAGTCTAGTTTGCCCACAGAACAATTATTAAAATGGTTAGCCATTACGTGGGCAGCAAACACAACAATTAGGAATCCTGTTTACCATACTTGGTAAGTTGTTACAGTGCCAAAATGCACAGCTTAACTGGCCTAAGTCAATATGAGACCATGTACGGAAGAAGAATGCATTCACCCTTGGACTCTGCATGATCGACTGCCGGAATCAGCAATGAACACGTAAGGGATCTAGCACGCAAACTAAAGGAAGCATGGAGGGGAGTGAAACAGTGAAACCATCAATCCTTTCTTCAGCAAGCAAGACAACACGACTGCCAAGCAGCAGTGCCACAGTATCGACTTGGAGCTCTTGTATATCTGAGCAACGCGGTGTTAAAGAAGAGTCAATTCAAAAAGTTTAAGAAGTTTTGGAAAGGACCATATCCAATCATGGAGATGTTTTCGCCAGTCACTCTTAAGCTCCAACTGCCCTTTCGTTCGACTGTCGTTCATGTCAATCGTGTAAAGCCATTTCTGGGTAGATTTCCTGTAGCATCAGAAGACGACGAGTACCGATCGAGAGGCAGACCTGCTGTTCTCAAACCCAGGAAGCGAGAATCGCGAGGTCGTAGTCCAGGCTCCGAGGCATCGCCACGTTCCGAGCGATCCTGTTCCAGACACCCCTGCAATCTGCATAAACGTGTTTAGTGTGTGAAAGTGCAATGTGTGTGTTTATTTCATCCATGTGCTTATGTGAATGTGTTATGAAAATTTAGTATTGAAGCTATTACGCGAGAGCACAAGTGAAGCTAAACCTTTTATTCCATAGGTTACCACAAACAATTCATTTATTCTATGTTCATTGTTAACTCTAGTATTTAGAACTAATTAACCATGTTCATTTTTATTCTAATGTTTGCTATGATAACATATTCTACTAATGGCGTAATAATAGTACCACAGAGTACAGGTGTTTTGTTTGAACCACGATCAGACATGGTAGTTTCAACAATTAATGCAAACCTTGTACTGAAGTACAATCTGAGTGAAATCCAGCAACAGGTCAATTCTGTAAATAAGCAAATTGATCTAATTCGTTCTGTTAAGGGTGATGATACAATTCTGGAAAGGGGTTATCTTGTTATAATAACTGGATCACAGCCAAAATGCTGGTAGAGTCTCCACTTGCTAATTATGAACAAGAGAGTTACTGTTTTTTGAAGCTTTTGCCACACAAAACTTTAATGGACGGAAACGTGCCTGGTTTGATTTTGGAGGGAGTATCCTTCGTATTGTATTTGCTACTTTAACTTGTCGAGATTTACTGGAAGTTAAAGGCAAAAAAATAGCTCTTGAACAATGGACCAGTACAGATTCAACTAACCTCTCTAATGAAATTATCGTATTAAAGAATATGCAAAGAACCACTACTAACTACACAGTTTACATTGAACAGATTGTAAAGCAATTTATTTCACGTTTCCACGTAATTCGTAATGGAACGAACGCAAATATCCAAGAACTATTCCAAGGATTAAATGCTGTGAGTGCACACTTAGATTTAAACACTCTTTCGTGAAGGAATACTGATAGTTTATCAAATGCTAGAACTGATGCCCTTAACTTAAGAACAGCCTTAGGAAGTAGTTCAAATGATGGTTTGAGCGGTGTACTACTACACCCAGAACAATTTTAGCAGATCCTACTATCAATTGAACGAAAGCTAGATGCAACATATACTATGATTTACCGTGTTAACTCTTACAATCTATATGCTTCCTACAAGTTAATCGCCTCACACTCTTTAATGATTGAAGATGAATTAACTGTTACTGTTTCTATACCCATTGCTAGATCAAAGCATAATTTTGAAATGTATAAGATTTATGCTTACCCTGTGAAAGGGAGACAGGCAGGTATTCAGTTAAGTACGTACTAAATGATTATCTACCGATCAGAAAGGATCGAAGATATTTTGTGTCCCTAAATGAAAACGATTTGCGTATGTGTAAACAGCGCACACATCCATGCCCGAGGCAGGATTTGAACCTGCGACCGCAGCGGTCGCGCTGTTCCAGACTATAGCGCCTAGAACCGCTCGGCCACTCTGGCCGGCAACAATCAACAGCTGCAAGCAAGTGTAGTTTGTCAATACATGGGAGGATCGATAGTAAAGTTAGAAACAGGTTTTCTCTAGCAACAACTGGAAAGTTAATTTCTGTGCAGTGAAACTTACGTTATACGGAAGACAATGAATTTGTGTCTTCAAAAACTTTAGGAAGCGCCACTGAGTATACTACAGTCCAGACCGAAGACACTTATAGTGATATAGAGAAAGGTTATTCGAACTAAAAAGTACATTTTTATTTTGATCATAGTGGCCAAAGTCATGAACACAAGCAAAAGCTTTTGGTGATCATTATTTTTTAATTTCTCATTAAGTTTCTTCATTTATTGTATTTTGTGCCGAAAAGTGTTCTACAAATTCGAATCAGTTTCACGAAAATTTCGAACAAAAATACTTATATACAATTCAAAGGAAACAAAGTTTCCATGTCAGTTATATTTTTCAGTATCATCCAATTGCAACATACGAAAAATTGTGACATTTTTGTTCTACATAGTTATCCTACCGGCTGTTATTTAAGAATAAACAATTTTGTAGCAAAATTGAAACTGTCGTTGTTTAATTTAGATTTTATTCGAAAGTTGTTGATTTATAACATGAAACAGAGGGATATTGTAGGAGAAATGAAAACAAAATAAAGAATAAACAATTTTATAGCAAAATTGAAACTGTCGTTGTTTAATTTAGATTTTATCCGAAAGTTGTTGATTTATAACATGCAACAGAGAGATATTGTAGAAGAAATGAAAACGTAATCTCGTCAAAAAAAGGAGGTACAATTAAAATAAAAACGGAAAGGAAAAATATATAAAACATTGCTTCAATATTTCATCAAGCTCATATAAAAGATGTCTGTTACTAATAAAATAAAATACAAACTATCAACAATCATAATACAGATTTTTTTATGTTTTTGCACGTTAGCTGTACTTGCATCCTACGTAATTGCTTTGGTTGCATAAAAACTCAGAAGATACGCGATCATCCTATTTTTATTGCTTAAAATGCAATTTGTATTCTATAAGGGTATGAAATATACAATGGGCTAACATGAACAATGTGCGGTTCTTATTATGTGCAAAACAAGCAAGCAAAAAACTAACAAACAAAAAAAGAATAAAAGAATGAAGTCGTTGGCACCCAGTTTCTATCTTACACATTCATTTATGTTTCTTTCCTTACCAGTGCTACCAGTACTACCGGTAATCCTACTATCTGCGACGTCATTTGATGTAAGTACTGAACCAAAGCTAGAGGACAGTAGTTTTGGTAGAGTGCCACTCTAACCTGCAGGACACTCGGACCATGTACTCTGATGCACCACTCTTGTTGTGTAATGGTCTTAGCGTGGAGCGACATGTGTAACTTACTTTCTGAAGTTCCTACGTATTCTCGTCACCAGAAATGACGCCCTTTAATACACAGTCAACTCATTGTCGACTCTGGTGTGGGACGTTAACATTTCAGGTACTATAGTGGAGGCACTGTAGACCTTCAGTTGTAGACCAATAAAAATGTGTCTCTTACGGAAAGCAAGGAGAAAAAAGACAAAGCAGGGATCAAACATTTGACCCTCTCCACAGGAAGCTATGAAGACAGTCACTAGAAAAGAAAACCGTAGGAGCAGCCATTCTGAATAAGCATCAGTGGAGAGGGATGACCGTTATTTGGTTTTTGAAGAACTGGCAAGTATGCTTTTCAAAAGCTGCAGAGGCAGCAAACTGGGTAATCTACTGGTCTGACCTTGTAACATTAATCGACAAGGCCTTACTATGCTGGCAGTTCGATCGGCTGACAGCAAGGGGAAATTACAGGTGTTACATTTCCCACGACATACAGATCTAGTGTATGATTTAATGCTGATGGCACCCTCTAGGATAAAATATTACCGAGCTGAAATATTCACTCATTCGAATCTCCGAGCGAGGACGACTCAGGAAGACAGTGTCATCAGAAGAAACAAATTTGGTGTTATACGTGTTGGAGCTTGGAATGTTGGATCCCGTAATCGGTTGGTTGGTAAGAGAATTTAAAAACAGAAATGGATTTGTTGTACTTAGATATTGTGGGAATGAGCGAAGTGCAATGACAGGCAGAACAGTTCCGATCGGGACTGTACAAGTTTATTAACACAAAATCAAGTAGGGTAACGCAGGAGTAGCGCTAATAATGAAAAAGAAAATACGACTAAGGATAAGCTACTATGAATAGCATCGCGAACACTTTATCACAGCCAAAATATGCACAGACCCAACAACACCAACCACAGTAGTAAATGTTTATATGCATACTAGCTCAGCAGATGATGATGAGATAGTGTGATGAGATAAATGACATTATTTAGATAGTTAAGGGTAAGAAAATTTACTAGTGATGGGGATTGGAATTCAATATTAAGAAAATGAAAAGAAAGAAAAGTAATAGAACATGGACTATGGAAAAGAATGAAAGGGTAAATTGCCTTCTAGAATTTTGCACAGAGCACACTATAATCATTGCTAATAGGCTAGTTGGTTTATTTATTATTTTATTTCGCCAGACGAGATCATATACTTCAGGCCCTCACTTACATCGTACAAAGAACTACGAATACGAATAAATACTTTTTTTATGAGTAAAAAAAGACGGTTACTTACGTGGAGGAACACTGGAAGGGAGCAGAGGAACAACTAGGCAAATAGATAAGGCTCAGGGGCAGTCCTTGGATAAAAAACAACATACTGAATTTAATGAGCCGTAGGTGATAGACATAAAACACAGAAAATGAATCAGGCAAAAGGGAATACAGACGTCTGAAAAGGGAAATTGACAGAAAGTGGAAAATGGTAAAGCAAGAATAGCTAGACGAGAAATACAAAGCTGTTGAAACATGCGGAGCTACGAAAAAGATAGATGCCACCTATACGGAAATTAGAGAGATATTTTGAGAAAAGAGAAGCACCTGTATGAATCCCAGGAGCTGAGATGACAAACTAGCGGCAAGTAAAGAAGGAAAGGCGAAAAAAAATGAAAGAATATACAGGACTAGACAAAGGAAATAAACTTGAAGACAATATTATGGAAAGGAAGCGGAATTAGATGAAGATTAGATGGAACATGTGGTTCTGCGAGTAGAATTTGACAGAGCACTGGAAGATCTAAGTCGAAACAATGTCTCTGGAATAGCCAAGATCTATGAGAGAAGCGAAATATTCACAGACTTTAAGAAGAATATGATATCCCCCACTCAAAAGAAGACGGTGCTGGCAAGTGCGAATATTGCCCAACCATCAGTCTAACAAGTCATGGCTTAAAATGCTAACACAAGTTACAGTACTTACAGAATAATGGAAAAATTGGAAGAGTCCTATCTTGGAAAAAATAGGTTTGTTTTGAGGAAAAACGTAGGGACATGTGGGGCAGTACTGACTTTATGGTTTATTTCAGAAGATAGACTAAAAAAGGGCAGGGACACATTTATAGATTTCTTTGATTTAGAGAAATCTTTTGAAAATATTGAGTGAAACACTCTCTTTAAAATTCTCTAGGTGGCGGGGATAAAAAACGCGGATCGAAGGTTTATCTGCAACTTGTCCCGGAATCACACTGCAGTATAAGAAATGAATGACATAAGAAGGAAATAGTAATTGAGAGGGGAGTGTTACTGGATTGTAACTTGTGCCCGATGTTATTCAGCTTGTACATTGAGCAGACAGTGAAGTAAACCAAGGGATATTTTGGATATGTAATTAAAATTGAGGGAGACGAAATAAGAACTTTAAGATTTCCCGATGATATTGTAATTCTATCAAGGACAGTCAAGGACTTGAAAATCAATTGAACGGAACGGATAGCTCCTTGAAGAGAGTTTATAATATGGGAACCAACAAACACAAGTCATTAGTAATTTACACTGAAGCGCCAAAGAAACTTGTATAGGTATGTGTATTCAAATAGAGAGGTATGTAAACATGCAGAATACGACGTTGCGGTCAGCAACGCCTATATAAGACAACGAGTGTCTGGGGTAGTTGTTAGATCGGTTACTGCTGCTACAGGTTATCAGGATTCAAGTGAGTTAGAAGGTGTTGTCATAGTCGGCGCGCGAGCGATGGGACACAGCATCTCAGAGGAAGAGATGAAGTGGGGATTTTCTCGTACGTCCGTTTCACGAGTTTACCGTCAAAATCAGAAATCCGGTAAAACGTCAATTTTTCGACATCACTGCGGCAGGAAAAAGATCCTGGAAGTACTGGACCATCGACGAATGGAGAGAATCTATCAACGTGACAGAGTGCTACCCTTCCGCGAATTGCTACAGATTTCAATGCCGCACCATCAACAAGTGTCAGCGTGCGAACCATTCAACGAAACATCATCGATATGGGCTTTCGGAGCCGAAGGCCCACTCGTGTAGCTTTGATGACTGCACGACACAAAGCTTTACGCCTCGCCTGGGACCGCCAGCACCGGCATTGGACTGTTTACTGGAAACATGTTGCCTGGTCGAACGAGCCTCATTTCAAACTATATCGAGCGGATTGACATGTACGGGAATGGAGACAACATCATGAACCCATGGACCCTGCATGTCAGCAGAGAACTATTAAAGCTGGTCGAGGCTGTGAAATGGTGTAGGGCGTGTGCAGTAGGAGTGATATGGGACCCCAGGCACATCTAGATACGACTCTGACAGGTGACACGTACGTAAGCATCTTGTCTGATCACCTGCATCTATTCATGTCCAATGTATATTGCGACTGACTTGGACAATACCAGCAGGACAATGCCACACCCCACACGAATAGAATTGTTACAGAGTGGGTCCAGAAACATTATTCTGAGTTTAAACACTTCCGCTGGTCACCAAACGTCCCAGACACGGACATTATTGAGTATATCTGGGACATCTTGCAACGTGCTGTTCAGAAGAGATCTCCACCCCTCGTACTCTTACGGATTTATGGACAGCGCTGCAGGATTCATGGTGTCAGTTCCCTCCAGCACTACTTCAGACATTAGCCGAGTCCACGTCACGTCGTGCTGCGGCACTCCTGCTTGCTCGAGGGGGCCCTACACGATATTAGGCAGGTGGAGCAGTTTCTTTCGCTCTTCAGTGTAATATAGCCGAATAAAATCAGGCCGTGCTGAGAGAATTAGATTAGGAAACGAGACACTAAAAGTAGATGGCAAAATAAATGACAAAGACTGAAGTAGAGAGGATACGCAATAGCAAGAAAAGCATTTATGAAAATTTCATTTACTAATATCATATATTAATTTTACCTATTAGGATATCTTTTCTGAAGGAATTTGTGTGTGGTATGTAGCCTCGTATGTAATTGATTTGTGGACGATGAACATTCCGGACAAGAAGCGAATAAAGGTTTTTTTAACTGTGTTGTTCAGAAGAATGGCGATTATATGGGTAGAGAGGATAATTAATGAAGGCGTACTGAATGTACGCCGGAAGGCGTTCGATACAGTTCCGCGCTGTCGCCTGATAAACAAAGTAAGAGCCTACGGAATATCAGACAAGCTGTGTGGCTGGATTGAAGAGTTTTTAGCAAACAGAACACAGCATGTTGTTATCAATGGAGAGACGTCTACAGACGTTAAAGTAACCTCTGGCGTGCCACAGGGGAGTGTTATGGGACCATTGCTTTTCACAATATATATAAATGACCTAGTAGATAGTGTCGGAAGTTCCATGCGACTTTTCGCGGATGATGCTGTAATATACAGGGAAGTTGCAGCATTAGAAAATTGTAGCGAAATGCAGGAAGATCTGCAGCGAATAGGCACTTGGTGCAGGGAGTGGCAACTGACCCTTAACATAGACAAATGTAATGTATTGCGAATACATAGAAAGAAGGATCCTTTATTGTATGATTATATGATAGCGGAACAAACACTGGTAGCAGTTACTTCTGTAAAATATCTGGGAGTATGCGTGCGGAACGATTTGAAGTGGAATGATCATATAAAATTAATTGTTGGTAAGGCGGGTACCAGGTTGAGATTCATTGGGAGAGTCCTTAGAAAATGTGGTCCATCAACAAAGGAGGTGGCTTACAAAACACTCGTTCGACCTATACTTGAGTATTGCTCATCAGTGTGGGATCCGTACCAGATCGGGTTGACGGAGGAGATAGAGAAGATCCAAAGAAGAGCGGCGCGTTTCGTCACAGGGTTATTTGGTAACCGTGATAGCGTTACGGAGATGTTTAACAAACTCAAGTGGCAGACTCTGCAAGAGAGGCGCTCTGCATCGCGGTGTAGCTTGCTCGCCAGGTTTCGAGAGGGTGCGTTTCTGGATGAGGTATCGAATATATTGCTTCCCCCTACTTATACCTCCCGAGGAGATCACGAATGTAAAATTAGAGAGATTAGAGCGCGCACGGAGGCTTTCAGACAGTCGTTCTTCCCGCGAACCATACGCGACTGGAACAGGAAAGGGAGGTAATGACAGTGGCACGTAAAGTGCCCTCGGCCACACACCGTTGGGTGGCTTGCGGAGTATAAATGTAGATGTAGATGTAATCGGTGAGGAAAGAAATTTATGCCTCAACATGACTAATAGAAGGGTTTAGTTGGTAGGACAGATCTTAAGGCATCAAGGAACAGTAAATTTGGTAGTAGAGGTAAGTAGTGCGGTTAGAGGGAAACCGAGACTTCACTGCAGTAAGCAGGTTTATTTGGATGTAGGTTGCAGTAGTTTATGAAGATATGAAGAAGCTTGCACAGGGTAGACTTTCGTGTGGAGCTGTATCTTCGGCCTGAAGATTGCAGTAACATTGGTATAGGTCTTCAATACTGATAGGAGTATTTTCAAGTAAAATGTCTTCTTTATGGTGTCTGTAATATAACTGGAAATGTAACATAACGTAAACTCCGACTACAGGACCTGGCAGGACCGTCGGTACCGACTGACCGAAGTGTCATCCTCTGCCAATAGCTTCATTTGATGCGGTGTGACGGGGCGTGGATCAGCAAGCTGCTCTCCCGGCCGTTGTCAGTTTTCGTAACCTGAATGCTGCAGTTCATTCGCATTAGTGTTGTACAGGACGTGGTCTTCACCGGCCAGTTTTTTGCTGATAAATCTACAATTCGGCGGAAGAGGTCGCAGTACAACACGGAAGTGCGTGAGGGTGGCAGCACGCGTGCCCCGCCGTCGCTTCCGGTATGCGAGCAGAGTTGCGGGCAGCCGCAACAGCGCCTCTCGTGTGCCTTCATGCACTGTACGTCATACCTATGTGCAAACCAGCTTCTCGCAAACAATTCCGGAAGACTCACTCATGTAGACACTGCTCGTTTTTCTCATGTATGATTTCTGGCAGACAGTAGCTCTAAGAGATGACGCAGATTCTCTTTTCTTATATTTAAAAAGGAGTACAACATCATGCTACATACTCGACTGATTATGGTATATCTTCACAAGTATCTGAGTGGCTTGAAGAGTTTTGCGTTAATATAACCCGCTATGTTATAATTGACGGGGAATGTTATTTGGGAATGAAAGTACCGTCGGTTGTGCCCGAACAAAGTGTTGCAGAACCTTTCTTTCAGTACACATGAACTGTTCGTCAGACAGTCTCGTCATCACTCTCAGAAGTTTGTTGTCTACAGGGAAGTATGGACATTGCATGATCGAAAGGAAAAGCAGGGCGTTTTCCACAATATTTCCATTTGTTGTAATAAATGGCATCTGTCGTTAAGTGTTAATGGACAGTTGATAATGCCCACAACAAATAAAAACGTCAAGACGGAGCCCGACAGTAATTTAGGGTTCCCACCACGTCGTCTAATTACACAGGGTTAACACAGTGATGCGATATAAACTGGACTGGTTCAAATGGCTCTGAGCACTATGGAACTTAACATCTATGGTCATCAGTCCCCTAGAACTTAGAACTACTTAAACCTAACTAACCTAAGGACAGCACACAACACCCAGCCATCACGAGGCAGAGAAAATCCCTGACCCTGCCAGGAATCGAACCCGGGAACCCGGGGGTGGGAAGCGAGAACGCTACCGCACGACCACGAGATGCGGGCAAACTGGACTGAAAACGTAAAGTCAGTAGTAGAAAGGACGAGTGTGTAGGACTTAAATTTATTGGGACGGTTATGTCACCCGGAAAGGAAACTGCGTACGAAATGCTAGTACGAGTAACTCTATAATACTGCTGCAGCCTACCAAATAGGCACGGCAAGAAACATCGAACAATTTCAGAGGCACACTACTAGAACCCTATTACGTCGTGCAGTCTATGCAAAAGCGTAACGGAGATGCTCAGGGAACTTAAACCAGAGTCCCTGGAGCAAAGACAATGTTTTTATTGCGAAACTGTACTGCGTAAATTAAGAGAGCATGTGTTCGAAGAAGAATGCGCTACAGTTTTTCTGCTTTCCGTGACTATCACGCATTGTTTGAGATATGTACTCACAGACAAGCGCGGCTAAACGTTGAGGCATTGGGTCGTATGAACAAAACAGAGAATGTACTTTATTCTCGGAATTTCGGAGAAAATTCTGAGGTTCGCATGAATAAAGCGAGTCAGAAACCATATTTCACCTGAGAATACTCTCAGTTGAGTAGAAGGGCGAGAGAAGTTGCTCAACGCGAAGAACATTCTCCGATTTCGTATGAATAAAACTAGAGAACTTTCTCACAAGCGGAGCACATTCTCCGTTTTTTTAGTTGAGCTGTGTGGCATACTTCGAATTGAGTAGGTTGAGTTGAGGTTAAAATTTATCGAATTCTTTTTAGGAAAAATGGCAGAATTTATGTTGTTCGGAAGGCAAAAATAAATTAACAAATAAAAAATAAAAATCCGATGTACGTAGCTCGAAGAAATACTGAAGTATATACAGGTTTAACAATAACGAATTTATCTTCTGGTAAACCTTCCGGGATGTAAGGTCGTGGTCCATGAAACTCTTCAGCTCCTAACGTTTCGTCCAGAACTGCGCTGGACATCTTCAGAGGGGTGTTTCTCCTCCGGTGAGTCTTGCCGACTGACGGGTCGGAAGTCTGAGAGCGAATTATATATCGTAGAAAGTGGGCGTGGCCAGAGTTACACGTGATATGCAGAGATAATCCTTGTCAGAGATAAAACTTAACTATCGATCGTGATCTCGTCACGGATAAAACTGTCTAGCAATTCTCTAGTGCTACTGTCCAAATATCACTAAGTTTCATGGTCTCTTCTTTCCGATTAAAATTATCCCTATGTTTCATGGACCACGACCTTACATCCCGGAAGGTTTACCAGAAGATATGTCATCCGGTCGTGAAAGCCTTCATACAATAATGACTTTACTTGACTGGCGAATTTCCTTCCCAAAAATAATGAAAGAAGAAGGAGGCGACCTTTCAAACAAAGTGAAAATGAAAAAATTTGTTGCTATTTAGCGGAGCCAGGTTTCCAGACTGGTGCAGGAGACTTAGGTATACACCAGACGAATGTGGCACTGACATTTTCGGATGGCCATCGTCACGTTTCTTCATAGTATAAAATTTATGTACTGCTACGTTAGAAATAAGTGCGCAGATCAAAAACATTAATAACTGATTTTTTTACAAACCTAGCAATCTGTTTCTCGTAACGAAACTACACGGGCGACTGCTTAGTTGCTTGACGCGCGATCGAATCATTATGCGGCATATTTAATCCAAATCATCTCGTGTTGTAAAACTCTGATAGAGTTCCGGTTTGTAGTAGATGAAAATATGATTTATTCTTAAGATTTCGTTCGCATAATGTGTTCACATAACTTCAATAACAAAAAAGTTTCCCGTATGTCGAAATTTCTGTAACAACGTAAAAAATGCATTTCCGTAAACTATCTGTAATAATTTGTAGCCGCACATAAAACTAAAATGGAAACGTAGTGCTAGTCTTCCAGAACACATTGATGCCAGTTCCATATTTGCACATCGAATAATTTGAAGGTTTGAGCGAGTTGAATGAAATGTGAGGTTACGCGGGTGTTCTGTGCCGTACGCGGCAGACGACACACACCGAACACCTGCCGAAGGAGTGGAGTTAGTGAGAAAGAACTCCCCCGTCAGAGAACACACTTCGCATTTTTTGCTCAAACGAAATTGAGAGCTTCCACAGAGAATGTTCTTTTTCTGTGAGAATCTTCCCTTTTTTATTCATACGACCTATACAGACGCAAATTGTTCGGCAAGTGAGAGGGCGCGGTGCGCGAGTTGTGACCCTGGAGAGCATCACTCGCGAGGAAGCAGCGCCTGGAATCTTCTATTTCACCCAGAAAACGCCACCTTTAGTCTCTGAAATTGACGAAAACGATGGCCATGAAGCAAGCCGGTTAACAGAATGGCAGCAGGTTGCCTGGAGGATTATTGCCAGCGGGGAAACCCTGGCGGTTGACGGTTTGCAAGACGCTAGTGGCACGGATTCAGCGGCCGAAAATTCATTTTACAAACACGGCCATAAAATCCAAAGCATTTTCATTTGCAGCGTAGGCAAGAACAATAAATGAAAAATGGTTCAAATGGCTCTGAGCACTATGGGACTCAACTGCTGTGGTCATCAGTCCCCTAGAACTTAGAACTACTTAAACCTAACTAACCTAAGGACATCACACACATCCATGCCCGAGGCAGGATTCGAACCTGCGACAGTAGCAGCAGCGCGGCTCCGGACTGGAGTGCCTAGAACCGCACGGCCACCGCGGCTGGCAACAATAAATGAAAAATAAAATGAGACGAGAATGTGCGTCTAAACACCCTCTCGATAGGCAAAATAGTACTTAAGATCTAATTACAGAAAGCTGCAACCAGTCACTTTCTTAAGTAATTATTTATTCTACAAATAGGTTTTCGAATCCTTTCAGGCTCATCTTCAGATGGTGAACAGGAAGTTATAAGTTTACAATGATCTCAATGTAAACATCTTACCACAAAATAAATACTGTACTATACGTCTATATGTCCAAGACTTGTAATGTCAAAATAAATCAGAACTTTTATACATATTATCTTTAGCCACTATAAAGATAATCTGGTTTTACTAATATTCTAGACCTATTTGATGTAAGAACAGAAAGTTTTGTTCTTGTTGCGTTTAAATCTAAATTTCAGGTACATAAAAACAGCTGTTATTCTCTTCAAGTATCATAACTGTATTTTAGTTTAGTTTATTTCTGTGCATTCATGTTAACTCCAGTTTTGATTAAAGTATTTGCCCACACATTGACTGTATTATATGTTAAGGAAGAACAGAAATAAGACACCAGATCATTTGAAGTTCTTGTTCTGATTGTTTTTAAATTTAAAGTCAATGTACCTATAAACAGCTGTAAGTCTCTGCAGATATTAAAACGTTATTTACTTATTTTATATTTTAGGCATTTATGGTAACGCCAGTTTTGATTAAAGTATTTCCCCATACATCGATAGTATTACGTGCAAATAAAAACAAATAATGTCTCGGAGTATAATGTGTTATATCTTCGTATGAATATCTTTGTAACAAGTAACAGCTGTAAAGCACACGGTTTCGTAAATATCGGTACTTATATACATTTCCTGTGAAAATTGTGTAATGTATAACCAACTGTCAGTCATAACGGAAGCTGATAGACAGATAATATAAAAAAACTGCCGATACTGTCGCCGTAAGTAAAGAATTCACTTTTGGATTCAAATCAGTATATAAACAATACTCATAGCGGTACATTAAAGCATGTTCCATCTTCTTGTCACAAAACCAACACCTAGCATTACACTTTGAAACATCCATGTAACTTCCTCTGCACCATCTGAAGAAGAACCGGAAAATATTCGAAAACAGGTTTATGGAATAACTACCTTTTTCAGAAGAGTGACAGGTTGTAGTTTTCTATAATTACAATTAATAAACAGCCACAGGTTCTTAAATATCCGTAATGGATAATATTAATCAATACTTAAGGTATTGCAAATGCAAGATTTGCAAATACCTATTGATTTGAGAAATTAATAACTTCTAAACGCCTTGAGCAATTTTAAAGAGCTGTGTCGACAGGTAGCGTTCGAAATATAATTTCAGACTTCTTTCATCAATGTAACACAGTTTTAATTGTAAGCCAGAATGTTCATTCCAAGAATTATAAAGTATTTTGACGTAAAATGAGCTATAAATCAGTAAAAGTAGTACCAATATGAGACAGTAGACTACAGTAGCTCTGTAGCCATTTCTATTTCATTATGTTTTAAAATAATTAATAGCAAATAAGAGTAAGTGAACTATCTAACTGATTAAAATGTAAATAAAAAGAAAAGTGAGGACACCAACTAACATTTATGGACACTGCAGTAAAGATTTTGAAAGTCTGGTCCTGACTGATATGTAAGGTGACAATAAATTAAATGCAAATTTGAGAAATTCGCAACGACAGATAGCGTCTGTGTAAAGGTGATCGCCGTATTGGCACAAGAAAGTCCGCTTAGAGAGTTGATTGAGGATGAAAGCATGTTTTCATGAGCGGTGAGCCGGTCTTAATCTTTAAGTGCTTGCACAAGAGTTCTAAAAATTTAAATAATTTTTAGTAGTTTTGGTAGTAGACTCTGTAAGCAGAAGCATTTTGACTAGTTACATTTTTACATCAGCTAGTTTGTGAACTTTTAACTTATGAGCTGAAATACTGGACTTGTAAATTTATTCGGCAGTTAGCCACAAGAACCTTAGTACTGAATAGTTATGTGGTATGTCTCTATTAGCATTTCCATGAATTAAGAGGGACTTCATCTGTCACTGTGTTGCTTTCACAATGTTAAAGTATTAATCAATATTTTAGTTCCAAACATTAACTAGCTAATGTCTGGAACATTATTATTTAGCAACACTAACTATAATCCTGCCTGAGGTTATTAATTAGTATATATCCAGTATTTTCCTTTCTGGCGTTGTGTCTTTGCCCTTTACTACTATCACGATATCATTTGCACAAGCTAAAATCTACACCAAAGTTACTTAATAGTGAAACTCTGTGATCTACTGCAAGCAAAATAGAAGCCAGCTGTTGTATTCCCTGGGCATTAGTGTTCCGATTTTCTCACGCATGCCGGTGATTCGAATCTGCGGCCTCCCGCTCAGCGGACAGACATCACGGGTGAGCACTAGCGCGTTGCAGCCGAAATCCTGTTTCATTATACTGGTCTGGGAAGGGTTGGTCCACTGACCGCGAATCGTGCAAAAAGTGGCCGACAGACATCCATACTCTGTTTTACGTACATAGTTTGTTTCAGTTTTAACGTAAGCTTGAAATTTTTTCGCAGGGACTGGTATAAGAGGTTATCGACGGATGGATGTACTATTTATTTCACTCTCCAGTTAAGTTTATACATTTTATGAGAAATCTCATCCTGCCAAGTATGTCTACTCGACGCTGGAGTAGGAAACTGATCATGACATTAGTAGAAGAAACTGTCCGAGAGTTCGCCTGAAGTACTTTAAGCTAACAACGAAAAGTTTGTGACGTAAGATCTTTTACTCATTCCTATCTTTATCTGCTTTTAACTGTTACATCTCGAGAGTCAAGTCGCGTCTGTTAAGTTTCGTCACCTTGCTACGACATTCAGCTGCTACAAACGCGTTAACCATGCATATGTCTAGCAACGTATTGATTATTACTTTTTATAAAATTGAAACTGATTTCAGAATTACGTTATTTATAATAATTTTGAAGGAATGCTGGGTGTTCATACATCATTATGAACTATTGCAAAGTTTGTTATGATTTCCGGAGCGTCTAGAGAATTTTACTGAGGTCGTTATCAAAATATTTTTCATTGACACCACACCTCTTATCTGAGCTATCTTTTAGGTAGCTTTTTGTTATCCATGAAATAAACATAGCCACTGTTCAAAACTGAGACAGCAACCAGTAGAGCCTTATCTTATGCCTTTTCCTTCTGAACGAGACGGAGCGAAGTGGAGCAGTGGTTAGCACATTGTACTCGAATTCGTCATCCAGGTTTAGCTTTTCCGCGATTTTCCTAAATCGCTCTAGGCGATTGCCGGGATGGTTCTTTGAAAGGGCATGGCCGATTTCCTGCGTCATCCTTGAAACAATCCGAGCTTGTGCTCCATTCTAATGACGACGTTGTCAAAAAAATGGGTCAAATGGCTCTGAGCACTATGGGACTCAAATGCTGTGGTCATAAGTCCCCTAGAACTTAGAACTACTTAAACCTAACTAACCTAAGGACAGCACACAAGACCCAGCCATCACGAGGCAGAGAAAATCCCTGACCCCGCCGGGAATCGAACCCGGGAACCCGGGCGTGGGAAGCGAGAACGCTACCGCACGACCACGAGATGCGGGCAAATGACGACGTTGTCGACGGGACGTTAAACCCTAATCTTCCTTCCTTACTTCTGGCAGAGCATTCGATTAGTTGAAGCGAATTGATTGTCAGTCCTGAAGAGATAAAAATTTAAGTTTGTTTTTGCCTTCGAAATCAAGCTCGTTAACAGCTCAATTCTGGATGCCTTCACTTTGCTCGAAAACAGCAGGCTGCCTGCAAAGCATCCAGGTAGCATTGCTGAACAGCTTACTCGACGACTTCCTTTCGTAGTGAGCTCCTGTTGACAGATGGATCGGGACTGGATAATTGTCACTGGCATGAAGGTTATCATCCACTTCCCTCTGAGCGGTGTCTGCAAGGACTGGCGTGTAGAAGCAGAGGTGTATGATTGTAGACGAACCTATAGTAGTCCTGAAATGTTTAGGTTGACCCATGACGACGTTTTCAGTTCGTGAGAGATCCTCAGTTACTTGATCCCCCGGGGACGTGCTGCTGAATCGTCGTAGTGCACCGTGTGCATTAAAATCTCCTAACTGTGTGAGGATGTCACAATTAATGGTCTCATAGCGTGGAGCACACCGTGACATTAACATGGGTCATTATACTAATAGTGACGGCTTGTAAGGTTGTGGTTACGGGCGCAGGTGATGAGTAGAAACTGACCTTCCCGCAAGTCGCTTCACCTACACAATTCAATGTTGTGTGGGCAAATCACTGGCATTTGAAATACCATGGTATGTAATGCTGAACTGTAAGTTGGAGGAACCATGCCGTATTCAGATAGCGTTGCAGAACTGAAGCTCACAATAAAGGCGACCGTCTTCTAAGAGTCTCCGTTATTACTTCGTGTTCTTTGTTCCTCATCGACCATGCCCTGTAATGCCCCTTCTCGTTTCAATTCTGATATGTCCATGCACAGCACCCTTGCTTGAGTTGAGGGAGTTGTGCAACTAAACAATTATGTCACAGTCATCCAGTTTTTTAGACTTCCTAAGAAGGTCCACCTGCTTTGACATGTCATTTTCAATTAACAAAGAATCATTATGCAATCGTTTAGTAGTTTCAGCTACCATCAAACGCTTGTACTCCTTTTTGAATATAGAAAGGGGAAAAATTTTTCAAACGTCCACTCCTTCCTCTTGATCAGGAGAAAAATATTCTGATTCATGACTCCTTGAGCCCTGGTACTAAATACAAACTGATTATCAGGTTATTAGCCTCCCACAATCGCTTGGATGAGTAGGTGTCAGTACTACCATATGGTGTACCCATCACGTTGTGAGTGTGGAGATATTGATCTGATTCGCCATGGTGTTCCCACGAGCATCTAGGGACATACAGGTTCACCCAGGCAAATCCCCGCTCGCCTGTGTAAGTCTTATACAACTGTACAACTGAGGTGCATCAGGTTCCCCAGAGGTTGCCCGCTAACTACTGCTCCATCTCAACAGCCACGCACCCCATCAGCGCGCGGAACACCTTGAGATTGAGGATTTTTTGTTTTTGTTTTTTTAAGAGGTTTGTAACATCCTTGCGATTGGGCGTTTAAGACAAGATCCCCGTTCCCTGTAACACACAATACTCTCCTTCATCGAATAACAAAGCAAAACGAACTGCTGTGTTTTATATAAAAGAAGAAAGACATCATGGTTGGCACATATTATCAGGTGCATTTTTTATGAAATACTACTGAAGGAAAAATACAAGGCAAAAGTCCATTTGAAGACCGCGAAACACGTGGGTAAAATATATGTTATTTACTTATTTGTTTATTTTTTTAACCTAGTCCACTTTCTTGATGATATTAGACCGTTACACGTAGAATTATATTTATATGAGTCTTCATGATAATCTATTTGTTTTTCTTTTTTTCTGTACTGAAAATGGTTTTCGTTTTATAGTGTATATCGTACTATCTTTCTTCATTTTTATTTCATGCCGTTACTCTACATGTAGTTATCGTATGGCATGTTGGGTGTACTTCTACTGTGACAGAAAGAGAGCCATGGGTTTTTCTTATTTAAAATTATCTTATCTAGTTTTACAGTTAACTTTATACTTACTGCTATTAGCACTGTTACAACAGTGCCATATAATAACAAACAATACTATTAGCACAAGTATAAAAAGCCCCTATTTCGACTACCACCACCTACTGTTACTGACAATTATGCAGCTGCTAATACGTCTACTGCGATTACTTATGATAATGTTAGGGTCGCTGACCCTTGGAGAACGGTTAATGGCATATTGTCTCCTGTAGCTTCACTGTTTATCTTTACTGCAGTCTAAGACGGGCACACACACACTGATAACTTTCTACGATCGTAATGTATCAAGTTTCTCTCTACGTTCCTCACCATATCGGCCACTCTGCCGGTTCCAGCAACATTTTTGTGCCTTCCGACAGTATGGCGACGAATCAGAGCGCGTCACTTACGTTTCACTGATTCTTCTCCTTCTTCTGTAAGGTAGCAGTATTTTGCACCTTACTGTAATATAATAATTGTAGCAAAGACTTGTTAGATATCGCTTATTATGTTATTTATGAGGCAATCAGCCTATTGAGATTAATATAGGGAGTAACAGACAGCATAAGACGCATATTAACTTTAAGAAATTCGCATGTTGCATGAAGTCGGGGTTCATGTGATATTTTCACGGAGTTTGGCTGGAGCGGACGAGCGGCACTGCTCAAAGGCAGGGCAGAGGGCAGCGGAAGTATGCAGCCGACCGTTACGAGTCGGCATGCGAAAGCGTCCCACTGGATGAGACGCGCCGCCGGAGCAGGTAGGCGGGGCCTTCGAGGGACGGCGTCTCGTTGGCGCTGGACGTTACGCCCACGCCACTATGTCGAGATGAGCTGGCGCCTCAGGGAGCCTTCCCACGAATCTTAACGTCTTCAAGGGGCTTTCTAAGAAACGCGGTTAAGCTAGTGCAATGGCATTTTCCCGTGCGAGGGCGAACAGAAAGACGCGATTGGTTGGTTCAATTTTGAACGGAGTTTCAGTTTGTTCCAGAACATTCTAGGCGCAGTAAGGCGCAGAATGCTTTAATTGACTGGAAGAAGCCAGGAAATAATAGTGGGAGCGAACTGTGCTGGTCTAGAGCCACGGGATTGGCCAGCTCGAAAAATAGCGTGGGGTTGGTTCAAATGGCTCTGAGCACTATGGGACTCAACTGCTGAGGTCATTAGTCCCCTAGAACTTAGAACTAGTTAAACCTAACGAACCTAAGGACATCACAAACATCCATGCCCGAGGCAGGATTCGAACCTGCGACCGTAGCGGTCTTGCGGTTCCAGACTGCAGCGCCTTTAACCGCACGGCCACTTCGGCCGGCGATAGCGTGGGGGTGCTGATTTTTGCAGAGGGAAGCTTTTGGAGCTGTTATCGAGCAGAAGTGTCTTAGCTCCTGTAGCGAGCGGACGTCGTGCTTTCGGCTCTGCTGTATGAGAGTAAATTCTTTTCAGTGTGCTGTGCAAAACTTTGAATAAGTCTGCCAGCTGCAACTGTAACTAGTATTCAGTTAGGGGAACTGTCATGTTTTACTGTTAGAGTCAGGCTGATTCCGCTAATTACGGTTGAGAATACTGTCTCACAGGAAGCAGACAGGAGCAGAGCAATTTCCATGAGCCACACTTTATTAAAAACGTTACTGGTTTCTGCCTTTGGGCTGGCGAGTGCCGTCTTAACGAGTGCGAGACGACTGGAAAGAAAGCGGAATTAGCTTTTGAATAGGAGTTTACGAACAGGAAGCCTGTTCGCGAAAATAAATTCATTTTGTTGCAATTGAGGCTCCTCGACGACGCAGACGCCATCGGCACCTTGCTGACCTGTCCACGATGCTGCATTTGGTAACGTGATGCTCAGTTTCGGCATTTAATCCGATATTACGCACGCCTGTGATTACCAGAGCTTAGTTTTCCAGCCACGGTCTTATTGAAAATTTGGTAATTGAAGTAGGTTTGTCTGACGTATTTTATGCCGTCTGACAAGGTGAGAGAGTAGAAAATAACAAGTACAGATGCGTTATCCGACCTTAAGGGTTAGTTTTGGAATTTAAGGGCCATTGCCATTACTAGCTTAATTTTATCACTTATAATTGTATGTCATTGTTCAGTTTGATGTTAGGAAGATTGTTGTTCAATAAATGTGTTCAATACTATCCTTGTTTGTTTAGTACTGATCAGTTCCCTGAACACTATTTAGCTATTAAATATTAATCAAAATTAGTGAAGGGGCAGTTTTAATTAACAGGTTGGGTCTCATAACAAGCCTTCAGTCAGAGCCAACGAGCCGATCCAGTAGGCAAAGTGAACAGGTAAAAGCATTCTCGTTAAAAAAAAATCGACATCTGGCTGACCCGCCTAGGGTCCCTAATCATCATTTTATTGAAAGAAACCTTTTCCACTTCTTAAGTACGTTTGTGGGCGCCTCCTTTTACTCTTCCATTATTCTGCCAAGTAGATCGTATAGCTATTGGTCTTCGTTTTCGTTACACGGGGTCGTCTACAGGTCTTTTCGTGTCTGTTGTTGTGTCTGTCGGCTGTAGCTAAAAGTTCTTGCTGTATCTTCATCTAGGGGACATTTCTATAGGACAGAGAGTGCACAAATGGCGGCCCTCGAGCCACATTCGGTGCGCTATGGGTTTTGTATGGCACGCCAAGACAGTCAGAAAAATCAGTCTTGAACTGAGATTTCCTTTTAGTTAGTGACCGAAGATTTCCACAAGGATGGCCACGTCAGTCCACATGAACACTGCGCATTGTAGATACTAGTCGTACAAAAAAAGCTGGTACTCGGCGCTGTGGCTCATGGCAGTGACCACAAAGGCATTTTCATTTTACATATTGACATGTGCTCAGATCAAACTGTGAAAGACATATATGATGGTTTGACGTTAGGTGACCTTTACAAATGTTTGTCTACTGAAGAATTTCTATATATGAAGAAATTTGATTTTGAAACTGTTCTCTAATTTGGATCTACATATATTTGTGAGCAAATATTTTCTTGCTTGATGAACAAAAAGAGTAAATGAGGTACACTACTATATAATATTCGACAGACTTACAAGCTGTGATTAGAATTTCGACAAGCAACCTCACTGTTGGTTTACAAAAAACTGTAGAAATTGATTCTAAAATTATACGTGCTTGCAGATATAGATAATATGAAATCAGCACAATAAATAAATTGATTAAAACTGTCACTCTTATTTAATTTATATTTATTGATTTTTATGATAAAATTTATATATTTTATGAAATGCAGATTAACTAATGAATGCAACCATTTTAAGGGGTGCGACCCTCCACTAACCTGCGCTTTAGCAATGTGGCCCCAGAGTCAAGACAGTTGAACACCACTGCATTACACCTATTTTATTTCGTGTTTGCAGCGTATACTAATTCTCTCGTCTCATTACTCACTTAGACTACTGTGGCATTTTAATCTATTGATTAATACTTTTTTATTACTTTCCCTGTTATGCCATCGGTATCAGAAGCTCCGTTCCCTTTCATATCGAGTATGATTGCAACCACACCGATATCAGTACCCACTTATATGACGGCTGTATGTCATGGGGCTCTTCGAGCTCCTCTCTCAGTTTTTTGTGATATTGAATGTCATCCGTTTCGTCGTCATCTGGAAGATCAACTTGAAACAGAATTTCAGCACATTCTTTCCAGTTTGTTGTCATCCGGCGTTCAATCTAGATTGTGGACAGAACAGTGAAGATCTTATTTTCTATGTTATAATTTTATAGACCGTACCCTAAGGATTTACTACCAAGTTTTCATGAACAAATCTCTCCCAGCAAGCTCGTCTGACAGGTCTCATCTCAGACTTGCACTTCTGTTTTATGTACCTGTATTGTATCTGTCCCAAATAGCTGTCATACAAACTTCTCTGATACACTCCTGGAAATTGAAATAAGAACACCGTGAATTCATTGTCCCAGGAAGGGGAAACTTTATTGACACATTCCTGGGGTCAGATACATCACATGATCACACTGACAGAACCACAGGCACATAGACACAGGCAACAGAGCATGCACAATGTCGGCACTAGTACAGTGTATATCCACCTTTCGCAGCAATGCAGGCTGCTATTCTCCCATGGAGACGATCGTAGAGATGCTGGATGTAGCCCTGTGGAACGGCTTGCCATGCCATTTCCACCTGGCGCCTCAGTTGGACCAGCGTTCGTGCTGGACGTGCAGACCGCGTGAGACGACGCTTCATCCAGTCCCAAACATGCTCAATGGGGGACAGATCCGGAGATCTTGCTGGCCAGGGTAGTTGACTTACACCTTCTAGAGCACGTTGGGTGGCACGGGATACATGCGGACGTGCATTGTCCTGTTGGAACAGCAAGTTCCCTTGCCGGTCTAGGAATGGTAGAACGATGGGTTCGATGACGGTTTGGATGTACCGTGCACTATTCAGTGTCTCCTCGACGATCACCAGTGGTGTACGGCCAGTGTAGGAGATCGCTCCCCACACCATGATGCCGGGTGTTGGCCCTGTGTGCCTCGGTCGTATGCAGTCCTGATTGTGGCGCTCACCTGCACGGCGCCAAACACGCATACGACCATCATTGGCACCAAGGCAGAAGCGACTCTCATCGCTGAAGACGACACGTCTCCATTCGTCCCTCCATTCACGCCTGTCGCGACACCACTGGAGGCGGGCTGCACGATGTTGGGGCGTGAGCGGAAGACGGCCTAACGGTGTGCGGGACCGTAGCCCAGCTTCATGGAGACGGTTGCGAATGGTCCTCGCCGATACCCCAGGAGCAACAGTGTCCCTAATTTGCTGGGAAGTGGCGGTGCGGTCCCCTACGGCACTGCGTAGGATCCTACGGTCTTGGCGTGCATCCGTGCGTCGCTGCGGTCCGGTCCCAGGTCGACGGGCACGTGCACCTTCCGCCGACCACTGGCGACAACATCGATGTACTGTGGAGACCTCACGCCCCACGTGTTGAGCAATTCGGCGGTACGTCCACCCGACCTTCCACATGCCCACTACACGCCCTCGCTCAAAGTCCGTCAACTGCACATACGGTTCACGTCCACGCTGTCGCGGCATGCTACCAGTGTTAAAGACTGCGATGGAGCTCCGTATGCCACGGCAAACTGGCTGACACTGACGGCGGCGGTGCACAAATGCTGCGCAGCTAGCGCCATTCGACGGCCAACACCGCGGTTCCTGGTGTGTCCGCTGTGCCGTGCGTGTGATCATTGCTTGTACAGCCCTCTCGCAGTGTCCGGAGCAAGTATGGTGGGTCTGACACACCGGTGTCAATGTGTTCTTTTTTCCATTTCCAGGAGTGTATATACTTCTCGCCTCCGAACTTGTCTTCTGTGCTCAGTAATTTCTGAGCTCCAAAGTGCCAACTGTCCAATGTCGACTTGTTTCTTCAGTGCGACAGGATTTTATATTGCTTTTCCGATAGCTTTCGACAATAAGAAGGAATTTTCGTCAACATTTTCTCCCGGCACCATTAGTGGTTGGGAAACGCACCCAGCGTGCAGAAGCTCCCAGTTTGCATTTCTGGCATTTCTTATCATCTTATGGAAAGAATTCTGCGTTGCTAGCTGACCTTCCCTTGCGATATAGTTTTTATCGGATTATGATCGCTAGTCGTCTCTCTTGAGGTGACTTCTTAGTGTCGAACGTATTTTGATAACGAGGTGGTAAGGGTAAAGTCAATGATGGAGCTTGCTCCTGTCCTGTTTTGGCAAGTCTGTGGGTTACCAGGAAGATTACGCACATACAACTGCAGCTCCATAATAGCTTTTACCAAGTCATGATGTCCACCATCTGCTGTTTCACTGTGCCACACGACAAATTTAGAGTTTGTGGCAATAGGACACTACTGGCCATTAAAACTGCTACACCACAAAGATGACGTGCTACAGACGCGAAATTTAACCGACAGAAAGAAGATGCTATGATATGCAAATGATTAGCTTTTCAGAGCATTCACACAAGGTTGGCGCCGGTTGCGACACCTACAACGTGCTGACATGACGAAAGTTTCCAACCGATTTCTCATACAGAAACACCAGTTGACCGGCGTTGCCTGGTGAAACGTTGTTGTGATGCCTCGTGTAAGGAGGAGAAATGCGTACCATCACGTTTACGACTTTGATAAAGGTCGGATTGTAGCCCGTCGCGATTGCGGTTTATCTTATCGCGACATTGCTGCTTGCGTTGGTCGAGATCCAATGACTGTTAGCAGAATATGGAATCGGTGGGTTCAGGAGGGTAATACGGAATGCCGTGCTGAATCCCAACGGCCTCGTATCACTAGCAGTCGAGATGACAGGCATTTTATCCGCATGTCTGTAATTGATCGTGCAGCCACGTCTCGATCCCTGAGTCAACACATGGGGACGTTTGCAAGCTAACAACCATCTGCACGAACAGTTCGACGACGTTTGCAGCAGCATGGACTATCAGCTCGGAGACCATGGCTACGGTTACCCTTGACGCTGCATCAAAGACAGGAGCGCCTGCGGTGGTATACTCAACGACGAACCTGGGTCCACGAATGGCAAAACGTCATTTTTTCGGATGAATCCAGGTTCTGTTAACAGCATCATCATGGTCGCATCCGTGTTTGGCGCCATCGCGGTGAACGCACATTGGAAGCGTGTATTCGTCACCGTCATTCTGGCGTATCACCTAGCGTGATGGTATGGGGCGCCATTGGTTACACGTCTCGGTCACCTCATGTTCGCATTGACGGTACTTTGAACAATGGACGTTACATTTCAGATGTGTTACGATCTGTGGCTCTACCCTTCATTCGATTCCTGCGAAACCCTCCATTTCAGCAGGATAATGCACGACCGCATGTTGCAGGTCCTGTGCGGGTCTTTCTGGATACAGAATATGTTCGACTGCTGCCCTGGCCAGCACATTCGCCAGATCTCTCACCAATTGAAAACGTCTGGTCAATGGTGGCCGAGCAACTGGCTCGTCACAATATGCCAGTCACTACTCTTGATGAACTGTGGTATCGTGTTGAAGCAGCATGGGCAGCTGTACCTGTACACGTCATCCAATCTCTGTTTGACTCAAAGCGCAGGCGTATCAAGGCCGTTATTACGGCCAGAGGTGGTTGTTCTGTGTACTGATTTCTCAGGACCTATGCAGCCAAAATTGCGTGCAAGTGTAATCACATGTCAGTTCTAGTACAATATATTTGTCCAGTGAATACCCGTTTATCATCTGCATTGCTTTTTGGTGTAGCAATTTTAATGGCCAGTAGTGGAGTTACAAAAGAAGAAGGCATAGTTGTATGTTGTAAGAAGTTTCCAAGCTGCACGGACAAGATCAGAGCTAGATTATGTGGATATCTAACCATTGCCATGAGATAGTGTCTTAAGAAGGTGAAACGATCTATTGACCCGAAACCAGTTAGACTCAACAGAGAAAGTAACAGAGATATGCTTATAGTAAATGGACAACCCGCAGCTGGACAGATGTAATATTAAATAACACATTTATAGGAATTTAGAGCAGACAGAAAGAGGGCAATTCGTCAGTCTCCAAATTTTGAGAAAGATTACTTACGTATCTTGGATCCTAGGAGGCTGTCTCACAGCGAGAGAGCCTACGTCTTGAAAAAATCACAGCTCACTGTGCGGCAACTTACATTAAAGACATTCATAACACCTTACTTCAATCTTCTCAGAGCTGTGGCCGAATAAACATCGCTCGCGAGCACTCTCCGATAGCAAATTGCTTACTTCCGTTTATGAATGCATGGTGTCTGTTCTTTCGGACATATACGAAAGGACGAATACCACGCGGAATCCTCAGGTGTGATGTAAACTGAAGGTGGAGGGGAGAAAGCAAAGAAAAGGAAAGGGAGAATTAATGTCGGCTGCATCGGGTCTTCACACATAATCAGAGACGGGGAGTGAAAATTCGAACCTGGGATCTCCTGCTTACGATAAAGTTGTGTTAACCACTGCGCCGCGCCGACAAAGTGTTTATCGTAACTATGCGGACTACCTCGGAAATAATAATGCATCCGCACTGAAGAAGATGGACTCGGTGCCTATCGAGGCGAATAAATTATATGAATGCGTAGTGTCTGTTCTTTCGGACATATCCGAAAGAACAGATACCAAACGGATTCCGCAGTTGTGATACATTATACGTAAATTGAAGGTGGAAGAGAGAAAGGAAAGAAAAGAAAAAGCGCAGTTGATGTCAGCTACATCGGAACTTCATGCAGAATCAGCAGCGACAAGTGAAAATGTGTGCCGAAAGAACAGACACCACGCATTCATATATTCGCGTCGATGGCCAACGAATGCACGTTCTTCAGTGCGGATGCACAATTACTTCCGACCTCCTGCAGGAATCTCGCAGTAGCGAGCATGGAGGATATGGACAGGTACTGCGGTTAGGCGGCGCTAGATGGGAGGTTGAGTCGGCCCAGAGGGATGTCCAGGTAGTCCGCGCACGTATGATAACCTCTGTGGCCGGGTAGCGCATTGGTTGATACAACTGCCATGTAAGCAGGAAATCCTGGCTTCGAATCCCGGTCCGGACCAAATTTTCACTCGTCGTCGCTGATTCTGTGTGAAGTCTCGATGCAGCTGACATCAACTGTCCGATTCCTTTCTCTCTTCCACCTTCGATTTACATATACATGGGTAATTTACACTAAAGTGCCAAAGAAACTGGTCTAGGCACACGTATTCAAATACAGAGAGATGTAAACAGGGAGTATACGCCGCTGCGGTCGGCAACCCCTATATAAGACAACAAGTTCAAAATGGCTCTGAGCACTATGGGACTTCACTTCTCAGGTCATCAGTCCCCTAGAACTTAGAACTACTTAAACCGAACTAACCTAAGGACACCACACACATCCATGCCCGAGGCAGGATTCGAACCTGCGACCGTAGCGGTCGCTCGGTTCCGGACTGTAGCGCGTAGAACCGCTCGGCCACCCTGGCCGGCTAAGACAAAAAGTGTCTGGCGCAGTTGTTAGATCGGTTACTGCTGCTACAATGGTAGGTTATCAACATTTAAGTGAGTTTCAGCTTGATGTTATAGTCGGCACACGAGCGATTGAACACAGCTTCTCCGAGGTAGCGATGAAGTGGTGATTTTCCCGCACGACCATTTCACGACTATACCGTGAATATCAGGAATCCGGTAAAACTTCAGATCTCCGACATCACTGCTGCCGGAAAAAGACCCTGAAATTACGGCACCAACGATGACTGAAGAGAATCGTTCAACGTGACAGAAGTGCAACTCTTCCGCAAATTGCTACAGATTTCAATGCTGAGCCATCAACAAGTGGCAGCGTGCGAACCATTCAACGAAACATCACCGATATGGGCTTTCGGAGGCCAAGGCCCACTCGTGTACCCTCAATGACTGCAAAACACAAAGCTTTACGACTCGCCTGGTCCCTTCAACACCGTCATTCGACTGTTTATGACTGGAAACACGTTGCGTGGTCGGACGAGTCTCGTTCGAATTGTATCGAGCGGATGAAAGTGTACGGTTATGGAGACAACCTCACAAATTCATGGACCTTGCATGTGAGAAGGGGACTGTTCAAGCTGGTGGAGGTTCTGTAATGATGTGGAGCACGTGCAGTTGGAGTTATATGGGACCCCAGACACATCTAGATACGACTCTGGCAGCTGACACGTACGTAACCATCCTGTCTGATCACCTGCATCCATTCATGTCCATTGTGCATTCCAACGGACTTGGGAGATTTCAAATGACAATGCGACACACCCCACACGTCCAGAATTGCTACAGTGCAGCTCCAGGAACACTATTCTGAGTTTAAACACTTCCGGAGGCCACCAAATGCCCCGATATGAACATGATTGAGCGTATCTGGGATGCCTTGTCACGTCCTGTTCAGAAGAGATTTCCACCCCTCGAACTCTTACGGATTTATGCACAGCCCTACAGGCTTCATCGAGTCAGTTCCCGCCAGCACTACGTCAGACATTATTCGAGTCCATGCTACGTCCTGTTCTGGCACTTCTGCGAGGTCGGGGGACTCTACACGATGTTAGTCGGGTGTACCTGTTTCTTTGGCTGTTCAGTGTAATTATTTCTGCAATTTGCACCTTGGGAAGCGGAACCTGAGTAACAGAATACACAGTTAAAGAAGTCGACTGTAGCAGTGTCAAATAGTGACTGAGTGTTGTTTGGTGGGCTCTACGGCAAAGGAGAGTGCATACCATCAGGCCAGCCGTCCTCCGAGGTCGACACGCTGACATTTCAACAGTAGATGAAGCTGTGAGTACTGTAAACAATAACAGACCACAAATGAACTTATACGACTTAGACTGTAGCAATTCGGATATGAGTAGTACCAGGAAACAGCAGGTCTTCAAGGAAAATGGTAACAGCCGCAGCCTGGAGTACAATGTGCGGCAGACACGGATCTCATCGTTCTTGTTTCACCTCAAGATGGGCTTACAATCGCGCGAAACCGGTCGTGATTGTACAAATAAATCTTCTACAACTAAAGCGGTTTATTATCTGAGTTCACGGCGATCAGTTTCATACGTCCTGTCATCCAAATTTCATCCCGCTAGAACGACCCGCAGGAGGAACGCCAGGGCCAGACAGTCAGCCTCACCGACTGTGGCTTACTTTCCGTCACTGCCACCAACTATTACTTCCAGAATTGCACGGGTCCCTGATTCACCAGCGAAATGACAGCCTGCAGGGGAATGGCACATTACGGAATGTGATGTATGTTATGTTACTTGCAGGAATCCTTGTCAGCTTGGTCTGCTGTTCATTTTCCTGAATTCGCACATGCCTTGGCTCCAAGCGGAATGATACCTGATTCCCCCCCCCCATTTGAAGGGAGTATAATTGTTCTTGTGTTAGCTGGACCATTTTCTTCGCTGGGTGTATGTACTGCACTGATTGCAGGGCACTATGGAAATATTAGGAGACGATCAACTGATTGCCCTGACGATGCTTCAGTGCTCAGGTGCCTTCAGTATTGCGCAGAGCTCTGCGGAAGATACAATATATTGACGAGGAAGGCGAATCCTGTAGACTCTGTCAGCGAGTAGTACTTAACAGCCAAGGCAGGCAAGGGGGGCCATCAGTGTACACAGCTTTAAAACTGTGAGGAATGTTTAAAATGTTAAAAAACAGATATTGAAACGTAAAATTGGGAATGTAATCTTTCTTAAAATTCGTCAAGTCTAAAATAATTTTGGGACTCTGTAGGAGCCAAAGTGGAGATCTGCTCCAGCCTTGGCGTAAAACGTTACAATCAGCCACACCCGTCTCTGAACGGCACTTCCTCGCACGAATCCCACAGGGTGCCGTCCCTTGGTGCAGAGTATGAAAGGGCCTTTGCGTTGGTTTCCATTGGTAGCCCTCGGGATCGGTATGGGGCTGGTTCGAAAAAGACCCCAGTGGTCAGCTAAGTCTTTCATGGTGCACCACGTCCAACACTTTAAGTGAGACGGTCGTGCAGACCCCTACAGAATGCACCCATGAGCATGCCGAGATCGCACGAAGGCCCCGTAAAGCTGGATCAGACACCTTCCATCTGCTTTTCCATGAGGTGTGGCTAAGACATTTTAAAACAATGGCTGCTTTTGGGAATCGCTTTTTCACCTTTTTCACCTCCCTGCGATGTGGCAGCTATGAAAGTTCAGAAGCAAATGTGACGCCCAGAAACTTCACCATGCCACTAAAGCGAAGAACAATGTCCCACCATTAGCTCGGGAAGTTTAACTGAAACTTAAAAAGAACGCAAGCTGACTTACTGGCGGAGAAATTAAAACTCCTCCTTCCTCGATATCTAAAATATCGTAGTCTGAGGAATGAGCGTAAAAAGATGTGTAGATATTCTCGGAAACCCCATTCATGGAGCTATCCGAGGATAATATGCCTCGAAGTAGTATCATAGGCTTTCTCGGTGTAAAAGCATATACCCGGGAGGTGATGGACAGACAGGAAAGCCGCTTCAAGGGGGGAAGGCGGGGGCGGGGGGACGAGCGGAAGGTTATGAGAAGTGGACCAATACCTTCTGAACCCGCACTGGAAGCGACTAAGGGGCAGCCTGGATTTTAACAATGGGACCGCGTCTACTCGTCATTACCGATTTTGTCGAAATTTACCTGCTTTCTTTGGAATTGTAATTATTATATTCTTCTTGAAGTCCGAGGGTATTTCGCCTGTCTCACACATCTTGCACACCGGATGGAAGAGTTATGTCATGGCTGGCTCTCCCAAGAATATCAGTAGTTCTGAAGGGATGTCGTCTGCTCCTTTTGCCTTGCTTCCACTTAGGTCTTTCAGTGCTCTGTCAGATTCTTCTCACAGAATCGTGTCTCCCATCTCATCATCATCTGCGTCAATTTAATTTACATAATATTGCCTTCAAGTTCGTCTCCGTTGCGTAGATCCTCTATATACTTCTTCCACCTTTCAGCTTTCCCTTCTTTGCTTAGGAGTAGTTTTTTTTTATCTTAGCTCTTCATATTCACGCAGCTGCTTCTTTTGTCTCCAAAGGCCTCTTTAATTTTCCTGCATGCGGTATCTGTCTGTACCCTAGTAATACATTCTTCTAAATACTTACGTTCTAGCCATTCCTGCGATGCTATTTTGCACTTGCTATCAATCTCATTTTTAGACGTTTTTATTCCCTTTCGCCTACTTCGTTTGCCGTGTTTTTATATTTTCTCCTTTCATCAGCTAAATTCAGTATCTCCTGTGTTATCCAAGGATTTCTACTAGGCTTTTCTTTTTACCTATTTGAACCTCAGCTGCACCCCCTATTTCGTCTCTCAGAGCTATCCGTTCGTCGTTTACTGTATTCCTTTCCATTGTTCTAGTCCATCGTTGCCCAATGATACCTCTGAAACTCTCAACAACCTCTGCTTCTTACACTTATCCAGATCTCACCTCTCTTTTATTTTCTACCGTTTTACAAATTCTTCAGTTTTAATCTACAGCTCATAGCCAATAAATTGTTGTCAAAGTCGATATCTGCCCCTGTAAATGCCTTACAGTTTAAAATCTGGTTTATCTGCTTACCATTATATAATCAATTTGAAACCTTCTGGTGTCTCCATGTCTTTTACACATATACAACAATCTTTTGCAATTCTTAAACTCAGTGTTAGCGATGATTCAATTGTGCTCTGTGCAAAATTCTGCCAGGTGACCTCTTCTTTCGTTCCTTTTCCCCCCGTCCATAATCACCTACTGCTTTTCCTTTTCCTCCTTTTCCTATTATCGAATTCCAGTTCCCCATGACTATTAAATTTTCGTCTGCCTTAACTATCTGAATAAATTCTTTTATCTCATCATACATTTATTCAATCTCTTCATCATTTACCGAGCTAGCTGGCGTATAAACTTGTACTACCATGGTGGGTGTGGGCTTCGTGTCTTTTTTGGCTACGATAATGCGTTCACCATGCTGTTCAGAATAGCTTACACGCATACTTATTTTCTTATTCTCTATGAAACCTACTCTTGCAGTATCACTATTTGATCTTATATTTGTAGACCTGTATTCACTTGACCAGAACTGTTCTTAAAAACATTTGACCTGGAGTCATTAATTATACTAGCTGATCAGTTAGGTTTCACTATTTCTCACTACATCTAACTTCAACCTATCCATTTCCCTTTTTAAGTTTTCTAACCTACCTGGCCGGCTAAATGACTTTCCACGCTCCGATTCGAGAACGCCAGTTTTGTTTCTCCTGATGACGATGTCCTTCTGAGTACTCCGACCGGAGATCTGAATTGGGGACTGTTTACCTCTGGGTTATTTTAGAGAAGAGGATGCCGTCATCATTTAATCATACACCTGAGTTACATGCCCTCGGGAAAAATTACGGTTGGAGTTTCCCCTAGCTTTCAGCCGTTCACAGTGCCAGCACAGCAAGGCCGTTTTGGTTCATGTTAGAAGGCCAGATCAGTCAATCATCTCGACTGCTACCCCTGGAACTACTGAAAAGGCTGCTACCCCTCTTCAGGAGCCGGCCGTTGTGGCCGAGCAGTTCTGGGCGCTTCAGTCTGGAACCGCGCGACCGCTACGGTCGCAGGTTCGAATCCTGCCTCGGGCATGGCTGTGTGTGATGTCCTTAGGTTAGTTAGGTTTAAGTAGTTCTAAGTTCTAGGGGACTGATGGCCTCAGATGTTAAGTCCCATAGTGCTCAGAGCCATTTGAACCACTTGAGCTTCTTCAGGAACCACACGTTCTCTGGCCTCACAGCAGATACCGGCCAGGTTGGCAATTTACTCCGCCTGGGGACTGGGTGTTCGTGTTGTCCTCATCATTTCATCATCATTCATGAAAGTGGCGAGATTGCACTGAGTGAATATTGCGATCACCATCATCTTCATCATCAACAGATACCATTCCCCCCCTCCCCCGTTGTGGTTCCACCTATGGTACGACTCTCTTTATTGCCAAGCACGCAAGCCGCCCCACTAACGGCAACATACATCGTTCACCCTTGGTCAGCCCTTCACAGGGGTTGTGAATCCATAAGGAATAAATAAGAGATCACAAATCGATTCATCTCTGCCCTGAAGAAGATGCTACCTAAGGGTACAGGAGTGGGTCTTGGGCTCCGAAAACCCATATCGGGGATGTTTCGTTGAATGGCTCGCACGCTGACACTTGTTGACGGCCCAGCACTGAAATCTGCAGAAATTTGCAGAAGGGTAGCACATCTGCCACGTTGAACGATTCTCTTCTGACGTCCTTGGTCCCGTTCCTGCAGGTTCTTTTTCCGGCCGCAGCGATGTCGGAGATTTGATGTTTCACCCGATTCCTAATATTCACGCTACAATCGTGAAATGGTCGTACGGGAAAATTCCTACTTCATCGCTATCTCGGAGAAGCTATGTCCCATCGCTCGTGTGCCGACAATAGCACTACGTTGAAACTCATTTAAATCTCAGTAACCTGTCATTGTAGCAGCAGTAACCAATCTAACAACTGCGCCAGACACTTGTCATATAGAAGCGTTGCCGACCGCAGTGCCGTATTCTGCCTCTTTACATACGTATCTTTATATCTGAATACGCATGCCTATACCAGTTTCTTTGGCACTTCAGTGTAGCTCAAAATAAAAATCACAGCACATCAAAATAAAATTCAGACATATGTATGAACAACTTCTACATTCTGAAATTAAGAAAATTATATGTTTTCTCAAAAATAAAAGCTCATCTGCATTTTATGGAGTTTCCAATAGAGCACTAAAGACTTGTTCCCATTTAATATGCCCTGTCTTATCTGAAATAGCCTAATGCATCAGTAACTCTAAAACGCCTTTGTTAAACTCCTCTTTAAGAAAGATGATAGGTGAAATGTTAATAAATACTGACATGTTTCACTATAGACACCAGTTACCAAATTTCTTGGAAATGAGGCGTTTATTAGAATGATGTCCTCAGTAAATCAAAGTTTGGATTTCAGAAGAGTTACTCTGCTGAGAATACCATTTATATGTTCAATATTATGAGCATTAAATAACAAAATAGCACCGATACATATTTTCTGCGACCTATCCACGGCGTTTGTCTGTGTGAATCACAACACTCTTCTAGATGATCAGAATTTTTATGAGGCTGATGGTATGGCCAAGGAATGGATAATGTCATGTTAATCCAAAAGAATGCAGAAAGAAGTACTTGGTAATCCAACCAATGCAGTACATGGGCATTATTATGACCAAGAAGAAATCACGTATGGTGTTCCACAAGCCTCAATATTAGGTCCACTATTGTTCCTCATACCCTACGCCTAATATGCAACAAGCAGAATTAGTTCTTTCTGCATTTGCCACTAGTATTGTAATCAATCGAAGCACACATACAGCAACAGAAAAATGGTAAACAAGGTTTGTAAAAGGATCGTTGACTGGTTTTCTGCGAATGGTCTCACATTCAATTTTAAAAGGACACAACATATTCAGTTATGCACGTCTAGGGCTACTGCGCCAATGATAAGTGTAACACATAGTGAGGAAATAATAAATAGGAAGGAAACGTCAGAATGCTTAGGTATCCATATAGATCTACATCTACATCTACATGGATACTCTGCAAATCACATTTAAGTGCCTGACAGAGGGTTAATCGAACCACCTTCACAATTCTCTATTATTTCAATCTCGTACAGCACGCGGAAAGAACTAACACCTATATCTTTCCGTACGAGCTCTGATCTCCCTCATTTTATCGTGGTGATCCTTCCTCCCTATGTAGGTCGGCGTCAACAAAATATTTTTGCATTCGTAGGAGGAAGTTGGTGATTGGAATTTCGTGAGAAGATTCCTTCGCAACGAAAAACGCCTTTCTTTTAATGGTGTCCAGCCCAAATCCTGTATCATTTCAATGACACTCTCTCCCATATTTCGCGATCATAAAAAACGTGCTGCCCTTCTTTGAACTTTTTCAGTGTACTCCGTCAGTCCTATCTGGTAACGATCCCACATCTCGCAGCAGTATTCTAAAAGAGGACGGACAAGCGTAGTGTATACAGTCTCCTTAGTAGATATATCTGTTACATTTTCTAAGTGTCCTGCCAATAAAACGCAGTCTTGGGTTAGCCTTCCCCTTCCTCCAAATTTAAGTTACTCGTAATTGTAATTCCTAGTTATTTGTTTGAATTTACTGCCTTTAGATTTGACTGATTTATCGTGTAACCGAAGTTTAACGAATTACTTTTAGCACTCATGTGGATGACCTCACACTTTTCGTTATTTAGGGTCAACTGCCAATTTTCGCACCATTCACATACCTTTTCTAAATCGTTTCGCAATTTGTTTTGATCTTCTGATGACTTTATAAGTTGATAAACGACAGCGTCATCTGCAAACAACCTAAGACGGCTGCTCAGATTGTGTCCCAAATCGTTTATATCGATAAGGAACAGCAAAGGACTCTTAACACTACCTTGGAGAGCGCCAGAAATCACTTCTGTTTTACTCGATGACTTTCCGTCAATTACTAGGAACTGTGACGTCTCTGACAGGAAGTCACAAATCCAGTGATATACTAAGACGATATTCCATAAGCACACAGTTTCTCTACAGGCCGCTTGTTTGGTACGGTATCAAATGCCTTCCGAAGTTCGGAATCGATTTGAAATCCCTTGTCAATAGCACTCAACACTTCATGCGAATATAGAGCTAGTTGTGTTTCACAAGAACGATGTTTTCTAAACCCATGTTGACTGTGTGCCAAGAGACCGTTCTCTTCGAGGTAATTCATAATGTTCGAACACAATACATGTCCCAGAATCCTGCTGCATATCGACGTTAATGATATGGGCCTGGATTACTCCTACTACCATTCTTGAATATTGGTGTGACCTGTTCAACTTTGGCCGGCCGAAGTGGCCGTGCGGTTAAAGGCGCTGCAGTCTGGAACCGCAAGACCGCTACGGTCGCAGGTTCGAATCCTGCCTCGGGCATGGATGTTTGTGATGTCCTTAGGTTAGTTAGGTTTAACTAGTTCTAAGTTCTAGGGGACTAATGACCTCAGCAGTTGAGTCCCATAGTGCTCAGAGCCATTTGAACCATTTTGCTCAACTTTCCAGTCTTTGGGTACGGATCTTTCGTCGAGCGAACTGTTGTATATGATTGTTAAGTATGGAGCTAATGCATCAGCATACTCTGAAAGGAACCTAATTGGTATACAGTCTGGACCAGAAGACTTGCTTTTATTAAGTGATTTAATTTGCTTCATTACTCCGAAGATATTTACTTCTACGTTACTCAAGTTGGCAGCTGTTCTTGATTCGTACTATGGGATATTTACTGAGTCTTCTTTTGTGAAGGCTGTGTTTAGTAACTCTGCTTTGGCAACACTGTCTTCCATAGTATCTCCATTGCTATCGTGCAGAGAAGGCTAACATAATTCACGTACGACCAGAATCTCTCTGGATTTTCTACCAGCCAAAGTTTCGTAACTATTATAAGCATCTCGCATTGAAGTCCGCGCTGAATTTCGAGCTTCTGTAAAAGACAGCCTATCTTGGGGAATTTGCGTCTGTTTAAATTTGGCATGTTTTTTTCGTTGTTTCTGCAACAGTGTTCTGACCCATTTTGTGTACCAAGGAGGATCAGCTCCGTCGTTTGTTAATTTATTTGGTATAAATCTCGCAATTGCTGCCGATACTGTTTTTTTTTTTTTAATTTAAGCCATATCTGGTCTACACTTACATTATTAATTTGCAATGAGTGGAGATTGCCTCTCAGGAAGGCGTCAAGTGAATTTTTATCTGCTTTTTTTAATCTGCTTTTCACTTAGTTTTCGGGGATTTGGGGGTGACAATATTAAATTTCGCTACGACAACCCTGCGTTCACTAATCCCTGTATCCGCTTTGATGCTCGTTATTAACTCAGATTTATTTGTTGCTAAGATGTCAAGAATGTTTTCACAACCGTTTACTATTCGCGTGGGCTCATGAAGTAGCTGCTCGAAATAATTTTCAGAGAATGCGTTTAGCACAACTTCGGATGATGTTTTACACCTTTCTCCCGAATTAAACATGTATTTTCGCCAACATATCGAGGGTAAATTAAAGTCACCGCCAACTAAAAGTGTGTGAGTCGGGTACGTGTTTGAAATCAAACTCAGGTTTTCTTTGAACCGCTCAGCAACTGTATCATCTGAATTGGAAGGTCGGTAAAAGGATCCAATTATTATTTTATTCCGGTTGACCAACAAGAATCTCTGCCCATACTAACTCACAGGAACTATCTACTTCAATTTCGCGACAAGATAAATTACTTCTAATCGCAACAAACACGCCACCCGCCAACCGTGTTAAGCCTATCCATTAAGAACACCGTTAGGTTCTTCGCAAAAATTTCGGCTGAGCTTATCTCCGGCTTTAGCCAGTGACTATAACCATTTGGCATCAGTGCTTTCTATTAGCCTTTGGAGCTTTGGTACTTTTCCAACACAGCTACGACAATTTATAACTGTTATACCGATGGTTCCTGCATCTACGTTCTTCCTGTGTTCGGCCTGCACCCTTTGTGACTGAAGCCCTTCTTGTGTTTTCTCGAGACCCAGAAACCTAAAAAACCGCCCACTCTACGCCACACAGCCCCTACCTGTGTAGCCGCCTCCTTCAGCGGAACCCGAAACCCAACCACCCTTTGGCGCAAGTCGAGGAATCTGCAGCCTACACGGTCGCAGAACCGTCTGAGCCTCTCATTCAGACCCTCCACTCGGCTCCGTACCAGAGGTCCTGTCGACTATGCTGCAAATGGTCAGCTCTGCTTTCACCCTGCAAGCAAGACTGGCAGCCTTTAGCACTTCTGTCAGCACCTCGAAACCAGAAAAAATCTCTTCTGATCCAAAGTGACACACATCATTGGTACCGACATGAGCTACCACTTGCAGTTGGCTGCACCAAGTGCTCTTCATGGCATCCGGGAGGACCTGTTTCACATCTCTAATGACTCCACCCGGTATGCACACGGAGTGCACATTGGTTTTCTTCCCCTTCTTGGCCGCCGTGTCCCTAAGGGGCCCCATAACGCGTCTAACGATGGAGCTACCAACTATTAATAATCCCACCCTCTGTGATTGTCCGGATCTTGCAGGCTGAGAGGTTTCCTCTGAGACAGGACAGGCGATATCATCTGGCTCAGCGACATTTTTACTGGAAAAAGAAAATTTTGGAACTCCTAAAGCAACCTGGTTCAGCTAAGTTTGCACTTAGAATCATTGCACGTCTTGGGACGATATAAATCAGTAAGTTGACATAATTTGCATATTTTCATTCAATAATGTTGTACGGAATAATGTTCTGGGGTAATTCACATTTAAGAAAAAAATCTTCATTGCTCAAAAATGTGATGTAAGAATAACATGTGTTCACCGACGATCATCTTGTTGACAGCTGTTTAAGAGGTTGAGCATTCTGAATACTACTTCATAGTATATTTATTCCCTCATGAAGTTTGTTGTAAATAATCCATTCCATTTCAAAAGGTGCAATGATGTTCGTAATTATAATACCAGAAGGAAAAATGACATTCATTACTTCACATTAAGCTTGCGTTTAGCACAAAAGGGGGTGCACAATGCTGTAACTAAAATGTTTGATAACGTACTCAGGGATATAAAGTGTCAGACATACAACAAGTAAAACTCGAAACCGAACTGAAAAATTTTCTCCTTGACAGCTCATTCCATTCTGTAGAAGTATTTCTATTACTGTAATGTGTAAAAAGGAGGTGGGTAGTAATTATTACTCCACAACTGTAATTTTTTATAGGTCTTCTAAACGTTCAGCATGTAGACATATTTACAAATTAATTTGTGCTGTGAATGTAAAGTGACTCGTTCCACACCATTACGATTTATTGTGCGAATGATTTGTGGAACATGAAATTTACTAAGTAAGTAAATAACTAACTAACTAACTAACCAGCTGATGAAGGTGCAAGTTCCAAGGCACAGAAATTTGTGCCACCGTTGAAAATGCATGATATAATTTGCAGACAGAACTGTTTTGCGTCCATGTTTCCAGTAACTGATTGCAGCTGTTTAACGTTTAAAAGAACAAGGTCTTGAAAAGGAAAAAATGGGAAATTTTTACTTCCGCAAGTGAGCCGTTAGATGGTCTTGCCAGAAACAAACTTGAGTCTTGTCTTCAGAAGTGTACGGATATTGAGTAATTTGCCACATGTGTGGAGTTGCCATTCTGACTGAATACAGAGTTCGATCCATTTGTTTCTCTGAATATCAAAAGAAGCTTCAGCATCTACAGAGACATTATATTTCGTAACAGAAAGAAACATTCTATTCCTTAATAGAAAGAGGCTTGTTTTTAGAATTGTAGAAATGCTGAAGAGTCCTTTAACCTCAGACATCTTAAAAAAAGTCAGATTTTCATTTAATGATCTTTTTAGACGCTACAAGTGCGTAGAGTATCACATCAAAAGACCCAAGTTGATATCTCAACCAGGAACAAACATACGGGTGATTTAATTCAGGCACACAGGGACTCCCTGTGGCGTGCCAGAAAACAGATGCAAATGCGGGCACACTTGGCACTTGTAACGCTGGAAATGCATATCCTCCTATTTCCATCTATTGCACTATAATTTTTTTTCCTTATTTTGTTACCTGAAGATATGACATTTCTATATCTCTATATATTGTAATTGTTTTACTATATATATATATATATATATATATATATATATATATATATATGTGTGTGTGTGTGTGTGTGTGTGTGTATGTGTGTGTGTGTGTGTCGATGTATAATTGGTTTGTTTTGTAAATATTATTTGTATTTTTACACTGGGTCTGGCCTAGGGAAAACTATGCTATCGAACGATTACATCGATAGGTCGTGTGGAGAACCAAAGTGTTTAGGATCTTTGGTAGGGTTAACTCTGCCGCATGAAGCGTGGGTAGAGGGGTCTGGCTGGAGGGCTGGAGTAGGGTGGTGGAGCAGGTGTGTTGTGCGACGCTCCCGCGAGTTGACGCGCTTTCGGGGTTTGACAGCATGTAATTGCGCTCGACTTGCTATGGTAGTTTCTGACACGGTGTCGCGGACGGGAAGCATTAGCTGGCGCACATAAAGAGCCCATTTCGCCTGGTGACCGTGTTGAGAAGAAGGCGCGCCAACATCCAGCTTCTGCAACAGCGACGGCCAACAATGAGTGACTGTCGCCACCTCCTCGACCGACGACTTCAAACTTTCAATCAACCAACAAGGAAGACTGGAAGCACGTATAGTTTTAGAACTGTATGGCAGACCTCAGCTTTTAAAATTGTCCCATATGCCTCACAAAATTACAGCAACTTAGCATGAACCTTTGTTGCTCATTGTCCCAATAGCTTTACCAAGCAGGGTCCCTTCATTATCCGGAATGAACCTGAGTGTCGCTGAAATTCAAACGCCAGCATTAAAGTAATATCGTTCGATTTCACTGCTTCAATTTCAAAGTTCAGTTAAAGTATTCATAGCTGGCTACAATACTTAGATTACATAAGCACAAATTAAGAGTTAGCTTACCTGTGACTGCAGCTCAACTTGGTATGTACTAAATTTTACTATTGTTAATTGTTCAGAATCATTTAATTCAAGTTCAAAGTTAAATCTCTTATTTCTAGATTCAAGCAGCTTTTGAAATGATTTTTGAGGTAGCCCAAGACTAACCTTATTTTACTGAATTTCGTAGTGCTTCAGAAACAAAGTTCACTATTAATTTCAGTCACTAAATTAACTTTCAATTTTCCGGTTTTATTAATTCTTTTGCTAAATTAAGTCAGAGTGTAGCGAAATTTGTTACTTCTGGCAAACATTCAGTTTTCACACAACACGTGTCAACCTTGAGTTGCCACGCTTTTAGTACTAATAATATGTGCAATAACCTTTCTTTTTCAGTGATTATAGTAGTTGTCCATAGGGCTGGCGACCGTAATTTTCCCCATATCTCAAATATCTAATTAACGCCAGTTAATTGTTAACGTAACGACCGCACATTTACTTTCTTTATTAACTTTACCCCTTTTCAAAATTAATTTCCACCAGTTTCATTTGCATTTTTCCTTTCATTTAGATGTAACCCTTTCCTCCCTCTTTACCGATAGATTAACTTCAGTGACGATTGCTTTTCCCAAAATTCCATTAGGTACACGCGGTTTAATTTCACTGTCATTAAGGTCGATAAGTGAGGGGAAGGTTACACACTCTCGGTGAAATATCTTGTGGTACACATCAACACCAGTCGGTATGGGCCATATGGCAGTGTGCTCTTAAACACATCAATTGCAGCTTTAGAACCATTGAAATATCACTTGAGAACCATTGAAATATCATTCTTTATAGCAGGTTCGGTTTTCAATGAGGGTTTCAAACTTCTTTTGAAAATGCTGCCAATCATGGGAGTCGAAGTAGGGTATCATGTAGAAACATTCGCCATCGATCATCCCAATGATCAGCCGCCTGCAGGACGCTGCACGATTCTTGTGAAGTGCAGACGACCAGGAAATGTGCGAAAACTGTTGCGCAGGAGGATTTTGAGGTCGCGGCAGGATTCGTGTATGGTGACGGGGCAGGGACACAAACTCCTATTTTACCTGATAGAAATCATACTTTTATCTTTAAATCTGTATTTCTTGATAAAATGTTTTTCAAGCTTAGAGAATAGATTACGGGAAGACTAATAAAAATATATTTATGAAACTCGGCTGCATTACTCCTTGGGTAGGTCCATAAGGGGTCATAGGCTAAATTTAATGTGACTAAATAAACACGACAAAATTACCTTTTTTGTTTAAAATATCCACCATTTCATAATTTTTTCAAATTTCAAAAAACTGTGCTATTACTCTGTATGCAATATCCTATGGACTAAGAAAATTGATTTTTGATTTCAAATAAGATTTGCAGTTTGCAGGGCTTCCTTCGCAGAGACACCTCATTTTGGATAGAGTGACTTTAAAGCCTATGACAGGAAATTCTTACTAAAAACATAAAACGTTGTTCAGGAATAAAAAAATAATATGCAAAAAGATTTACCGTGACTGCTTTGTTAGCTTCTCCAAAAGGAAATCGTAAAAGTCGCTTACTTTATAGGCTTACTGAAAAGAATCGACCCTTAGTGTCTTGAAGTGCAACAGCTTCATTTTTTTCCTTCTTCTGATGAGTGATGATGTGATGTACTTGTTTGTAACTAAATAAAGTAGGGATTTTGTTGAATTATTTGAGCAAAGTAGCACCTTTTTGTCCCTTTTTTTATCTTGTTTTAGCAGTCTATCCCTTCCTGTTTTCAAGTGAAATTCGCACCTACAATTCGCCCCCCTGGCAGTAACAACGTAGTGTTGCAGGGTGTCGGGATGGTCGAACCTGGGACTCCAGATGGCCGAGCTGAAGCCAGGACCCACCGCCATCTTTCGTCAGGAGGTCGAGCAAGTTCAAGAACGTGAAGGGGCAGTACAGAGAGATACAGCAGTATTTGGTGCCATTACTTTATTCTCATAATTTACAGCGTTTCGATGAGTGCAGGGAAGTGTCGATGGCTGCCCACATGCTGTGCCGTGAGTCTAGCTGACTCAGCAACTCCTGGTATGCCGACACCACTGCTGCTGTCTGCAAGGCTGCTCAGCTGCAACTCAGCCATGCTCACCTGGTCGCCATCGCCTGCCGTGGCGTAGTGGCTCGTGCCATGCCAATGCCCGCTATTTCGGAGACTGCTACAGTCCCTGGTCCTCGCCGCCCTTTGCGCCATTTGGCCTGCTCTCTCTGACCATGGGACGAAGGAGGATGTACTGGTCGCATGTGGCCCTTGGCTGCTGCTGTTCCCAGGACAGGACCCGACTCGAACCCACACCCTCCTGGACGCTGTGCCGCAACTTGCCGCTAGCGGAGCTTGCCAGATGGCAACCCACGCTGCTGTCTCTGACGCTGCTCCAGCGCTGCCATGCCTCCTGTAGCGTACGCCTCACCTGGACCCCAGTACGCCGGGTGGGAAGTGAACATGGCCCATCCTGGATGCTGCAGACCGCTGCCACTGCCCTCCTTCAGGCTGACCATGCAATGTACAATTACCCGGCTGCCCCCCCCCCCCCCCCCCCCGCAGAGGCGTAATACAGCCCGATCATGTACATAGAAATAAAGTAAGATTTATGTAGAATATTGGCAACATTGCTGCCAGACTGGCCACTATAAGTGTGGACCAGCACAGGTCCAACCCGACGCTCGACTGGCCTAGCACACCTTGTCCCAACTGCCTTTACCGTCGCCTCTGACGTAGTGTCATATTGCAATAACTTCAAGCAACAATGCAGTTTGCTGCCTCGTTGTTGCTTCACACAAAGCAATTCTTGTGCACAATAGCGCCGTCGGAGCGCTGCGCTCCTGAGTGCCATATTTGCATTTCCTGGCCTACTAGCTGTCGACTGTTTTAACACTCTGCCAGCAGCCCCAGATTCCATCTCCCAACCGCGTGTTCATTGACGTTTCATAAAATTTCCTCTTGCCTACGACTAAGACTAGTACTAGAATAGCAGTAGTTTAAAATCTGACCTTTTAAATTTCATACCTGATGCAATCAGGCAGTGTGATGTGCATACGGTGGGTACAGTTGGGTACACCATTAGTTACAGAGCCCGGCGAGTCGAGCTTTATATTGTGACACGGCAGAACGCCCGGCTTGGGATCGTCTATACCGCAGAGTTTTCTTTTTTTCCTTATTGTGATTTCATCCCCCCACCCCATATTGGCAGGGGAGGGCTGGCAGTGGCACAATCCACTGCTCTTCAGCCAAGTGACATGACAGCTAAAAAACGAGAAAATTATACACATAAAGGCGATAAAAAAGAGGACACGAAAATAGAGTAAGGGGAGACAATGGAGGGAAAATATACACTGACACAGAGACGTTCATGAGGGACAATTAAAAAAGTCTACATAAAGTTAAAAAAGACAGCTGGCGATTTGTAGAGCACAAAACAGACACTGAAGTCACATGCAAAGGTTAAAAGTTGGCCACAGTATTAAAACACTCAAGAACAAAGACACCTTACAATCACTTTAAAAGATGAAGCATACATGACAAAGAATAAAACCTGCCAGGAGGGATCTGCCAATGGAGAGGCCTCAGGGGAAGGAAGAGCAAGGTGCAATGGGGGAGGGGGTGGGATGAAAGGAAAAGTTAGGTCAGGGGGTGTACCAAGAGACAGGAGACAGGTGGGGCAGGAGATGAAGAGGGAAGACAAGGCAGGAGGGAGTGCAGAAACACTGAAGGGGAGCACAGGTGAGGGAGGGGGACAGCTGCTCAGGAGAAGGGAGGGGAAGGAGAGGGAGCCCTGAGGAGGAGGCAGGAGGAAGGTGGGGTTATAGTTGGTAGGAGGGGTAGATGTCAGGGCGAAGTTCATCATCTGGGAGGGGTATGTGCTGTAAGTTGTATTGGGATAGGAGGTGGAGGGTGTGGAGGTGGAGAGAGGCTGGGACACAACAGTAAAGGCGCGGCAGTGGGCTCGAGGGGGAGAGGAAGGGGGACACCAGGGGATGGGGGGGGGGACCGAGTCAGCAGGGAAGACACAGGGTGTGATGTGTTCCAGGAAAAGGAGAACGTGGGGGAAGGGGATGAGGTTGTAGATACCGTTGAGCCGGATCTCTCGGATATATGCACGTCTGAGTGGATACGGTCAGGTGCAAGTGGCCATAAAAATGGCAACTGTTATGTCAGCTACCATGATGTGTGATGAACAACAAGTGTGTGTGCCGTTTGGCCATTCGGATATCTCTGCCATTTGTGGATCTGAGTGTGTCTGAAACGAACAAAGGCTCTACAGCAGAGCTGGCCAAATGCTGCACACAGTGCAAAAGTGCAGAAGTGCAGCACAGGCATCCACACCTCAGCCAGTGGGCAAAGTAGAAAGCGACATCTGTTACAAGACACGTATATGATATGAACGGAGTTTGTTCCGCTTTTTTGTTTATGCGATACCAGGAGGACACCAAGTCTTTGTGTAAAAATAATAACATTTGGCATCACTCAGATATAAATTGTCACGTTGAGGAAGGTGCAAGTAGAGGAATTGAAACAACAACAACACTGTACTATTGTACATATAATAATTGTTTCTTCTATTTTTCGATTAATTAGTGTAATCGAGTCCTGATTTCATTTCTTTTTTTTTGTTTCATGTCATTGTGTTAAGAAAACTGTAAACAAATTTCGATGTGAATATTAATGTTTATGTCAAATTTCAAGCAAGATTGTAATAGAATTGAAGTGTAACAAATGTTGAGACTGTTGTAAGATGTTGAAATTGTAATTGTGCGTCTGGTCCATACGTAGGCAATGTATTAGGATATGTAGAATGCAAAACCTCGGGTGAATACCCTGTCTGTAAGGGAGCGGTAAAAGGTGGATGGCAGGCGAGCGCGGGAAAATGCGCATGGGCGCTGCACGGCATAACGGGCTCAGCAGTAGTAGTCGGAGTTGGGCATTGGTCTGAGCAACATGTTCTGGATCGAGGAGGCTCTCCTGGAAGACGCAGTTTCATTGAGCCTCGGATATGTCGTTCCAACGCCCTTACAGCATGGCAAAATTCCATAGGCACTAAATGGAAAAGTATTGCGACGCTAAGAAGTGCCGATACATCAAGAGCCATTGCTGTGGTTGTATGTGTGCTCTGTGCCCGCCATCTCGCCGCCCGCCAACCGCCACATCGATACAAACAGGTTGAAACTTTTAGTACTGTATTCGTATGGACCAGTGATACTTTTGTTTCATGCTGTTCAATAACAACTTAAATTTTACCAGAACTGTCCTATCATTTAATTATCCTTACAACTAACCTAGACAGGGTCCTTTCCAAATGTTGTGCAATCCGAGTGTCCCGAAATGAATAATTAAAGTTTATGTTAATAATAATTACCTACAGACCTAGCTATGTTAGATGATGTGTAAAGAACTATTTTGTTAATGAACCACTAGACGAATAACAAAGGTCTGACAAAGTTGGAAATCTTGAGCACATAATGATTTCAGTAATCAAATTTTTTAATGCAGTGAGCATAACAGTTTCAGGGTCCTCCCCCCTTTTTTTTATTCATTTGAATTCTGAAGTGTTCTAAACTGATTTGACCAGCAAAGTTAAAGTCAATATAAAAACCAAAATTTATCAGTGTTTTATCTTTATCAAAATTGACATTGTGTGTGTGATTCGAAAGTGCTATTTCTAGGGTAACCTATGCCCGATTTTCATCAGACCAGTAGACAGTACGAAGTTTTGTAGTAAACATTATAGCGAAGTGTTATGTATTTATGGTTTATCCATATCAGTACAGAAAGTAAAATTATCAGTTCAGTAGATTTTCTGGTTCTAAAATTTACCATATTATGCAGTGTTACTACGTGTTGTTTGCATGAACGTACATCCATTTGTACAGGGAAGAAACTTGGCTAATGCCTAATTAGGCTGGCGACCGTATTATTAACAAACTGGTAGCATCTGCTGTGTTGCTTTTCGTCCTTCCTGACGTGTAGTTGCATTTCGGGCTTGCTTGACGTATCATTGTTATTACTGAGTGGGTGTAAGTCTGATTTGCCTCCATTTAGGTACACGCGGTCAATATCTATACCAAAATCCTTTATCATAAAGTGAAGCCCGTCAACTTATCATAGCACAGGCTTTATGGAGTATCGTGTGCCACGCGCGCAGCGTTACAGAATGACGAACACGAACTTCACTTAATGAAGGTTTATTCAGCATTTCCACATACAAGGCGCGGAGCGTACTGCCTCCGGCCAGAACACATGCGGTATATATACAGCTACGGAACATTCCAGTACAATGATTCTTGCCATTTGTGGATACTTCTAGGATGTACTCGAACCGAATACAGAAATTAAAATTTTTCAGTTCAGAGAAATTTTGAACTCATGACACTCCATGCAACAATCTCTTACCATAACCACTACACTATGGTGGCTGCGCTACTTGACTTCTTTTGCGACATTGCTCCCTCCTTAAGAGAACAGCGTCTCGGAGTTATGTTCTAGTCGGGAACGAGTCATCGGTCCTGCATACTCCGTCTCTCGATGACTGATGTTCGCCATGGCGGTGATCTTCTTACAACTTCCCTTGCCGCTACATTCTTCGTTACCTTTCGGCTTGTTGCCTGTCGGTGGAACTTCGAATTTACCCTGGGTTGTAGGAGCTTTATAGGGCTTCATTCGAAGGTCGGGGACCGTACCTCTGATCTTTCGTCGTCTTGTGTCGGAGTCGAAATCTTCAACTTCGTAAGTAACATCAGACAACTGTCTTACAACCTTATAAGGTCCAAAGTAGCACCTGAGGAGCTTATCAGAGAGACCAGCCTTCCGAACAGGAGTGAAGATCCAGACGAGGTCCCCAGGCTGGTAGACAACAGGGCGGTGGCTCGCGTTGTACCTTCGGCGATCGTTTTCTTGAGCCTACAGCGTGCGGAGTCGAGCTAACTGCCGAGCTTCCTCAGCTCTGGTTAACACCTGGCCGATGTAGTCGTCGTCCACGTCATCCGGATGTAACGGAAACATAGTGTCCATCGTCGTCATCGCCTCAAGCCCATGCACCAGGAAAAATGGCGTAAATCCTGTAGTGTCTTATTTGGCGGCAAACGTCACGAAAGGTAGCACCTCATCCCAATTGCTCTGCCCAATCTTGACGAACATTAATAGCATGTCGTCCAAGGTCTTATTAAGGCGTTCAGTAAGCCCGTTAGTTTGCGGATGATAGGCAGTCGTCGTGTGATGAGTAATGTTACACCAACGGTTTATCTCTGTCACAAGATTCGATTGAAAAACTTTCCCTTGATCCGTAACTAACGACAAAGGGGCACCGTGTTTTAATACAATGTCTTCTACGATGAATTTGGCTACCTCGAATGCTTCGGCTGTTTTCACGGCTTTTGTAATAGCATAGCGCGTCAGATAATCAGTGCAAACAATAATCCATCTATTGCCACTAGCAGACGTTGGAAATCGCCGAGGAGGTCAATCCCAGCACGCTGGAAAGGCGTTTCGGCTGGTGGAATTTGTATGAATCGACCAGGTGGTTTCTGAGGAACTGCCTTTCTCCTCTGGCACTCTCGACAGCGCGACACATAGTGACGGACACTCCTAAATAAACCTGGCCAGAAAAATCTCTTGCGGATCCTGTCGTATATCTTAATAAATCCTAAATGTCCGGCCTCAGGTGTGTCATGGAATTTCTGTAGAACATCTAAGCGCATATGTTTAGGAATCACTAGTAGCAACCTCTTTCCAAACGGATCAAAATTTTTCTTGCAAAGTAATCCATTAACTACCTTAAATTGTCCTTTCACATACACTTACTGATTCAAGGCAAGCATAATTTGAGATATCTTGGCGTCCTTCTTCTGCTCAGCAGAGATCCTGGAATGCAGCGAGGCAGTCACTACATTCATCAAAGACTTGATGCCCCGCGGTATTAGCCGAGCGGTCTCAGGCGCTGCAGTCATGGACTGTGCGGCTGATCCCGGCGGAGGTTCGAGTCCTCCCTCAGGCATGGGTGTGTGTGTTATAGTGTGTAAGCTTAGGGACTGATGACTTTAGCAGTTAAGTCCCATAAGATTTCACACACATTTGATCATTTTGCCGGCTGGTGTGGCCGTGCGGTTCTAGGCGCTTCAGTCTGGAACCGCGTGACCGCTACGGTCGCAGGTTCGAATCCTGCCTCGGACATGGATGTGTGTGATGTCCTTAGGTTAGTTAGGTTTAAGTAATTCTAAGTTCTAGGGGACTGATGACCTCAGATGTTAAGACCCATAGTGCTCAGAGCCATTTGAACCATTTTTGAAAGACTTGATGGTCTTGCACAGGATTTCTTGAGAGACAGTCGGCATCTTGGTGTTTTCTTCCACTTTTTTACACTATGGTAATGTCATACTCTTGAAGACGTAGTGCCAACCTGGCGCATCGTCCTGTTGGATCCTTAAGACCTGTCAACCTACAAAGTGAATGATGGTCTGTAACAACTGTGAATGGCCTTCCATACAGATACTGTCGAAATTTTCCACATGGCCCAGATCACAGCAAGACATTCTCTTTCTGTAGTTGAGTAGTTTCTCTCGGCTTTTGTAAGTGTCATAGAAGCATAGGCTATAAACTTCTCTTTTTCATCCGAAATCCGCGCCAGAGCAGCACAAATCCCATACCCACTGGCATCTGTGTGTAGTTCTGTAGGTGCTCTCTCATCATACAGACCAAGTACAGGGTCAGTCGTAAGAGCTTTTCGCAGCACATCGAAAGAATCTTGTTGAACACCACCCCAGATAAATTTAGCATCAACTTTTAACAACTCTTGGAGTGGCCTGGCTTTGATACGAAAGTCTTTGATAAAACGACGATAATAAGAACACTATGCGAGGAAGCTTCTCACCTCACGAATACTTTTAGGAATAGGAAATTCCGTTATAGCTCTCACCTTTTCTGGGTCTGGCTGCACACCTTTGTTTGAAACAAGGTGTCCAAGTATTTTTATTTCTTTTGCTCGAAAGAGACACTTTCTTGGATTAGGTTTCAGTCTAGCTTGTTGGAGACACTTAAGAACGGGCCTCAGTCTTCTTATATGTTCATCAAATGTCTCTGAGAACACTATAATGTGTAAATAACAAAGACACATCGACCACTTCAGGTGCCTTAGAAGATTATCCATCATACGTTCAGAAGTTGCAGGTGCATTACACAAACCAAACGACATTACCTTAAACTCATATAGGCCCTTAGGGGTGACGAATGCACTTTTGTCCCGGTCAGCCAAATCCGATTTGCCAATTTCCCGAGTATATGTCCATGGTTGAGAAAAACTTTTCCCCCTTCAGACAATCTAGTGTATCGTCAGTTCGTGGAAGAGAGTAAACGTCCTTTTTAGTTATTAAGTTTCCTGTAATCAACACAAAAGCGCCAACTATCATCCTTCTTCCCGACGAGAACCACTGGTGACCACGGTGGGCTCTGCGAAGGCTGAATGATGTCATTCTTCATCATTTTCTCTACCTCGTCGCGAGTTATTCGACGTTCCGTTGCTGACAAACGGTATGCTCTCTGGCTTATTGGTTGGTGGTCTCCAGTGCTAATCCGGTGCTTCACCGACGATTTGTCTAATTTGCTCTTCACCTGTGGATTGAAGCATTCAGAGAACTCTTGAAGAATGGCAAGTAGCTTCTTCTGTTGTTCCTTAGTGAGATCTGGTGATAGTCGAGCTAGAAGATCTTGTCTCGTAGTGGTAGCGCTAATTTCACCCACAGACTCGGCGTGGGCGGTTTCTATGACCCTCAGCTGTTCTGCACTTAACGGCTCAGCGTTTGCTACGCACATGCGTCTTGGAAGGATCTGCGGTTCTCAGCGACAGTTAACTATCCACAATTCACCGAATCCGTTCTTAAACGAGACGACAGAGGCTGGGATGACCAAGTTATTCTTCAGTGGTATGCTTCTCTTACATTCCACTACAAAATCCATGGGTTGATTCATGGCATGACACATTACAGCTACTTTTCTAGCGCTGACGGCAGGAATGATCACTTCACCCAGCATACATTGTCTCCACACACTCGGATGCGCATCTTCCTGTCCACAGTATCTCGTCTAGCATAATCTTCTAGCCACCACAGTCTATAATTGCTTGAGAAGCTTTCAAAAAGTCCCATCCGAGAATGACGTCATGACTACACTCTTGTAAGAGGATGAATTCTAAGGGCTGTGTATGGCCACTTATACCCACACGAATGACACATCTTCCTGTAGGTTTTGCATATTTCCCATTAGCCACCTTCAGCCGAGATATTTTGTTGTCGACGAATACGGTTTTCTGTACTTCTCCGAAATGACTGAATATGATGCTCCAGAGTCCGCAAGAGCTTGAGCTGGTCGGCCATCCATGAGGATATCGACTTAGTTTCCTATCATTTTTGTAGTGATCTACGGCGGAGGATTTTTCTCTTCGGAGGCGTCACCTCCAAGGAAGGTCGCACCCTTTGGTTTTCCAGGTTGCGGTGGCTAGGTGATCGGCTGGAACTTCTAAACGGCGATGGAGACCTTGATCGGCATGTTGGGGAGCGTCTTCTCCAGCGGCTAGCTTGCGGCGATGATGAACTACGTCGTCCTGCACCCACATCTTCATGTTCATCTTCGTCGTCCCGGAGTTGGCGTCGGCTGAGATCGGTCTGCTGTCTTCTGGCGCGGGCGTCGTCAAATATCCGCCGCCTTTCTGAACAACAGCGGTCTTCCGCAGTGGAAACATACTGGTTGGTTATCTTGGGTCCTTCAAACATCAGTCTCCCTTGTGCCCAAACAGGTTCCTCATGCGGCATTGTAGGAACGTAACTTCCCCTGGATCTCGATTTCTTACGGGTTTAAAGGGAAATGAAGGACGAGAGATTGGGTTCAATGTCCGTTCCACTTCCTCCCTTATGACCTCTTGAAGCGTCTCGGTTTTTTGCACGCTGTGCAATCCAAGTGCCTTCTGAAGTTCCTCTCTCACTATCTGACGAAGAATACTAGTGAAATCAATTTCTTCCTCCATCACAGACATTGATACGACGTTTGGAAGCCGTTCAAACTTCTTGCGTGTAATTCTTTTTTGATGCATTGTCTCGATGTACTGGCACCATCTTATGAAGCTGTCTGCTGTCGAAACCTCCTTCAGGAGTAAGGCTTGATACATGTCCTCAGCAACACCCTTCATGAGATGTGCAACCATATCTTCTTCCTTCATTCGAGGATCCACTATTGCCGCGCAGGATTAGCCGAGCGATCTTAGGCGCTGCAGTCAAGGACTGCGCGGCTGGTCCCGTCGGAGGTTCGAGTCCTCCCTCGGGCATGGGTGCGTGTGTTTCTCCTTAGGATAATTTAGGTTAAGTAGTGTGTAAGCTTAGGGGCTGATGACCTTAGCAGTTAAGTCCCATAAGATTTCACACACATTTGAACATTTTTGATCCAGTATTTTACACAGCTCCAAGACGTCTTGAATGTAGGATGCTGTACTTTCTCCTAGACTCTGTGCCCTGCACTTAAATGTATCTTCATCCTTGCACTTCTGTCGTTGTGTGTCGCCGAAATACTTGCGCAATTCTGCCTGGAATACTTGCCAGCTTGTGAACTTCTACTCGCTGTTCTCATAAAATTGCTTGGCAGTGCCCTCCAACTAGAAAAATACGTTAGCCAAACACGCGGTGTCATCCCATTTGTTAAATTTGGCTATACGCTCATATACCTTCAGCCACTTGTTTGGATCTTGGCCATTGTCACCAGAGAACCCGGAAGGATGTCTCATGTGGTGGCACACAGTTGCTGTCATCGTGACGTCCTTTTCTTCTTCTGTCTCCGATATATTGCGATCTGTTGAATATGGCTCGAACTCGTGTTGCTCGCCACGTAAACGGCGGCTTTGTTGTGGCCTGATGGGAGTCACTGTGTCGTCGATAATGAGCGGCATCACAGGTTCCAATACCCAGCGTCTCCACCAGAATAATGTCACGCAGAGGAAGGTGCAAGTAGATGAATGACTAACACGAATTTCACTTAACGAAGGTTTATTCAGCGCTTCCACATACAAGAGCGCGGAGCGAACTGCCTCTGGCCAGAACACCTGCGGTATATATACAGCTACAGAACATTAGAGTACAGTGATTCTTGTCATTTGTGGATACTTCTAGTATGTACTCGAACTGAATATAGAAATTAAAGTTTTGCCGTTCAGGTGAGTTTTGAACTCATGACCCTCCATTCAACAACTTAGTATCATAACCACTACACTACGGCGCCTGCGCTGCTCGGTTTTGTTCTGCGACAATATGTTTGTGATTAGAGCAAGCGACAGCTTGCAACAGTATGTACTGAAAGGTCAACAGTTTACCTGCATACGAGACTGATATGTCATGAAACTAGTCGTGGTTAATAAAACGTTATAACGCAGCTGTTCGGATTTTCATAATTTTAAATGTATCATCACAGCTCTGGTTGCTCTCCATACCAAGTGATTTGAATTCAAAATTTCGTGTATTATCTAAATATTTCTACGTGCCTTGTCTTTTTGCCCATTTCCTATATTTCGTCTCTCAAGGCTAATCGTTCGTGTTCCATTGTATTCTGTTTCTCTTTTCAGTCAATCTTTGTCCAGTGACCCCCTTGAAAATTTCAACATCTGGTTCCTTCCATTTTTCCAGGTCCTTCCACTTTTAACTACATCTACATCTACATTTATACTCCGCAAGCCACCCAACGGTGTGTGGCGGAGGGCACTTTACGTGCCACTGTCATTACCTCCCTTTTCTGTTCCAGTCGCGTATGGTTCGCGGAAAGAACGACTGTCTGAAAGCCTCCGTGCGCCCTCGAATCTCTCTAATTTTACATTCGTGATCTCCTCGGGAGCTATAAGTAGGGGGAAGCAATATATTCGATGCCTCATCCAGAAAAGCACGCTCTCGAAACCTGGCGAGCAAGCTACACCGCGATGCAGAGCGCCTCTCATGCGAAGTCTGCCACTTGAGTTTGTTAAACATCTCCGTAACCCTATCACGGTTACCAGATAACCCTGTGACGAAACGCGCCGCTCTTCTTTGGATCTTCTCTATCTCTTCCGTCAACTCGATCTGGTACGGATCCCACACTGATGAGCAATACTCAAGTATAGGTCGAACGAGTGTTTTGCAAGCCACCACCTTTGTTGATGGACCACATTTTCTAAGGACTCTCCCAAAGAATCTCAACCTGGTACCCGCCTTACCAACAATTAATTTTATGTGGTCATTCCACTTCAAATCGTACGCATACTCCCAGATATTTTACAGAAGTAACTGCTACCAGTGTTTGTTCCGCTATCATATAATCATACCTACCTTTCCGCAATTTCTTCAGTTTTACTCTGCCTTTCATAAATGGTTCAAATGGTTCTGAGCACTATGGGACTTAACATCTGTGGTCATCAGTCCCCTAGAACTTAGAACTACCTAAATCTAACTAACCTAAGGACATCACACACATCCATGCCCGCGGCAGGATTCGAACCTGCGACCGTGCCTTTCATAAGCAATATATTTTGGTCAGAGTTCACATTTGCCCCTGGACATGTTTTGCAGTTTGTTTTAATCTCACAACGTATTATTTCAGTCTCTTCATCACCTGTACTCGGCACAGAAATTTGTACTATTGAGATGGGTGATGGCTTCGTGTCTACCTTGGCTACAATAATCTGTTCACTGTGTTGTTCATAGTAGCTTACGCGGATCCTTGTTTTCTTACATATTAGTAGACATGTAAGTTGCGTTGCCTCTATTTAACTTTGTGTTGATAACCCTGTAGTCACCAGATCAGAAATATTGCTCTTCCTGCCATGGTACTTTCCTAATTCCCACCTGTCTAATTTTCTCTTTTAATTCCCTAACCCACCTACCGGATTAAGGAATGCAACATTCACGCTCAGACCCCAAGACCGTCAGGTTTTCTTCCCCCTGATGACAATATCTATCGCTTTATGGTTCCAAAAACGGTGTTGATTAATTTTTCTTTTAAATTTTCATAAAGTACCCTTTGTTACTAGTTTTATTCCTATTGTCTGCTCCGGCATATGTGAGGAATGGACATGACGTTAACCGGCGCATAATATTCGCTAATTCTATCAACGGACAGTTCATTTCTGGCGCACCTGTGGACGCGTCCGGGTAAGCCACATGTTTGCTCCGTCGCCTGCTTTTGCTACACTGTGCTACTGGAGAGTCTCACGCGAGCCTGTAAGATGTATAAACAGCTGTGTAAGTACGCCAGTACTACTATCACCTAAATCGTCTGTGCAGCAGACAGCGGAGTGCGCCGGATAAGATCCCAAATGTCGCAGAGTGGACTGAGACTATGATGACTTTTCCAACGCAAATCGCACAAATTGATCCGTAGATCATATAAACCTGGTACCTGGATTTCCGCAAACCGTCCCAGCTTCACTCCTATTTTCACTACCGAAAAAATGCACATATCTTTACCATAAAATATTAAACATTACTGTCGCGAATATAAAGTGTACAACAGATTGAGTTCAGAACTGGAAGACTTTGTCCACACACACTCTCTTTTGTAACAACAATGCCAGACCAGACACGAGCGCTGCGACATCTGCAGCAAACCGACGCCTAAATTAACTGTCATCAATCATCCTCTACGCAGGTCCAATCCGATTTTCGTCTGTTTCGAGGATTTCACTTTGATAGCAATGAAGCAGTGCAAGTAGAGGTGAGATTGTGGTTCGATCAGCATAGTAAAACATTCTACAGTGACAGCATCAACAAACTGGTGTCTTGTTCGGAGAAATGGGTTCGTCGCCAAGGTGACTATTTTGAGAAATAAGTACGTAGCCATGAAGAATAAAGACGCAGAATGTTAGTACTCTTTTATGAGTTTTGGAATCACATGCGGTATGACTTTCTGGTGATTGATAAAATGAGAAAATGGTGGTCGATATAAACGAAACTTCCAGAAGTTTCTGCATAAAAGGTAGTGCACCAATACACAACTGTATCAATATACTGTGGACTATGGACAAATTGGCATGTTGTCATACACGTGTTCTGAGGCTGTGGAGTATACGCATCTACACATTGACATAAAAATTGAGGCAATCTACGCACATATAATGGAACTGGAAAGTCTATGGACAGTGTAGCTAGAAAATATGGGATGCTGAATGACAGAATTGAAGAAGCCAGTAGAAGACTACTGGATATGCTCAGCTTTACACATGGAGCCCATCAACAGTAATTTCAGAGTACTACATCAGTCGTATGTTATGACGAAACTGCCAGAGTACATAACAACATGTTGACAGCAAAGCTTAAAGTTATTGAAGTGTGGAAAGCTATATGATGGAAATTACGACTGGTAAAATGAGAGCAGCTACAGCGAGAACATTCTCCCTCACAAACATTTAAGCCAGTAATAGAAAGTCTGAAGAGCCTGATGCAAACTGCACATGGAGACAGATGAGCAAAAGCAGTAGAAAATGGAGAAAATGGTTCAAATGGCTCTGAGCACTATGCGACTTAACTTCTGAGTTCATCAGTCGCCTAACTAACCTAAGGACATCACACACATCCATGCCCGAGGGAGGATTCGAATCTGCGACCGGAGCGGTCGCTCGGCTCCAGACTGTAGCGCCTAGAAAATGGAGAAGAAGGAACTACTGTTACTGGTTACATTAACTAACACAGTGACAGAAAGGTAGACACCGCATCTGGGGCCAGCAAGGATGAGCAATATGCTCTAGGTAGTCACCTTATGCATTTAACCAAGTGTGGAATTCAGGTCAGGAATACGAAATTTGAGAGGACACCTGGTTTAACAGAGCTAATATCCTTCAAAACCTCAAGTCCCTACAAGTACCTATCGAAACAGAACAAAACGTATGCCAAAATGTTACGTGTGATGAGTGCACATAGGACACGCAATAATCCTAAAGAATGAATGAAAGACTGCAAAAGGAAGAAATACAGGATTATTATTGATCCTGTTTTAAAAGGCATGTATGGCACAGGCGAAGGCATACACATACTACCTCTACATCTAGATACATACTCCGCAAGCCACCTGACGGTGTGTGGCGAAGGGTACCTTGAGTACCTCTATCGGTTCTCTCTTCTATTCCAGTCTCGTATTGTTCGTGGAAGGAAGGATTGTCGGTATGCTTCTGTGAGGGCTCTAATCTCTCTGATTTTATCCTCATGGTCTCTTCGCGAGATATACGTAGGAGGGAGCAATATACTGCTTGACTCTTGGTGAAGGTATGTTCTCGAAACTTTAACAAAAGCCCGTACCGAGCCACTGAGCGTCTCTCCTGCAGAGTCTTCCACTGGAGTTTATCTATCATCTCCGTAACGCTTTCGCGGTTACTAAATGATCCTGTAACGAAGAGCGCTGCTCTCCGTTGGATCTTCTCTATCTCTTCTATCAACCCTGTCTGGTACGGATCCCACACTGCTGAGCAGTAGTCAAGCAGTGGGCGAACAAGCGTACTGTAACCTACTTCCTTTGTTTTCGGATTGCATTTCCTTAGGATTCTTCCAATGAATCTCAGTCTGGCATCTGCTTTACCGACGATCAACTTTATATGATCATTCCATTTTAAATCACTCCTAATGCGTTCTCCCAGATAATTTATGGAATTAACTGCTTCTAGTTGCTGACCTATTTTGTAGCTAAATGATAAGGGATCTATCTTCCTATGTATTAGCAGCACATTACACTTGTCTACATTGAGATTCAATTGCCATTCCCTGCACCATGCGTCAATTCGTTGCAGATCCTCCTGCATTTCAGTACAATTTTCCATTGTTACAACCTCTCGATACACCACAGCATCATCTGCAAAAAGCCTCAGTGAATTTCCGATGTCATCCACAAGGTCATTTATGTATACTGTGAATAGCAACGGTCCTATGACACTCCCCTGCGGCACACCTGAAATCACTCTTACTTGGGAAGACTTCTCTCCACTGAGAATGACACGCTGCGTTCTGTTATCTAGGAATTCTTCAATCCAATCACACAATTGGTCTGATAGTCCATATGCTCTTACTTTGTTCATTAAACGACTGTGGGGAACTGTATCGAACGCCTTGCGGAAGTCAAGAAACACAGCATCTACCTGTGAATCTGTGTCTATCGCCCTCTGAGTCTCGTGGACGAATAGCGCGAGCTGGGTTTCACACGACCGTCTTTTTCGAAACCCATGCTGATTCCTACAGAGTAGATTTCTAGTCTCCAGAAAAGTCATTATAGTCGAACATAATACGTGTTCCAAAATTCTACCACTGATCGACGTTAGAGATGTAGGTCTATAGTTCTGCACATCTGTTCGACGTCCCTTCTTGAAAACGGGGATGATCTGTGCCCTTTTCCAATCCTTTGGAACGCTACGCTCTTCTAGAGACCTACGGTACACCGCTGCAAGAAGGGGGGGCAAGTTCCTACGCATACTCTGTGTAAAATAGAACTGGTATCCCATCAGGTCCAGCGGCCTTTCCTCTTTTGAGCGATTTTAATTGTTTCTCTATCCCTCTGTCGTCTTTTTCGATATCTACCATTTTGTCATCTGTGCGACAATCTAGAGAAGGAACTACAGTGCAGTCTTCCTCTGTAAAACAGCTTTGGAAAAAGACATTTAGTATTTCGGCGTTTAGTCTGTCATCCTCTGTTTCAGTACCATTTTGGTCACAGAGTGTATGGACATTTTGTTTTGATCCACCTACCGCTTTGACATAAGACCAATATTTTTTAGGATTTTCTGCCAAGTCAGTACATAGAACTTTACTTTCGAATTTATTGAACGCCTCTCGCATAGCCCTCCTCACACTACATTTCGTTTCACGTAATTTTTGTTTGTCTGCAAGGCTTTGGCTATGTTTATGTTTGCTGTGAAGTTCCCTTTGCTTCCGCAGCAGTTTTCTATCTCGGTTGTTGTACCACGGTGGCTCTTTCCCATCTCTTACGATCTTGCTTGGCACATACTCATCTAACGCATATTGTACGATGGTTTTGAACTTTGTCCACTGATCCTCAACACTATCTGTACTTGAGACAAAACTTTTGTGTTAAGCCGTCAGGTACTCTGTAATCTGCCCGCATCTCGTGGTCGTGCGGTAGCGTTCTCACTTCCCACGCTCGGGTTCCCGGGTTCAATTCCCGCCGGGGTCAGGGATTTTCTCTGCCTCGTGATGGCTGGGTGTTGTGTGCTCTCCGTAGGTTAGTTAGGTTTAAGTAGTTCTAAGTTCTAGAGGACTGATGACCATAGATGTTAAGTCCCATAGTGCTCAGAGCCATACTCTGTAATCTGCTTTTTGTCACTTTTGCTAAACAGAAAAAATCTTGCTACCTTTTTTAATATTTCTGTTTACGGCTGAAATCATCGATGCAGTAACCGCTTTATGATCGCTGATTCCCTGTTCTGCGTTAACTGTTTCAAATAGTTCGGGTCTGTTTGTCACCAGAAGGTCTAATACGTTATCGCCACGAGTCGGTTCTCTGTTTAACTGTTCAAGGTAGTTTTCAGATAAAGCACTAAAAAAAAATGTCACCGGATTCTTTGTCCCTGCCACCCCTTATGAACGTTTGAGTCCCCCAGTCTATATCCGGCAATTTAAAATCTCCACCCAGAACTATAACATGGTGGGGAAATCTACTCGAAATATTTTCCAAATTATCCTTTAGGTGCTCAGCCACAAGAGGTGCTGAGCCAGGGGACCTATAGAGACATCCAATTACCATGTCTGAGCCTGCTTTAACCGTGACCTTCACCCAAATTATTTCACATTTCGGATCACTGTCAATTTCCTTCGATACTATAGCACATCTTATCGCTATAAACACTCCTCCCCCTTCACTGTCCAGCCTGTCTCTGCGATATACATTCGAATGTGAGTTTAGGATTTCGTTACTGTTTACATCTGGTTTCAGACAACTTTCTGTCCCTAGTACTATATGGGCATTGTGACCGTTTATTAATGAGAGTACATATGGGAGTACATATTGTATGGTGATTCATAGAACGTTCACGACTGCTAACGGCATCAGGCACAGTAGAGAATCTGCAAATGAAATAATATCAGTCGTCCCAGAGCTTCAAGAAAGACGTAACATCGAGGAATTATGGAGACAGTCGTTCATGAGCTTCACAAACTCGCACGTAAATCAGTCCTACTTAGACATGTCATAATACAAGCTTTAGATAATTACTGGCAAGATGATTTGTAGATATAAATCAATATTCGCAACGAATTAAAAGCTTCAAACACATTTTAATGGTTATAGATACTTCTTCCAAATTCACCTGGCCCCTACCTATGAAGACAAAGACAGGGAGGGAATTTGCGCAGATGTCCGAGCAATTGCTACAGCCGGGGACGAAACTATGTCCCGATAATCTTCAATCTGATAGACACAGTACGATTAAAATGAAACCCACTGACGTATTTAATAATGGGCTTCTAAATACTATATATACTCATGTTAAGATGCTAGATCTGCAAGAAAATAGTTCAAATAGGTGATTTGGTACATATTTCGAAACATAAAATTGTGACATTGTAATTCTGTCAGAGACAGCAAAGGATTTGGAAGAGCAGTTGAACGGAATGGACAGTGTCTTGAAAGGAGGGTATAAGATGAACATCAACAAAAGCACAACGAGGATAATGGAATGTCGGGTGATGCTGAGGGAATTAGATTAGGAAATGAGACACTTAAAGTAGTAAAGGAGTTTTGCTATTTGGGGAGCAAAATAACTGATGATGGTCGAAGTAGAGAGGATATAAAATGTAGACTGGCAATGGCAAGGAAAGCCTTTCTGAAGAAGAGAAATTTGTTAGCATCGAGTATAGATTTAAATGTCAGGAAGTCGTTTCTGAAAGTATTTGTATGGAGTGTAGCCATCTATGGAAGTGAAACGTGGACGATAAATAGTTGAGACAAGAAGAGAATAGAAGCTTTCGAAATGTGGTGCTACAGAAGAATGCTGAAGATTAGATTGGTAGATCACATAACTAATGAGGAAGTATTGAATAGAATTGGGGAGAAGAAGAGCTTGTGGCACAACTTGACTAGAAGAAGGGATCGGTTGGTAGGACATGTTCTGAGACATCGAGGGATCACCAATTTAGTATTGGAGGGCAGCGCGGAGGGTAAAAATCGTAGAGGGAGACCAAGAGATGAATACACTAAGCAGATTCAGAAGGATGTAGGCTGCAGTAGGTACTGGGAGATGAAGAAGCTTGCACAGCATAGAGTAGCATGAAGAGCTGCATCAAACCAGTCTCAGGACTGAAGGCCACAACAACAACAACAGCTTTCTTACCTGCTAAACTGGTCATCGGAAATATTCACAGGTTATAGACTAAATGTGCAAACCAGAGAACTTACATCTTAAAGGACTGTGATGGTAGAAAACAGATGGAAGGTTTCACACAAAGGAATTACAGAAAAGCTGTTGTAGAGCATATTCTAAGATGGTGAGGCAACAAGGCAGTATACCTATCATTGCATTAGTCGAGGTTTAGCTGTGATGTAATACATTCTTAGTATAAAAGACTGCTCATCAATATTAAGTGTGTGTGTGTGCGTGTGTATGTGTGTGTGTGTGTTTGTGTGTGTGTGTGTGTGTGTTTGGATCTTATAGGCGCACAACGGCGATGTCATCGGCGCCCATCAATATTAAAAGTGAACTACTTTCCCCCAGTAGAGTTAAAAGGAGTGGAGTACTGCATTTATCGGCCTGGAAGGATAAAAGCATACAAAAAATCACTGAAGCAAACAACATCTAGGAAGTGGCGAAGTTATGGAAATACACGAAGGCTCATATGATACTGACGATTTGGATTCGTATATAAAGCGATTACACAAGGCTTTGTGTTACGTGCAAACAGTAATACGGTGAAAACAGAGATAAAGACAACATAAAAGACAAAACACGCTACTAGGTTTCTTGAGTAGCCATGTGTTGATGTATAATGCTGATGAAGTTTACGAGTCGAATCAACAAGTGGATTTTCTACCTGTTAGCATGATCCATGTTGAGTTATAGGTTAATTCACACAGTCTACGGATTTTTCCTCACAGTGGGTCAATGCTACAAAATTGTGGAGGAATGTATCTACCAGTGACTGTTCAGACATTACTCGAATTGAGTATCATGGAACAGAACTGGAGTCTTGTCGATTATAGCGGTCAGGAAATTAGAGTACGTGTTTATCTGAAGCAGCATCATGGGTATTAAGTATAAGTGTGACGCATACAGCTATCACAAGGGGCCACTTTGCAGTGGAAGCAGAATACGGTAACACTTGCGAATTACAAGTTTCATAAATCGATATGATTGAAATACATCACTTGATGTAACAACACCAGTTCAGTTTGATGATCAGATCATTCGTCAGGGAGTGTTTCTCACACAAACCTTTTGCTTCAACAATCTGTAGCTCTAATGACGAGATAAAAATTCTTATACAACATCCAATATGAGCTAATACTTCCAAGAAATATTCTCTGCATTTGGAAGGAAATGTTATGGCCATGAAGGAGAATGGAACCGCTCTACCAATAGCAGCATCATGACTTACACGTAATATACTCGCCTTTTTGTTTCAAGAAATAAGATACGAACTTAATGGTATGTTGGAATCACATTGACTACCAAAACATACGTCCCTGCATCAACTTTGCAACTGAATACAATAGAAAATGCTAGCTTTTTCGTAGAACGATCGACAGAGGACCTCTTTAGTGCCTGCGTACCACTCAAAATGTTAATTCTTTGAGATTAATAAACATGTAATTATGATCGCTAGATAAGTGTCAGGTGGAAATAAAATTGTGCTGGATAAATTGGTGTGGAAAGAGAAGACACCCGAAGCTTTTGCGCATGCTGCATGCAGGAACCCAGCTACCATTAACTTTCAGTTTTTGCGAACTTTACGTGTATTCAATCATTCCAGAGTCTTTTAAACAATCATGGACAATAAATTCATGTCTTGAGGGCAAAACGTCTCACTTCATTATTGTAGTGCTGCAAAATGACAAGAAGGGGAGCATGGGAAAGGCTTCAAACATACACTCCTGGAAATTGAAACACCGTGAATTCATTGTCCCAGGAAGGGGAAACTTTATTGAGACATTCCTGGGGTCAGATACATCACATGATCACACTGACAGAACCACAGGCACATAGACACAGGCAACAGAGCATGCACAATGTCGGCACTAGTACAGTGTATATCCACCTTTCGCAGCAATGCAGGCTGCTATTCTCCCATGGAGACGATCGTAGAGATGCTGGATGTAGTCCTGTGGAACGGCTTGCCATGCCATTTCCACCTGGCGCCTCAGTTGGACCAGCGTTCGTGCTGGACGTGCAGACCGCGTGAGACGACGCTTCATCCAGTCCCAAACATGCTCAATGGGGGACAGATCCGGAGAGCTTGCTGGCCAGGGTAGTTGACTTACACCTTCTAGCGCACGTTGGGTGGCACGGGATACATGCGGACGTGCATTGTCCTGTTGGAACAGCAAGTTCCCTTGCCGGTCTAGGAATGGTAGAACGATGGGTTCGATGACGGTTTGGATGTACCGTGCACTATTCAGTGTCCCCTCGACGATCACCAGTGGTGTACGGCCAGTGTAGGAGATCGCTCCCCACACCATGATGCCGGGTGTTGGCCCTGTGTGCCTCGGTCGTATGCAGTCCTGATTGTGGCGCTCACCTGCACGGCGCCAAACACGCATACGACCATCATTGGCACCAAGGCAGAAGCGACTCTCATCGCTGAAGACGACACGTCTCCATTCGTCCCTCCATTCACGCCTGTGGCGACACCACTGGAGGCGGGCTGCACGATGTTGGGGCGTGAGCAGAAGACGGCCTAACGGTGTGCGGGACCGTAGCCCAGCTTCATGGAGACGGTTGCGAATGGTCCTCGCCGATACCCCAGGAGCAACAGTGTCCCTAATTTGCTGGGAAGTGGCGGTGCGGTCCCCTACGGCACTGCGTAGGATCCTACGGTCTTGGCGTGCATCCGTGCGTCGCTGCGGTCCGGTCCCAGGTCGACGGGCACGTGCACCTTCCGCCGACCAGTGGCGACAACATCGATGTACTGTGGAGACCTCACGCCCCACGTGTTGAGCAATTCGGCGGTACGTCCACCCGGCCTCCCGCATGCCCACTATACGCCCTCGCTCAAAGTCCGTCAACTGCACATACGGTTCACGTCCACGCTGTCGCGGCATGCTACCAGTGTTAAAGACTGCGATGGAGCTCCGTATGCCACGGCAAACTGGCTGACACTGACGGCGGCGGTGCACAAATGCTGCGCAGCTAGCGCCATTCGACGGCCAACACCGCGGTTCCTGGTGTGTCCGCTGTGCCGTGCGTGTGATCATTGCTTGTACAGCCCTCTCGCAGTGTCCGGAGCAAGTATGGTGGGTCTGACACACCGGTGTCAATGTGTTCTTTTTTCCATTTCCAGGAGTGTATTTAACAAGCGTAAACTGACGGAAAGTAAAGTGTACCTGAATTCGTAGTATTTTCCATAAGACAACTTACAGCTTGGCTGGAAGAATATCAATGTCAGTCTACTGTATGATACGTACGTAAAGTTTCGCTTTTATTACTACGAAAATGATAAATTTGGATCTTAACTAAGTCCTCAGATTTTTAAGATTTAGCACCCATAATGGTGATAGACTGCTTCAAGAAAATTATCGCCATTAAAAGTGGAACTGTACATGTGTGTATTGAGTTTGATTGATCACAAAACCTTAGAGCCACTGCAGCATATGCATTACTGCTACACGTCAGTAGAGTAAATTATTCACCTCTTACAGAAACTGTACATAAATGTAGAGGTATTCCATCACACGCATCACATCTCAAATAAATTCACTGCATTCTCCAGTGCTAGACAAGTATTAACGAAGTATTCCACAATTAATGCTTCGCCCAAACCATTTATTACAGTACACTGTGCTAAAAATGGCGCAATAATTCCATGGATTATCCACTAATATGGTATGAAGATATGGTGACATCATTCTGATCCTATGATCATAGAGACAGTATAGTTTACATCAAAGGCCATTAAAAAGTGTTGTGGCTGCCTGATATCTTCAAGACTGCATCAAAGTACAATCTCAAGGCGTTCACTTGCGCCGTAATTTAAAGACTCAAACAAATATTTGATGACAACAACAACAGCAACTGTTATATACGTGCTTCAGAACATGTACAATTTTTAAGTTGGTTTATCAATACATAAATTGTTTTTAAAAGCTTTGTTTTTAATTATTCACTTCACATTCTGCACCACTACACGCACAGGCTTCAGGTAAGTATTTATTACTGCCTATGCTGCTCATGAAAGATTGGGGAGATATTTTTAGCAACTTTGTGGCGCTGGAATTGGCAACAGTCCATGACAGCCTCCTGGCATATCCCAATGCAGGTTTCTTTGTATGCGATAAATTCCCAGTAATTTAATAGGTCACATGATGTACACTCTTTGACATAAAACTTGACCGGCGGCCGGCCGCTTCAGAGGCTAAATCCGCGCCGATCGCGACATGGGACAAAGAAACTGGCCAACTCGCTAATTCTCTAAGTCCGGTTATCTGCACAATCTGGCAACACTGTAGACTGCGGCACTTCCTGGAGGAAAACTTGTCCCAAGATAGAGAGACTCTAGGCTGATTACGCCTGTGGTCTAGCGGTAGCGTGCGTTGTTTCTGTTCATAATGTCAGTGGATCGAGAGCAGCTGGCATAAAATATTTTTATAGCCTCTTCTGTCTGAATGCTGAAGACGTGAATGTAATGGTAGCGCAGATTCAATCTATTTCGCTTTGTGACACACCGATATCAAAATTTTATCTAGTAACGATTTTGCGGCAGATTTCCTGCAGACTGTCCTCCTCTGGAAGCCGTATGCGCCAAAGCTCCGGGATCCATTTGCTGGCTACTGGCAGCGGCCGTGGAGACAGCAGCGGCGCTGCACTCCCCCGTTCTTTATCGAAAGCGCCTGCTACCGCTCATCGCTTTTGATGATTTGAAACGCTTTATTATTAAATGTTGCTCCACAGAAAATTTCTACAATTTCCATTCACGCTCAAAAGCAACGGAGACAGACGCCCTGATTAGTAGGCGGGTAATCGGCAAGAGCTGAGTATGGCCCGAAATTAATTTTATAGACTGGGACGAAATTAAACCACCTCACTACATTCGATGAATTTATAAATGCTTCATACCTCGTTTCTTTTCCTTTCAAACTTAATTATTTGTGCAACTTTTGGTCAATGATTGGATGTTTTCGTCAAGCCAGAGTGAGCGTCTGTGGTGTAAAATGTATTACAGTTCTTGTTTGATTCCTTATGGTAAGTCTATGCGATAAACTGTGTGAATACCTTGCAATGCATGCTCTGTAGCAGTGCAGGCACACTGCACATTTGGAGTTCCATGTATGGGTTTATGAAGTATTTATTGTTGATCGGAAGTGATAGTTAAGGTCATCAGATTTAATCCAGATAAATTTGTCGTTTTGAAGGTTTCAGAGAACGGAAAGGAATTGCTAACGCCGGTGTTAGAAAACGTCTACAGTTAAATGCTATTGCAAAAATTTAGAAGATGTGAACTATATTAATGAACATGTGCACTTCATAAACAACCTTCTGACATGTTAGACCTATATGACGAACAAAGCTCAAATTTATATCGTTGACAGTCGGTTTGAATCTTTTCAGGACCTATTTTACAGTGAAGCACCTTGGAATTTGCAAAGCAGAAATCCATGATATTAACTTAATTTACTAAGTCGAAATCGGACGAAGATTGATGTTTAAAGGCAATCTTCAGATTTCGCATAAGAAATGTTTACTAGCAGTTTGCAACTCCATTAATTAAAATGGAAAATAAAATGTTTTAGTCAGCGGCTTCTACCGTGATTCGAACTTATAGTACAAGCACTGCAACGCACAAGGGAACCTCTGAGCTAACGACACACTGGCGGCCAAAGGCGGACTATAGTCACTGCGATGTTACCTGAGCTTCAAAACGCAACCTTAAACACAGAAACAGAGGAGGTGGAGATTACTGTTTTAACGTCCCGTCGACAACGATGTCATTAGAGACGGATCACAAGCTCGGATTAGGGAAGGATGGGGAAGGAAATCGGCCGTGCCCTTCCTAAGGAACCATCCCGGCATTTGCCTGAAGCGATTTAGGGAAATCATTGAAAACCTAAATCAGGATGGCCGGGCGCGGGATTGCACCGTCGTCCTCCCGAATGCACACACAAACAGGTGTTACTTATGTGAAGAACGCCGTTCTTGGAGTCCAGAAATTAAATATACTTTCTAATTGTGTCATCTTGCAGCGGATTATATCGTACGAGTCTTCGATGTGGAAAACGAATGTTAAGTGAATTTAGCGAGGTAACGCCGACCTACACCCGGAAGTAAATGCACTATCAGAGTGTTGACAAATACTTGCTACGACGCTGCCATTTCTCGGCTCTCTGACGAGGCAGCTCTTCAGCGAAATGCTTGCCGTGATTCTCCGATACGGTTCTTCAGAGTGGAGACGCGCGCGCACGTTTGGTTTTTATGCGGCGTTCTCCCCTGGTGGTTTCTGACGTCGCCTTGTGGGCTATGTATAAATATGAGACATTCAATTATCATTAATCCAGAATGATACAAGTTTCAGCTTCCGGCGTGGAAGAAGGCTGTTGACGCCGACATTATATCATTTCAACGTAGGGAAAGCAAAACGGATCATTCAATGTTTCTCATTCAACATAAAGCATGTGAGATAAATTTCCGTAACGTTCATAATCATCTAAAAATACAAACGAAGTAAAAATACACCGGAATCTTATTCGAATTGAATATAATGTAAGATACCAAACGCTTTGCACCTCGATGTCGAATTTGTCCACTTGCAATCGTTTGCAGCATGCACATAGATTGTCATGATTACCACGAGAATGAAGAAATATGTTGGTAAGGATGGAAGCAAGAAGAGACGCAGTCAACAAATATTCTATTCCTCATGGCATTCATTTCATTTGACACGTAAGAAGAGGTAAAGCGGGAATTTACTTTCGATAACACGAAAGATATGCCGCACATATTGATAACGAGGAAGTCTGCGTCTTCATACGTTTCCTCCTTGAAATCTGTATGCTCTATTATATACTAAGTAGCCCGATCATTGTTTCAGTAATGTTACCCTCTTGTTTGACCCCGTAACGATGAACAGATTCCAAATGCATGTCTCTGCGTGAAAGTAGCTGTTCGAACCCTTCCTGGGTTGTTTTTTGTGTTTTATTGCTTGGAATTCCTGAAGCAGACCACTGTGCCTTCCCCCCTCGTGGGTTAGGTCTCAAAACTAAACCGCTTTGTATCCAATGGCATAATTTATTCATACAGCATCAGCATAAGACTCTTGCGAGTGAGAGAATGACAATAACAATCGTAACAAGAACAAGCAAATAATGAATGATGTTTATTCCAACGCAGAACGAGAATGGCTTTAAATATAAAAATCTATATCTATATCCATATCTATTGATCTTTGAGTTGGCACAATGAAAATATATTCTTAGCATTTAGTTACTGAATTTAGTTCTGGATGTTTGCAGAGAAAAGGAAAAGTCGGTACTTCTCGCTAGTGTAATATAATGTGAACCAGCAACTACCCTTTCCTTAGAACACGACTCAAGCAGGTCCTCAAGTAGGCACTGCTGCACTCTGTTCCCTGACATTGCTCTGATGACGGTTAATGCAGATAGTTCCGATTATGAAATACAAAACGTATTGCAGGTTAGTTCCTAGGATAGTAACATTAAATTTGCGTTGTAGACGGCACATGAACGTGACGACTATCCATATTACTCATCAATATAAAAAGACAATATTTTGGGAATTTAACAGGATTACTCAAAATGAATTCTGAAATTGGGTGACTGGCCGCACAGGTGCTAAACGTCGTCGAGAGTATACGATGTCCTAATCGCATTAGGAATATGAAGATCGTCTTCGACAGCTCGCAACTTTCACATTGCTATCCCCACCCTACTCCAGACAGCTCTCGGTGGAGTTGCACTACGTTGCCGATGTTATGGAAGGCCTTCAAACCGACAACAGACCACATATTGAAAAATACAAGCGAATTCTCTTGCAGCGTAAGCTTATTGTAACTAATCTAAAAATTATTGGAGAGGAACATTGTCCTATTCAAAAAAGTAAAATGTTACACACTGTTGACGTCAAACGGACATTATCTATGTCCTGTCTTGTGTCCTACTCATCTATAATATCAAGTGTACTATGAAAATGATTATATATAATGGATTATAAGGTAATGCATTGATACCAGATGGTGGGGGCCGGCCGATGTGGCCGTGCGGTTCTAGGCGCTTCAGTCTGGAACCGCGTGACCGCTACGGTCGCAGGTTCGAATCCTGTCCCGGGCATGGATGTGTGTGATGTCCTTAGGTTAGTTAGGTTTAAGTAGTTCTAAGTTCTAGGGGACTGATGACCTTAGAAGTTAAGTCCCATGGTGCTCAGAGCCATTTGAACTATTTAACACAAAATGACATTAAAAATTTAAGTTATTCACGAGCAGCTAGTTGAGAATATGTATGAACATTAAATGACACGACGAACCGTCATGTTCTGCATATGGATTCAAACCCAGCTCATGCAGACTAAGCAAAGATTTCGTGACTGACGGAAACTAACAGTCATTCCTGATTAGGCATACAGAGAGTGATATACCTCGATTTTAGACAGTATCAGTTAGCAAATATCAACTTTAAATTGCATAACGCAAACATTTTTAACAGACGCGAATTCCTACCCAGCATCTATTGTCCCTGTTAACGAACTACGAGAGATGTTAAATATTGCTTCTTCACAAGTAACTTACTTGAAATGCCGTGAGGTAAAGCTGTGTGTTGGACACGGATTCGAACCCGGAACCTAATCGGATTGCTATCGAAGCACAGTCAAATGTGACATATCGGAATTTCGCGGCAGTAACTAGATGTTATAACTGAAATGACGAGACGAAAAATTAATTTTTTCCTTCCCAGGACTCCAACCCGGCACCTATCGCTGTTATATTCTAGAGAAAACTAACGTTAAATATGGGTTTGTTGCACCAGCAGTGACATGTGAGCATGTTTGAACTGAAATAATATGACGAAGAGTTCAGCGCTCACTGGGAATAGAGCCCCACACATATCGTTGTTGACTACACACAAAGAGACGTCAGCTACCGAATTTTTCTCCACCAGCTGCTCAGAATAGCATCTTGAACTTACAGTCATCTCGCAAATAGTTCTGTGTCTCACTGGGAGTTAAAAACGTCAGATATCGTTAGTGTGACAGCGAATGAAAATACATTAAAAATCAAAATTATTATCCACCAGCAGACAGGTGTTCTCATGCTAGAGCTTGATAATACATAATTAAATCTTTAGTGCCGGGCCAGGATTCGATCCCATTCACGCATAATATGTGAAGGTGTTGAGGAATCTGCAGTTTTGAACAAACAACAAATTGTAGCCGAGCTGTATTGACACGAAGGGATCAAATTCCGCGTTAAGGGCGGTCTGAGTTGCATTCCCAGTTCAGAACCAATTTTATCGACATACAGAAGCTCAAATAAAAGATGGAATAAGTGTCCTGTGACCATACATAGCGTTTGTGTCGTCACTTGAAATAAATAACTAGTATAAGAAAGGTTACTGGTGGTAGAGTTTCTACATGTCGCCACTCCAGACTTTATTGAGGTTCAACCTACCGTCTACTTGGTAAAGAAGGAATATCATCTTTAATGTGAATTTTCTGACCATGCAGCCATTATATCTCCTTCACTTGGTGTAGCCAGGAGAGAATGGAATCTGTCTCTCCCTATCTAAAATCATTGACAGAAGTGGGAATCGAACCCAGACCATAGGTATAACAACCTACCATCCGTCCAACAGACCACGAAATCCTCTTCTCTGCGAGTCATTTTTCTATCGTAACGCAGTTGTGCCACACTGGATGAGAATTCTGACACACAGGCTCCCTGTAGTAATTTGCAGCATGTTCAGTAAATTCATTTACTTGGTTGACCGAATCACCATGAACTAGCTGCCTCGGCTACCCAGTGCATACATTCGACTATTTTGTAATCACAGAAATAAAATCACGTTACTGCCACCTACACACAACTGCCAACATTGTAGGATGCAGAAGTTTAAATAAGAAGTGTTCCTTTTCACTTGAGCTATTCTATTGCGCTATCTGTTACTAGAAAACGTCGTTCAGTCCAAAAGAAAAGCTGTAACTGTTTGTCTCTCAGAAGTCAAGACATGGCCATATGCATAATCTCACAGTGCTGTGGAATCCAAAAGTTCTGAAGGAATAGTTGCCGAGCTCTGGAGCTGTTGTAGTTCCGTGTCAGCTTGTAGCATAGATAAGATGTCGCGAGTTCGAATACATTCAGTGCTACATTTTTTAAAACGCAATTCTGCTCTCTGCTGAAGTTATCAATCTAATGGAACTTTGAACAAATTCCCTTCACTTCTCAACCCAAAGTAGTCGCATGTGGAAAAAGGACTAACTACTGTGACTTTTGTCCTATTCAGGTTTAATAGACAGCAGGCAGCAGATGCATCTCGAAGATGTGCAGGGAGAGCGCATCGTGCCATAATATGTCAGAAAAGTATTTTCTACATTAGCCGTCGTGTGGTAGTGATATTTTATTCTTCTTCAAACTTTGATTGACAGCTTTAACTCAGAACAAATTTTCTACATGCATGTAATCAATAAACTGCATGTGCATTGTCAGACTGTCATAGGTAACATCAGAGAATTCGCATATATCGTTGATGATTAATTTCTCTCTCATGTTTACTATTGTTTTAACAACACTAAAGGAAACCTTACGAAAATTGTGCACTGTATTATAAGAAATGAAATAAAACTAACGATGATAACCTTACGACGAAAGTATCTGTACACAAGCATGCCTCTATCGACACGAATTAGTAAAATACTACTCACTTAGATTTTGATAGGGTCTGTGTTTAATTGGTATGCTGTGTCATACTCAAGAGGTATGCAAATGTGGCATTTCATAAATATAGTTACGTATTCCTAGAAACCCAAAATTCGCTTGTCAGCAGCGGAAAGAGGCGTTACCTGTTGTGCAGCATTGTAAGTTTTTCAACATTGCACTATGAGCTGAAAGCATTTTCTTGCGATTTCCGTATTGATGTTTGATCTGACTGCTTGTAGCTCTTTCACAGAAGGGATAAAAACGCTTCAGTCAGTGAGACTGGAACTGCGAACCGTAACAGACGCTGTTTCACATGTCAGCACGTTACCACAGAGCTGGCGAGGGGGTATGGGTCTCAGCTTCCTATTACGACGGCAATAGTAACTAGAACTCGTAAACCGCTATTTAAAGGTCGAGATTAGTTGCAATTTCCACCTACAACGACTTTCTTGGGCTGAAAACCGTAAATTTTCAATCTTTTGTTACCCTTCAAGCTATAATAACTCAGATTATTCAATGGAAATGACAGGTAAAATCAAGTGAACTTTGAGGCTTAATTCCGTGCACACCAGGAAGTAACTCGTCGATCACAGAGTTGCCAAACATACGTTGCCTTGTTGCCAAATCTCAGTTACAGTACCAGCAGGAAGAAGACGAACCGATGTGATCCTACAGCGGTCTGGGAAGTGACCATAGCTGGTGTCTCCAAGTCGCGGCTGCTACGGCCTGGAATACGTAATGCGTCTGATTCGCTTTCTGTAACTAGGTTTAGGGACTGGAGTGTAGTTACTAATAATACTCAGAACTGACTGCAAACTGAGCATCATAAATCAGTAACTCTCATTGTTGTTTTTATATTTCTTTCGTAAGTGCACTCAAAACTAAGAAAGTCATTCACAGGCGTTTTCCTGCCTCGCCGATAGTCGAGCAGAACATACAAATAAAAATAAAAAAGAATGTGTGTGTGTGTGTGTGTGTGTGTGTGTGTGTGTGTGTGTGAGAGAGAGAGAGAGAGAGAGAGAGAGAGAGAGAGGAATAAAAAGCAATGAGAGAGTGTGTAAAAAATTGTTGTAAAGAAATTGAATCATGGTATTTAAAGAAATCTTTCATTAAAATGACACGTTCCACATCATTACGAAATGTCGTATTCATGATCTATGGAACAAGAGTTAATCTAATGTAATGTAATCTAATCTAATCACATCATATTGATTATTAGCCATGAAGAGTCATGAACTACCGAAAGTTTTGCCAATACCAGTAACCAAATCTAAACTTGAAAATAAAAGACGACAATTTTTGTAATAAACCGTGACTCCTATCAAGACCCTTTCATCCCTGTTATCTAACCACGAAAGATGTCTGATATACCTCCATTCTAAAGTAACAAAGTGTGCATGCATTTAAAGATGAAGTGCATGATGTGAAGTTCTGTGACGGAGATACGAACCCAACACGTAATCCGATTGTTAACTAAGAAAAATCAAATGTTACGTATCGGTTTTTCTTACGAGCCGCTAGGTGTCTGAATCTAAAATAAGGATACAAACTTTTGTGCCTAAGCGACAATCGAACTGCACACCTACCGCGCATCCACGAATATAGCTTAAGTATCAGTTGCTTACTCATGAACAGTAAGATGTGTGCGTGTTTGACCAGAAATAACGACACCTGTTGCGATTGTTGGCAACACATGAACAGACATTGAAATTGCGCGTTAATTTTCACTAGCAGGTGGGTGTGCACTTGATAAAGCTAGAAATGAAATTATGAATATTTTTGTACTGGATCAGGTTTCAGACCCACATACTTACCTTTGGAAGAGAGCTAGAGAAGATTGCAGTCTTGGGAAAAGGAACGAAATGACTGAACTATACTGTTCCGAGAGATTCAGATCCTCGAAAGAGGAGATACGAATTCGAATCACAGTCCAGCACCAAATTTTTAAACGTCTCTAGTTCAATCAAGTACAAGTAAAATAAGAGCCCTGTCCCTTTAAATGGCTATCGGTTCATCAAATAAAATAAAATTTTCTAATGTAAGTAAGTTTACTGGCGACTGTATTTCTGTTTACCATGACTTCCGCTTTGTCATTTCCCAACGAAAACTGGCTCTGCTCAGTTGGTTATGAAGGAACGTGATGTTTAATGCGGATTCTGGATTATAACGTCTTTCTCTTGAGGTTACCAGAGGTAAAATAAATCTGTTTGTGCCTCTTAAAAGTAAATGCCTGAACCCACGCATTGCACCTGTGATAGCTCGTTCCACCAGACCATTGTGGCCACATTACCCAGCCCCAGGAGTGTGCTGTAACGGATGATGTGCTTAGCTTACAAAATTAGTCACGGTGGAAAAAATGCGAGTCTATTAAATGGTCAAGTAGAAGCAAGCTTCTGACGCAGAGATTATGCTATTCTCATGTCAGCAGGATGTAAAGACTCTTCTAGGCATCATAGGCTGGATGTGAAGCCATTTTGATTTTTCACAAATTCAGCAAATTTCTTAGTTCGAGAAAATCCACTGTGAAGTGTGAAGTTGCCGGATAATTCGATTATTACTGTTATTATTACTATCATTTTATTCGTACCGCTGATGGAACACGACCGTAGTCTTGAGATAAAACGCGAGACCAGCTAATATGACGTCTGGCGACCGAAAGCACATATCGACAGAATTTTTATCGCCCCTTTCCTCTCGGTGCTGAAGCCATGAGTGTAATTCAAGCGAATCTACAATATCATATTAGCTGGTCTCGCGTTTAACCTCAAGACTACGGTCGTAGTCTAGAGTAATGTACTAAGACTGGAGTCAAGACTTCCTCTGGGAAGTGCCGCAGTCTACATGTTGCTAGATCGAGCATATTGCCAGACATAGAATTCTGAGAGGAGCATGACTGTATTGTCCACCTTACGTGAACGACTCGGCGGTCAATTTTTTGGTCTGAGACTGTATCTACAACACATATTGCTCGCTTAAGACCCAGAAGAATTAAAAAAAAAAGTAGTTTATGAGAGCAACGTTAACCATAGCGTTCGAAGTACTCATAGTATTGTATACGTGTGTGTAAACGCCTTCCAGTGACCACTCAAGAAAGACAAGGATACACAGTCTAGCTTCAATATTATAAATACGCCTCAGTTTGTGGATGAACTCAGACTTAAGTTGATAATAATTTTGAAAATATAGCAGCACTGTACCCATTGGTGTTAAACTCGTTTTCAACCAATGATTCCCACAGCTACAGGGATACTACTTGTGATACCTCTTAGACAAAATACTTAAGCAGTGTTATCAGACGAAAAGATCAACCTGACACAAACTGTGGGAAGTTTGTTTTACAACCTTCGTACCTGGATATTCAGCTTTTTCCTATTTGAGATATCTGTGAACGTTGCTGCTTAAGACGATTTAAGCAGAAAATAAATTCCCTCAGCTTCGACAATGTTTAAAGAAATCGTCTTATCGGCACTAAATCGTGATTTGTGATTTGTTTACCGGCTGTACTCTTCCGTATTTTGCCGGTTGGAAGGCGAAAGCTTATTGACAAATTTCACACAGAAATTACTGTTACAGTGTACTTATGGAGCCAAATGAGTCAATTGCGTATTTTCCGGTGAGAAAGAGCACTGGCAAACAGTCTTCGCTACATTAGGTTATTTAAACTGGTGTCACTCTGAGCTAGAATTTATGGTCAGCGACTAAGTGTAAGGTCAACGTTTCGGATGCGAGTTTTGCGACTGTGAAATACTTTTATACATTATAGAAGCGAATATTAAATGTGCACTAATATTGGGAAAATTTTGTACTTGGACAGCTTAGAATGAAAATACTTCTGTTTATTGCAAAGGGAAACAATAGATTTTCTAAAACACTGTCTGTCATACACTACTTGAAACAGGTCATGTCGACCAAATCATGTGGAAGAACTAACAGCAACGTATATCGGAAGGCAGTAAGATCTCTTGCCTTTTGGTTTGTCAGTACTCGATAGCCACTTCTAGGCGAAAGTAAATGAAGAAAGGCAGTGCGTTTTTGTTACCAAGTAACGTCTTCGTCAATTACTTTAGTTTTAATGTAATTTACGAGTAATTGCTGGTGTTTGATATTAACATGAAAAGGATTCCGTAGACAGGGAAAGAACCTGTTCTTGGAAAACTACTTCTATAGTGACCAAAAGATACTAAATGATGTTCAAGCACTTGTGTTACAGCAGCAGTATGAATAAAATGATATTAATAATAACAGTAATAATCGAATTATCCGGCAACTTCACACTTCACAGTGGATTTTCTCGAACTAAGAAATTTGCTGAATTTGTGAAAAATCAGAATGGCTTCACATCCAGCCTATGATGCCTAGAAGAGTCTTTACATCCTGCTGACATGAGAATAGCATAATCTCTGCGTCAGAAGCTTGCTTCTACTTGACCATTTAATAGACTCGCATTTTTTCCACCGTGACTAATTTTGTAAGCTAAGCACATCATCCGTTACAGCACACTCCTGGGGCTGGGTAATGTGGCCACAATGGTCTGGTGGAACGAGCTATCACAGGTGCAATGCGTGGGTTCAGGCATTTACTTTTAAGAGGCACAAACAGATTTATTTTACCTCTGGTAACCTCAAGAGAAAGACGTTATAATCCAGAATCCGCATTAAACATCACGTTCCTTCATAACCAACTGAGCAGAGCCAGTTTTCGTTGGGAAATGACAAAGCGGAAGTCATGGTAAACAGAAATACAGTCGCCAGTAAACTTACTTACATTAGAAAATTTTATTTTATTTGATGAACCGATAGCCATTTAAAGGGACAGGGCTCTTATTTTACTTGTACTTGATTGAACTAGAGACGTTTAAAAATTTGGTGCTGGACTGTGATTCGAATTCGTATCTCCTCTTTCGAGGATCTGAATCTCTCGGAACAGTATAGTTCAGTCATTTCGTTCCTTTTCCCAAGACTGCAATCTTCTCTAGCTCTCTTCCAAAGGTAAGTATGTGGGTCTGAAACCTGATCCAGTACAAAAATATTCATAATTTCATTTCTAGCTTTATCAAGTGCACACCCACCTGCTAGTGAAAATTAACGCGCAATTTCAATGTCTGTTCATGTGTTGCCAACAATCGCAACAGGTGTCGTTATTTCTGGTCAAACACGCACACATCTTACTGTTCATGAGTAAGCAACTGATACTTAAGCTATATTCGTGGATGCGCGGTAGGTGTGCAGTTCGATTGTCGCTTAGGCACAAAAGTTTGTATCCTTATTTTAGATTCAGACACCTAGCGGCTCGTAAGAAAAACCGATACGTAACATTTGATTTTTCTTAGTTAACAATCGGATTACGTGTTGGGTTCGTATCTCCGTCACAGAACTTCACATCATGCACTTCATCTTTAAATGCATGCACACTTTGTTACTTTAGAATGGAGGTATATCAGACATCTTTCGTGGTTAGATAACAGGGATGAAAGGGTCTTGATAGGAGTCACGGTTTATTACAAAAATTGTCGTCTTTTATTTTCAAGTTTAGATTTGGTTACTGGTATTGGCAAAACTTTCGGTAGTTCATGACTCTTCATGGCTAATAATCAATATGATGTGATTAGATTAGATTACATTACATTAGATTAACTCTTGTTCCATAGATCATGAATACGACATTTCGTAATGATGTGGAACGTGTCATTTTAATGAAAGATTTCTTTAAATACCATGATTCAATTTCTTTACAACAATTTTTTACACACTCTCTCATTGCTTTTTATTCCTCTCTCTCTCTCTCTCTCTCTCTCTCTCTCTCTCTCTCTCTCTCTCTCACACACACACACACACACACACACACACACACACACACACACATTCTTTTTTATTTTTATTTGTATGTTCTGCTCGACTATCGGCGAGGCAGGAAAACGCCTGTGAATGACTTTCTTAGTTTTGAGTGCACTTACGAAAGAAATATAAAAACAACAATGAGAGTTACTGATTTATGATGCTCAGTTTGCAGTCAGTTCTGAGTATTATTAGTAACTACACTCCAGTCCCTAAACCTAGTTACAGAAAGCGAATCAGACGCATTACGTATTCCAGGCCGTAGCAGCCGCGACTTGGAGACACCAGCTATGGTCACTTCCCAGACCGCTGTAGGATCACATCGGTTCGTCTTCTTCCTGCTGGTACTGTAACTGAGATTTGGCAACAAGGCAACGTATGTTTGGCAACTCTGTGATCGACGAGTTACTTCCTGGTGTGCACGGAATTAAGCCTCAAAGTTCACTTGATTTTACCTGTCATTTCCATTGAATAATCTGAGTTATTATAGCTTGAAGGGTAACAAAAGATTGAAAATTTACGGTTTTCAGCCCAAGAAAGTCGTTGCAGGTGGAAATTGCAACTAATCTCGACCTTTAAATAGCGGTTTACGAGTTCTAGTTACTATTGCCGTCGTAATAGGAAGCTGAGACCCATACCCCCTCGCCAGCTCTGTGGTAACGTGCTGACATGTGAAACAGCGTCTGTTACGGTTCGCAGTTCCAGTCTCACTGACTGAAGCGTTTTTATCCCTTCTGTGAAAGAGCTACAAGCAGTCAGATCAAACATCAATACGGAAATCGCAAGAAAATGCTTTCAGCTCATAGTACAATGTTGAAACACTTACAATGCTGCACAACAGGTAACGCCTCTTTCCGCTGCTGACAAGCGAATTTTGGGTTTCTAGGAATACGTAACTATATTTATGAAATGCCACATTTGCATACCTCTTGAGTATGACACAGCATACCAATTAAACACAGACCTTATCAAAATCTAAGTGAGTAGTATTTTACTAATTCGTGTCGATAGAGGCATGCTTGTGTACAGATACTTTCGTCGTAAGGTTATCATCGTTAGTTTTATTTCATTTCTTATAATACAGTGCACAATTTTCGTAAGGTTTCCTTTAGTGTTGTTAAAACAATAGTAAACATGAGAGAGAAATTAATCATCAACAATATATGCGAATTCTCTGATGTTACCTATGACAGTCTGACAATGCACATGCAGTTTATTGATTACATGCATGTAGAAAATTTGTTCTGAGTTAAAGCTGTCAATCAAAGTTTGAAGAAGAATAAAATATCACTACCACACGACGGCTAATGTAGAAAATACGTTTCTGACATATTATGGCACGATGCGCTCTCCCTGCACATCTTCGAGATGCATCTGCTGCCTGCTGTCTATTAAACCTGAATAGGACAAAAGTCACAGTAGTTAGTCCTTTTTCCACATGCGACTACTTTGGGTTGAGAAGTGAAGGGAATTTGTTCAAAGTTCCATTAGATTGATAACTTCAGCAGAGAGCAGAATTGCGTTTTAAAAAATGTAGCACTGAATGTATTCGAACTCGCGACATCTTATCTATGCTGCAAGCTGACACGGAACTACAACAGCTCCAGAGCTCGGCAACTATTCCTTCAGAACTTTTGGATTCCACAGCACTGTGAGATTATGCATATGGCCATGTCTTGACTTCTGAGAGACAAACAGTTACAGCTTTTCTTTTGGACTGAACGACGTTTTCTAGTAACAGATAGCGCAATAGAATAGCTCAAGTGAAAAGGAACACTTCTTATTTAAACTTCTGCATCCTACAATGTTGGCAGTTGTGTGTAGGTGGCAGTAACGTGATTTTATTTCTGTGATTACAAAATAGTCGAATGTATGCACTGGGTAGCCGAGGCAGCTAGTTCATGGTGATTCGGTCAACCAAGTAAATGAATTTACTGAACATGCTGCAAATTACTACAGGGAGCCTGTGTGTCAGAATTCTCATCCAGTGTGGCGCAACTGCGTTACGATAGAAAAATGACTCGCAGAGAAGAGGATTTCGTGGTCTGTTGGACGGATGGTAGGTTGTTATACCTATGGTCTGGGTTCGATTCCCACTTCTGTCAATGATTTTAGATAGGGAGAGACAGATTCCATTCTCTCCTGGCTACACCAAGTGAAGGAGATATAATGGCTGCATGGTCAGAAAATTCACATTAAAGATGATATTCCTTCTTTACCAAGTAGACGGTAGGTTGAACCTCAATAAAGTCTGGAGTGGCGACATGTAGAAACTCTACCACCAGTAACCTTTCTTATACTAGTTATTTATTTCAAGTGACGACACAAACGCTATGTATGGTCACAGGACACTTATTCCATCTTTTATTTGAGCTTCTGTATGTCGATAAAATTGGTTCTGAACTGGGAATGCAACTCAGACCGCCCTTAACGCGGAATTTGATCCCTTCGTGTCAATACAGCTCGGCTACAATTTGTTGTTTGTTCAAAACTGCAGATTCCTCAACACCTTCACATATTATGCGTGAATGGGATCGAATCCTGGCCCGGCACTAAAGATTTAATTATGTATTATCAAGCTCTAGCATGAGAACACCTGTCTGCTGGTGGATAATAATTTTGATTTTTAATGTATTTTCATTCGCTGTCACACTAACGATATCTGACGTTTTTAACTCCCAGTGAGACACAGAACTATTTGCGAGATGACTGTAAGTTCAAGATGCTATTCTGAGCAGCTGGTGGAGAAAAATTCGGTAGCTGACGTCTCTTTGTGTGTAGTCAACAACGATATGTGTGGGGCTCTATTCCCAGTGAGCGCTGAACTCTTCGTCATATTATTTCAGTTCAAACATGCTCACATGTCACTGCTGGTGCAACAAACCCATATTTAACGTTAGTTTTCTCTAGAATATAACAGCGATAGGTGCCCGGGTTGGAGTCCTGGGAAGGAAAAAATTAATTTTTCGTCTCGTCATTTCAGTTATAACATCTAGTTACTGCCGCGAAATTCCGATATGTCACATTTGACTGTGCTTCGATAGCAAGCCGATTAGGTTCCGGGTTCGAATCCGTGTCCAACACACAGCTTTACCTCACGGCATTTCAAGTAAGTTACTTGTGAAGAAGCAATATTTAACATCTCTCGTAGTTCGTTAACAGGGACAATAGATGCTGGGTAGGAATTCGCGTCTGTTAAAAATGTTTGCGTTATGCAATTTAAAGTTGATATTTGCTAACTGATACTGTCTAAAATCGAGGTATATCACTCTCTGTATGCCTAATCAGGAATGACTGTTAGTTTCCGTCAGTCACGAAATCTTTGCTTAGTCTGCATGAGCTGGGTTTGAATCCATATGCAGAACATGACGGTTCGTCGTGTCATTTAATGTTCATACATATTCTCAACTAGCTGCTCGTGAATAACTTAAATTTTTAATGTCATTTTGTGTTAAATAGTTCAAATGGCTCTGAGCACCATGGGACTTAACTTCTAAGGTCATCAGTCCCCTAGAACTTAGAACTACTTAAACCTAACTAACCTAAGGACATCACACACATCCATGCCCGGGACAGGATTCGAACCTGCGACCGTAGCGGTCACGCGGTTCCAGACTGAAGCGCCTAGAACCGCACGGCCACATCGGCCGGCCCCCACCATCTGGTATCAATGCATTACCTTATAATCCATTATATATAATCATTTTCATAGTACACTTGATATTATAGATGAGTAGGACACAAGACAGGACATAGATAATGTCCGTTTGACGTCAACAGTGTGTAACATTTTACTTTTTTGAATAGGACAATGTTCCTCTCCAATAATTTTTAGATTAGTTACAATAAGCTTACGCTGCAAGAGAATTCGCTTGTATTTTTCAATATGTGGTCTGTTGTCGGTTTGAAGGCCTTCCATAACATCGGCAACGTAGTGCAACTCCACCGAGAGCTGTCTGGAGTAGGGTGGGGATAGCAATGTGAAAGTTGCGAGCTGTCGAAGACGATCTTCATATTCCTAATGCGATTAGGACATCGTATACTCTCGACGACGTTTAGCACCTGTGCGGCCAGTCACCCAATTTCAGAATTCATTTTGAGTAATCCTGTTAAATTCCCAAAATATTGTCTTTTTATATTGATGAGTAATATGGATAGTCGTCACGTTCATGTGCCGTCTACAACGCAAATTTAATGTTACTATCCTAGGAACTAACCTGCAATACGTTTTGTATTTCATAATCGGAACTATCTGCATTAACCGTCATCAGAGCAATGTCAGGGAACAGAGTGCAGCAGTGCCTACTTGAGGACCTGCTTGAGTCGTGTTCTAAGGAAAGGGTAGTTGCTGGTTCACATTATATTACACTAGCGAGAAGTACCGACTTTTCCTTTTCTCTGCAAACATCCAGAACTAAATTCAGTAACTAAATGCTAAGAATATATTTTCATTGTGCCAACTCAAAGATCAATAGATATGGATATAGATATAGATTTTTATATTTAAAGCCATTCTCGTTCTGCGTTGGAATAAACATCATTCATTATTTGCTTGTTCTTGTTACGATTGTTATTGTCATTCTCTCACTCGCAAGAGTCTTATGCTGATGCTGTATGAATAAATTATGCCATTGGATACAAAGCGGTTTAGTTTTGAGACCTAACCCACGAGGGGGGAAGGCACAGTGGTCTGCTTCAGGAATTCCAAGCAATAAAACACAAAAAACAACCCAGGAAGGGTTCGAACAGCTACTTTCACGCAGAGACATGCATTTGGAATCTGTTCATCGTTACGGGGTCAAACAAGAGGGTAACATTACTGAAACAATGATCGGGCTACTTAGTATATAATAGAGCATACAGATTTCAAGGAGGAAACGTATGAAGACGCAGACTTCCTCGTTATCAATATGTGCGGCATATCTTTCGTGTTAACGAAAGTAAATTCCCGCTTTACCTCTTCTTACGTGTCAAATGAAATGAATGCCATGAGGAATAGAATATTTGTTGACTGTGTCTCTTCTTGCTTCCATCCTTACCAACATATTTCTTCATTCTCGTGGTAATCATGACAATCTATGTGCATGCTGCAAACGATTGCAAGTGGACAAATTCGACATCGAGGTGCAAAGCGTTTGGTATCTTACATTATATTCAATTCGAATAAGATTCCGGTGTATTTTTACTTCGTTTGTATTTTTAGATGATTATGAACGTTACGGAAATTTATCTCACATGCTTTATGTTGAATGAGAAACATTGAATGATCCGTTTTGCTTTCCCTACGTTGAAATGATATAATGTCGGCGTCAACAGCCTTCTTCCACGCCGGAAGCTGAAACTTGTATCATTCTGGATTAATGATAATTGAATGTCTCATATGTATACATAGCCCACAAGGCGACGTCAGAAACCACCAGGGGAGAACGCCGCATAAAAACCAAACGTGCGCGCGCGTCTCCACTCTGAAGAACCGTATCGGAGAATCACGGCAAGCATTTCGCTGAAGAGCTGCCTCGTCAGAGAGCCGAGAAATGGCAGCGTCGTAGCAAGTATTTGTCAACACTCTGATAGTGCATTTACTTCCGGGTGTAGGTCGGCGTTACCTCGCTAAATTCACTTAACATTCGTTTTCCACATCGAAGACTCGTACGATATAATCCGCTGCAAGATGACACAATTAGAAAGTATATTTAATTTCTGGACTCCAAGAACGGCGTTCTTCACATAAGTAACACCTGTTTGTGTGTGCATTCGGGAGGACGACGGTGCAATCCCGCGCCCGGCCATCCTGATTTAGGTTTTCAATGATTTCCCTAAATCGCTTCAGGCAAATGCCGGGATGGTTCCTTAGGAAGGGCACGGCCGATTTCCTTCCCCATCCTTCCCTAATCCGAGCTGTGATCGGTCTCTAATGACATCGTTGTCGACGGGACATTAAAACAGTAATCTCCACCTCCTCTGTTTCTGTGTTTAAGGTTGCGTTTTGAGGCTCAGGCAACATCGCAGTGACTATAGTCCGCCCCTGGCCGCCAGTGTGTCGTTAGCTCAGAGGTTCCCTTGTGCGTTGCAGTGCTTGTACTATAAGTTCGAATCACGGTAGAAGCCGCTGACTAAAACATTTTATTTTCCATTTTAATTAATGGAGTTGCAAACTGCTAGTAAACATTTCTTATGCGAAATCTGAAGAATGCCTTTAAACATCAATCTTCGTCCGATTTCGACTTAGTAAATTAAGTTAATATCATGGATTTCTGCTTTGCAAATTCCAAGGTGCTTCACTGTAAAATAGGTCCTGAAAAGATTCAAACCGACTGTCAACGATATAAATTTGAGCTTTGTTCGTCATATAGGTCTAACATGTCAGAAGGTTGTTTATGAAGTGCACATGTTCATTAATATAGTTCACATCTTCTAAATTTTTGCAATAGCGTTTAACTGTAGACGTTTTCTAACACCGGCGTTAGCAATTCCTTTCCGTTCTCTGAAACCTTCAAAACGACAAATTTATCTGGATTAAATCTGATGACCTTAACTATCACTTCCGATCAACAATAAATACTTCATGAACCCATACATGGAACTCCAAATGTGCAGTGTGCCTGCACTGCTACAGAGCATGCATTGCAAGGTATTCACACAGTTTATCGCATAGACTTACCATAAGGAATGAAACAAGAACTGTAATACACTTTACACCACAGACGCTCACTCTGGCTTGACGAAAACATCCAAACATTGACCAAAAGTTGCACAAATAATTAAGTTTGAAAGGAAAAGAAACGAGGTATGAAGCATTTATAAATTCATCGAATGTAGTGAGGTGGTTTAATTTCGTCCCAGTCTATAAAATTAATTTCGGGCCATACTCAGCTCTTGCCGATTACCCGCCTACTAATCAGGGCGTCTGTCTCCGTTGCTTTTGAGCGTGAATGGAAATTGTAGAAATTTTCTGTGGAGCAACATTTAATAATAAAGTGTTTTAAATCATCAAAAGCGATGAGCGGTAGCAGGCGCTTTCGATAAAGAACGGGGGAGTGCAGCGCCGCTGCTGTCGCCACGGCCGCTGCCAGTAGCCAGCAAATGGATCCCGGAGCTTTGCCGCATACGGCGTCCAGGGGAGGACAGTCTGCAGGAAATCTGCCGCAAAATCGTTACTAGATAAAATTTTGATATCGGTGTGTCACAAAGCGAAATAGATTGAATCTGCGCTACCATTACATTCACGTCTTCAGCATTCAGACAGAAGAGGCTATAAAAATATTTTATGCCAGCTGCTCTCGATCCACTGACATTATGAACAGAAACAACGCACGCTACCGCTAGACCACAGGCGTAATCAGCCTAGAGTCTCTCTATCTTGGGACAAGTTTTCCTCCAGGAAGTGCCGCAGTCTACAGTGTTGTCAGATTGTGCAGATAACCGGACTTAGAGAATTAGCGAGTTGGCCAGTTTCTTTGTCCCATGTCGCGATCGGCGCGGACTTAGCCTCTGAAGCGGCCGGCCGCCGGTCAAGTTTTATGTCAAAGAGTGTACATACCTCATCTGAAAAACGTACTTCTTTCCTAGGCCCCATGCTCTGAGATGGCAAGCTCAACCGGACACGATGTGCATGCGGCATGGACGTCGATGACCAACCACAGCCCATGCCTGCTTTCTTCTCACAATACTACACATGTGTTACTGTCCTAGTGTGAACGCTGTGGTGTGATTTGAGTCACACATGCACGCAGCTGACAACACTGCGTGTGTTGGTCTCTCAATAGTGCATAGAACGCTATGGCATAATTCAAGTTCCGAAAATGATGCATTTGGGCACTGGCTACGCCCATCTGCAAAATACCACGTGCATTTGCACTTCCTTTCGTAGGACTCTGCCTGTTAGGATGTTTCGAGGTGATGAGATATGAACACTTCAGCATTATGCACAAGCTCGCGACTGCATCATCAGACACACATACCAAAGGTGAATATAAATAAGACTGTCTGAGTAGTTCCTCTTCAGTCCAATCTTCAGCTGGGAGTATAGTGCAAAAATAATGCCGGTCTGGAAGTGTTAATGGTGACTGTGTGAGTAAGCGTCTTCATTTATCGGGTTATGACGACATACTGTCCTCGTTCTTTGATGTTCAAAGTATGGCTTTCCTCCTGAATGATTCAACGGAATGTAAGTACACATATTTATGTGTCATGAATATTTTTTTATAAAATACTACAGACAGTACTACTTATAAGATGCATGTTTTGAATGATCTTATATATATGTGCAAACAGGGCAGTAGCATGACGACACTACATTTTCATCATGAAGATATGGCTTACGTAATGCATGATTTGCATGATGGGGAACGTAAGTATACATGTTTATACATGAGCGTCACCTTTTTTTCATGCTTGCATACAGCGCTTATACAGGCATATTCATCTGCCCCTACAAATGTCGTTTTATGCTACCCACAATATTATATCTGGCCTTTAAAAAAAAAAAAAAAATATGCTCTCGCTCACTACGCGCAAACTACGAGTATTAGTTCTACAGAAGAAATGAACAGGACCATCTTGGAGGAATTTTATAGTGCGAGTAGTTCAGTTTCATACTGTACAGCAGCTCATATGACTCCAGTCTCGACAAATTCAAAACGTATGTTGGGAATAATTCTTCGAGATGGTTGCTCTCTGAGCTTGAAAAACTTGCATTGAGTGTTGATGTTCTTTATGGTAAAAATGTTCTAATCATCAGATCGCAGGAGAATAATGCCTTGTACGAGCTCGCAGTAGAAATACATATTTGTGCGCTGCCTTTGGATAGGAAAGCGGAAAATCCATGTAGAAACCACTGTCATCTAACAGGGTAGTTTTGCGGTGCAGCTCAGAACGCATGCAATTTGAAATACCAACTGCCACAGCACATGTCTATGTCCTTCCACAATTTGAGCGGATATGATGCTCGCTTTCTTCTTGAATGCTTGGGTGATTTTGTGTCGGAGACTGATAAGTCGGTGTCATACGTGACAATGTAGTAAAGTACATTTCAGTCTTCAAATAAATCACGTGGAGAATAGCACTCTGCTTCCTCGATTCTTAATGATTCATGCACGCACCCCTTTAGAAACCTGCCGATATAATGTGTTGGGAGGATATGCATATCACCAGAACTGCATAAGCCAATGATGCAAAGTGTCAGCTTGCGGCAAAGAAGTGGTCTTTTTACATGGACACCTGGACTCGAGCAAGAGACTGGATGAAACCATGTTTTGCGATATAATTGCATTAACGAGCAAACTCACCGGCTTGTCATAACAGATGTGGAGTAGTGGCACGTAGTGAATGTTCGGCAGGATTGCAGCACCTCTGATTTAGAGGAATATACTAAACTGTTACATACATTCTTTGATCCTGCCTTCTATTACGCCACACCAGGACTTTCACGTGATGCATTAATGCATATAAAAGTCGAAGTGTTGACTGATATTGGCGTATTGCTTCTCTTCAAATGCAGGATTCCCGGAGACTTCGCCAGTGTGTTCACAGGTATGCCTAGGTGAATAACCTGCAAATGAGTGAGGAGGAGAACAGGCCACCTAACGATCTGAGTTTACTTGGATGCAAACAATCTCTATCGCCATGCCAAGCAATAAACAGTACCATTTGGAGATTTCCGATAGCTGCCCAAAAATAGAATCATCAGGTTGATAGATGAGATCCATTATATGTCAGCGAATGTTGGTATGGGGTGTGTCCTGTAGGTAGACCTGTAATATCCCACCAGTTTGCTTGATGTACAGAGCGCCTAGTCCTGTGAAATGGTTCCATCTTCAAGCCGAAGACACTGCTGTGGAGTAAGCGGAGGTACATTCTTCACTACAGAAACCAGTTGGAATGTCTTATGTCGAGGATGAGACTTATTAGACTCATTTTTCTTTTCAATAAATGATGTATAAAGCCAGTACATGATGTTAATACTGTATAGAGGGCTCTTGTTACATCTGATTCTGAAAAAGAATTTTGTGAATAATTCAGTTTTCGGCAAAACGATGAAGAATGCTAGAAACCTAGTGAAATTCATGTAGTTTACCGTTGGGCAGGACGTTATGGTGCAAAAGATTAGATCATAAGACCAAATTTTCAGTGGGCCACAATCTCCAATGAAAGATTAATCACTTTGCAGATGGCTAATGTCTCAGTGGAGTTCACGAAGACTGTATATACCGGCAGGTGTGCGCTGGACCTCTCAAAACTCCACATGTAAGGATTCCTCCATGAGTTTTCAAAACCAAACTTCGCTGACCGCAAGTTGCTTTATGTGGATACAGAGAGGTTCATCTACTGGGTAAAAGGCTGCAATCCACATGAAATAATTAGGTACAGTCCCCAGGAATTCGACATATCTCAATATGCAGCTGACAATCCTTACAGCGTAACAGTTCAGAACAGAAGGGTTATCTGCCTGATAAGAGATGAGGCAAATGGCTCACAGTCTCTGGTGTTTTTGGGGCTCAGATCAAAAATGTTTGTGTACCGTATAATACACGCACCAAGCAAAGATTGGCTAGGGATATGCATCGTGCAGCCTAAAAGGATTTTACGATTGAAGACTACAAGGAGTGCCTGGGTGGTGGTGATACAGCTGTGCATATAGTGCACCAAGGAATCTTTCGGCTGCGAGGCTGTGAGGCGCATACTGCACTGCAACTGAACCTATTCACTGAGAATGATTGAGTCTATCTGTGTATTGAATGCATGTATGTGTGATTGTTTCTTCTTCGCCTGCATCAGCTAGTCCCCATAATAATAATGAGGGTATGGCATTGGTGGCCCGGAGACCACTCGCGGGGCGGTTCGACCGCCGCTCTATTAGTTCTTTAACGCCACTGCGGCGACTTGCGAGTGAATGAGGATTGTATGATGATGAAACACACACAACACTCAGTCATCTCGAGGCAGAGAAAATCCCTGACCCCGCCGGGAATCGAAGCCGGGACCCTGTGTGCGGGAAGCGAGAACGTTACCGCAAGACCACGAGCCGCGGACAGCTACGCCTCATGCTGGGTACACATTGTATATAAAAATCCATAGTAGTTGTAGTACTACTGTCATGTATGACGACAGTCAGCTTCTGTTATGTAAATATTTTATATATAACATCATTCTGCTTGTCTGTCTTGATATTAGTATATTGTATCTCTGTGTATAAGCAATCATGTGCTGTTAGTCATGTATAAAACAATGTATTGCATACGTAAATCATTCTCGTCCTCTCTTAGTATTACACTACTGCCCATTAAAATTGCTACACCAAGAAGAAATGCAGTTGATAAACGGGTATTCATTGGACAAATATATTATACTAGAACTGACATGTGATTACATTTTCACGCAATTTGGGTGCATAAATCCTGAGAAATCAGCACCCAGAACTACCACCTCTGGAGGTAATAACGGCCTTGATACGCCTGGGCATTGAGTCAAACAGAGCGTGGATGGCGGGTACACGTACAGCTGCCCATGCAGCTTCAACACGATACCACAGTTCATCAAGAGTAGTGACTGGCGTATTGTGACGAACCAGTTGCTCGCCACCACTGCCCAGACGTTTTCAGTTGGTGAGAGATCTGGAGAATTTGCTGGCCAGGGCAGCAGTCGAACATTTTCTGTATCTAGAAAGGCCCGTACAGGATCTGCAACATGCGGTCGTGCATTATCCTGCTGAAATGTAGGGTTCCGCAGAGATGGAATGAAGGGTAGAGCCACGGGTCGTACACATCTCAAATGTAACGTTCACTGTTCAAATTGCCGTCAATGCGAACAAGAGTTGACCGAGACATTTAACCAATGGCACCTCATACCATCACGCCGGGTGATACGCCAGTTTGGCGATGACGAATACACGTTTCCAATGTGCGTCACCGCGATGTCGCCAAACACTTCGGTACCACGTCGGTACCAATGATGTGTGTCACTCTGGATCAGAAGAGATTTTTTTCTGGTTTCGAGCGGCTAACAGAAGTGGTAAAGGCTGCCAGTCTTGCTTGCAGGATGAAAGAAGAGCTGACCATTTGCAGCATAGCCGACAGGACCGATTGCAGACCTCTGGTACAGAGCCGAGTGGAGGGTCTGAATCAGAGGCTCAGACGGTTCTGCGACCATGTAGGCTGCAGATTCCTCGACTTGCGCCAAAGGGTGGTTGGGTTTCGGGTTCCGCTGAATAGGTCAGGTGTCTACTATACGCAGGAGGCTACACGTGTAGCAGGGGCTGTGTGACGTGGACTGGGCGGTTTTTTAGGTTAGAGGGTCTCGGAAAAACACAAGAAGGGCTTCAGTCACAAAGGGTGCAGGCTGAACACAGGAAGAATGTAGATACAGGAACAATTGGTATAACAGTTGTAAATTGTCGTAGCTGTGTTGGGAAAGTACCAAAGCTCCAAGGGCTAATAGAAAGCACTGATGCTCAAATCGTTATAGGCACTGAAAGCTGGCTAAAGCCGGATATAAGCTCAGCCGAAATTTTTGCGAAGAACCTAACGGTGTTCCGGAAGGATAGGATAACACGGTTGGCGGAGGCGTGTTTTTTGCTGTCAGAAGTAGTTTAACTTGTCGCGAAACTGAAGTAGATACTTCCTGTGAGTTAGTATGGGCAGAGGTCATTGTTGGCAACCGGAATAAAATAATAATTGGATCCTTTTACCGACCTCCCAATTCAGATGATACAGTTGCTGAAAGGTTCAAAGAAAACTTGAGTTTGATTTCAAACACGTACCCGAATCATATGATAATAGTTGGTGGTGACTTTAATTTACCCTCGATATGTTGGCAAAAATACATGTTTAATTCCGGAGGTACGCATATAATATCATCCGAAATTGTGCTAAATGCATTCGCGGGAAAATTATTTCGCGCAATTAGTTCATGAGCCCACGCGAATAGTAAACGATTGTGAAAACACACTTCACCTCTTAGCAACAAATAATCCTGAGTTAATAACGAGCATCAAAACCGATTCAGGGATTAGTGGACACAGGTCTGTCGTAGCAAGATTGGATATTGTAATCCCCAAATCTTCGAAAAATAAGCGAAAAATATACCTATTCAAAAAAGCAGATAAAAATTTACTTGACGCCTTCCTGAGAGACAATCTCCACTCATTCCAAATTAATAATGTAAGTGTAGACCAGATACGGCTTAAACTCAAAGAAACAGCAATTGAGAGATTAATACCAAATAAATTAACAAACGACGGAGCTGATCCTCTTTGGTACACGAAAGGGGTTAGAACACTGTTGCAGGAACAAAGAAACAAACATGCCAAATTTAAACAGACTCAAAATCCCCAAGATTGACGATCTTTTAAGACGCTCGAAATTTAGCACGGACTTCAATGTGAGATGCTTATAACAGTTTCCACAACGAAACTTTGTCTCGAAGCCCGGCAGAAAATCCAAAGCGATTCTGGTCGTATGTGAAGTATGTTAGTGGCAAGAAACAATCAATGCCTTCTCTGTGCGATGGCAATGGAGATACTATCGAAGACAGTGCTGCCAAAGCAGATCACCAAACACAGCCTTCCGAAATGCCTTCACAAAAGAAGACCAAGTAAATATTCCAGAATTCGAAACGAGAAGAGCTGCCAACATGAGTAACGTAGAAGTAAATATCCTCGGAGTAGTGAAGCAACTTAAATCACTTAATAAAATCAAGTCTTCTGGTCCAGACTGTATACCAATTAGGTTCCTTTCAGAGTATTATGATGCATTAGCTCCGTACTTATCAATCATATATAACCGTTCGCTCGACGAAAGATCCGTATCCGAAGACTGGAAACTTGCACAGGTCACACCAATATTGAAGAAAGGAGTAATCCACTAAATTACAGGTCCACATCGTTAACGTCGATATGCAGCAGGATTTTAGAACATATATTGCGTTCGAACGTAATGAATTACCTCCAAGAAAACGGTCTATTGACACACAGTCAACATGGGTTCAGAAAACATCGTTCTTGTGAAACACAACTAGCTCCTTATTCACATGAAGTGCTGAGTGCTATTGACAAGGGATTTCAGATCGATTTCGTATTTCTGGATTTCCGGAAGGCTTTTGACACTGTAATACACAAGCGGCTGGTGGTGGAATTGCGTGCTTATGGAATATCCTCTCAGTTATGCGACTGGGTTTGTTGATTTCCTGTCAGAGAGGTCACAGTTCGTTGTAACTGACGGAAAGCCATCGAATACAACAGAAGTGATTTCTGGCATTCCCCAAGGTAGTGTTGTAGGCCCTTTGCTGTTCCTTACCTATATAAACGATTTGGGAGACAATCTGAGCAGCCGTCTTCGGTTGTTTGCAGATGACGCTGTCGTTTATCGACTAATAAAGTCACCAGAAGATCAAAACAAACTGCGCAACGATTTAGAAGCAATATCTAAATGGTGCGAAAAGTGGCAGTTGACGTTAAATAACAAAATGTGATATCTTCCACATGAATGCTATAAAGAACGCGTTAAACTTCGGCTACAGGATAAATCAGTCTAATTTAAAAGCCGTAAATTAAACTAAATACCTAGGAATTGCAATTACGAACAATTTATATTGGAAGGAACACATAGAAAATGTTGTGGGGAAGACTAACCAAAGACTTCGTTTCATTGGCAGGACACTTAGAAAATGTAACAGACCTACTAAGGAGACTGCCTACACTACGCTTGTCCGTCCTCTTTTATAATACTGTTGCGCGGTGTGGGATCCTTACCACATACGGCTGACTGAGTACATTGAAAAGTTCAAAGAAAGGCAGCACGTTTTGTATTATCGCGAAATATGGGAGAGAGTGTCACAGAAATGATACGGGATTTAGGATGGACATCATTAAAAGAAAGGCGTTTTTCGTTGCTACGGAGTCTTCTCACGAAATTCCAATCACCTACGTTCTCCACCGAATGCGAAAACATTTTGTTGACACCAACTAACATAGGGACGAACGATCACCACGATAAAATACGGGCCGGCCGGAGTGGCCGAGCGGTTCTAGGCGCTACAGTCTGGAACCGCGTGAACGCTACGGTCGCAGGTTCGAATCCTGCCTCGGGCATGGATGTGCGTGAGGTCCTTAGGTTAGTTAGGTTTAAGTAGTTCTAAGTTCTAGGGGACTAATGACCACAGCAGTTAAGTCCCATAGTGCTCAGAGCCATTTGAACCATTTCATAAAATAAGGGAAATCAGAGCTCGTACGGAATGATATAGGTGTTCTTTCTTCCTGCGCGCAATACGATATTGGAATAATAGAGAAATGTGAAGGTGGTTCGATGAACCCTCTGCCAGGCACTCAAATGTGATTTGCAGAGTATCCATGTAGATGTAGATGAACACGGTTGCGACCACCATCATGCTGTAAACAGAACCTGGATTCATCCGAAAAAATGACGTTTTGCCATTCGTGCACCCAGGTTTGTCGTTGAGTACACCATCGCAGGCGCTCCTGTCTGTGATGCTGCGTCAAGGGTAACCGCAGCCATGGTCTCCGAGCTGATATTCCATGCTGCTGCAAACGTCGTCGAACTGTTCGTGCGGATGGTTGTTGTCTTGCAAACGTCCCCATCTCTTGACTCAAGGATCGAGACATAGCTGCACGATCCGTTACAGCTATGCGGATAATATGCCTGTCATCTCGACTGCTAGTGATGCGAGACCGTTGGGATCCAGCAGGGCGTTCCGTATTACTCTCTTGAACCCACCGATTCTGTATTCTGCTAACAGTCATTGGATCTCGACCAACGCGAGCAGCAATGTCGCGATACGATAAACCGCAATCGCGATAGGCTACAATCCGACCTTTATCAAAGTCGGAAAAGTGACGGTACGCGTTTCTCCTCCTTACACGAGGCATCACAAAGACGTTTCACCAGGCAACGCCGGTCAACTGCTGTTTGTGTATGAAAAATCGGTTGGAAACTTTCCTCATGTCAGCACGTTGTAGGTGTCACCACCTGCACCAACCTTGGGTGAATGCTCTGAAAAGCTAATCATTTGCATAACAAAGCATCTTCTTGCTGTCGGTTAAATTTCGCGTCTGTAGCACGTCAACTTCGTGGTGTAGCAATTTTAATGGCCAGTAGTGTGGTATGATGTATCCCTGCATATAAGCAATCATATGCTGTTACTTCGTAAAAAAAAAAAAAGAGTTGTATTAGTGCGATTTATCTCTGCGTATAAGTAGTGTCTCTCTATGAAAAACAATAATTATTAACAAAATCTTGTAAATAACGTTGAAAGAACAATTTATTATTAACTAACTATAAGTTAAGTTTGTTATATCATAGTTATTCCTTATAAAAAAAGACCCTAATCCTTTTCATCATGAAAGTTATTGTAGGATGGAAACAGATAAGAACAATTTTCTTTGTAGAACATTTTTATTTACACACACAAAGTAACAATACTAATAATAATTAGAGACGGATGGATAAGATACTTACTGATAGCGTACCTCTTCTCATATGATTGCTGCTGCTGCTGCTACAATCACTTCATAGTGATGCAGACAGTGAAGAAATGACGCTATTCAGGCACATGAATTATAAAAATTTAAATTACTCAAAGTGTGTGACGGTGAGGGCTGAACTTGTACAAGACTCCCCGACGTAATTAGCTTAGAGCACGTTGACGTTGATGCACACACATAGTTCCATTGGCCACATGTCGAAGGTCGGGAGGAGGAGGGAGAGGGAATTCTACGACTGGTGATGCTGATGTCGGCATCTTTTTGCCCAGAAGCCGCAGTGTTGGGTAATTTATGTTCATTATAAAGGTTCTACAGAACTACTCGTACAGCAATTTTTTTAACATAGCCGAAATAGCTGCATTGATTGTTCTTTGATGAAAATTGTGAAATTAATGTGAAATATGCTTCTTATCTCAGGATAGGAGAAAAGACGAATTCCAAATTAATAATTGTTTAAATAATTTTTTTGAGATTAAGGACATGTGGGGTTTCCAAAAACTTAAAAATTCGTGGAGTAAGTTGTTCACAGGATACTGACTTTAAAGAGTACATTAGTTTTAAAACCAATGGAGGTGATGTAGGGTGTGGCAGATTTCATTTCGCTGTCCACACTCCTTACCGAATGTATTATTGTGTATTAATTTTTGGTTTGATTTCTACGCAGTTTTAAAGTTAGCCAAGCAGCAAAACTGGGGCTGGTGCAAAGCAGCCACGTTTGCCGTTGTTTCAAATGATGAGAGGAAAAACAGTCAACCGAGCAGCGATGGTACTGGCGTGGTTGGAAGATGTACCAGCGGGAGGGCAAATGTGACTCTCAGGCACCTTCTAGAACGTTGGAGCAGGTATATGTCTACTATCAAACCAAAATACAAGGCGCAGTTTGAATGGAGAGGTACGCCTTGTGCTCGAAGGAATGGATTCGTGCATGTCCCTGAAGTGTTGACACACGAAATTGTGGAAAAGTAAAAATATTGTTTGGATATGAAATATACATACCAAAATTCTCACAATAGTGGACTGGATTGGGGACAACGGTTTGTCACAGTTTGTGCTACCAAAAGTATTTTAGGAACATATACACCTTAACGCATTTTGACCACACCCATAATCAGAATCACACTTAAAATCTCGATACATAGTATCTCGTCAGTATATCATACTAGGGTCCATAAGAACTGAGGGTGCGTGGTGTATCGATATTTTAAATGTGGTTCTGTGATGGTCGAAACACGTTAAGGTTTATATTTTCAAAAAATAAAAATTTAAGGCAGGGAAATGTTTACAAACATGGATAGCGGTCCCTTGTTTGAAGCAGATTGTGGCGAGGTTTGGACGAGCGCAGATGATGTCGCAGGTGGCAGTCGAATTTGAGTGGAGCAATAGGTTGCGTTAGTCGTTTATTCGTTTTTAAGAAGTGAAATATGTAAAACCTCATAGAAAATTACTTTTATTGGTGAACAAAATTTTATTTTGAATCTGAGCAAGAGTTACAGATTTAGACGTGGTCATATCAAATGAACAAAGCTTATGCTGCTCCACTGCATCATTGCTCTCCAATATAACAGTAAGTAGGAATATGCTGACTACCCTGCTGCAGATATTTTCAGAGTCCAATTCAGATAATCGCAGATGGCCTGGTGACCGCGACGAAGTGGGCAAACGTGAGACCAGTGGAGAATCCCTTGGTGTATAGTTCCAGGCAATATTTCAGTACCTGGGCGTGTATAAAATCCAACGTGATCGAATATTTTGTATAGGAGTCACTGAACGTGTATGAGTAATATTCGCCTGAGTGTTTTATACCCCACTGGGTTTGTAGACAGCAGCATTAGTAACTCTCGTGTAGGCTCCTCGAATTCTGGTGTGACGCACATACCACTTTCATTATGAATATGATGCTCATGTGTACTAACTTAACTGGAGTGCTTCAACAACATAGTACACTCCTGGAAATGGAAAAAAGAACACATTGACACCGGTGTGTCAGACTGCGAGAGGGCTGTACAAGCAATGATCACACGCACGGCACAGCGGACACACCAGGAACCGCGGTGTTGGCCGTCGAATGGCGCTAGCTGCGCAGCATTTGTGCACCGCCGCCGTCAGTGTCAGCCAGTTTGCCGTGGCATACGGAGCTCCATCGCAGTCTTTAACACTGGTAGCATGCCGCGACAGCGTGGACGTGAACCGTATGTGCAGTTGACGGACTTTGAGCGAGGGCGTATAGTGGGCATGCGGGAGGCCGGGTGGACGTACCGCCGAATTGCTCAACACGTGGGGCGTGAGGTCTCCACAGTACATCGATGTTGTCGCCAGTGGTCGGCGGAAGGTGCACGTGCCCGTCGACCTGGGACCGGACCGCAGCGACGCACGGATGCACGCCAAGACCGTAGGATCCTACGCAGTGCCGTAGGGGACCGCACCGCCACTTCCCAGCAAATTAGGGACACTGTTGCTCCTGGGGTACGTGTCGTCTTCAGCGATGAGAGTCGCTTCTGCCTTGGTGCCAATGATGGTCGTATGCGTGTTTGGCGCCGTGCAGGTGAGCGCCACAATCAGGACTGCATACGACCGAGGCACACAGGGCCAACACCCGGCATCATGGTGTGGGGAGCGATCTCCTACACTGGCCGTACACCACTGGTGATCGTCGAGGGGACACTGAATAGTGCACGGTACATCCAAACCGTCATCGAACCCATCGTTCTACCATTCCTAGACCGGCAAGGGAACTTGCTGTTCCAACAGGACAATGCACGTCCGCATGTATCCCGTGCCACCCAACGTGCTCTAGAAGGTGTAAGTCAACTACCCTGGTCAGCAAGATCTCCGGATCTGTCCCCCATTGAGCATGTTTGGGACTGGATGAAGCGTCGTCTCACGCGGTCTGCACGTCCGGCACGAACGCTGGTCCAACTGAGGCGCCAGGTGGAAATGGCATGGCAAGCCGTTCCACAGGACTACATCCAGCATCTCTACGATCGTCTCCATGGGAGAATAGCAGCCTGCATTGCTGCGATAGGTGGATATACACTGTACTAGTGCCGACATTGTGCATGCTCTGTTGCCTGTGTCTATGTGCCTGTGGTTCTGTCAGTGTGATCATGTGATGTATCTGACCCCAGGAATGTGTCAATAAAGTTTCCCCTTCCTGGGACAATGAATTCACGGTGTTCTTATTTCAATTTCCAGGAGTGTATTTTTACCAGATAAATGTGGTATCTATTTGTTGGCCAATTAACCTCTTCCCAGCCCTAGAATTTCATTGAGAATGTACGAATGTGGCATCAGAAGAGCGCAGCGTCAGAGTTTGTGCAGTGAAAGCGGAGCAAGCGAGTTTTACAGGCTGCGATTTTGAGGAGCTCCTTGCTCGTCGAACCAAACAGGTGCGGGAGAGTTAGAGTGATTGTGCATGCCTGTAGCCCGAACAGCTGCCATAGCAGAGAGCTCTTTTTGACTCGTAAAATGAAGGCGCTTAGTATAAAACGTATCCCACTGATGATAGCAATTGTATTACATTTCTTTCATATGCACGTGTTCCCGCCGCACGTCCTTAGCACAGAGCGTGGGAAACGGAAGAGGCAGTCTCTATCTGTACAGTCTTTGACTTGGCTGCATTGTGACTTCTTATCAGCGGCCAACATTGAAACCAGTCGTGACGTTTACTCTGCGATAATCCCACTGCTCACCTACCGGCGCTTAATCTTCAGTTCTATTTTAAAGACAAGCTTCTAGTGGTTCTACAAAGCCAAGGCCACAATTGGACGCCAATGAATGCTGTCGAGGTAGCCGGTGCGAATCCTGGTTGAGGTAGAAATTTTCACCGCCAGCAAGGGAGGAGGTAATTTCCTGATCACCAGACCTTGTACCAAAGTCCTGGATTAAATTCCAAGCCTCTCTACAGTCTCATGGACTGAGGCTATGTAGCCTTGTTGAAGCTGATCCGTCCGTCGGATGGGGACGTTATGATCGGCGTACCCCTTGTTGCTATTCGAAAGGAGTAGGATGTGTGATGGTTCTGAGCTTCGCCCTCTCTTGTATTATCATAATGCAGTACAAACACGATATCACACTATATACACATTTTTACAGTTACTTACACTCAACAGATAAAAGTATGACACAGCCCTTACACACCACGAGGAAGGGGCTCATTCTGCATGGAGGAAAAAATCCCTTTCCGAAAGGGGGTTTCTCATCCAGCAGTATCTTTTGTAGTCAACCTATAGACTGTACCTCTGTTACCTAATTGTCATCAAACGATCACGCTTTGTCTCCTCCACAATTCTGCTACACACCATCCCCCCTTCCTGTCCCTCTTATCCCCGCTTTACCGTAGGCATCACAGTTAAGAATCAGTCTTTCAAGCGGCACCATATTTTTTACCGTCAAGTCGTATTCGGTAGAATGCAAAGTCGAAATCTTCGAACAGCCTTGTTAATGCTAAAGCTGAAAGCAAAGCAATGTGAACTGCATTCATACTGCGTGTTTACGACACGTTTTGGCGGGTTAGGCGCAAGGTGGATTGCGTTTATTTTTCTACCAACAAGTGCATAATGGGTACATCAAAACACAGCTTACACGAACGGAACAAGAACAGATAAAATGCACAGCATCATCATATTGGACAGCTGAGCACGAAATGCGATTAGAGACTGCAGGGTACACCACATCACATACAGCGAATCATCATCATTGAAATGGAGGCGGAGAGACCAGCTGAGAACGTTAATCACAACTTGTGTTCAGGAATTCAGTAATGAAGTAGAAGATAGTTGGAAGACAGTAATGAAAGGAGACAGTATCAATGTAGCCGTAATGGACACACTTCATAAGTCTTTAGGACCAGGGGCTGCAGACTATGTGGGATTTCAGAGACTAATACGTAAACACCCAAGAAAACATACAAACCACCCCAAGAGAAAGTAGTTATACGAGGACGTGCTGGAACTTAATTCCTCTGATACGTACTACTCTGTCGACTTTCCCGCTTTGTTGACGCAAGCTGCAACCCTCTGCTACTAGGGGGCTCCTCTTCGTAGTATGTAACATGACGTTGTGTAACGTACCTGTAACTACTGTATGTCCGTGCGTGAGAGACCATCAGGAAGCTGAGACAACGAATTCGAAGAGTTCATCCACACACTGTGCACTCTGTCCTTCAAAATGACAATACCAGAACACACGCGAGCGCTGCGAATCTGCAACAATCCGACGCTTTGGGTTCACTGTCATCGATCATCCTCATACAGATTCGACTTGGTTCCATCCGATTTTCATCTGTGTCCAGAACTAACGAAACACCTTAGAGGACTTCACTTTGATAGCGATGAAGTGATGCAAGCAGAAGTGAGATCTGGCTCCATGAGCAGTCGATGATTCTACAGTGACCGTAACAGGAACCTGGTCTCTCTTTGGGAGAAACGTGTTCGTCGCCAGGGTGACCAAGTTGAGAAATATATATGAAGACATGAAGAATAAAGATGTAGAATGTTAATACCGGTTGTTTTATTTAAAAAAATGGTTCAAATGGCTCTGAGCACTATGGGACTCAACTGCTGAGGTCATTAGTCCCCTAGAACTTAGAACTAGTTAAACCTAACTAACCTAAGGACATCACAAACATCCATGCCCGAGGCAGGATTCGAACCTGCGACCGTAGCGTGTTTTATTTAAAATCTAAGAGTTTTTATATGAAAAAAACAGCATGCCATTGTAACATTAAGTTAATAAAATGATCGGCATCTGTATTCGATCTAATTATTTCCTTTCACTTGCACTGAGACTGATAAATAAAGGAAATTCAGTCCCGGTATCTGCGCGGTCAGTGCGGTGAATTGCTAACTGAAAAGGCCAGAGTTCGATTCCCAGGCAGGTCGGAGATTTTCTCCGCTCGGGGACTGGTTGTTGTCTTATCCTCACGCTCGTATCGTCATAATTGACTTTCCTCTATTGAGATGGCTAAATGGGCAGATTCCGAAAGCTAAAAATTAAAAGAGAAATAAAGAAAATAATAAAAACCCCAAAAGGGTTTTGTAGTCTCTTCGTCTGGCCCATGTTCTAACGTCCAATGTGCGCTCATGGCCCGCTCTTCGCGCGCTGGCGTACTTCAAAACCGTTGTAGATATTCTACAAGAGCCATTCGGCACACTGATTCTCGCACTAATGCTTCTAGCCCTGGGTATGAACCAATCTGTAGTTGTTTAGAACTTTATCCTACTTTATTTACTTCAAACTTTTATAGTCCGCCAGCCATACAGAGGGTCATCATACTTTTGAGAAGAAAGGCTCCGACCTACTACATCTGCATATAAACGGCAGAGAAACAGTCTGAGAATCTTGTAAGGGAGTTACACGGCAGGTTGTGTTGAGAAATAAGTGCTAAGAAAGAAATTGGATACGTGGCCCCGTTTCGGAGTTAATTACCACTGAAATTAGCCAATTCAGCCTTTGCACCCTCTAATTCAAGCAGCTCGCCAGAGAATGTGTCACCAAACATACTGAGCGTTTGTTTTCCTAAAACCGGACAAGAGAGTGATACAAAAATTGAAAATTGAACAGTAGTAAGAATCGAACCCCCTACCAAAGGCTGAGCAGACTCATGCGCTATCATCTACGTTATGTGAATTTCTGACACTGATTGTGTCTGGCGGGCAGCTTGAATTTGCGCTCGCAACGGTGTGATTGGCTAACTTAAATTCTAATTAAATAGGGAACGGCGCGACGTGTCGAGTTTTTTATTAACAATCATTTCTTAGCACAACCTGCAATGCAACACTCTTACAAGCTCTTCAGACTGTTGCTGATCACCCTGTATACTGAACAAGACATCTTATGGTGTATGACACAGGACATTTTGTGTTCAGCTGTCGTTTCCTTTTTTCCTTTTCCGTAAAGGAAGATTACGATTTAACGTCCTGTCGACGACGAGGTGATTAGAGACGTATTTCCTTTCCCTTTCGCGAGAATTTAGTACAGAGCTTTCTTTGTATGAGCTCGAATTTATCTGATTTTACCATCGTTTTCATTTCTTGAGATGTATGTGGGAGACATTAATATGCTAAACTCGCTCTGGAACGTACTGTGATATAATTCCCTTGAATTCACGGCTCTTTCATATCAGAGATCTACTGGAAGCACTCGTTCGAAATCTGATCGACTGCGTCGGACTGAAAGCTAATTCTTCCTCTTAAACTAAATTTTCGCGTCATCAAAATTCGTTTTGGTGTCACGTAACACTTTCGTTTACAACAAGAAATTAGCCGCCTTTTCTCATACCAGTCGTTTTAGTGTACTTTATTATTCAAAGTCTAGCTTTTGGTTTCTTTTTTAGAATGTATGCCTAATATTACAAACACTTGTTGACAGAACCGTCTCTTATTCGTAACGAGATAATATTACTTGTGAGGGATAGATTCAATCAGGTAATCGCTCCGAGCCTGACGTTTATTTCTGATAATTTTTGAAAACAGCCTTTTGAAACAAGTGAGCTTCTTCAGTCCGAGCAGGAGATCAAAATACCGCCATTCAGACAATTAGTTACACATAAAAGACGATGTCTTAATTAGTGAAACATACAAAAATAGTCAATAACTTTTGAAATAGATTGCGTTGGCAAAATCAGATTACAGATTCGTACCCCAAATCAGATGCTATCGTTTTCAGTAACGACGTCCTATGAAAGCATTAACTTGGAAGTTTTATACTGACTTCCATGCAAACAGTACCAAAACTTTGCGAGTGACAATCACCCTTGTTGTGATTCACTGAATCGTGTAGAAAATTGGCTGTCACTTAATTTAAAATTATATTGAATATAAATTGGACTAAAATACTTGCCGTTGTCGTAACCTATGGCTTCGCTGACGTAGTAACAGTGACATCACAAAGCCACCATTTCAAGAGAAGCTTCATCAGCTGATGATAGGCATTGTCTGGCTGCATGTTGACACTAGATCTGAATCAGAATTTTTGTTTGAAATACACTGACAGAAAAAATCGCAATACCAAAAAATAATTAATGTACAGTAATGAAATTTTGGGAATACATTTGTCTAGGTTATTTAAGCGATTAACATAGCAAAATCACAGCTGAACGCGAGATGAGCCATTGCCGATGTGGAATACTAGTGCACTAATAACCGATGTAACCGCCAGAATGTTGACTTCAAGCACGCAAACGTACATGCATTATGTTGTACAGGTCCCGGATGTCGGTTTGTGGGATGGAATCCCATGCCTGTGGCACTTGATCGGTCAGTACAGGGACGGTTAATGCTGTTTGCTCTGGATCGGAGACGGATCTAGTGATCGAGAAGGCCAAGACAACTAGTCGACACTCTGCAGTGTATGTTGGGTTACAATAGCAGTATGTTGATAGCGTTATCCTGCTGGAAAACACCCCCTGGAATGCTGTTTATGAATAGCAGCACAATAGGTCGAATCACAAGACTGACGAACAATTTTGCAGTCAAGGTGCGTGGGATAATCACGTCAGTGCTCCTGCTATAATATGAAATAGCATCCCAGGCCATAGCTGAAGGTGTAGATCCAGTGTGCCTAGCCCGCAGACAGACTGGTTGCACGCCCTCAACTGGCTTTCTAACCAACACATGGCCAGCACTGGCACCGAGACAGAACTAGTTTTCATCACAAAACACAACAGACTTCGGCCCAGCTCTTCAGTGAGCTCTCGCGTGACGCCTCTGAAGCCGAAAATGGCAGCGGTTTGGGGTCAGTGGAATGCACGCTACAGGGTGTCTGCCTCGGAGCTGAGCTTGTAGTAAACGATTTGTAAAAGTTCATTGTGGCACTGTGGTGCAAACTGCTGCTCAAATTGCTGATGCAGATGCAGTACGATGCGCCAGAGCCATAAGCCGATCACGATCGTCTTTCCTCACGGTAGTGCAAAGTGGTCGTCCAGAGCCTGGTCACGTTGCGAAAATACACTACTGGCCATTAAAATTGCTGCACCACGAAGATGACGTGCTACAGGCGCGAAATTTAACCGACAGGAGGAAGATGTTGTGATATGCAAATGATTAGCTTTTCAGAGCATTCACACAAGGTTGGCGCCAGTGGCGACACCTACAACGTACTGACATGAGGAAAGTTTCCAACCGATTTTTCATACACAAACAGCAGTTGGCCGGCGTTGCCTGGTGGAACGTTGTTGTGATGCCTCGTGTAAGCTGGACAAATGCGTACCATCACGTTTCCGACTTTGATAAAGATCGGATTGTAGACTATCGCGATTGCGGTTTACCGTATCGCGACACTGCTGCTCACGTTGGTCGAGATCCAATGACTGTTAGCAGAATATGGAATCGGTGGTTTCAGGAGGGTAATACGGAACGCCGTGCTGGATCCCAACGGCCTCGTATCACTAGCAGTCGAGATGACAGGCATCTTAACCGCATGGCTGTAACGGATCGTACAGCCACGTCTCGATCCCTGAGTCAACACATGGGGACGTTTGCAAGACAACAACCATCTGCACGAACAGTTTGACGTCGTTTGCAGCAGCATGGACTATCAGCTCGGAGATCGTGGCTGCAGTTACCCTTGACGCTGCATCACAGACAGGAGCGCCTGCGATGGTGTACTCAACAACGAACCTGGGTGCGCGAATAGCAAAACGTCATTTTTTCGGACGAATCCAGGTTCTGTTTACAGCATAATGATGGTAGCATCCGTGTTTGGCGACATCGCGGAGAACGCACATTGGAAGCGTGTATTCGTCATCGCCATACTGGTGTATCATCCGGCGTAATGGCATGAGGTGCCATTGGTTACAAGTCTCGGTCACCTCTTGTTCTCATTGACGGCACTTTGAACAGTGGACGTTACATTTCAGATGTGTTACGACCCGTGGCTCTACCCTTCATTCCATCCCTGCGAAACCCTACATTTCAGCAGGATAATGCATGACCGCATGTTGCAGGTCCTGTACGGACCTTTCTGGATACAGACAATGTTCGACTGCTGCCCTGTACAGCACATTCTCCAGATCTCTCACCAACTGAAAACGTCTGGTCAATGGTGGCCGAGCAACTGGCTCGTCACAATACGCCAGTCACTACTCTTGATGAACTGTGGTGTCGTGTTGAAGCTGCATGGGCAGCTGTACCTGTACACGCCATCCAAGCTCTGTTTGACTCAATGCGCAGGCGTATCAAGGCCGTTATTACGGCCAGAGGTGGTTGTTCTGGATACTGATTTCTCAGGATCTATGCGCCCAAATTGCGTGAAAATGTAATCAAATGTTAGTTCTAGTATAATATATTTGTCGAATGAATACCCGTTTATCATCTGCATTTCTTCTTGGTGTAGCAATTTTAATGGCCAGTAGTGTACATTCTCGTGGCCGCCACTGTCAGCACTCACGTACAGTGACTACATTTCTGCCAAGTCTTTCTGCAATATTGCTGGAGGAACATCCAGCTTCTTATAACCCTATTATACGACCTCGTGCAAGCTCAGTGAGGTGTTTATAATGGCCTCTATGTCTCCTTAAAGCATTCTTGACTGATTTCAACTCACCATGTGCATTGTCTAAGGTAACTGACGCTCACTACCGTTACTCCGCGCGGAGTGGCCGCGCAGTTCGAAGCACCATGTCACGGATTGCGCGGCCCCTCCCGCCCAAGGCTCGAGTCCTCCCTCGGACATGGGTGTATGTATTGCTCTTAGCATAAGTTAGTTTAAGTAGTGTGTAAGTCTAGGGACCGATTACCTAAGCATTTTGGTCCCTTAGGAATTCATACACATTCAAACACAACTACCGTTACAGCGTGTATTTGAAACAAACCTGATCTGCATCCTCATAGTAGCGCTACTTACGCCACTGTTATGCGGCTGGCGCGAAATCTGAATACACACCATCAGTTAGATGTAAAAACAAGCCTATCAACTTTCGTTCATGCCTCACAACTCCTTCTTGGTGTTCTGATTTTTTCTTTTCATCAGTGTATTTGGGCGGCCCTCTTCTTCAGTAGCTATTTTTGTTTTTCTGTCTTAAGCAAGCTGCAAACTAAAAGCTCATTAATCTGAAACCACTCACTTTTTTAGCATAGCCAGACACTACTAACATTATGAGTAAATAACATTCATTTTAAAATTATATACACGAATACATTTGTCCTTATGAATGCTTTCAGTGGTATCTCCTCTAACACATAATAATGCAAATGAAGAAGACAGCATAATACTGAAGAAGTTTCATAGGCTGTGAATAACATGTAGTTTCCAGCCACCAAGCAAACCGTGCAAGAAAATATTTCGCAATGACTGTAAAATAGGACTCAAAAGCAGCACAGAACATTAAACAAGTGAGTGATTCCAGTGCAATTTGAGTTTTTGATAACGTGAAAGGAGAAGCAGTTGTGATGAGAATATGATACAAGGAACAAAAAGTGAAAACAGTACTTCCTCGAATATGTCGTTCTTAAGCAAAAATTTCTTTCATTCTACAAAAACCAAAGGGGCTAAAAGTGTCTTTCCTCGCAATGATTACAATATAACTGCTAGTGATGCTTTGTCAACAAAAGTGGAAAGCGCCTGATGAACAAGCTTTTCAGTTTTCGGACAACTTAAGAGGACAGAATTACTATGCTGTACCTCACAGCTGATCATTTTACTCGTAGTTTATTTTCCGGTTGCTTCACACTAACGATGCCTCTAGGGAATCACAACATTCATATGAGAAATATCGAAGTGTAATTGTTAAAACAGAGTGTTATGTCAAATATTACGGCACTGAATTCATTTTAGGGGATAATGGAAAGGCGTCATAACGCTTTGAAGATAGATCTCGCGTGCATCAGATTACCTCATGTTACAATTGCTCATCGGCTCTTGCTTAACTAAAAAGCTGAGGGTCACAGAAATCGGGGAAAATACTTACAACTTCTGTAAAGTACTTAAAAACTATACATTTAATTTTATATAAATGTGTCATATATCAGTTACTACGTAATTTTCCTTAGCTGCCCTTAACTGTGCTTCGTTTTCCTCCATGTAGAATAATTTGTTCACAGATAATGATTCGCTTCAGGTAACCACTAGTTTATTATGTATCGTTACTAATATATATATATATATATATATATATATATATATATATATATATATATATATATATATATAAGTACCTTCATACTTCCATATTTATGTCTATGTAGTAATGCTGCCTCTACTTTTTATGTTTAAACTATTATTTATGTGCAAATTACGGTTTTTACAATTAGAATGAAATTTCTGGCTAAGAATTCAAAACAGGTAACGTTTGATAAAAAAAATCTGCTCAGTGAGACTCTTCCGTAGACACTCCGTCTTGAAAAATCGCTTAAGGTGTTGTCGAGATATTAATTTTCAACATTAATTTTGTACATGAAAGATTTAACATGAAGCATCTTAAAAACTACTCTTCGGATCGAGGGCGCGTTTGCACTCAAGCACCAGTCTTAATTTTTCCTTTATAGACATGTTATTGGCTTGTCTGTAGTTAGGTGTGTTAAGGTTTTGTTGGATTTGATCTTATTTGATATTGATTCTGGACACTCAGTGCAGCCACGGCGGTTACTTCGCCATGTTTCACGCCAATGGAATCACTGAGGCTCAGAGCGTGCCGCCATCTACTGATGACACTATGATACTCCGCCAGGCTCGGCCTCCACGCCTCTTCACCTACAAAACACTCGCACCAGATCGGCCGCGCCTGTCTTTCGTCACAAGAGAATGAGTGCGCCCTACCGCGTATGTTTTTAAAGTTTCTGGTCACAAATGCATGGATGTATTAGTCGAGCACAATGATGCTGGACCTGGCGATGAGGACGATTCAGTCCGCTTATTGTGAGTCAACGTGTAACCGGGGTTGAGAGTATATGCACAGTTCACCTGAAAGCACTAACAGTGCGATATGTCTTCCTTAGTCACCAGTGAACTTGTGTACTGTAACGTCCCCGCGTGTAGCGGATAAAGGCGACTTGGAGAAATATTGTGGGTAAGTAGTACCCTCTCGATTTTCATTTGTGTTATTCCCTATTGCAGGTGGCGCCAATGAAAGCATTCGTAAGGAAAACCGTTTTCAAATATATAATATTAAAATGAATGTTATTTACTCATAATGTTAATAGCGCCTGGTGATTCAAAAAACTGAGTCGCTTCCGTTGAATGATTTTTTTATTTATTTTGCATTTGCTTAAGACAGGTAAACAAAAATAGCTATGACAACTACTAAAAAGGAGAGCCACCAGAATAATTACCTCTGCTCTGTATTTATCATGTTTGAGTTTCAGTCTGTGTATCTGGATATTATTCATAACCACCCAAATCACAGTTACAGACATGCGAATAAAACTCATCGGCCTTTATTAGGTATTTCTGCTCCCAATCAACGCGCTGGTAGTCGGCGCGCCTCGTCTTCCCAGTTCTAGCCAGCTCAAGAAACATATCAGCTGTGCAAAAGTATTCTGCTTGTCGCAACTCTAATGGAGAATTAGAAACACTTAAGAATACGTTTGGCAACCATGTAACCATCCATTTACTTCCTGGTGTGTTTCAGAACTATCTTGGTAAGTTCACTATATACTTTCACGTCACTTAGATTAAATATTCAGAAGGATTATCACCTACGGAATGTCACAGACGCCTCAAATTTATGTTTTTGAGTCCAGGAAGCTCATTCCAATAGAATATGCAGCTTACGTCACCATTTCCATAGCTAATTCTCCCTCGTAGCCACCAATGGCACAACAAGGACATGGCATATAGACATTCTGCAAGCACCTATGAATATCTGCGATGCTCTGGTTTTCCGCCAAAAGAACACAGTTCTGGGCTTGGAACGGATCTCCGTTAAAGACGCCATTTTGAACTCTACGTATAGCACCCCCACCTATCGGAACATCATGAAACTATCGGGGGTGAAGCGGGAAGACTCCACGATGTCCCACAATAAATTTCGTAGTTTTTCAACCGAAAGTAGACGAGAAAGAAGTATGTTGCATTACTTATTGAACTTCCTTCGTACCTCAGAAAAAATTTTGAGTGCGTCCATGTCCACATGGATTTTTTTGTTTCAAATAATCTTTCCCATCATATCCCTGAATATTGAGCATTCCTCGTGGGACACCTTGTATGCATACAGAGTGCTGCAAATAAACTTTTTAAAAATTGGAGAGTTTGTAGAGGATGTAAATTTGAATGTTTTGTTATAGGGAAACTATTATTATGCAAATTTAAGGGGAAGAGGGGAGAAACGAAAGGAAAGGGAAGGAACTAATGATATCGCCTGCATCAGGACGTTGTGTGGAATCAGCAGCGACGAGTGAAAATGTGTGTCCGATCGGGATTCGAAGGCAGGATCTCCTGCTTACTTGGCAATTGCGGTTAACCGTGCGCCACCCTGACGCAGTGTCTGTCGCAAGTGGGCAGACTTTCTCAGTAGGCTCCTCGCCCACCCCTATTACCTCCTAGCGCCCCCTCTCCGCAGTCCCTATCCATATCCTCCATGCCTGCTAACATTAGATTCCTCCTGGAAGTCGAACGTAAATGTGCATCCGCTCTGAAGGTTCTGAAATCTTTGCCCACCGAGGCGAATAAGTTATATGAATGCATGGTGTCTGTTCTTTTGGACATGTCTGAAACAACAAATACCACATAGGATCTGTAACTGTGATACATATTATATAAATTGAATGAGGAGGGGGGAAAAGGAAAGGAACTAATAATATCAGCTGCAACGGGGTTTTGTGTGGAATGAGTGGCAACAAGTGTAAATGTGTGCCGGACTGGGACTCGAACTTGGGATCTTCTACTTGCTAGGCAGTTGCATTAACCTCTGCCACAAATGTGCAGACTATCTTGGCACGCTCCCCACCTGGCGCCGCCTATCCGCAGTTCCAACCCATGTCTCCACGCTTGCTAATTTCAGCTTCTAGCCGGAGGTTGAACGTAAATATGAATCTGCACTGATGGTTGTCGATTCATAACCCACCGAGACTTCATGCCAAGATAATCCGCGCGTTTGGAATAAACACTGCGTCCATGTGCTTCAGTGGTTAAGGCAATTGCCTAGTAAGCAGGAGATCCCACGTTCGAGTCACGGTCCGGCACACATTTTCACTCGACCACACCAAGTCCCGACGCAGCTGATATTAGCTTCTTCCCTTTCCTTTCCTTTCTCTGCCCCCCCCCCCCCCTCCCCCTTCAATTTACATAATGTGGATCACTGATGCCGATCCTGTGTAGTATCCGTTCTTTTGGATATGTCTCAAAGAAGTTTCTGCAACCACCACTGGGCTGTTGAAAACCACACACTACCTGTTCGAGAAGTTACCAGTTGAGATTCTCAGAACATTTGGGATAGAATTCTTGGAGATCATCTCACTAGACCACACATCTCACCAGATCGCTTCAAAGGTGCAAGGTATTTGAACTTTCTGCACAATCCTGGGCGTTCCGTTACAACTGCGTACTATTTTGCGGTTTCAGAAAGATGGTGCTCCAGAATACTTTAGTCGTGGGGGCAGAGCATATCTCACAGGCAACTTCACGTAGAGTGTATCTGGCAGGGGATGCGCAGTCCATTGGCCCATACGCTCCACTGAACTCACGACTCTTGAGTTTTTCCTCTGGGTTTATGTAAAGTCCCTTCTGTACTCAACACAGGAACTGTACTTGAGCTGAGTGAGTGCATCTTTTCAGCGTTTGATACCATCAGAGTGGAGCACGGAATCTTACAGAGAATCCGACGAAACATGGTTTGGCATTGCACATAATGCAACGAAACTGATGGTCGTCACAATTAATTTTTGCTTTCCTGTAGTGAAACTATAAATAATGTCCCTGCCACTCTCCGAATTCTCCGAATCTCTCTCTACATCGCTTCCGGTTAAAGTCCAGGAAAAATTCCGTCATTGTGATCAACAGTGCAGTCTGAAACCGCTACATTCATTTAATTACTTGTGCACTATCAACTACTTTACTACACCCATACACGACACAACTACAGAACAGACCGAACGGTCTAAGGCGCTGCAGTCATGGACTGTGCGGCTGATCCCGGCGGAGGTTCGAGTCCTCCCTCGGACGTGGATGTGTTTGTCTGTCCTTAGGATAATTTAGGTTAAGTAGTGTGTAAGCTTAGGGACTGACGACCTTAGCAGTTAAGTCCCATAAGATTTCATGCACATTTGAACATACAGAAAGAGCTATCGCAGACAAATTCATTAATAACAAATTATTGGGATGATGATTTTTATGGTGTTGTTGCTGCCGTTGGATGGCACTCTACCAGGAAGTTTATGTCACTCCCTTCGGAAACTACCGACTTCGAGGAAACGATACGTAATGTTTACGTTACTCTCGAAAGACAGTGGAGTGTGCAGACGCCATTCGAAAGATCACAACAACAGCACCAGACACATGTTCAACGAATTTCTTCTCCGTAATTTCTCGTCACTTCTGTAAAAGAGTCTCTACTTGCTTTGTCTCAAACAGATCTGTTATACTGGCTCAAAGAATAAAAAAATGGTTCAAATGGCTCTGAGCACAATGGAACTTAACTTCTGCGGTCATCAGTCCCCCAGAACTTAGAACTTCTTAAACCTAACTAACCTAAGAACATCACACACATCCATGCCCGAGGCAGGATTCGAACCTGCGTCCGTAGTGGTCGCGCGATTCCTTATTGTAGCGCCTAGAACCGCTCGGCCACTCCGGCCGGCGCTCAAAGAATACCATAGCGTCATTTCAGATATGATTGTAACCGTTTATTTTGTTGAGTATATCCTCAAAGTGATTTTAGATGGCTTAAACAGATTAACATACCAATTAGACGTGTTGCTTCAGTGTGGGAAGACAAGCCACCTGATTGGAAACTCACGAACTTTATATCAGTAACGTTTAGATTTAGAACGCTAGTAGGTATCAAGTAAATTGGCATCACATGAAAATTCATACTCGTACAGTACGAAGTAGATAGTGTAATCAACGATGAAGTTTGAGGAACACACTGCTCGCATACAAACCTGCCGTAAAGAACTTGCGATAAAACTGATGTGTACCTTGTATACCGTTTGCAGCTGTTATGTTCTAAGGAATTTAAAATAAGACCCAGATTTAATGTTAAGTACAGATGTTATTTGCAGTTCATAAACCGAATTAATGTAGTTAAATAGATTAGACCTGTTAATTTAATCAGTGGTGCTTCTGTTTGTATGTTTTGAGCACTGCGTACTTAATGACGTGTCGTGACGTCATTTGTTATCGCTGGTCTAGAAGGACTATTAACAACACTAACCACAATGCTATCATCAATCATATTCCGAAAAGGCTGGCGTAAATATACGGCTAATGCGTTTATGGAGATCTGCCCGTGTGACAGAACAATTAGTCTACTTATGGTCGTATTTTATGTCGCCACTTCTACACTGCGTAGGAATGTCATCTTGTGAGCACTTAGTTGCTACGGGACATACATAGATACATATCCAGCGTTCGAAAGTTCTGCAAACTATGCAATACTTCCACAAACTGCCTCCATTCCTTTCTGTTTCGTACTTGGTTCCTCCAGGTGTCTTCAATCTCCAGGGCTGCCCGATTCTTCTCCATGTCGTCAGTCCAGCGCTGCATTGGTCGTCCTATGGGATGTCTGGTGTTCTATTTTCCCTCAAGTGCCTTCTTCACCAGTCTTCTACTCCATGGCCCGCCCACTGGATCCTTTTGTTTTCCAACTTCTGTAGGATCGTTGATTGTTTCGCATAAAGAGACACACTACTTCGTTCATCCTCCTTCTCCATTCTCCTTTATCTTATATCAGTCTCCATTACATTCTCATTACATTTTTTTCCAAAAATTAACAGTTTTTCCTTTTCTCATTTAGTCATGCTCCTCGACATAACAATATAATCTTCCTTGTTTCAAGTAGTTAGCCTCAGGACATCACACACATCCATGCCCGAGGCAGGATTCGAACCCTCGACCGTAGCGGTCGCGTGGTTCCAGACTGTAGCGCCTAGAACCGCTCGGCACCCCGGCCGGCGCTCCAGTTCAACATGACGATCTGATCATTCGTCAGGAATATTTCTACCACAAACTTTTTGCCTCAGCAACCTACAAAATGCGGGCTGGTTCATAGATGTATCGACAGATGACCACTTTAGTGCGATGACCACTTTAGTGCTTGAATGCCATTTAGAATGTTCATGGGTTGATTTGAGAATAATAAATGTCTCAATATGAAACTAAACAGAAGCTGATCCTAGTTTAAAGTGCCGTGGATAATAATTTATATAGTCGAGGAGTGTCAGAAGACCAAAACAAATCTGTGCTGGATAAACTGGTGTTGAAATACCACATTTATCAGTGTCAGAGATAGAGCACCTGAAACTCTTGCATGTGTTGCATGCAGGAACCCAGCTACCATTAACGTTAAATTCCTGAGAACTTTACGAGTATTCAATCCTTCTAGATATTTCTAAATAAACATGGACAATAAACATATCTGTTCAACCGGGAACGCCTTGATTTATTACTCTAGCGTTGCAAGCAGACGCGAGGAAGAATCGGAAAAAGAATTCAAGCGTATTTGACAAATGTGAACTAACTAATTCTGCCTAAAATCAGACCGTTTTCCATATGATAACTTACGCATTGATTGGAGGAATAACAATGTTGAAATACTGAACGATATGTATACAACATTTCGCTCCTCTTGCTGTGAGAGTGGTGAATTTGGATGAATGCTCTGTCCTAAGACTTTTAAAGAATTAGCATGAATAACGGCGATCTATTGCTCAAAGCAGAAGGAGACCATTAAAAGTGGAACTGTAGATTTATGAATTGAATCGGAATTATCTTAAATCTTCAGTACAGTTACTGCAGCATATGCATTATTGCTACACAACTGTATCATAGAGTACAGTGAGTTGATACAGCTTCTCATATGAAGTGACTTATTTTAAATTTCGTCAGAGCTCTTTAGCTTCAACTCATATATTTGGGCCGTGTTTAGTATATATAGCAATTGTGACTGCTGTGTTCGGTTGCAAACTGAGTTGGTGACCCGTCACTCACAGCTGCAGGCGGTGTTGGCTTCAGTCACATAACCTGAGGCTATTGCCTCAGGGCTTTCAAAATAAAAATGATGAAATGGTGGTGTGTGGTAGCCCACAGCTGCATACCCTCCGACTCAGAGATGAAATATTGAAAGTTTTGGCTGGTTTCGTTGTCTAGGGGCTGGGATATGCAGTTGCCGCATTACAAGCCATACTGCTGAGTCTACAGAGTACAATATGAATATACACGTTAATGGAATGGTGGAAGGTTTCTATCACTTGACAATTGCGAATTTTGAATGTTATATAGAAATTTATAAATGAAAGAGTGCAATTAAATAAATTCTGCTGGTACTATTTTAACGACTTATAGATGGGTGCGATAGCAGAAGTACCTTTAAGAATACCCTTTATTACTGTAACACACTTATTGGTGTCGATGGTCCAGCAATTAAATAAAATATAAATTGAATAACAGGGAAACAATAGATTGCCACTTCACGTAATTAGTTACGGGCAACAACATAGCTCGCGAGATATTCACTTCTAAACGCATACTACATCTTCACTGCAGAAACCACGGAAATCTCACAAGTGCAGAAGTCGGCACTACGAAATATTTCTCTCTCCCGCCGCCACGTGCAAACTTCTCCACTCTCCAAGTTTCTCCCTCGACCGTGCGTCCGGCACGCCGTACTGTCCAGGACTCTCTCCCGTAGTGTCCCTCGTGCCGCACTCTTCAGAATTCCCTCTGTCTTCTCTCGAAACAATGGTCCTCCCCCCACCCTCACACAGTCTCTCCACGTGTCCTTTTTGGAATGATCGTTGTGATTGGCTAGAGTGCTCTTGTCCTGACTCTGAGCCAACGCACACTCACAAACATGATGAAACACATTGGAAATACTGGATTTACATTTAAATAACTTGAAATAAAATAAATATTCCTTCAGCTGGACCATAAACACGCTCTGACACACATTATTAAATACATAAACAAATTAAATAAACATATATCAAAGGAATAGAAACGAAAGGAAGGCCAGTAGCCTAATGTCATATTACATGCCTGTAATTTATACCAATTTAGGTTTACCCTAATAGCTTTCTAAAGACATGCCGATCAACAAAATCGGATGAACCATTTAGAATTTGGAAATTCGTTGCTGGGTGTTACTTGTATAATTTATCGTCAGATATTAAACCTTAAACTAATAAAGATACTGAAAATCTGATTACTCCATCAGAATCACTGTGCAAATAATGGTAATGTACTTGTTTCTTTTTTAGGTATCATGATTCATCTGGCTGCTATTAATTTCTATATGAACTGTGAAATGTCTGCCAATAAGGTTTCACAAAGTCCGCCGTCTTTGCCACTCTCAGCACACAAGTCTCTTTCATCGACACACCACGCGGCCATCAATGAACCGCGGTCCACCGAGAGGCCCCAGCGGGGCCACGCCGACCCCGAATTTGGAATATTTTCAGGGCGCCACAACTCGCCCGTTACCTCACACACATCCAGTTATTATTATTATTCAGAAGTAGCAGCCTTCAGTTCACACAAGTAGATATAAAACAAATTACAAAGAACATAATTAAATGATTAAAACGCCAGTCCAATAGCGTTTACAGAATTTTTGTAGTGGTGTGGGAGAAGCATGAATTTCGAAGTAAACTAACACAAATGATGAACGAACTGGCATATTAAATAAATGTCGGCACTTCAGTCATGCATAAAAATTTTTTTGGACAAGAAATAAAATTTTTAAATGCACATTCTATTATGTGCGATATTGTAAGCACTTCTTGCGCCACTCACTCAGCGCTAAGGCTCCTTCATCCACTAATTTTTTCCGTTGCGTTACACATGCTCACACGGATTTTAGCATGAAGTTTTGATCAACTCACATCAGCATTTTGACCAAGTGCCTCACAGAAATCGTGTCTGCCTCTGAATTCCGAGTTCCACCGTTTATCGTGACAAATCTGTCTACAACGAAAACCAAAAGTAGAAACCCATCAACAAATCTTTTCCTAAGCCCAACCAGCATCCTCGCTAAAGATTCCTTGCAGCGGAAACGATACTTAAGGAACAAAGTCACAAGGTAAACGACTGAATCCATAAGTTATGTATAATTGACTTTAATAAATCCTTCCTAACTCCACGCACCATAAAATGAGTGCACATACAATTGCAGTTTTAATACCCTTCAAATTAACCACTAAATTCTTTGCCACACTCTTATACAAAGCATAAATCAAAACATATTTTACTTAAATCCACGAGGTCACTGACGTCCACGCACCCTCAGTGCCTAAACTTCCCCCTTTTGCACACCTACAGTGTCACAATAAACTGACAAATTACTAAGGAATCTCCTAATAAAGATATAAATTTTCTCTCCAAAATTACTACCACTAATTACAGATTAGAACAGCTTTTCACTTCTGCCCTTTCTCTGTATACCCTTAGCAATTTTAAACTTCTCTCATTTCCACATACGCGGCAGCAACGACCGTAACGTTTTACCGTACCAACGTCAATCAGACTCACTGGAATCACATTCCTCCTTCATATACCAATTTGTACGAAGTTCATTACACAAACTATCCCCATGCACACTATTTACTTCAGCCCTCTCTGAATTTTCTGTTAGTTCTTCCACACATTTCGCCGATTCACTACTCACAACATGCACAACTTTACTGTTTTTCCCACCCAAAATATCGACACTTGCAGTTTCCACACAATTACATACAAATTCACTGTTAAACACTTTATCTTCCTGAAATAATACATCGATGCCCAAGCCATCGTCACCATAAATATTCATCTCAGTAACCTTATCTGCTGATACACCATTTAAAACACTACATAAGTTCACATCAGACACCTTACTTTCCTCCGTCGACAAATTAACTATACGTGAATGGTACACAACGTTATCCTCCGCCACTAGATTACACAAATTGCTGCTATCTTGTCGTACAATTTTGGGACTTCCAGACTTGTTACATTCCGTTGTGATTGGACAAAACTCAGCACACACTGCCATTTCTACACCCTTTTCATCTAGATTAACTACCGGTCCTACTTTAAACACATTCTCACATTCATACTCTGACAAAAGTTTTAAATCTACACATTCATCAATATGTTTCGTTTTGCCTTCATTCGTGACTAGAAACGCGTAAATTCCTTCCTCCGAAGTATCAATACCAGTAGCTTTTACATTATCACATAAATTACCCTTACACTGTTCCTTTAAACAGAAATCGTCTACCTCCGCCGATACGTTTTTAACTTCAACTTCTGGCGAGACCAACGCTAAGTCTCCCTTAGTAATATCGACGCTTTCCGCCGAAACACAATCACCCTCACTTGCAGCTGGAGAGACCAAAGCTACGCCGCCTTCACTAACATCGCCGCTTTTCGCCGGCTTACAAATACTTGCTACTAAAACACACTGCAATTGCTACTATTTGCTAATACCTCTTCAGAACTCTCCACACAATTTGCTTCCACAAAATTCATCTCCTCTTTAACTTCTTTTTGAACCACTGAATCTTTCCATTTATGACCATTCACACACTCTTTCATTACAAAAAATGGTTCAAATGGCTCTGAGCACTATGGGACAACTTCTCAGGACATGTCCTCTAGAACTTAGAACTACTTAAACCTAACTAACCTAAGGACATCACACACATTCATTACACATTCATAACTTACATCAATTGCTTTTTCAAAGTTACCCACAATTTTTTCAGCTTCCTCTATCACAGTGTAACCTATCTCAGTTCGCATTATACCCATATCAGTCCGAATTGTATCCATAACTGTTTGAATTGTACTGATATTATTTGCCATTGTGTTCATATTATTTTCCATTGTACTGATACTATTTCCTATTGTATTCATATTATTTCCCAATCTCTGGATCAACTGTATTAGCTGAGACATCATATCTCCCCCACATTCATTCCCCTTGCCTGAATTCCTACTAGTTACACTTTCGCGCACTGATTTCGGACTAACCGGCTCACTTCCGTTTTCAGAATTACACAGAGTAGGTGACTGTTTTATATCCGCGGGATCTATGAGTGGAACTTGAACTTCAGAGTCAAACACTATCTCACTATTTGCGCAGGCACTTATCTAAGCTGAGATGGTTCCCTCTGCCGTGATGATGCCATTTGTTGTAGTGGAAGTCGACATTGAAGACTGCTCTGGAGTACTCCAAGACACCGCAGTCGTATTGCTGTTGATCTGCGTCCACCACTGGAGAAGTCGCTAGATGTAGTTCTAGCTGCTGTCAGTCACTGCGTTTTCCAAGCGTCTCCGAGTCCGCAGCTGGTGGTCGTGCGGTAGCGTTCTCGCTTCCCGCGCCCGGGATCACGGGTACGATTCCCGGCGGGGTCTGGGATTTTCTCTACCTTGTGAAGTCTGGGTGTTGTGTGGTGTCCTTAGGTTAGTTAGGTTTAAGTAGTTCTAAGTTCTAGGGGACTGCTGACCATAGATGTTAAGTCCCATAGTGATCAGAGCCGTTTTTTGAACCGTCTCTGATACCGCTGTCCGTTAAACCCGCTAACTGCTACTGTTCCCTGCACTCAACTTATTTAGACTCTGAGCCCCATTGCAAATTGCCTTTAACCTGATAGATTAGGACCTCTAACGATAGCATGTGTTAATCGTGAAAATTACTTCGCAATTTCGTAATTTCACTACTTCCAGAAATCTACTTGCGGAAAAAATCCGATCTCACACTGTGTTTTGTGAGAGGTTCACTCTACAGAAATGTCTACTTGTTTTAGAAAGGTTTTTACACTTCGCATGTTGTTGTTGTGGTCTTCAGTTCTGAGACTGGTTTGATGCAGCTTTCCATGCTACTCTGTCCTGTGCAAGCTTCTTCATCTCCCTGTACGTACTGCAGCCTACATCCTTCTGAATCTGCTTAGTGCATTCATCTCTTCGTCTCCCTCTACGGTTTTTACCCTCCACGCTGCCCTCCAATACTAAATTGGTGATCCCTTGATGCCTCAGAACATGTCCTAGCAGCCGATCACTTCTTCGAGTCAAGTTGTGCCACAAACTCCTCTTCTCCTCAATCCTACTCAGTACCTCCTCATTAGTTATGTGATCTACCCATCTAATCTTCAGCATTCTTCTGTAGCACCACATTTCGAAAGCGTCTATTCTCTTCTTGTCCATACTATTTATCATCCATGTTTCACTTCCCTACATGGCTACACTCTATACGAATACTTTCAGAAACGACTTCCTGACACTTAAATCTATACTCGATGTTAACAAATTTCTCTTCTTCAGAAAGGCTTTCCTTGCCATTGCCAGTCTACATGTTATATCCTCTCTACTTCGACCATCATCAGTTATTTTGCTCCCCAAATAGCAAAACTCCTTTACTACTTTAAGTATCTCATTTCCCAATCTAATTCCCGCAGCATCACCCGACTTAATTCGACTACATTCGATTATCCTCGTTTTCCTTTTGTTGATGTTCATCTTATATCCTCGTTTCAAGACACTGTCCACTTCGTTCAACTGCTCTTCCAAGTCGTTTGCTGTCTCTGACAGAATTACAATGTCATCGGCGAACCTGAAAGTTTTTATTTCTTCTTCATGGATTTTAATACCTACTCCGAACTTTTCTTTTGTTTCCTTTACTGCTTGCTCTATATACAGATTGAATTACATCGGGGAGAGGATACAACCCTTTCTCACTCCCTTCCCAACCACTGCTTCCGTTTCATGTCCCTCGACTCTTATAACTGCCATCTGGTTTCTGTACAAATTGTAAATAGCCTTTCGCTCCCTGTATTTTATCCCTGGCACCTTCAGAATTTGAAAGAGAGTATTCCAGTTAACATTCTCAAAAGCTTTCTCTAAGTCTACAAATGCTAGAAACGTAGGTTTGCCTTTTGTTAATCTAGCTTCCAAGATAAGTCGTAGGGTCAGTATTGCCTCACGTGTTCCCATATTTCTATGGAATCCAAACTGATCTTCCCCGAGGTCGGCTTCTACCAGTTTCTCGATTCGTGTGTAAAGAATTCGCGTTAGTATTTTGCAGCCGTGACTTATTAAACTGTTAGTTCGGTAATTTTCACATCTGTCAACACCTGCTTTCTTTGGGATTGGAATTATTATATTCTTCTTGAAGTCTGAGGGTATTTCACCTGACTCATACATTTTTCTCCCTAGATGGTAGAGGTTTGTGAAGACTGGCTCTCACAAGGCTGTCAGTAGTTCTAATGGAATGTTGTCTACTCCTGGGACCTTGTTTCGACTTAGGTCTTTCAGTGCTCTGTCAAACTCTTCAGGCAGTATGATATCTCCCATTTTATCTTCATCTACATTCTCTTCCATTTCCATAATATTGACCTTAAGTACCTCGCCCTTGTATAGGTCCTCTATATACTCCTTCCACCTTTCTGCTTTCCCTTCTTTGCTTAGAACTGGGTTTCCATCTGAGCTCTTGATATTCATAGAAGTGGTTCTCTTTTCTCCAAAGGTCTCTTTAATTTTCCTGTAGGCAGTATCTATCTTACCCCTAGTGAGATAAGCCTCTACATCCTTACATTTGTCCTCTAGCCATGCCTGCCTAGCCATTTTGCACTTCCTGTCGATCTCATTTTTGAGACGTTTTTATTCCTTTTTGCCTGCTTCATTTACTGTATTTTTATATTTTCTCCTTTCATCAATTAAATTCAATATTTCTTCTGTCACCCAAGGATTTCTAGTAAGCCTCGTCTTTTTACCTATTTGATCCTCTGCTGCCTTCACTACTTCATCCCTCAAAGCTACCCATTCTCCTTCTACTGTATATCTTTCCCCTGTTCTTGTCAATTGTTTCCTTATGGTCTCCCTGAAACTCTGTACAACCTCTGGTTTAGTCAGTTTATCCAAGTCCCATCTCTTTAAATTCTCACCTTTCTGCATTTTTTCAGTTTTAATCTACAGTTCATAACCAATAGATTGTGGTCAGAGTCCACATCTGCCCCTGGAAATGTCCTACAATTTAAAACCTGGTTCCTAATTCTCTGTCTTACCATTACATAATCTATCTGAAACCTGTCAGTATCTCCAGGCTTCTTCTACGTATACAACCTTCTTTTAAGATCCTTGAACCAAGTGTTAGCTATGAGTAAGTTGTGCTCTGTGCAAAATTCTACCAGGCGGCTTCCTGTTTCATTTCTTACCCCAATCCATATTCACCTACTACGTTTCCTTCTCTTCCTTTTCCTACTGTCGAATTCCACTCACTCATGACTATTAAATTTTCGTCTCCCTTCACTATCTGAATAATTTCTTTTATCTCATCATACATTTCTTCAATTTCTTCGTCATCTGCAGAGCTAGTTAGCATATAAACTTGTACTACTGTCGTAGGCGTGGGCTACGTGTCTATCTTGGCCACAGTAATGCGCTCACTCTGTTGTTTGTAGTAACTTACCCGAACTCCAATTTTTTTTTATTAATTATTAAACCTACTCCGGCATTACCCCTATTTGATTTTGTATTTATAACCCTGTATTCACCTAACCAAAAGTCTTGTTCCTCCTGCCACCGAACTTCGGTAATTCCCACTATATCCAACTTAAGCCTATCCATTTTCCTTTTTAAATTTTCTAACTTACCTGTCCGATTAAGGGATCTGACATTCCACGCTCCGATCCGTAGAACGCCAGTTTTCTTTCTCCTGATAACGCATAGTACGCTGAATTATAGAGAGCAAAGGAAATACCACTTTGCAGGACACAAATCCCGAACGAGAAACCTCCAGTTGCGGGCTTTCAAAATAAAAATGAAGAAATGGTGGTGTGTGGTGGCCCTTAACTACGTACCCTCTGACTCAGTGTTGAAATATTGAAGGTTTTGGCTGGTTTCGTTGTCTAGGGGCTCGGATACGTAGTTGCCACATTACAAGCCAAATACTGCTGAGTCTACGGTATACAATATGAATATACACATGAATTGAATGATCGAAGGTTCCTATTTCTCGTCAGTTGCGAATTTTGAATGTAATATAGAAATTTACAAATAAAAGGGTGCAATTTAATAAATTCTGCAGGTACTATTTTAAAGACTTTAAATGATGGGTACGATAGCAGAAGTACCTTTAAGAATACCGTTTAATATTGTACATCTACATCTACATCTACATGGGTACTCTGCAAATGACATTCAAGTGCCTGGCAGAGGGTTAATCGAACCACAATATCGTATAGCGTGCGGAAAGAATGAACACCTATATCTTTCCGTACGAGGTTTGATTTCCCTTATTTTATCGTGGTGCTCGTTCCTCCCTATGTAGATCGGTGTCAATAAAATATTTTCGCATTCAGAGGAGATAGTTGGTGATTGTAATTTCGTAAGAAGATTCCGTCGCAACGAAAAACACCCTTCTTTTAATGATTTCCAGCCCAAATCCTGTATCATTTCTGTGACACTCTCTCCCATATTTCACGATAATACAAAAGGTGCTGCCTTTCTTTGAACTTTTTCGACATACTCCGTCAGTCCTATCTGGTAAGGATCCCACACCGCGCAGCAGTATTCTAACACAGGGCGGACAAGCGTAGTGTAGGCAGTCTCCTTAGTAGGTCTGTTACATTTTCTAAGTGTCCTGCCAATAAAACGCAGTCTTTGGTTAGCCTTCCCCCACAACATTTTATATGTGTTCCTTCCAATTTAAGTTGTTCGTAATTGTAATACCTAGGTATTTAGTTGAATTTACGGCTCTTAAATTAGACTGATTTATCGTGTAACCGAAGTTTAACGAGTTCCTTTTAGCACTCATGTGGATTAGTGGATGAGTGCACCATTCAGATATCTTTCATAAATCGTTTCGCAGTTTGTTTTGATATTCTGATGATTTTATTAGTCTATAAACGACAGCGTCATCTGCAAACAACCGATGACGAGTGCTCAGATTGTCTCCAAAATCGTTTCTATAGAGAAGGAACAGCAAAGGGCCTCTAACACTATCTTCGGGGACGCCAGAAATCACTTCTGTTGTACTCGATGACTTTCCAATTATTACGAACTGTGACCTATCTGACAGAAAATTACAAATTCAGTCACATCAAAAACGATATTCCATAAGCACGCAATTTCACTACGAGCCGCTTGTGTGGTACAGTGTCAAAAGCCTTCCGGAAATCCAGAAATACGGAATCGATCTGAAATCCCTTATCAATAGCACTCAACACTTCATGTGAATAAAGAGCTAGTTGTGTTTCACAGGAACGATGTTTTCTAAACCCATGTTGACTGTGTGTCAATAGACGGTTTTCTTCGAGGTAATTCATAATGTTCGAACACAATATATGTTCTAAACACCTGCTGCATATCGACGTTTACGATATGGGTCTGTAATTTAGTGGATTACTCCTACTACCTTTCTTGAATATTGGTGTGACCTGTGTAAATTTCCAGTTTTTGGGTACGGATCTTTCGTGGAGCGAACGGTTGTATATGATTATTAAGTATGGAGCTAATGCATCAGCACACTCCGAAAGGAATCTACGTGGTGTACAGTCTGGACCAGAAGACTTGCTTTTATTAAGTGAATTAAGTTGTTTCACTACTCCTAGGATATTTACATCTGCGTTACTCATGTTGGCAGCAGTTCTCGATTCGAATTCTGGAATTTCGGAAGGCTGTGTTTAGTAACTCTGCTTTGGAAGCACTGTCTTCGATAGTATCTCCAGTGTTATCGCGCACAGAAGGCATTGATTGTTTCTTGCGGCTAATATACACTCCTGGAAATGGAAAAAAGAACACATTGACACCGGTGTGTCAGACCCACCATACTTGCTCCGGACACTGCGAGAGGGCTGTACAAGCAATGATCACACGCACGGCACAGCGGACACACCAGGAACCGCGGTGTTGGCCGTCGAATGGCGCTAGCTGCGCACCATTTGTGCACCGCCGCCGTCAGTGTCAGCCAGTTTGCCGTGGCATACGGAGCTCCATCGCAGTCTTTAACACTGGTAGCATGCCGCGACAGCGTGGACGTGAACCGTATGTGCAGTTGACGGACTTTGAGCGAGGGCGTATAGTGGGCATGCGGGAGGCCGGGTGGACGTACCGCCGAATTGCTCAACACGTGGGGCGTGAGGTCTCCACAGTACATCGATGTTGTCGCCAGTGGTCGGCGGAAGGTGCACGTGCCCGTCGACCTGGGACCGGACCGCAGCGACGCACGGATGCACGCCAAGACCGTAGGATCCTACGCAGTGCCGTAGGGGACCGCACCGCCACTTCCCAGCAAATTAGGGACACTGTTGGTCCTGGGGTATCGGCGAGGACCATTCGCAACCGTCTCCATGAAGCTGGGCTACGGTCCCGCACACCGTTAGGCCGTCTTCCGCTCACGCCCCAACATCGTGCAGCCCGCCTCCAGTGGTGTCGCGACAGGCGTGAATGGAGGGACGAATGGAGACGTGTCGTCTTCAGCGATGAGAGTCGCTTCTGCCTTGGTGCCAATGATGGTCGTATGCGTGTTTGGCGCCGTGCAGGTGAGCGCCACAATCAGGGCTGCATACGACCGAGGCACACAGGGCCAACACCCGGCATCATGGTGTGGGGAGCGATCTCCTACACTGGCCGTACACCACTGGTGATCGTCGAGGGGACACTGAATAGTGCACGGTACATCCAAACCGTCATCGAACCCATCGTTCTACCATTCCTAGACCGGCAAGGGAACTTGCTGTTCCAACAGGACAATGCACGTCCGCATGTATCCCGTGCCACCCAACGTGCTCTAGAAGGTGTAAGTCAACTACCCTGGCCAGCAAGATCTCCGGATCTGTCCCCCATTGAGCATGTTTGGGACTGGATGAAGCGTCGTCTCACGCGGTCTGCACGTCCAGCACGAACGCTGGTCCAACTGAGGCGCCAGGTGGAAATGGCATGGTAAGCCGTTCCACAGGACTACATCCAGCATCTCTACGATCGTCTCCATGGGAGAATAGCAGCCTGCATTGCTGCGAAAGGTGTATATACACTGTACTAGTGCCGACATTGTGCATGCTCTGTTGCCTGTGTCTATGTGCCTGTGGTTCTGTCAGTGTGATCATGTGATGTATCTGACCCCAGGAATGTGTCAATAAAGTTTCCCCTTCCTGGGACAATGAATTCACGGTGTTCTTATTTCAATTTCCAGGAGTGTACTTCACGTACGACCAGAATCTCTTCGGATTTTCTTACAGGTTTCGAGACAAAGTTTCGTTGTGGAAACTGTTATAGGAATATCGCATTAAAGTCAGCGCTAAATTTCGAGCTTCTGTAATAGATCGCCAATCTTGGGGATTTTGCGTCTGTTTAAATTTTGGCATGTTTGTTTCGTTGTTTCTGCTTCAGTGTTCTAACCCGTTTTGTGTAACAAGAAGGATCAGCTCCGTCGTTTGTTAATTTAATTGGTATAAATCTCTCAATTGCTGCCGATACTATTTCTCTGAATTTAAGCCACATCTGATCTATACTTATATTATTAATTTGCAATGAGTGGAGATCGTCTCCTATGGAAGGCGTTAAGTGAATTTTTATCTGCTTTTTTGAATAGGTATATTTTTCTCTTATTGTTCGAGGATTTGGGGATTCAAAAAATGGTTCAAATGGCTCTGAGCAAAAAATGGTTCAAATGGCTCTGAGCACTATGGGACTTAACTACTGAGGTCATCAGTCCCCTAGAACTTAGAACTACTTAAACCTAACTAACCTAAGGACATCACACACATCCATGCCCGAGGCAGGATTCAAACCTGCGACCGAAGCAGTCGCGCGGTTCCGGACTGAAGTGCCTAGAACCCCTCGGCCACCGCGGCAGGCAATTTGGGGATTATAATATTCAATCTCCCTACGACAACTCTATGTTCACTAATCCCTGAATCGGTTTTGATGCTCGTTATTAACTCAGGATTATTTGTTGCTAAGAGGTCAAGTGTGTTTTCACAACCGTTTACTATTCGCGTGGGCTCATAAATTAACTGCTCGAAATAATTTTCAGAGAATGCGTTTAGCACAATTTCGGATGATATGTTATGCGTACCTGCGAAATTAAACATGTATTTTCGCCTACATATAGAGGGTAAATTAAAGTCACCACTAATTATTATCGTATGAGTCGGGTATTTGTTTGAAATCAAACTCAAGTTTTCTTTGAACTACTTCAATTTCGCGACAAGATAAACTAATTCTGACAGCAACAAACACGCCACCGCCAACCGTGTTGAGTCTATCCTTTCGGAACACCGTTAGGTTCTTCGCAAAAATTTCGGCTGAGCTTACATCAGGTTTTAGCCAGCTTTCAGTGGCTGTAACCATTTGAGCATCAGTGCTTGCTATTAGCGCTTGGAGCTCTGGTACTTTCCCAACACAGCTACAATAATTTACAACTGTTATACCAATGGTTTCTGTATCTACGTTCTTCCTGTGTTCAGCCTGCACCATTTGTGACTGAAGCTCTTCTTCTGTTTTCCCGAGACCCTTCTAACCTAAAAAACCGCCCAGACCACGCCACACAGCCCCTGCTATCCGTGTAGCCGCCTCTTGCGTATAGTGGACACCTGACCTATTCAGCGGAACCCGAAACCGAACCACCCTTTGGCACAAGTCGAGGAATCTGCAGCCTACACGGTCGCAGAACCGTCTGAGCCTCTGATTCAGACCCTCCACTCGGCTCTGTACCAGAGGTCCGCAATCGGTCCTGTCGACTATGCTGCAAATGGTCAGCTCTTCTTTCATCCTGCAAACAAGACTGGGAGCCTTTACCACTTCTGTTAGCAGCTCGAAACCAGAGAGAATCTCTTCTGAGCCAAAGTGGCACACAGCATTGGTACCGACGTGAGCAACCACCTGCAGTTGGCTGCGCCCTGTGCTTATACTGGCATCCGGGAGGACCCTTTCCACATCTGGAATGACTCCACCCGGTATGCACACGGAGTGCACATCGGTTTTCTTATCCTTCTTGTCAGCCAAGTCCCTAAGGGTCCCTATAACGCTCCTAACGTTGGAGCTCCCAACTACCAATAATCCCACCATCTGCGATTGTACAGATCTTGCAGACTGAGTGGTTTCCTCTGAAACAGGACAGGCGACAGCATCTGGCTCAGCGACAGTGTCAGCCACAGGCAGTACCTGGAACCTGTTTGTTAGACAAACCGGGGAGGCCTTACGTGCGGCCGCCTGGGAAGTCTTTCGCCACCTGCTTCGCCCTGGGGAGACCTCCCACTCGACCACAGGTGAAGGGTCAGCCTCAGTGCGAGCTGTAACTGGGTTGGCCACCAGTGAGGACCGATCGGAGGACTCTGACGTGCTGGACGTCCGTTGGATCCCCACGGCCGGCCCACAGCAGTGGTGCCCATCCACTGCAGCCTCAAGCTGTGTAACCGAAGCCATCACGGCCTGAAGCTGAGAGCGAAGTGTCACCAACTCGGCTCGCATCCGCACTCAGCAATCGCAGTCTGTGCCCATACTAAAGACCATGGAAAACTGAACTATGCAGATAAACGGACTATCGGCACGTGCTGCGCAGCTCTACTGCAGACCCTGACGAAAACAAACAAACTGTGTCTAATAACACGCAGGTATTCAAAAACCTAACTACCGAAGCAGTCAGGTGAAACTAAATAATTCGCCCCTGATTAGGAACTTGTAATATTTCACAAAATCGGTTTACTTCCCGACGCGAACGAAAACGCGAGAACTGTGGCTATTAGATATTAAATTTACACGCAGAAACTCAAGAAACTAAACACTTATTGGTGTCGATAGTCCATCAATTAAATAAAATATAAGTTGCATAACACGGAAACATAGATTTCTTCTTCTTGTAATTAGTTATGGGCAACAACATAGCTCATGATATGTTCACTTCTGAACGCATACTACATCTTCACTGCAGAAGCCATGGAGATCTCACAAGTGCACAAGTCGGCACTACGAAATATTTCTCTCTCCCGCCACCACAGGTCAACTGCTCCACTCTGCAAGTATTTCCCGCGACCATGCGTCCGGCACGCTGTACTGTCCAGGACTCTCTCCCGAAGTGTCCCTCGTACCGCACTCTTCAGAATTCCCTCTGTCTTCTCTCGAAACAATGGTCCTCCCCCCACCCTCACACAGTCTCTCCAAGTGTCCTTTTTGGAATGACCGTTGTGTTTGGCTAGAGTGCTCCTGTCCTGACTTCAAGCCAACGCACACTCACAAACATGATGAAACACATTCGAAATACTTGATTTACATGTAAATAACTTGAAATGAAATAAGTGTTCCTGCGGCTGGACTATACACACTCTAAAACACATTATTAAATACATAAACAAATTAAATAGACCTATATCAAAGGAATAGAAAAAAAAGGTAGGCCAGTAGTCTAATGTCTCTATGCTTTCTAAAACACAGTAAATATTTAACCAATTTCTTCATGAATAGTATATCTCGGATATAAAAAAAGACATAGAAGAATAAATATATTTATCAGCATGCTGCTACCGTTTTTTCGTGTAACTGTGGAGTACTTATGGCCTGACGCGATCGATAGTAACCAGCCACTGTGACCTCCAATATCTCATGTACTATTCAAGTTACATGCCTGTAATTTATAACTATTTAGGTTTACACTAATAGCTTTCTAAAGACACGTCGATCGACAAATTCGGGTGAACCGTTTAGAATTTGGAAATTCGTTGCTGATTGTTACTTGCATAATTTATCGTCAGATACTAAACTTTAAACTAATAAAGATATTGAAAGTCTGATTACATCATCAGAATCGTTATGCAAATAATGGTAATGTACATGTTTCGTTTTGAGGTACCATGATTCATCTGGCTGCTATTAATTTCTGTACGAACTGTGAAATGTCGGCCATTAAGGTTTCACAAAGTCCGCCATCTTTGGCACTCTCGGCATACAAGTCTCTTTCATCGACCCAGCGTCACCAAGGAATTTCCAACCACATGGTCTAGTTGGACCCCAGATAACGTTCGGCACCACGTGGCCGCCGACGAGCCGCGGCCCGCCAAAAGGCCCCAGCACGGCCACGCCAATTCCGAACTTACAATACAGGGTGATTCAAAAAGAATACCACAACTTTAAAACGACAAAAGGCAGAGCTAAGCACTATCTCTCGGCGAATTAAGGGAGCTATAAAGTTTCATTTAGTTGTACATTTGTTTGCTTGAGGCGCTGTTGACTAGGCGTCAGCGTCAGTTGATGCTAAGATGGCGATCGCTCAACAGAAAGCTTTTTGTGTTATTGAGTACGGCAGAAGTGCATCGACGAGAATCCGCGGGAAACAACTCAGTATGAACGTGACTCGCCTAAGGTGAACGTTTTCTGTGCCATTTCAGCCAATAAAGATTTTGGTCCCTTTTTCTTCGAAGGTGCAACTGTAACTGGACTACAGTATCTGGAGATGTTAGAGAATTGGCTGTTCCCTCAGCTCGAACAAGAAGCACAACAATTCATATTTCAGCAGGATGGAGCGACACCACATTGGCACTTATCTGTCCGTAACTACCTGAACGTCAACTACCCGAGGCGATGGATCGGCCGCCAGGCAGCCCGTGACAGAGCACTTCATCACTGGCCTCCAAGAAGCCCTGATCTTACCCCCTGCGATTTTTTCTTATGGGGGTATGTTAAGGATATGGTGTTTCGGCCACCTCTCCCAGCCACCATTGATGATTTGAAACGAGAAATAACAGCAGCTATCCAAACTGTTACGCCTGATATGCTACAGAGAGTGTGGAACGAGTTGGAGTATCGGGTTGATATTGCTCGAGTGTCTGGAGGGGGCGATATTGAACATCTCTGAACTTGTTTTTGAGTGAAAAAAAAAAACTTTTTTAAATACTCTTTGTAATGATGTATAACAGAAGGTTATATTATGTTTCTTTCATTAAATACACATTTTTAAAGTTGTGGTATTCTTTTTGAATCACCCTGTATTTTCAGGGCGCCATAACTCGCCTGTTACCTCACATGCCAACGGGCCATCCACGACGGAGGACTTGAACGTCCGGCGGGAGGGGCCGCGCAGTCAGTGACATGGCGCCTCTAACCGCGCGGCAACTCTGCGCGGCAAGAGGGAATAACTTGACCATCTGCCTGCAGCCCAGACACGTCGCCCTGCGAGTTCCATGTGTTTGGTCCACTTAGAAAACATCTCAGAGGGAAGTACTTCAGTTCGGAAAACGAACCAGAGGACACGGTAGAGGACTGGCTCCGACCACTGCCACAGGAATTATTGGAACAGGGAAGCTTTCGCTCGTTAAGCATTGGGACAATGGTGCTCAGGGCTCTCGTGATTAATTTTTAATGAAGACATCAATTATAAACACAATGTTGTTTCGTCCCTATTTTTTGAACATCCTTCGTAGCATTGTATTTTTAGTGTCGCTGATTTCTGCTGTAGTTTACATGAAATTAAAAGGAAAAGAATTGTGTAATCGAACTATGTAATCGAATTGTGCAATCGACAGTTCACTCACATAGATATGAACATTAGCGAAGTGAAAGTGTCACACGCAAGAATTGATTTTTATATTGTGCGAGTATTCTGTCTCTCGGGATTCCTCCTGACCATACTAGCCTTGAGCGTAGTGCACATGGATGTGTATTCTCAATTTTTGAGGATAAGTGGGGTAGCGGTTTTCCACTGGCTGTGCTTAATGGTGTTCACCAGGTGAAAACTAATCAAACACATCGCATCATTCATCACTGTGTCACGCTATAAAGCACTTGTTATCTATGACAGCCAGTCAACAGTGTGCGCTGTTTGTGACTCGTCCGCAGCTCGTGGTCTCGCGGTCGCGTTCTCGCTTCCCGAGCACGGGGTCCCGGGTTCGATTCCCGGCGGGATCAGGGATTTTCACCTGCCACGAGATGACTGGCTGTTTGTGTTGTCCTCATCATTTCGTCATCATTCATGTAAATGGCGAGATTGGACTGAGCAAAGGTTGGGAATTTGTACGGGCGCTGATAACCGCGCAGTTGGGCGCCCCACAAATCAATCATCATCTTCCTGTCTGTGACACTACAGAGCACGTCCGTGTCGTTTGCCCGCGCCGCCACGTGGCCCAGCGCGGCAGCGACGCGGCTCACAGATACATCTCCCTCTGCTACACTAGTTGACCACTCGATACAAGCAGACACACCTGCGACTGGTGTGAGAGCTATTCGTTCCCTAACGCAAGCCAAAAATCAGCTCCCACCGCTGAAAGTAACTCAGGATGTCCCATTTGTGGTGGCACGTTTATACGTAGAAGGGTACTGATGTTGCCTATGAGGCAACAACTGTCAATTCTAGAGATCAAAAATTGCAGAAACTTCTCAATCAGGCAGCAACAAGTGCAGAAAATGACTCTGGGTTGTCTGACGATTCGGAACCGAAGTTACAACATAAGAGGAAGCGACGTATAGTTCATCTCGTGACAGGGAAGTTGGCTCTTAAAGAAAGAGAAAAACTCTCACAGATTCGAAGAGAAGGGATAGAAAAGTGTGCGAACAAAAAAGACAGCGGCAAGAGCAAAGCTATAAAACAAAGTAGGAGCACAGCCAGTGACACAGCCCCTGGTGGCGCAGCTATAGCAGGAGGAAGAACAAACGAAGGAGCAATCTCAAAAGCCTAGATCCTATCAAAACGGGCGACGAAGAAAACTAAATGTCGAGAGGTGGACCTTATCATGGACTCGGCAAGTGACGTTGAAACATGCGAACATAAGATGCAGGACTCGGCGAGTACAACGATGCTAGAAGACGTCGGTGCAAGAGGAGATGTGGCGTCAGCAGTTACTTCAGAAAAGAGTCGAGCTCTGTGTGATTGACTCCGTTGTGCGAATGTCAGTTTTGGGTTCACCCTCTGATAATTACCTTAAAGCTTCCGTTACACATTGATAAATTGATATTCACATGGTTACAGACATCCGTTCAATCGTTAACCCTTTTCAGTACTGGAGATGACGTACAGTATAATAATATTAAACATCGAATGCAATCTCCAGTGAAAGTAAGTGCGTTAAAGGAATTCATACAAGATCCAGGTACAGGTGTGTCGATGTTACAAGAAGTCACTCTTAAACATCCCGACATTTCCGGGTATCAACAGATCAGAAATATGGAAACCGAAAACTCATGAGGGACAGGTTCTATAGTTAGAGAAGGCATTCCCGTAGAAAATGTAAAATATCTAGAGTCAGGAAGAGAGATTAGTTGTAAAAGGCATGTCTGTGGAAAATGTAAAATATCTAGAGGCACGCAAAAGGACTAGTTGCCGGCCGGAATGGCGCTACAGTCTGGAACCGAGCGACCGCTACGGTCGCAGGTTCGAATCCTGTCTCGGGCATGGATGTGTGCGATGTCCTTAGGTTAGTTAGATTTAATTAGTTCTAAGTTCTAGGCGACTGATGACCTCCGAAATTCAGTCGCATAGTGCTCAGCGCCATTTGAACCGTTTGAAGGAATAGTTGTAAGGTTCAAAATTGGCTCTGAGAACTATGGGACTTAACATCTGAGGTCATCAGTCCCCTAGAACTTAGAACTATTTAAACCTAACTAACCTATGGACATCACACACACTCATGCCCGAGGCAGGACCGTAGCGGTCACGCGGTTCCATACTGAAGCGCCTAGAACCGCTCTGCCACACCGGCTAGCCTGGTTTTTATCTTGACTTTATTCATGTTTATGCTCCATCAGGGAATACTTCTCAACAGAAAACGGCTGTAGTTTTTAAATAAGATATTTTACACCTCGTGAAAGCTGACCCCGAATACCTGATAATCGGTAGAGATTGGAACTGTGTACTTAGTACTGAGGATCAGGCACACCATTTCAGTTTTTCGCTCGAACTCTTTGATTTAGTTAAGAATCAGCAACTGAAAGATATTTGGGAAATATTATGTCCAATCACAGTCGATTTTACCTTTTTTATTAGAGCGTTTTGAAGCCGTCTAGACAGAATATACATATCACGTAATTCAGAGGGCAATCTAACTTCTGCAGAAGAAATCGTGGCTAGTTTGATAGATAGATCACTACGCAGTGAAACGCTGTGTTAATCTGACCAACAAGGAAACTTACTGTTGGCGTGGTCACTGGAAGTTGAATGTAAGCGTACTAGACGACAAGGAGTTAGAAGAAAGTTTTCAGATTTCTTGGAGAACATGTCTTGTAGCGCGTCCTATGTATTAATCTGATATCGACTGGCATGCATTGTAAACCAAAAAGGAAACACGTACTACAATGATGTATTACGAGAAAGAGAGAACCAAACTACCAAACAATAATATAGAATTTTATTACACGTATCTCAGGGAACTCTACAATTAACCCCTCTTGTTTCTACTGAGCACTACATGGAAATCGAAATGATCAAAGCGAAACCGTTAGATTTAAAAAGAAAGCAGCTCGAAGGTCTAAGAATATGGTCTTACCCGCGAAGAACACATGAAGAAGAGAATGCCTTGCCATGCCATTTCCTGCGACTCTCCTGAAACAAGAGGAAAACATTCATCGATAAAATGACATGTAGAAACAATGCGCTACTGGAGGAACTGAAGGACATAATCAATGGAGCGCACCAGTTCTTCTCCGAAGTGTATAATGAAAATACTTCCGATGAGCACTCATTTGAATAAATGCTTGGTGGGATCAATACGAATGTATTAAGTGAAGAAAACAAATCTCGTGGCAGGCTTCGGAGGAGAAGGTATGCTAGAAGTAGTAGTTGAGTCGGTGTTGAAGATCACACCTGATTCTGACTGCCTATCTCTTGAATTTTACAAAAAATTCTGGCACGTTATGAGTCGTAAATTAACAGATATTATTAACGAAATACAGAATGGCGACCCGATTTCCACAAAACTGAAAGGAAATCTCATAATCCTCATTCGTAAAGGGATGGGTACTGTGATTTTATCTAATGGATATTCCGCTGAGTAGTAGCTTCTCTAACCGGGATTCCACACTCAGAAACTAGGTAATTGGGCTATGCACGGCTCTGTTTAAAAAGAATAGCTCCATAGTGTTATAGGGTCTAGCCGCACACGTCTGCTTTCATGGCCAGCAGCTAACTTGCAGCAAATAATAATCTGTACCTGTGATCCTGGTATCAAATAGTCTGTGCATTGGCTAAAATTTCGATTCAAAAAAGTAAACAGAAATATTAAAATGAATACTTTACAGAAAGGGTTCAGTTATAACTTCTGAAACTGATGTAGACGACACCAGAGATTTCTGTTGAATAATGTTTATTCATGAAAGTATATCTCAAATAAACGGAAAGTGGTCCTACTACAATCATTCATAATATAGATAGAATGATAACCTTAGTAAATGCAGTAAAGCTGCGTTGAGAGCATTACAAGAATGGTAGCATAATCCACAAACTAAATAGTCATCATAGACACACGACAAACTAAATCCATTTCGTAATCACAGTACACGAAAAATTCGTCACCTCAAAATAATTCAGAGTAAAGTATGACAATTTACACAATAACATATGAGAGATAAGGTGCAGAAACTCATACTCTGTTTATGCTCGATTCTATAATGCAAGCAGCTAAGTTAGAGTTCTGCACCGCAGCACATCCAGACCTCTCAAAAGTTTGTGTCCTTTCAAAAGTGTAAGTGTTGTAGCGGCTTCATACCACCCAGAATCTAACACCGACACTAATAAATAACACACGTTACCACAGGCAGGTGTGCCTTCTTCCCAGTTAGACGTAAAAGTGTCTGCTTCAAGATCTCATCGTAAGCTGTCCTAAAGTTAAAGTCCTGCAGCGGCCCTTCACCGCCCAGAATCAATCCCCTACACGACCGAATATCGCACTATACCACAGGCAAGTCTACTTCCTTCAGTATCTCACTTAAAAGTGTCTATAATCGCTCCCTTCAGCGCACCACTCGAAAAGTGTCTGTCTACACTTGATTCTAGCAGTGTTCCGCTATTGCCTAATTCTCACTGCCTGAAGCCCAGCATCACCAAGAACACATCGTTCTTATGTTATACAGACATGAATTCGACTGAACTGGACCACTTCTCACACTACAGTAATCTACAACAATATATAAACAAAGTAACGTTATAACCATTCAATCACACTCAGACCATTTACAATAAATATCAATAACAGTTTGTTCATTCATAAATAAGTCAGTATTCTTGCACAAGTGGGCTCACATTAAATGATAACAGACTGTCGTTAAATATTGTTTAAACAGTTATTTGTGTTTGCTTGGTAGAAGCGTCTTTTGGCACTCTCTTCAATATTGGTATCAGTTAACACATGTGATTGAACACTTCTTAAATTACCATGGTTTGGTATTATCCACTGTAATTATATTTAAATAAAGTTATTGGGAAAATAATAACATATTCCTTAAATAACTACGCAAGTATGACAAGGTATGAGGCGTTCATGCTGCATTCAGTTGCTATGTTATTGTTGAGGAAACAATGTTCTGACAAACATAAACATAATGAAAAGGATATAAAAGTGTAATAAAGCAAAAATAAAATAGTTAAAGATAAGTGACTTCCAGGGATGATAGATACAGTACAGTGCTATCCAATTTGACAGTATGTAGATACTGTAAATGATTAACTCTGTGATTTTTAAGATATTTAAAATACTGTTGTTTCACTATATGTGCCTCATTTTTTTGAGATCACTGATGTATTTATATTTGCTTTGTTATGGAACTGTGATTTATTACAGAAGTTAAGTCCCATAAGATTTCACACACATATGAACATTTTTTGAAGTAGCGATATTTCAGACTTCCTGTCGCTCCACAATTTCAGCTGCATCGTTTTTCAGCTAAGCGAGCAAGAGCCACTCAAATTCTTGGCAGTGGGGTTTTCCCTTTTCCGGCCACGCTGACCGCCATCATACCGGGGTATGGTCGTACCGGTCGCTTTGCCGGACTGGTCGCAGTGCTCCGTCGGTGCTGGGGCCACCGGCTAGCGTTCAGCTGCACACACACACACACACACACACACACACACACACACACACACACAAAAAAAAAAAAAAAATAACAACCAGCGCACCTCGCACAAATTCTACGCAGCCGAATAATTTGCCTTAATACGGGCAATGTTACAGTACAGAAGATATCAACAAAATGCGCCCAATCTGCCTACTAAACACACTACAAACTGGTAGCACGTGCGATCAAAGCACCGTGTCACAACTATACTGAAATGCATAATACGTAGAGACCAAGCCTCCCTACCAGATCACAGTATCGTCGCAACTGTGAGTACAAGTGCCATTTTTTCTACGTTCAGCTTAAAAGAAGATCTCGCATTTATTGATTTCACCAAAGCATTCAGTCGTATTAGTCACAATCATCCGATCAAAACAATGCTTAGAAGGGGCTTTCCGCATAGGTTCCAGCAATCAGTGGAAAACATGGTGAGAGGGATGAAATTGAAAGTAGTTGATAACGGTCAGTGCACAAAACAAATCGATGTTATAAGAGGTGCTCCACAAGGAAGCCCACCATCGATCTTGCTATTTGTGATAGCGATAGACCCCTTAGTAAGAATGTTAAACAGTGACTTGGAAGGAATTACCGTAATTGTTATTAAAAAAAGTTACAAACGCCTGTGCTGACATAATAGGTGTGACCGTCAGAAGTCGAGAAGATTTGCGAGCATTGCTAACTGCAACGCATCAGTACTGTAAGGTCTCAGAGACAGCGGTCACTGCGACCAAAAGTTCTTCGTTAACCTTAAGAGGGTTCGGACAGGTGAAATTGGACTGGACCAAATATGTGAAATAACATAAATCGCCAGGTATTGTCTTCCGTAGGTGTCTGCTCAAAATGAATGCCATCAATTGGAAAACAATGCTCAATAATATTCGAACTACAGCAAGGAAACAGATGCCGGGCGATCAACGTATTGCAGAAAGTTCAACCTGTCCACATTAACATTTTGAGAAAAGCCCTTTATTTAGTGCAAAACTTGTCAATCCTCAAAGGAGTAGCGAAATCAGTCATGACCGAAGTATGCAATTGTATATGGCTAGGGCACATATTCCGTGTCCCATCTAGTACTTCACCGTTAAAGAAAGCAGACAGTGACCTACTTCTGAGAGATATTCAGAAAAAAACAACAGCCTTGTATATAAAGCGATATTTAGAGTGCATCGAAAAATAACCAGACAGTTTCACAACAGCCTTACTAAATGTATTAGAATCTATGAGCCTCTACACTCCGACTAACGTTGCATCGATTAGTTCCAAATTAAAAAATGTTGAGCAATTGTAAGTCGTACTCTGTTACATTAGAACCGTGAAAAGAAACCAATGAGATACAAACAGTCGTTAGATTCTGGATGGGATGAGCAGCTATGCAAAGGAATAAAATAGTACGTGTATACCCAGACAAAAACTGGAAGGATGTCTGGAGAAATCCCGACACAAACATCTTGTCAAGCGATATAAACAAATCCTATTACAGAGTGGTAAACATCATTCTAAGCACGAGTGACGGACTTCATTTAATTAATTCATGGAACAATAACTTTTAACAAAAATATTTCCCCATAGACACGCTGTTACACAGGTTGGTGGCCATGTATTTATCTGAATGGGGATCCAAAGAAAAATAGCTTTATATTAAAGGGACTGACAGTAAATATTTAGGAATCTCCAAATTGTTGATTCTACATCAAGTAGTGTATCCATACATAAGAAATAACATCAGTGTGTGGCTTTATGGGAATTACGTCAACTACATCATTATTAAGAAAGGAGATAATAGTTTGGAAGAATCTCAAACGTATATTGAAAAAGAATACTGTACAGCCTGCTCATTAAAAGATCATGAAGCACAGTTTGGGAATATGCTAAACGTATTTTTCCAAAAGACAGATGCAGTATAAGATACTCTACAATTTTTATTGAGAAATAATATACGAATGGGATACATAATGAGAGCGAAGTACAATGGAGATCTCCACCGTAGCAGTGGAGGCCAGAGTGGCATTCCTCACACAAACAACAAGCGGATACTGAAACTAAGGTATTTCGAAATGTAAACAATACTCAGGAAGAACTTAAGATTGAGGAGTCAATAGCTATACACATGTAAATAATGAAGAAGAAATTTTTATTTTCCGTTCTCATGATATGACTTTATTTCAAACTTCTTTCTGTCGTTTAAATACCTAAAATTGATTTACTTTCACTTTACCCATACTTTCATCACAAGAAGATATAATTTTTCTTCAAGTAATTAGAGAAGATAAGTTTTTAAGGAAAGATATTTCAATAACTTATTTTTAAAAATTTTTGTTTCAACTGATGAATTTAATGAAAAATGGCTAAAGAAGCGGCAAAATTTTATTTTGGTGCAGAAGAAACCTTTTTATTTCTTCTTCAGGTATACGGAGTCGTCAGGAAAGCTTGCAAGAGTGCTGACGCGTAGATTGTGCTGACAAATGATTGTTAAGAAAGAAATTCGATAAGTTGCGTCGTTTCCGAGTTAATTAGCATTCAAGTTAGCCAATCAAGTCATTGCGCGTGCATGTTAAGGCTGCCCGTCAGATACGGTGTCGCCAAACGTGTTTTTCGTTTGAATATCTAAAACCGAACAAGAGAACGATACAAAAATTGGACGCGGGATGGTAGTGAGGATCGAACTCGAACCACAGCCTGAGCAGTCTCGTGTGTGCTATCATCTATGCTGTGAGAACAACTGACAATAAGCATTTGTGCGATTTTATAGCTGGTGTAAAATCGTATTCGCTATTTGCGAACATGTTTCCTTCATTTAATGTGACTGCACATTGTCAGCATTGTGTGTTCCTTCAGACACGTATGCATTAGACTGTACAGACACTGAACGATACAGACTTTGCCAACCTGTATTTTATGCCATAGAAAGCCAAAACGACGACAAGAATATTGACTCTCCCTGTGCGGGAATTACAGGAATATGTGCGAGCATGGGACGTGGACACTGTGACCTATGGAAGTTTGGCTAGTCCCGGGATGCGAGCACGGATATCAAGAGCAGTTAAGGCGATCGCTCACATTTAGTGGGAATTCTGGTTTCGAGTTCCGGCCCAGCAAAAATTTCGATATGTTACTAAACATTTTTACAGATGGTGTATAACAGTATTCGTAGTTTGCGAATACATTTCGTCAAAGAACTACTGCCAGTAGGCCTACAACACCATTTTCCTACAGGTAAGAAGCGGGTCCTACAATGCTTTCAGCTACCTAATTTTCAAGGTCACACATATGCTTTCTCCTTCTCACCCCTCGCTTTTCATCATACGTGTGTGGCCTTGAAAACCAGCCAAAAGTTGGTAATCAAAAGCGCTGTATTCTCCAATATGAAAAGTCTCCAGTTTCTTTAACAGCTTGTTAACAACATATGTCGAGTAACAGTGATCATTAATTTTGGGTAGCATTAAATTCGCATTCGTTGTATTGAGGTACATTTATTTTTCTTCATCTGATTTGGGCAAGAGAAACTTGCAGACCAGAATAAAACTGATTTTAAGGATTAGTTAGTTACACGAACTCTGATCTCAAAAAATATAGTAACAGGCATACAAGGAACGTCTAGGCTCCTTGAAAAACTCTATTAGCTACCATAACGTTTGTTAAGATAACACTACAGCCTGATATACAATTTTTTTTCGTTTTTAATATATTTTCTTATACTTCTTCCTTGCTTTATTTTCTTCGCACATTGAAAAGGTTTATTTCAGAATGAGTTTTGTAAATTTAATTCTTGGTAGAATAATGTAATAATGAATGTGATTGCCATTTTCAATTATTCTGATGTTGTATACTTTCTTAACATGTTATTCGAATTAATTTTCTGTAGACAGAGTGATATGAAATAGTGATTTTGTATAAAATTGTAAATCAATGTAATCAGAATTTTTGAAAGCGTTACATGAAGCGGATGCATGTGCGATGCAGAGTCAAATCGAGAAGTCGACAGAGAAGGCACCAACAAAGACAGAGAAGGCATCAACAAAAAGTTGGGAACGAGAAGCGTGTACTGCTACAGTGGTAAATGTCAGTGTTTGGACAGTGCTACATTTATGATCTCGGTGTGTATCGCGATTAAAGAACTAGTGACTATACGTTAATGAAACATTCTCGGGTTTCAAGCCGCGTCAAGTGGTTTATTGCCCACGAGATTTCGGCAGAGATCTCCTCTGCCGTTGTCGAGTGGACGACTGTCGCGTGGTTGTCACTGCCGTGCTTATATAGCCGTGCCGTCGTTCGTGACGTCATTGGTGCTCGGTCCCGCGCCATATATGGTAATGTAAATTAGTTATACACAACTGCAACCAGTCACTTTTTTCAATAATAATGCTTTATTACATGAACCGGTTTTCGAACCCTTTCAGGTTCATCTTCAGATGATTTCGGGAGGATCCGGGAAGTTACATCATTACTGGTAGTAGCATAATGCTGGGTGCTGGTTCTATGGCAGAAAGATGGGTCACACCCAGTAATTATGTAACTTCCCGGATCCTCCCGAAGTCATCTGAGAAATGAACCTGAAAGGGTTCGAAAACCGGTTCATGTAATAAAGCATTATTATTGAAAAAAAGTAACTGGTTGCAGTTGTGTATAACTTATTTACATTCAATATACAGTCACGGTTCTAAAATATCCGTAATGGATAAGCATAATATATGGTAATGTTTCGGTCGCGCGACTGCCGGGTCCGCTTCAACTCCCCCAACACCGGATCCCACGCTGTACTCAGCTGCAATCCACTGTCTCTATTGAAGGTGTTGTCAGAAATTCTAATTTGTATGGCCTCGTTTATCACTCTAGCCCAGAAGCCATTTGTCCGTTTAATAATAGACGTCTCATCGAATGCAATTCGGTGTCCGTTTTCCAGAGCGTGTTCTGCTACAGCTGACTTTTCGGTACAGCGCAGACAGTAAAACCTTTCGTGTTCTATGCGGCGCTGTTCAATAGTGCGAACAGTCTGGCCGACATAGAACTGCCCACATCCACACGGTATCTTGTAAATTCCTTGTGTTCTGAGGCCTACATCGTCTTTCACAGATTTCATTAGTTGCCGGATCTTTGTCGGATGCCTGAAGACTGTGTCTGTTTTATGCCTCTTCAGGAGCCGACTAATCTTCCCTGTTGTCGAACTACAAAACGGTAAAAATGCAGCCTGCTTGGTGTCTTTTTCAGAGGTCTTCTTCCTTTGAGGCTTGGATGACACTGCTTGTGAGATCTTTTTGTTGTTGTAACCTTAAAAACTTTGTGTAAGTGGCTCAATTCTCTCAGCAAGTTTTCAGCGTCTGAGATGGTTTCAGCTTGAGGTCCTCAGAACTGACTGTTTCTGTGCTGGGTGATGGAAGCTAGTGGCGTGCAGATACCGATCCGTGTGGGTGGGCTTGCGGTAAGCGCTATAACCTAGAGACCCATTCGGTTTACGGCGGACAAGCAGGTCAAAGAACGACAGGGATCCCTCCTTCTCTACTTCCATTGTGAAGTTGATGTGGTCGTGAATGCTGTTGAGGTGCTCCAGGAACTCTTCTAACTTTTCTTGTCCATGTGACCAAATGACGAAGGTATCGTCGACGTAGCGATAAAAGCAGCTCGGCTTTGTAGGAGCCGTGTCCAAGGCGATGTCTTCGAAATGCTCCATAAAGAGGTTAGCTACTACTGGAGCTAATGGACTTCCCATCGCCACGCCGTCAGTTTGGTTGAAATATTCTCCATCATGTAAGAAATATGATGACGTCAGAGTGTGCTTAAATAAATCCACGATGGTGTAGTCAAAGAGCTGGGACAGCAAGTCAATAGAGTCTGTGATGGGGACACACGTGAATAAAGAAACCACATCGAAGCTGAAGGGGATGCAGTTCACCCACTGTTGAGAACCTGACACAAGTACTATAGTATTATTAGGTTAGTCTCGAAGTCGACGATAAAGTTCATGATGTTCAGCCTACCACGAGACTTTTTTGTCAATCGTCTTTGTCAGCCTTCTACAATCACTGCTCCCAGTTCGAGTACTAGAAAACTACTATAGTCCTTGTACTACCAATCCGATGTAGTAAGAGATGGAAGCTGCTGCAGATTCTGCAACTAAATATTCCTGAGAGACAGTAAGTAGGTGAATTTGGTAAAGACATCGTAGTTCAATTCATAGATACGGCAAAGCCTGAATAGGCTGGAAACAACCAAAAGGAATGCAGCTCAGCATCAGAAACATGTATAACAAATGCCTCAATAGTATGGCAAAGAAACAAAAAGTCAGATTGAAATCATTGAATGTAGACATTCCACATTTGGCTGTTAAAAGTTTTTATTTATTTCGACTGAAATTTCGGTGTATAGTCATTGTCAGGGATTGTGAGCTGTTGAAGCCCACTTTACAACACTAAGTTCTAGCATGTTAGTAGTAGGGAAACAGGGTTTCTGGTGCACCTCAAAATTTATACATAAATTTAGCTCAAAATCGTTTTTAGTACAAAAATAAAAACTCCCCTTCGCACGCCAAACTGTATCAAATTTTTTGCTCTCTTCTTCGAACATTCCATAATGAAGAGATGGCTCCCCACCACCACAAAGTTACGAGCGCGCAAAGTCTTTTTGAACAGACATGTTCCCATTCGAACTACATAATTAGCCTTTTACAAAGACTATTAAAAACTTATCCTTTATCAATGCAAGAGACTATAAAGAAATGCACGCAGTGTGGAGAGGAGAAGCCACTTAGCGGATATTATTTGCAAATGATTAAAAAAGATAAACATCATAATATATGCAAAGAATATGCAATAAGGTACACTAGAAATAGGTATCTTGTCAACAAAAGACTACTGTCATCCATGAAAACTGATGGAACATCAAAAAAGTGCAACAGATGTCAAGAAATTAAAGATATCGATTGTTTTTATACAAATCGATCTATAAAGGATGCACATGCATGCATATGTATATCTTGTGTAGTTGAAGACAGAAAAAGTAAAGTGTTGTGTGTATGTGGAACTGAAGTCAATAAGCGCAGTTTTAGAATGCATCTTCTTTCGAACAAGCATCGAAATTTATCCAACAATCTTCGTGTTGATCTCCAATTTCATAAAACTAATCAAAATTTATCCTTAATAAATGAGTAGCCAACTTCAGCAATTCAATGTCGCCAGTCTTTGCTCCTTTTGTAGGAGCAAAAGTTGGAAAGGATATAGTAGGATGAGAAAGCAAAGTTAATTGATTTTATAACTAAGCAAATCATTCAAGAAAGAAGGACTGGCAGAAGACACTGGAGAAAAGTGGCTTTCTCTAAAATTGAAAGCACTGATGATACTTTTAAAACTGTCGATGATAAGCCACTGAAAGAAATATTTCCATTCTCTACGAATCTGTTGGAGAGACAAAGAGACAGGACAACAGTTAACCAGCATCTAGTTAACAAAGCATTTGCAGAGAGATTTCAAACAATAAATTTCGAAAACAATATAAACTTGATTGACCCAAAATTCTTCTTGAATGCATCTAATCCAAAAATTAGTGAAACCATGAAGGAACAACTAAAGATTGATAGGGCAGTGAAGATTAATTTCACCCTCTTCTGCGAATACCAGATGCAAAGAAATAAAAAAATGGCAGACTTTATATTTCAAACACCATACTACACAATCACTACAGTCAAGGATTTAATTAAACAAATCAAGCGTCGAAAGCAGAATATTCTAGCAAAAATGAATAATTTACAAGCTCGTGGATCAGGATGGTCATTAAACAAAATTTTTGTTTCACAACTGGAAATTAATCGATATGTTCCATTCAGAGGAGAGTTGTATATTGAATTACCACAAAAAATAAGTGTCAAGAAACCTTACATTAATGTGAAAAATAATGATCGAAAATGCTTCCTGTGGTCAATAACATCTACATTGTATCCAGCAAAGATAGATCCGCAAAGGGCAAGCAAATACCAAGACACTGATTTTGTAATTGATGAAAAACTCGAAAATTTTGAATTTCCTATAGCAGTTGATAATATTTCAAAAATTGAAAATAGAATTAATGTATCCATTAATGTATATTCGTTTAATGAAAAATATGAAGTATATCCACTGAAAGTTACGAAATTCAGGAAAGAGAAACATGTAAATATGCTTTATTTCAAAAAAGGTGAAAATTCGCACTACTGTTGGATAAAAGACTTATCTCGTCTTGATTCAACCCAGATAACAAAGCATAAAGAATCAAAATTTATCTTTGATATGTGTTTACTCTACTTCAGCAGATCACACTCCAAACTGCTTAGTTAACAAGCCATTAAAACTAGAATTACCACACAAAGGTTCATATATAAGCCTAGAAAATTATCGAAATACATAGAGAGTCCCATTTGTAATTTATGCAGATTTCGAAAGTATACCCGAAAGATGGACAACTGTCAACCAAATTCTGAAGAACCATACACTATGAAATATCAAAAACACGAGCCGAAGGGATTCTGCTACTATATCAAGTACATTAATGGGCATTATAAAGATCCAGTTGTATATAGAGGGCTCCTATAAAAGGAGCAAAGATTGGCGACGGTGAATTGCTGAAGTTGGCTACTCAATTATTAAGGATAAATTTTTATTAGTTTTACGAAATTGGAGATCAGCGGTGAAGATTGTTTGAGTTGGCTACTGATTTATTAAGGATAAATTTTTATCCTTTATCTTGCTTCAATGACCCTTCTGAAACGGGAACTGCTTTTCAGGTATAATCCCCTTAGAAGTGGGGTGAAGCTTTTGTCTCTTGAAGCACACTCTCAAAAAGACCTCCAGTAGGACCAGTATCAAACTCATAGGTCTATAATTTTGCACAAGTCACAGATCTCTGTCAAACTTAGAAATGGCCACTATTTCTGAATGTTTTCAAGGTAGGGGACAATAGACGGGTCCGGAAAATCTCGTTAAATATGATGACCAGATATGCGGAAGCAGCTGGTGGCATAACTGATGTCGTCAAGAGCTCTAGCATTCCTGTTGTTTGGGCTGTGGAGTACTGACTTGACCTCTTCAGCTAACGTTTCTTTTACCTTGTCCTCTTCATCACTCGCTGTTTAAGGCTGCGTGGGAGCCGCTTAACCTCCAATGGGAAGCATGCTGCAACCACTGGGTCATCTATAGGTACGAAATTTACGGCAAAGGTATCAGCTAAAGAGGTTTCTTTCTGAGTTGGCTCACTGGTGATCCTGTTTCCGTCCTGGAGCAGAGGTATCCGCTGAGTGCGTCAGGTGAAATGCTTGGTTGTCCTCCAGGCAGAACCATCATCAATTTGGATTGTAGCGATTTTATCAGCAAATTCTCGCATTTCGGTTTCGATGTGCTTCTATCGCCATATTAATGTGCCAGCGCAGGCGATTGAACAACCGTATAATGACAGCATTCCTTGCAAATTTCCTCCCTCGATATATTCTGTTCTTAGCAGTTATGATTGCAATAATATCTGGCGGTATGTGTCATGAGCTGTTCCTTGAAGTACAAGCATGCTCAGAACTATCCAACGACCTAATTTGCGTTTCGCCTGATTTGTATGCAACTCACATAACGTCACTGTCTTGCAATTCCTCTGCTCTCGTTTCGGCACAGTAATTTGTCTATACATAATGATTAGCAGTCCAGATGCAAATTAATATCACGATACAGGGAACATCATAACACACGTTATTAGAGATGACACAACCATTACGCTTGCAAACTCAAATTTATTACAGTAAGTGACATTTCAAAAACCAAGCTTCTACACGAAATTACTTTATGATCATTTTTGTACTGGACTGGGACCTGACATCCCAATCCAGCAACTGTTGTTCCTGTTAACTAACCACGAAATGTAGTAAATATGATTTCGATCACAAGTAACAAAGTGTGCGCAGGTTTAAACGTGAACTGACATGGCATAAAGCTTTGCTTTGGGCGGTAATTCGAACCCAGCACCGAATAGATACTTAGTTAAACACAATCAAATGTTAGATTTCTCACCAACAGCGGGGATGATTGAAACTCAAATGATAGGACGAAAATGTTTTGACCTACTAGGATTCAAATCCAGCACCTGTAATCGTTGACTTCTAGTCACGCATAGACGACAAAAATCAGTTTATTTCACCAGTAGCGAGATGTGCACAAGTCTCATCTGAAAATAACATGTCGTAAAGTTCTGTGCTGAGTTGGAGTCGAACTCTGCACGAGTAATCGTAATTGACTGTACACGAAGAGATGTTGACTATGGAATTCATTTTCACCAGTAACTAAGAGTGCCATGACTGAACCTGAAATGATATGGCGAAAAGTTCTTGACTGGAAGATTGTTGAAAACGCACGATAAGGTGTTAAAAATCATAACCATTTGTCACCTGTAGTTTGACGTGTGAATGCTACAACTTGAAATGACATCATGAAAACGTTTGTTCCAGACCAGGATTCGAACCGAGACACGCGCTCTCCGTAGAGACTTTGAGGAGTTCGGATTCTTGAGCAAAGAATGAAACGATCGAACTGCATGTTTTAAAAGGCGTCAAATGCAGCGAAAGAGAGATCTGAGTTCGAATCCCAATACAGCAACAATATTTTCAACAAAAAAAAAAAATGGTTCAAATGGCTCTGAGAACTATGGGACTTAACATCTGTGGTCATCAGTCCCCTAGAACTTACAACTACTGAAACCTAACTAACCTAAGGACATCACACACATCCATGCCCGAGGCAGGATTTGAACCTGCGACCGTAGCAGTGGCGCGGTTCCGGACTCAGCGCCTAGAACCGCTAGACCACCGCGGCCGGCTATTTTCAACATCTCAGGTTCAGAGATAATAAGAAATAAATGCCCATTGACCTTACATGACGATTCGCTAGTTATTAACAACGCAAAACTTCTCGTGAAAGAAAGAAAATTCATGACAGAATTTGTACCTGGCGGCCTTCCACCTCTGTCATGGCTCAACCTACATCGACTCTCCTAAAATAGGTAACGAAGGGACAGCATGTTGTTCAGCTTGCGTTGCCAGAGGTGAAGAGGGTCTGTTTGTGCTGCTTAGTGCTTGAATCGAACACAGACGTTAAGCATACGTAGACCACAGATCACCAACATACACAAAGGACTGGTCCCTGATTCTTTCGTGCCCCACATGGAAAGGAAATTCTCATTCTCTGGAGGTTGACTATATCCTGTTCGATACATTCATTTCCTTGTTCGCCCAAATCGATATTAACTAGCTGTCTACCTAATGCATGCTTTCGACTCGATTTTTTAATCACTGAAATAAAATCACATAGCGGCCATCTAGAACTGGCAACACGGTAGAACGCGGAAATGTTTCTTGAAGCGTGCTTTCGACTTGTGATTCTATGCTGATCTATGTATTTATCGTTTACTCATAAACATGGCGTAGCGTAACGCAAAGGCCAGATATCGAGCACACTCTCATCTTTAAGTTTTTAAACCCCATTTCGTCTGATATATATTCGTAGGTAAGGGCGTAGTGATCTTTTCTCATGCAGCATGCAGTATATTGGGTGCTGCCCACTCGTCTTTTACAGGGTACCTAAAGGATACTGCCTTCTCGGATAGCTATACAACCATTCAAGCAAATCACATTAATAGTTTTTACTACAATAAAGAAGATTGACAATACTTAACTTTGGATTTACAACGACTTGTCGCAAGCTATGTGCGATATATGCAAACAGTCAGTGTCCTTTGCTATATACAATGTTCATGCAAGTTTGTCACACAGTTTGTGGATCGCTGATAACGGCTATCGTAGTGCTTTCTTCTAAGGCGAGGTTTCTACTAATGTCCGTCTTCTACTGTCCCGAGGCTCGCAGGAGAGGCGGTTATATTCTCTTCGTATAGAGGCCGCTCATGTCTAGGTGCGGTCCTAGTAAGCGGGCTACTGGCTGACGTCGTCCCACAGCCTTCTCTGCTCTTGCGTTCTTCATCTTCGTGCCGGTGCCAATCGTTACGCCGGAACACAGTATAATGTGAAAATGTAATGATGTATGTAATCCACCAGGGCAAAGTTTACTTAAAAACAGAACAAGTATGAGAAGAACTCTTTATCTGAGGATTCTGTATGAACTTAAGTATGTTTACAGGTAGTAATAGTAATAATCATAGCAATAACAGTAACAATTTCGTGTGGCGCAATGCCTGCTTCAAGTCTTTCTCTTGGGCACCACTGTTTTTTGTTTTAGTTCTTTTATGGTTTTTTTATATTTTTTGTGTGTGCATTCAAATATGTCACATATAAGGCTGTATCTCTTGATTACATTGACTTAGAAGCTTAAATTGCTTACAAGCCCCAAGGAACAATAGAGCTTAGTATTTGGCACAGATTTCCTCTCGATACCTCTACCCGTTCCTGAGAAAAAGTGTCTTAACAGACGGACAGATAGACGACGAACAAATGACAAAAAACTCGATTTAATGAAATAACGGAAAACTGAAATCAGGATGGTCATACGGGGATATAGACCATTGCTTATTAACTTCGTAAAAAGAAAATAATAGTTGGTCCTTTTCTTTAAAAAAAAAAGAAAAAAAAGGAAGCATATTACAGTGGAGTCAGAAAAAACCTTTATGCATCTGGTGGCACAGAGAAATGTTTTGTGTTAGGAACTACATCCCAGAAGTATGTCCATTGCATGTGGCATTTGTTTCAACAACAGAGGCCCCTTGCGCTTGCGACATACGAAAAGCGCCCTAGAAAACTTTAACTAGTGTTATTACTGTACGAAAACACTCATCTACAATCTGCTGATTTTACAAAAGAATCTATCCAGCGGCTTGGCTGGAAAGCAATCCCTATGCACTTCTTCTTGTGTTCTAGCTCCCTCAGACGTTTATCTTTTTCACTCCTTATCGAATAAGTACGAAGAAAATTTAGTTGTGGATGAAAATTCACTTTAAACTTGGATTGACGACATCTTTATGTCCAAACCAGTAGATTTCTACATACGTGGAATCCAAAAATTCCCTGATCATCGTCAGACTATTTTAGTTAATGGTGGGGGGGGGGGGGGGGAGATATATATTGTTGTTGATTAGTTTCCATCTTACGTTTTTCTGTCAAATTCGATAAATCTACGAGAAATGCTATTAAAATGTACTCTGTTCTAATCGAAATGAATTACAGTTTACTATAATATCCTTATGACAAAAGTCTGTTTGGATAGAACAAATACCATCTGTAACACAAGCCTACCCAGTGAATCATGCATTAGCAAAATAGAATGATGCGACAAAAGTCATGAGATACCTGCTAATATCGTGTCGGACTTCCTTTTGCCTGCCGTAGTGCAGCAACCCAACCTGGCCTGGGCTCAACAAGGCATAGGAAGTCCGCTGAAGAAATACTGAGCCACGCTGCCTCCATAATTACGAAAGCGTCTCCGGTACAGGATTTTTTACACGAACTGTCCTCTCGATTATGTTCCATAAATGTTAGATGGGATTCATGTCGGGCGTTCTGGGTGGCCGAGCCATTCGTTCGTATTGTCCATAATGTTCTCGAAACCAATCGCAAACAGTTGTGGGCTGGTGATATGGCGCATTGTCATCCATAGAAATGAAGTCTGTGAATGGCAGCAAATGGTCTCCAATTTGCCAAGTGTAACTGTTTCCAGTCAATGGTCGCCTCATTTGGATCAGAGGACACAGTCCATTTCATGTAAAAACAGCCCACACCATTATGGCTGCTCAGTGCCTTGTTGACAACTTGGGTCCATGGATCCGTGGGGTGTGCCGCACACTCGAACCCTACCATCAGCTCTTTCCAACTGAAATCGAGACTCATCTGATCAGTCCACGGTTTTCCAGTCGTCTAGGTCACGAGCCCAGGAAAGCGTTGCAGGCGATGTCGTCCTGTCAGCAAAGGCGCTCGCGTAGGTCGCCTGCTGCCATAGCTCATTAAGAACACATCTAAATAAAATATGGCGTTTCAGTCTTCGATCGCTATTCTTTATTTTCAATTACCGGTTTCGGGCTAGCTACCCATCTTCAGATCTGTTAGACAATGTTAAAAATGTAATTAATAAGAGAGATACAGTTAGTGATAAAAATATCTTAGTTTACAAAAAGAAATTTTGGAACGTATTAAATGCCAACATACCATATGTTGTAGTTACAGAGTAACTTGTCCGTACAGAACACACAGTTCACTGTCATGAGTAAAGTAAATTTCAATCTGTTAAAACATTATATCGCAGTATTTAAGAGTAACCTGATTGGTAACAGTAAAAAGTGCCCTCTACCCACAACAATTGTGCATCTGTTATTATTTGCCCGTATATATTATTGGCGAATATTCTTTTTAATAAAACAATTTTTAAGGTGATAACATACGAATAATGTTTTTGAGTGGACCATGAAACGAAAAATTTTTACATTAATTTAAAATTTCTTTATAAAGAAATATAAAATATAATTAAAATGTAGATATTCTTCCGAAAATGTGCGTTTGCTCTTCTTTGTTTTTGATTGGTGGTGGAGTGGATTTCCCTACGTCAGAACGTATACAACGCCACGCCGAGTCGTCTTGCGCCGCGCCCAATTCACCTCGCCGCCAGTACGCTGAGGGCCGTTCCGCTGTAGCTGTTTCCAACTGGGGCGTGCTGTTGCATTCAAGAGTAAGCCTAAAACAGGTCTTTAAAAATCTCATAATAATTCCTGTGCATAAAATCACTTTGCTCATTAAGTAGTAGGCCTGGGGTTTTTCTTTGGTGTGCGTATATTTCAATCTCTTCGAGCACGTTGAGATAGAGACTTTTTGGAGCTTTATGTAGCACCTCCATTTGTTCATTTATATTACTCACTTCATGTCTACTCTCTTTTACATGTGTTCCAAATGCTGTTCGATTGCTATGACTGCAATGTTCCCTGTATCGAATTTCAAAATTCCGCCCTGTTTGTCCTATATAATAACTGTCACATTCAGCACATTTAATCTTATATACTCCGGAATTATTGTATTTCATTTGTTTCGTCGTTGCTGGTTTATGTCTTAATCTATGTGCCATTTGCCCTTCGTTCTGAAATGCCACTGCGATGTTTTTTGGAAAGCATTTAGCAATTCTTTCCGACACACGCCCTTTGTATGTCAGGGTGACAAACTTCTTCTTAACTTTAATTTTCCTAGAATCGCTACTGATGCCCGCGGATTTGTTTTTGATTTTGTTAAACATACGTGTAACATCTTGTGTCCTGTATCCGTTAGCTGCTGCTACTTGCTTAATAATACCCAGTTCTTTCTGCAACTCATCTTCCTGTAGTGGCAATCTGAGGGCTCTGTTGCACATTGCATGAAAGTACGCTCTTTTATGCTGTGCCGGGTGGTGCGACGTCGCTACTATGATGTTGTCGGAGCAAGTGTCTTTTCTATAGACGCCGAAAACGTGCCTGCCTCCCTCCTTTCTGACAGTCAAATCTAAATAGTTAATCACCCCATTGTTTTCCATTTCTAGTGTGAATTGAATTTTTGGATGCTGCTCGTTTAAAACTTTAGTCATTTCCTCTGCGTCTTCTTTTTCCCCTTTGAATAATAAAATAGTGTCGTCAACATATCGTCTGTAATAAATTAACTTCTCCTTAATTTCTGGAAAAGAGCTAAAAACTTTGTTCTCAAAGTCATTCATAAAAATTTCAGCTAAAATGCCTGATAGACTGTTACCCATAGCTAAACCTTCATCTTGAATAAAAACTTTATCGTTAAAGATAAAACTATTCAAACTCAGTGTGAACTCTAGCATATCTACGAGTTTGACGATTTCACCCATGCTCATTGACTTATTTTTTATCAGGTTTTTCCTTATAATTTGCAAAGTTTCTGGTATTGGTATATTAGTGTAGAGGTTCACCACGTCCAATGAGGCTAGGACTGCATCCTCTGGGATTGCGATGTCCTTCACTTCGTTCGCGAAACACAAACTATTTTTTACGTTGTAAACTTGCTCGTATTTATACGCAGATTTTAACTTACTATACAAAGCCCTATTCAAGAGCTCATTAACGGCTTCCTTCCCATTGCAAATAACACGCATTGGTTTATTCTCCTTGTGCAATTTTATTTGCGCTCTTGCTTCTGGTGTTTTTGGATTCATCTTTACTAATCTAGCTTTTTCATTTGGAGTGAATAAAAATTGTATTGCTTCTATCCTTGCCTTTAAATCTGTCTGAAACTTCTTTGTTAAATCTTTTTTGACTTCTTTAATTCCATTTTCCTGAAAAAACCGCATTGTCTTATCTATATATTCCTTTTCGTAAATGACAACTGAGGTACTGCCCTTATCTGACTTAATCACGATTGCGTTGTTAGACTCCAGTTTTAAGTTAATTTCTTTCACTAACCTCATCTCACTATATTTACCGTTATGTAAAGTTTTCTGGCATTCAATTGCCTCTTTGGCTTTGATGGCGATACATGTCTCCTGGAATTTAGTTAACTTAGCATCCCTACATGCTACCTTAACTTCTGCGATCATTCTCTTGATGTCTCGATCTTGCAAGTTCGTTCGCGGATTATGCTTAAGCCCCTTATCCAAAAGCTTCTGCTCTTCTTTAGAAAAGACAATATCTGTTAAGTTAACGGTTCTGTCATAAAACTTATGTACATACTGTATTTTATCTGTTTCCCTCTCTGCCTTTGCTATTGCTCTACACAGATTAGTAATTTTCTTATTGTGTCTTTTTATGATTTCGTCCCTATGTACCTGGATTCTTGCTTCAATCTCATATTCAACTTGTCTAAACTGCAGTGGTGACAATAGGTTACCTAACTTCATATGTAAATCGTACGTAAGCTTATTGAGTTTGTCTTTCTCGATGTACCCTGATTTGATCTCCTGTCTTATCCATGACTGTTCTGCTCTCTTCTTAACTTTTGTGGATGAGATACTGCTATTATTTATCCTTACTCTTGCGTACTTCGGTGCAACACCTAATTGCAAACAGTTCTTATTGAAATGTATTTTTAAATTAGCTTTCACTATATTAAGCTTAGCTTTAAAAAATGTTTTCACATCTCCCACAGTCTGACTAGGCACAAGTTTATCAAAACAAGACATGGTTGTCTCACTGGGAATTCCGCGATCGATGAGATTTTTAAAGACCTGTTTTAGGCTTACTCTTGAATGCAACAGCACGCCCCAGTAAGAAACAGCTACAGCGGAACGGCCCTCAGCGTACTGGCGGCGAGGTGAATTGGGCGCGGCGCAAGACGACTCGGCGTGGCGTTGTATACGTTCTGACGTAGGGAAATCCACTCCACCACCAATCAAAAACAAAGAAGAGCAAACGCACATTTTCGGAAGAATATCTACATTTTAATTATATTTTATATTTCTTTATAAAGAAATTTTAAATTAATGTAAAAATTTTTCGTTTCATGGTCCACTCAAAAAGATTATTCGTATGTTATTACCTTAAAAATTGTTTTATTAAAAAAAATATTCGCCAATAATACATACGGGCAAATAATAACAGATGCACAATTGTTGTGGGTAGAGGGCACTTTTTACTGTTACCAATCAGGTTACTCTTAAATACTGCGATATAATGTTTTAACAGATTGAAATTTACTTTACTTATGACAGTGAACTGTGTGTTCTGTACGGACAAGTTGCTCTGTAACTACAACATATGGTATGTTGGCATTTAATACGTTCCAAAATTTCTTTTTGTAAACTAAGATATTTTTATCACTAACTGTATCTCTCTTATTAATTACATTTAAACATTGTCTAACAGATCTGAAGATGGGCAGCTAGCCCGAAACCGGTAATTGAAAATAAAGAATAGCGATCGAAGACTGAAACGCCATATTTTACTTAATGAACGATCGCGGAATTCCCAGTGAGACAACCATGTCTTGTTTTGATAAAGAACACATCTCGCCGCACTATCTTAAGGGATACGTTCGTCGTACGACCCACATTGATTTCTACGCCTTATTTCACGCAATGTTGCTTTTCCGAAAACTCTGCGCAAACGCCACTACTCCCGGTCGTTAAGTGAAGGCCGTCGGCCACTGTGTTGTATGTGGTGAGAGATAATGTCTGAAATTTGGTATTCTCGGCACACTCTGGACACTGAGGGTTGTAGAATATTGAATTTCCTAACGATTTCCGAAATTTAATATCCTATGCGTGTAGCTGCAACTACCATTCCGCGTTCAAAGTCTGTTACTTCCATCGTGCGGCCATAATCACATCACAATACTTTTCACGTGGATAACCTGAGAACAAATGACAGCTCCTCCAATGCACAGCCCTTTTATATCTTGTGTACGCGAGACTAACGCCACCTGTATATGTGCATAGCGCTAACCCCTGACTTGTCACCAGAGTGTATTACGCTCTTTTGAGCAAGAAGCATTTTGAGATTACTACGAAAATATGTAAACCTCAGAATTACAGTAAACGAAAAAAGAAACCCAGTTAAAAATTATTCAATGCCACACACACTCTGTTGAATTGTTTATTCACTAAAAACTAAATGTTTGTCGGTGAAAGCAAGAAAAATAAGCAATCACAAAAAAATGGTTCAAATGGCTCTGAGCACTATGGGACTTAACTTCTGAGGTCATCAGTCCCCTAGAACTTAGAACTACTTAAACCTAACTAAGCTAAGGACATCACACACACTCATGCCCGAGGCAGGATTCGAACCTGCGGCCGCAGCGGTCGCGCGGTTCCAGACTGCAGCGCCTAGAACCGCTCGGCCACCCCGGCCGGCCCAAGCAATCACATTACCACTTATCTAGCGAGCCGACCACGCCAAAAGTATGCTCATTCTGGCTCACACTGTTGGTATTGTTAATTAACTGAGATAATTAGTAATGTTACATGTGACATTAGTTACAGACTGTGTGTGGAATGACTTTCCTGGAATCAAATAATAAATGACACTCCAGTGTTACACTTTAAGTGAGAATCATTCAGATTACTTATTGGAAACGACAACGGAATATCAAATGAATTCAGAAGGACAATTCTGAACCACACCATGAAGTACATCGACGATCACGTAGTTGACAAACGTGTTCTAGAATGTTGCCAATTCTCCATCAGACCAGTCACACGAAAAATTCTTTCACTCAGTCAATGTGTTGAGCTGGCTGGCAGTTGGGAAGCTCGCCTTTCAGAGACGTGGCGAAGCCCGCTGTTATTACGTTGACCGACAGCCGAAATATGTGAAGCATAGCCCAATGATTATTGTTTGCATTTCTGTAGCTATGATTTTGATCTAAAGCATAGTTTCAAATTATATCCATACTTACCGGCGGTAACTCAAACAGCATATGAAGGGCTTATTTCAGTAGTGGTACAAGTCCATTACCTCCACTTTTCTGCCTATAATGCTTTTGAAATTAACGATCCAAACAAACAGAAAGAAAGGTTCATCTCTAGCAAGAAGCCATATGGTTGAATATTTCTGGTATCTCAACTGCAGATTTTTCAGCGCTCATTTAACTTTAGGGCTCTGTATCTCAAAACGAACAAAAATGGACTTGTAGCACCATTGAAATAAGCCCTTCATATATAAAGACCCCCATAACACAAACGTCACAAAATTGTCAGGAATCTACAGGTATTACGCGCTTTTGGCATAAAAATCGATTGTGACTATGTACAGTCCGCGGTCATACTGGCGTAACGTTACAGAACTATCACGAAAGTATGGAAACGTGAAGCTCAATGCAGACACTTAACGAAATCCAGTTAACAGATTACTCGGTGCCCCAAATAAGTCACTAAAATTGTTTTTCATAAAAAATGAAAAAAATATCTCACCAGAAGCAGGAGAAGCACCAATAACAAGTGTTCAAATCTGTATGTTCCTCACTTTTAGATCTACAGGGTATTGAATCAAGGTAGCAAAAATTATTATGAGGGAGAAGTTTCCTAAAGATTTATTCACTGATTGTCGATGTCCTGACTGTAACTTCATCACAGATAGAATAAAACTCGCAAACCTACACATCAAATCCTACACATGAAGAACGATACCCATCCTAATGCGGGTGGTCTGGCGGGGCCTGCATGGTAAATCTGCGTGGTCGGTCGGAGGGCTGGGTCCCAACTGTAATGGAAAAAAAAGTGAGGAAAGCCGAGTGGTTCTAGGCGCTTCAGTAAGGTACCGTGCGAACGCTACGGTCCAGGTTCGAATCATGCCTCGGACATGGATGTGTGTGATGTCCTTAGGTTAGTTAGGTTTAAGTAGTTCTAAGTTCTAGGGGACTGATCACCTCAGATGTTAAGACCCGTAGTGCTCAGAGCCATTTGAACCATTTTACTGCGCCCTTACCAACGTAATCATATCAGACCAAATGCGAGTTTAAAAACGTAAAGACGAGACTGTGCTCGATATCTGGCCTCTGTGTTTACACTACGCCCTATTTATGGGTAAAAGATAAATACATGGATTAGCACAGAATCACAAGTAGAAAGCAACGCTTCAAGCAGAAGTTTCCGCGTTCTACCGTGTTGCCAGTTCTAGATGGCTGATATGCGATTTTATTTCACTGATTAAAAAATCGAGTCGAAAGCATGCATTAGATAGACAGCTAGTTAATATCGATATGGGCGAACAAGGAAATGAATGTATCGAACAGGATGTAGTCAACCTCCAGAGAATGAGAATTATCTTTCCATGTGGAGCACGATACAATCAGGGACCAGTCCTCTGTGTAGGTTGGTGGTCTGTTGGAAGGATTCTACCTACGTATGCTTAAGGTCTGTGTTCGATTCAAACTCTAAGCAAACATTTTGAACAAGCACAAACAGACCCCCTTCACCTCTGGTAACGCAAGCTGAAAACATGTCATCCGTTCGCTTCCTATTTTAGGAGAGTCGATGTAGGTTGAGCCATGACACAGGCGGGAGGCCGCCAGGTACAAATTCTGTCATGAATTTTCTTTCTTTCACGAGAAGTTTTGTGTTGTTATTAACGAGCGAATCGTCATGTATGGTCAATGGGCATTTATTTCTTATTATCTCTGAACTTGAGATGTTGAGAATATTGTTGCTGTATTGGGATTCGAACTCAGATCTCTCTTTCGCTGCATTTGACGCCTTTGAAACGATGCAGTTAGATCGTTCATCTTCATCTACATCTACGTCTACATGATTACTCTGCAATTCACATTTAAGTGCTTGGCAGAGGGTTCATCGAACCACAATCATACTATCTCTCTACCATTCCACTCCCGAACAGCGCGCGGGAAAAACGAACACCTACACCTTTCTGTTCGAGCTCTGATTTCCCTTATTTTATTTTGATGATCATTCCTACCTATGTAGATTGGGCTCAACAAAATATTTTCGCATTCGGAAGAGAAAGTTGGTGACTGAAATTTCGTAAATAGATCTCGCCGCGACGAAGAATGTCTTTGCTTTAATGACTTCCATCCCAACTTGCGTATCATATCTGCCACACTGTCTCCCCTATTATGTGATAATACAAAACGAGCTGCCCTTTTTTGCACCCTTTCGATGTCCTCCGTCAATCCCACCTGGTAAGGATCCCACACCGCGCAGCAATATTCTAACAGAAGACGAACGAGTGTAGTGTAAGCTGTCTCTTTAGTGGACTTGTTGCATCTTCTAAGTGTCCTGCCAATAAAACGCAACCTTTGGCTCGCCTTCCCCACAATATTATCTATGTGGTCTTTCCAACTGATGTTGTTCGTAATTTTAACACCCAGGTACTTAGTTGAATTGACAGCCTTGAAAATTGTACTATTTATCGAGTAATCGAATTCAACGGATTTCTTTTGGAACTCATGTGGATCACCTCACAGTTTTCGTTATTTAGCGTCAACTGCCACCTGCCACACCATACAGCAATCTTTTCTAAATCGCTTTGCAACTGATACTGGTCTTCGGATGACCTTACTAGACGGTAAATTACAGCATCATCTGCGAACAACCTAAGAGAACTGCTCAGATTGTCACCCAGGTCATTTATATAGATCAGGAACAGCAGAGGTCCCAGGACGCTTCCCTGGGGAACACCTGATACACTTCAATTTTACTCGATGATTTTTCCCTCTATTACTACGAACTGCGACCTTCCTGACAGGAAATCACGAATCCAGTCGCACAACTAAGACGATACCCCATAGGCCCGCAGCTTGATTAGAAGTCGCTTGTGAGGAACGGTGTCAAAAGCTTTCCGGAAATCTAGAAATACGGAATCAACTTGAGATCCCCTGTCTATAGCGGCCATTACTTCGTGCGAATAAGGAGCTAGCTGCGTTGCACAAGAACGATGTTTTCTGAAACCATGCTGATTACGTATCAATAGATCGTTCCCTTCGAGGTGATTCATAATGTTTGAATACAGTATATGCTCCAAAACCCTACTGCAAACCGCCGTCAATGATATAGGTCTGTAGTTGGATGGATTACTCCTACTACCCTTCTTAAACACTGGTGCGACCTGCGCAATTTTCCAATCTGTAGGTACAGATCTATCGGTGAGCGAGCGGTTGTATATGATTGCTAAGTAGGGAGCTATTGTATCAGCGTAATCTGAAAGGAACCTAATCGGTATACAATCTGGACCTGAAGACTTGCCCGTATCAAGCGATTTGAGTTGCTTCGCAACCCCTAAGGTATCTACTTCTAAGAAACTCATGCTAGCAGCTGTTCGTGTTTCAAATTCTGGAATATTCCATTCGTCTTCCCTGGTGAAGGAATTTCGGAAAACTGCGTTCAGTAACTCAGGTTTAGCGGCACAGTCGTCGGTAACAGCACCATCGGCACTGCACAGCGAAGGTATTGACTGCGTCTTGCCACTTGTGTACTTTACATACGACCAGAATTTCTTCGGATTTCCTACCAAATTTCGAGACAATGTTTCGTTGTGGAACCTATTAAAGGCATCTCGCATGGAAGTCCGTGCCAAATTTTGCGCGTCTGTAAATTTTAGCCAATCTTCGGGATTTCGCGTTCTTCTGAACTTTGCATGCTTTCTCCGTTGCCTCTGCAACAGCGTTCGGACCTGTTTTGTGTACCATGGGGGATCAGTTCCATCTCTTACCAGTTTATGAGATATGAATCTCTCAGTTGCTGTTGCCACTATATCTCTGAATTTGAGACACATCTCGTCTACATTTGCAGAGTCAGTTCGGAAGGAATGGATTGTCTCTTAGAAAGGCTTCTAGTGACACTTTATCCGCTTTTTTAAATAAAATTATTTTGCATTTGTTTCTGGTGGATTTGGAAGAAACGTATTGAGCCTAGCTACAACGACCTTGTGACCGCTAATCCCTGTATCAATCATGATGCTCTCTATTAGCTCTGGATTGTTTGTGGCTAAAACAGTGTGTTTTCGCAAGTCAAGTGTGTTTTCCCAACCATTTACAATTCGCGTGGGTTCGTGGACTAACTGCTCGAAATAATTTTCGGAGAAAGCATTTAGGACAATCTCGGAAGATGTTTTCTGCCTACCACCAGTTCTGAACAAGTATTTTTGCCAACATATCGAGGGAAGGTTGAAGTCCCCACCAACTATAATCGTATGAGTGGGGTATTTATTTTTCTCTGAACTGTTCAGCAACTATATCATCGGAGTCTGGGGGTCGGTAGAAGGAGCCAATTATTAACTTAGTTCGGCTGTTAAGTATAACCTCCATTCTTTCCTCAAGAATCCGAACTCCTCAAGGTCTCCACGAAAAGCGCGTGTCTCGGTTCGAATCCCGGTCTGGAACAAAAGTTTCCATCGTGTCATTTCAAGTTGTAGCATTCACACATCAAACTACAGGTGACAAATGGTTATGATTTTTAACACCTTACCGTGCGTTTTCAACAGTAACGATTGGTACCACTTTCGACTCACAGTCAAGAACTTTTCGCCGTATCATTTCAAGTTCAAACATGGCACTCTTAGTGGCTCACGAAAATTAATTCGATAGTCAACGTCTCTTCGGTTGTAGTCAACCACGATGATATGTGCAGCCAGCATAGAACTTTATGTCATGTTATTTCCACTTCAGACTTCTGCATATCTCGCTTATGCTGGAATAAACCGATGTTTAATGTCTAGTTGGGACTAGAAATTAACGACGATAAGCGCTGGGTTTGGATATTACTAAGCCCAAACCTTTTCGTCTCGTCATTTCAGTTTCACTCTGCTCACTATTGGTGAAAAATTACAATTTATAACGTTTGATTGTGATTAGTTAACAAGCCATGAGGTGCTGTGATCATATCAATTCATATCAAGTTTAAACCCGTGCACACTTTCATACTTGTGATCGAAATCATGTTTAATATCTTTCGTGGTTAGTTAACAGGAACAATAGTTATTGGGTTGCAATGCCGAGTTCCAGTCCACTACAAAAATGGTCATAAAGTAATTTAAAGTAGAAACTTGGTTTTTGAAATATTGTTGATTGTGATAAATTAAGGTGTACAAGTGTAATGATTGTTTCCTCTTTAAAATAATGTGTTTTGTGATGTTTGCAATACTGTGGTATTACACTACTGGCCATTAAAATTACTACACCACTAAGATAACGTGCTACAAACGCAAAATTTAACCGACAGGAAGAAGATGCTGTGAAATGCGAATGATCAGCTTTCCAGAGCATTGACATAATCACATGTCAGTTCTAGTATAATATACACTACTGGCCATTAAAATTGCTACACCAAGAAGAAATGCAAATGATTGGACAAATATATTAAACTAGAACTGACATGTGATTACATTTTCACGCAATTTGGGTGCATACATCCTGAGAAATCAGTACCCAGAACAATCACCTCTGGCCGAAATAACGGCCTTGATACGCCTGGGCATTGAGACAAACAGAGCTTGGATGGCGTGTACAGGTACAGCTGCCCATGCAGCTTCAACACGATACCACAGTTCATCGAGAGTAGTGACTGGCGTATTGTGACGAGCCAGTTGCTCGGCCACTATTGACCAGACGTTTTCAATTGGTGAGAGATCTGGAGAATGTAATGGCCAGGGCAGCAGTCGAACATTTTCTGTAGCCAGAGAGGCCCGTACAGGATCTACAACATGCGGTCGTGCATTATTCTGCTGAAATGTAGGGTTTCGCAGGGATCGAGTGAAGGGTAGAGCCACGGGTCGTAACACATCTGAAATGTAACGTCCACTGTTCAAAGTGCCGTCAATGCAAACAAGGGGTGACCGAGACGTGTAACCAATGGCACCCCATACCATCACGCTGGGTGATACGCCAGTATGGCGATGACGAATACACGCTTCCAATGTGCGTTCACCGCGATGTCGCCAAACACGGATGCGACCGTCATGATGCTGTAAATAGAATCTGGATTCATCCGAAAAAATGACGTTTTGCCATTCGTGCACCCAGGTTCGTCGCTGAGTACACCATCGAAGCGCTCTTGTCTGTGATGCGGCGTCAAGGGTAACCGCAGCCACGATCTCCGAGCTAATAGTCGATGCTGCTGCAAACGTCGTCGACCTATTCGTGCAGATGGTTGTTGTCTTGGAAACGTCCCCATCTGTTGACTCAGGGATCGAGACGTGGCTGCACGATCCGTTACAGCCATGAGAATAAACCGCAATCGCGATAGGCTACAATCCGACCTTTATCAAAGTCGGAAACGTGATGGTACGCATTTGTCCTCCTTACACGAGGCATCACAACAACGTTTCACCAGGAAACGCCGGTCAACTGCTGTTTGTGTATGAGAAATCGGTTGGAAACTTTCCTCATGTCAGCACGTTGTAGGTGGCCCCACCGGCACCAACCTTGTGTGAGTGCTCTGAAAAACTAATCGTTCGCATATCACAGCATCTTCTTCCTGTCGGTTAAATTACACGTCTGTAGCACGTCATCTTCGTGGTGTAGCAATTTTTATGGCCAGTAGTGTATTTGTCCAATTAATACCCATTTATCATCTGCATTTCTTCTTGGTGTAGCAATTGAGTGGCCAGTAGTGTAATTAGCATCTTGACTGCCATACAGAAAAATTATCTCCTGTGGCCTCATGAAGTAACAATTTTGTATAGTCGATCGACTATACCAAAATAGATCAGAGGACCTGCAAGACAGTTATGTGAGTTCCATACAAATCAGGATAAATGCAGTTCAGTTCCTTCGAGAAGTTCTGAGAATTATAGTATATTCTGTACGTGGTGTAGTTTCCGTAGCACTTTGTAATGCTGCTTCCCTGAACTGATGTAGCCCCTCATCGACTCTGGTTTCCGCCGGTGGAGAGACTATTGCAAGGTTTTCGGTCATTTTGGCACGGTAGTGATCTCAGTTGATGCCTGTCAGTGATATTTCACGTCGGGACAGTAACGAGAAGTCAGCATCACAGCCAAAATAGACTGGGAGATGGCCTGAAGATAATTCGTTGCGTCTTTAGGCGTAAATTTGATGTGGTATGTCCTTTGTGATGACAACAGTCATGACATCAAGTTGCCCTGTGTTATAGAGAATATGGTGGGGTAATATAGCCTCATCACCCACGCCTCGTGCCGTTCTGTGACACTCAGCACACGTCGTCTGCTGTCATTAGTAAGTCTCGAGTGCCATGCGACATGCTTGTCGCTTAGGTCGCTTGCAATGGAAGTCTTGCCACGTAAGTTCAGCAAGGCTTCGAAATCATTGATATTCAGAGGAAGAGACGGCGGTTTGTATGCTGCGATTAACCTGATGCATCACATTCATGTGTGGACGACGATGTCAGTGACCTTCAGCGTTGCCAGCGGAAGAGCTGAAGTCGGTAGTGGAGGACGCTGTTCCGCAGGTACGCTGCTGTACTTCCACCTACCGTCGGCGCACGAACATTTACTCCGGGCTTTAGACGTGTTTCAAACACCATGCATATGTCAAAAACTTCATGTCGGAGAAATTTGCGCAGTTCACCGGCTTGAGAGTGCACACCTTTCCCGTTGCACTCGGCTATTGCCAGTGAATTAATGTCGGCTATGATGCGGCCTTTATGGTTTACATTCGGTGGATGCCTACATGGCTGACATCACTGAAGCATTAATTTGCTGCGCAAGGAACTTCAAATGGCTTCAAATGGCTCTGAGCACCATAGGACTTAACATCTGTGGTCATCAGTCCCCTAGAACTTAGAACTACTTAAACCTAACTAACCTAAGGACATTACACACATCCATGCGCGAGGCAGGATTCGAACCTGCGACCGTAGCAGTCGAGCGGTTCCCGACTGAAGCGCAAGGAACTCTGTCAGCTTTCTTTTGCTATTGATCATTCTGTGACTTGCACAAGACTGTTGTTTGGAGCAGCTGTATTGATACAGGTGCTGATTCCAGTTCCCTCGGCTGCTTTAGTGCCGGTGCTCGTGGTTGGGCAAACTTCGGTTGGACAGTGATTCTGCTCTTCATCCTTATTTCAGCCTGTTACATCGAGACGCAGCCATTATTTGCATTGGTGTGGTGTCGAAAGTAAAAACTCCTGCATTGCTTCGTGAGGCTGTTGCGAAGGAATGGCAGGATCTTCAAGTTTATGCGGCTTAGTCTTCTGCGTGGTTTCGGTGGTGTTTTCGTTCTGTGACGTGCCTGGCCATTTCTGGTTAGATGCTTCTCGATTGACTGACGCCGTCTACGAGGCAGCTACAGCGTAGATTAGACCAGCGCGTATCCTGGCCTCGATCTTTGGTTGTAGGTCAGTAGTTTCCGCACGTTTGCGAGGTACAGCGCGCCTCCATGGGGAGAAACCAATGTAGCGATCCCTATATCCTTCCTCACCGCAAACTGCACATATCGGTGTCGAACCACGTTAAAGAGGACGGTCACGACTTGTGTTGTTGCCAGCACACTTGACACACTTGTCTGGCGCTGGACTGTGCCGTGCAAGGTGACTGACGCCTCGGCATCGCGCTGGGCCTCTCACATTTTCTGGTCGCACTGTGAGACTGGTGAAGCGAGTAAACTGAAACACCCATTTTTTTTGGATTGTCAGTTACAATAACCAGAAATAGTGTCATATCTTCTTTGAGGTGAGAAAGGGCAGATACCGGTGTACTATCTTGAGCAAATTTCCAGGAGTGATGATACCCTGTAGTCTTGCAATGGTCTGTGCTGAAAATATTCACGTTGAATACCAATTCACGTTAAGTAATAGCAGTGGAGACGGTGGATTAGATATTGGCACTTAGGAACAAGTTTTACGCCTTCTTGGAGGTTTCAGGACATTGACAATCCATTAGCAGTTTCTGCTGGGGGAGTAGTTCATGATTTTACTCTTCGAGTAGTTCTTCTTGCAGGTATCAAGCCGACAGCGTCGGGTAATGGCGTCTTCCTCGTTTTTTTCTTCACCTTCCGTAAGCTTTGGATACAACCGAAGTTGTTCTTTCGTTTCTCAAGGTAGCATCAGTTGGTGGAAGACTAATGGGTTATTCATCTTCTGTATCTGGGAGCTGTCAAATCTTAATCCAATGCAGTGTTCGTTGTCACAGCTTGGTTCGTCGTAGTTGGAGCAAGCCTCGCAGGCCGGCAAACTGCCGACTCCACGTTTGCTCTAGCCTCCGCACGCTTCCCCATCGGAAACTACAATGAGTGACTCCAGTGCTCATTCGTCTCTGCCCCGGTTATGCACTGTCGTTAGCGCTTAACGTGCCCGCAACGCCAGTCGGCAGCATCCAGTCTCGCGGTTGGCAGTCACAACGTTTAGGCTCATCAGTGTATGTAAAATAGGAGCTGGAGGGAGCATAATATACGTAGGGACGCTGTAGTTAGCAATATTTGTAATCCATGCAGTGCTGTTTCTTTAATTTCAGTTTTTTTATTTGCCTCTTGTACCTGCAGAGTGATACATGATTGAAGGTTGAATTTTCTTTCAACTAAACAGCTATAGAGTATAACAGATTGTACGTTTCGAAATTTCTTTACTAGAAGAGTTATTTTTACTTGAATAACAACGTCTGGCAATAGTCTCAGGATTGCAGTTCATATAAACCACACATCAATAATTTAAAAAAAAAGATCAATTAGTTGAAGCATTTACAGGTAGACGGTGTACCACGCCATTATGTTCGTAACTCCTTAAGAATTTCTGTCGCATTTTCCAAGTGCTACTCCGAACAATTACGATGGCTCCATCGATCACTGACTTAGCATTCTGCCATTTATCGTTATGAGATCTGGTACAGCACTTAATCTGCATCTGATGTGGACCGAAACAAGGTGAGAATAAAGACTAACATGTTATTTATTCTCAATGAAACCTGTGTTCGAACATTTAGTAGCACTGCCATCTACTGTGTGTAGAATATACCGGTGGACATGTACAGACCACAAATGACGCATGTGATGCCACGGAGTAGGTAAATGGTTTCCTTTAAGTGTTAATATTATTTTCACTCTACAGAATTTTTAAATCTCCACTTGAGAGGCCCTCAGATTACGCAGGTAGGCTATCTAATTTTAAAAAAAATTGTATCAAGACTTTAAAACCTGACTACTGTAGATCATTGTTTCCAGACGCACTTTTCCCAAGTCATCATGTCACTCGTTGAAATTGTCCTGGGTCTTAATGCAGCCAGCAAGGCTCTCTCGTCTTATCTGTAAACCCTATCACAAAGAAATGTATGATGTAATCGGGGATGAAGCTACGTGTCAAGACAGTTCTTTGTTAGATAATTGTTCCCGGGACGAACGCGTTTCTATTTGAGCTTTTCCCACTCCTGATGTTTACCTCCTTATCCACAATGACTTTACTTGCCTTTGCAAATTCCATTACATTTACGCACATAGAGCCATTTGATGTAAGTATCTAAGTTCAGGTCATTTACGCACCTTACGTATCTGTCTAGTTGCAAATTTGTTCAGTAATAAGAGTATCAGACTGGTGTTCTCCTTCAAAATGCATGAAATTTTAATATAAAGTTTTAGTAATTCTGTATAAAGGCCAATAAACATAGAAAAGACTTCATATTTTCATCGTTGGAGAGTTGTTATTTATTATGAAACAGAATCTGGCAGATAGACAATATCTAAGTCTTGTGATGTGAAATAAGTAATTCCTCTAGAATAGCTTCAAATCAAATTAATTATATGCTACAGCCCAGTTTCCTTTTCTGTTGGAGCCAGAACATGAGACTGATCAAATTGTTAAAGTCAAGATACTCAGTGATACGATCCAACTAAATAGAGAGAATAGAGGAAAGCTAAGATGGTTTCCATTGTGGCCATGGAAGGAGCCTTTCCAAACATTTGCGAAACAACAATCGGGTTTCTCTTGAGCCACGATGTAATATCAGAAAATTCTTACAAATAGATAGTGCTGCACGGCAACAGAGAGTATGCAGCGAAACACAGATACAGGTAGCCCTTTTCAGGACCAGATGCATCATACGTGTCGTTTAGCAATGGTTACAGCTTACGAATCTCTCTCTTAAAGATTCAGTCGTTCTCACACCAAAAAGGAATTATCTCTCACGTCTGACGCTGGAGAATAGTTTAGATATAACAGCAGTGCAGGAGGCCTATAGTGATCGCTATCGAGTTTTATTAATGTAAGTAGTGTTATGGCTGTCAGGAAAGGAGAGAAACGTTTTTAAGACTAATATTTGAGACAATGTACTAGGTGTGGTGTCAGGTGGACATCGGAAAGTGGACAACCGCTCCATATGAAGTCAGAGTTATTGACAACCTGCCGAGGAAGTGGCGATGCTGCAATGACTGGATAAAGTCAACACCCCCAGGCAGAAAGGTGACGCTGGAATACAGCCAGAATGTTCGAGAAACTTCTCGTAAGTTCTGGAAGAAACTTTGGAGGAGTCAGGGAAAACATCTCAATGGGAGAAACTGGCACTAAAGTGCCTAAAAATGAGTGTGTAAACAACCAGTACAGGAGGCCAAGAACTGATTATCAGAAAGCAGGTAGAAGCAATACAACGGCTGAGTCATCAGGAGCAGTCACCATAGATTGACGCTTTGACGCTGGTGCAGTAAAAACTACAAGAATTCTGTTCACATTCGGGGGAGGACAGCTTAAGTTCTGATAAGTATCCAGACACCGTTAATACCTAGCGTTTTCTGTCTGTTAGTAAATAACAGACTGTGTAGAGTTTACCTCTAGTAGTAGCAATGGGTAATAGTTGATATAGTCTGTGTGTCACAATAGAAAGAGGGACAAACGTTGTCTCGCACTTGCCTCCAGTTGTGGTTAAAGTATTTGATTGCATATTATTGGAATGAGTTGCAAGCAGAGTGCTTGTCTCTGACAGCAAATGGTAGAGCTTAGGAGTTGGGAGTTGCCGGAAAAGCGTATCATATAGAGGGGTAGGTTGTAACCATTGATTTGCAAAGATACAAAGCCACTGTAGGCTGCCGGCCAGGGTGGCCGAGCGGTTCTAGGCGCTACAGTCTGGAACCGCGTGACCGCTACGGTCGCAGGTTCGAATCCTGCCTCGGGCAGGGATGTGTGTGATGTCCTTAGGTTAGTTAGGTTTAAGTAGTTCTAAGTTCTAGGGGACTGATGTCCTCAGAAGTTAAGTCCCATAGTGCTCAGAGCCATTTGAACCACTGTAGGCCACTTCTCCGATTACGGTTAAACTATTGGAAGGAAGGAAGGAAGATAGGGTTTTACGTCCCGCCGACATCGAGGTCGTTAGAGATGGAACGCAAGCTTGGATGGTGTCAAGGATGGGGAAAGTAATCGGCTGTGCCCTTTCAAAGGAACCCTCCTGGCATTTGCTTGGAGCGGTTTAGGGAAATCATCGAAAACCTAAATCAGAATGGCCGGATGAGGGCTTGGACTGTCGTCCTCCCGAGAGGTCAGTGTGCTAACCACAGAGCCACCTAACCCGCTTTGAACTATTAGAAGTAAATTGTTCTTAAATTGAATGCTTAAGTGTTTGAAAATTTATTCATTTTCTACAAAGTCAATAACCCCTTGTCATCATTCGAAAATCACCAATGCTAAGAGTCCTAGGAGTTTTTTGCCCTCTAATTCCATTAAAATTAACATAATAGGCCCCAGGGCACACTGTCGTCAACATCCTAATTACACCATACTGGTCACATTTTTCTCCAAAACTGGTCATAAGACCTGCACAGGAAGGCAAAATAAAGTTTCTGATGTCAGGCGTGTAAGGTGTGTTGTGTAGAGACATTCCTAAGTAGGGAATCAGGTGATAGAATATCGATGGAGAAGCAAGAAAACTATCGGAATCAATCCCTCGAACTGTGTACAGCTCGAGGACCAGGCCAGTGTAACAGGTAAAGACAAGCAGAAACCATCCTGAGAGTCCAGCAGAACCTTGGTGAAATTCTCCAAACCAGACAAATTGCAGGAGAACTACAAGGGAAACTGTCAGAACTACAACATCATCAACATAAAGAGTTTAACAAGTGATGACAGCAATAGTTTTAAGACTCTGTGTGTAACTTTGTATAATACTAATGTAAGACAATTTCAGATAGCAGTTCGGATGTCAGAAGCGTCAGTGTGAATGATGATTTTGTATTAGTAAATAAGCCATTTAGTGGAGCTAAGTCCGTACTTAGGGAGCTCACTGAGATTATGAATACGGCATTCAAAGCAGTTTGAAAGGCTAATAAACCACTGTTGTTTCAAGGCATCAAGTCTAAAATTATAGGATACGTTAGGGCGAAATTAACTGTCCAGGACAGAGCTAAAAATAGGGATCAAGTTAAGGTAATCTTGGAAGAAAATTATTCAGATAAGCACACTATAGACTATTACGTCTGTAGGATGTTTCAGGCTAAACAACGCCCAAAGGAAATGATTACATCATGGTCAAATCGAATAGATGAATTATCAAAGTAATTCAGAAAGGTGGTCACCAGAGTGATAGTGGCAGTACAACTACAGGGTGCATTAGATCTGGTATTCATGCTCAGATACGCTTGCTTTTCACAAGGCCTAGCAAGTGACAGATTCAGATATTTGTACGAAAATAAGGTTGAAGAAATTAACTGAGGTGACGTAGTTGGGTTTTTTGGGGTAGGAGACCAAACAGCGAGATGATCGGTCTGATCGGATTAGGGAAGGAAGTTGACCGTGCCCTTTCAAAGGAACCATCCTGGCATTTTCCTGGAGAGATTTAGGGAAATCGCGGAAAACCTAAATCAGGATGGCCAGACGCGGGATTGAACCGTCATCCTCCCGAATCTAGTGTGCTAACCACTGCTCCATCTCGCTCGGTGGGGATAGCATTTTAAGAGAAAAGCGAGCTATTGTTCATGAAAGAATAGGATCTGTTCACGAAAGTGGCTTGCGAGGAAGCTGAAATTCGAAGTAACGGAGGTGGAAGTCGTTGTAACTGTGGACAGAGGAACAAATGACTAGAGACTGAGGGAAGCAAAATAGGAACTCAAGGATATGGCAGGTAATGACACCCACAAAGAAAGAAGTAAAGAGATTCCAGAATTTTTGTAATCACTGCATTACATAAGGGCACACTGATACCGAATGTAAACAAATAATCTTTTTGTGAAAACTGCAAAAGGCGTGTGTATAAAGCACTGGATTTAAAATTCCAAGGGGTTACAGTTGCTACCAATATGGACACATTAGACCCTAATGCAATGTGAAATTACGGACCACATTCACAAGTAAAATTGGGAAACTAAGAGTGTGGAACATAACGCAGACATGTGTTACAACAACAAAATGGCCAAAAGTTACAGTCATTAACAGTGAAACAAAAAAAGAAATTGACAGCATATAGCTGCGAATTAGGACGGAACTTGCGGTTATTAATAAATATTGGGGCAGATATAAGCCTTACACAGGAAGAGAAACTCAGAGAAGAAGCAGAAACTAGTAGGGAAGATATCTATAGAATGAAGGGTGTGATACAAGGCACAATCAATAAATTGGAAACCACAGATCTGTTATTAGTAACAACAAGGACAATTCCAGTGACATATTAGTTCCATATCATAGAAAACTGGCGTCCTTCGGATCGGAGCGTGGAATGTCAGATCCCTTAATCGGGCAGATAGCTTAGAAAATTTGAAAAGGGAATTGGATAGGTTAAAGTTAGATATAGTGGGAATTAGTGAAGTTCGGTGGCAGGAGGAACAAGACTTCTGGTCAGGTGACTACAGGGTTATAAACACAAAGTCAAATAGGGGTAATGCAGGAGCAGGTTTAATAATGAATAGGAAAATAGGAATGCTGGTAAGCTACTACAAACAGCATAGCGAACGCATTATTGTGGCCAAGATAGACACGAAGCCCACGCCTACTACAGTAGTACAAGTTTATATGCCAACTAGCTCTGCAGATGACGAAGAAATTGCAGAAATGTATGATGATATAAAAGAAATTATTCATATAGTGAAGGGAGACGAAAATTTAATAGTCATGGGTGACTGGAATTCGAGTGTAGGAAAAGGGAGAGAAGGAAACGTAGTAGGTGAATATGGATTGGGGCTAAGAAATGAAAGAGGAAGCCACCTGGTAGAATTTTGCACAGAGCACAACTTAATCATAGCTAACACTTGGTTTAAGAATCATGATAGAAGGTTGTATACATGGAAGAACCCTGGAGATACTAAAAGGTATCAGATAGATTATATAATGGTAAGACAGAGATTTGGGAACCAGGTTTTAAATTGTAAGACATTTCCAGGGGCAGATGTGGACTCTGACAACAATCTATTGGTTATGACCTGTAGACTAAAACTGAAGAAACTGCAAAAAGGTGGGAATTTAAGGAGATGGCACCTGGATAAACTGACTAAACCAGAGGCTGTACAGAGTTTCAGGGAGAGCATAAGGGAACAATTGACAGGAATGGGGGAAAGAAATACAGTAGAAGAAGAATGGGTAGCTCTGAGGGATGAAGTAGTGAAGGCAGCAGAGGATCAAGTAGGTAAAAAGACTAGGGCTAGTAGAAATCCTTGGGTTACAGAGGAAATATTGAATTTAATTAATGAAAGGGGAAAATACAAAAACGCAGTAAATGAAGCGGGCAAAAAGGAATACAAACTTCTTAACAATGAGCTCGACAGGAAGTGCAAAATGGCTAAGCAGGGATGGCTAGAGGACAAATGTAAGGATGTAGAGCCTTATCTCACTAGGGGTAAGATAGATACTGCCTACAGGAAAATTGAAGAGACCTTTGCAGAAAAGAGAGCCACTTGTATGAATAGCAAGAGCTCAGATGGAAACCCAGTTCTAAGCAAAGTAGGGAAAGCAGAAAGGTGGAAGGAGTATATAGAGGGTCTATACAAGGGCGATGTACTTGAGGACAATATTATGGGAATGGAAGAGGATGTAGATGAAGATGAAATGGGAGATACGATACTGACAGAGCACTGAAAGATCTGAGTCGAAACAAGGCTCCCTGAGTAGACAACATTCCATTGGAACTACTGACGGCCTTGGGAGAGCCAGTCCTGACAAAACTCTACCATCTGGTGAGCAAGATGCATGAAACAGGCGAAATACCCTCAGACTTCAAGAAGAATATAATAATTCCAATCCCAAAGAAAGCAGGTGTTGACAGGTGTGAAAATTACCGAACAATCAGTTTAATAAGCCACAGCTGCAAAATACTAACACGAATTCTTTACAGACAAATGGAAAAACTAGTAGAAGCCGACCTCGGGGAAGATCAGTTTGGATTCCGTAGAAATACTGGAACACGTGAGGCAATACTGACCTTACGACTTATCTTAGAAGAAAGATTAAGGAAAGGCAAACCTACGTTTCTAGCATTTGTAGACTTAGAGAAAGCGTTTGACAATGTTGACTGGAATACTCTCTTTCAAATTCTAAAGGTGGCAGGGGTAAAATATAGGGAGCGAAAGGCTATTTACAATTTGTACAGAAACCAGATGGCAGTTACAAGAGTCGAGGGTCATGAAAGGGAAGCAGTGGTTGGGAAGGGAGTGAGACAGAGTTGTAGCCTCTCCCCGATGTTATTCAATCTGTATATTGAGCAAGCAGTAAAGGAAACAAAAGAAAAATTCGGAGTAGGTATTAAAATCCATGGAGAAGAAATAAAAACCTTGAGGTTTGCCGATGACATTGTAATTCTGTCAGAGACAGCAAAGGACTTGGAAGAGCAGTTGAACGGAATGGACAGTGTCTTGAAAGGAGGATATAAGATGAACATCAACAAAAGCAAAACGAGGATAATGGAATGTAGCCGAATTAAGTCGGGTGATGCTGAGGGAATTAGATTAGGAAATGAGACACTTAAAGTAGTAAAGGAGTTTTGCTATTTGGGGAGCAAAATAACCGATGATGGTCGAAGTAGAGAGGATATAAAATGTAGACTGGCAATGGCAAGGAAAGCGTTTCTGAAGAAGAGAAATTTGTTAACATCGAGTATAGATTTAAGTGTCAGGAAGTCATTTCTGAAAGTATTTGTATGGAGTGTAGCCATGTGTGGAAGTGAAACATGGACGGTAAATAGTTTGGACAAGAAGAGAATAGAAGCTTTCGAAATGTGGTGCTACAGAAGAATGCTGAAGATTAGATGGGTAGATCACATAACTAATGAGGAAGTATTGAATAGGATTGGGGAGAAGAGAAGTTTGTGGCACATCTTTACCAGAAGAAGGGATCGGTTGGTAGGACATGTTCTGAGGCATCAAGGGATCACCAATTTAATATTGGATGGCAGCGTGGAGGGTAAAAATCGTAGGGGGAGACCAAGAGATGAATACACTAAGCAGATTCAGAAGGATGTAGGTTGCGGTAGGTACTGGGAGATGAAGAAGCTTGCACAGGATAGAGTAGCATGGAGAGCTGCATCAAACCAGTCTCAGGACTGAAGACCACAACAACAACAACATCATAGAAAGATGGTCTAGTAGGAAGAGACTTCCTGAGAACATAGAAGACAGTGATCAATTATGGTGTGAAGATGATCAAAAATCAGGGTCGAAACATTCCACTGCTGACTATGATGAAAGAGAAACAATGGCGCAAGTTTTTAGGAAACACGTGGGTTCGGTAACAACCACAGCTAATGGAAAACGGAGTAACAGACAACCCGAAAAAGCGATACATAATTAAAGAAGGCATGATTTGAGACAGTCCTAGAGTAAGAGCGCAAAGAAAATGGAAATGAACGGAAATAACAGATGGCATAGAGGATTTACGAATAAGAGGCTAAGTCGGACCGAAAACAGAGATAATGTGAAATAGTATATGTTACAGGATGAAAAAGTAAAAAAAAAAAAGATATGTAAATCGAAAGGAAGTTGTGAGATGAAAAATGATAAGTTACCTTTAAAGCAAAGTAGCATGGCTTCAGGAAGTGACATGAGACTAGGTCCTAGGGAAGAAAAAATCTTAAGGATACGTGCAGAAGCAGGGTCAGATTCCAGTAACGAAGAAGTGGTTACTCACAAGCAGAAACTAAAGTGAGTCATGTATATCGATGTATCCATTGTACAAATACAGCAAGGAAATGTTTTCTCAGTGAGGCCGCGAGCGATCTAAGCACAGTAAAACTATTACGTGAAGCATAGTGAAGGTGACATCAGTACGAACAGTATAGGAGGCAACAAATCGTGTGGACGTATATAGCAGTCGCATTGCTCTGGTTAGACAAGCAGTCTGAACCGGACATTTGAATTAAGAGGAGTTATATGACTTGGAGGAACTTTGTAGTGTCTATTACAATGCATTTTATCTGAAAGCTGACATGCTGTCATACACAGGAATGTTAAGGAATACAGTCCCTCTTTCAGAACAGAATGATACCACAAGCACAACAGGTGGTATGACAGAAGCAGATCGAGGAAAAGGGCAATGAGAATATATTTATTGAAAGGCAAAGTCCATGGAATGCATCCGTGCTGCTAGTACGAAGAAGCCGAGATGCCAGTGGAATAGTGAAATATAGATTTATAACAGACCATAAAAAGTTGAACAAAATTTCAGTAGGGGAATCCTTTTCCATTCTCTACATAAGTGAGATATTTTATCAACTGTGGAAAACCAAGTATTTCTCCACTTTAGGTATGGCCACGTCAACAGATTTCTACCTAAATTTACACATACGGTGAAGCAATGTCCTTATTTATTAAAAGAAAGAATTTAAATCACAAATATTTACATACAATTCAGAAAAAAATTATATGTCGGTAGCAGGTGCCACGCAACCTGCATTTTCGGTGTTGCAAGGTATGTTACACACAACGGCAAAATCAAAAAATAAACAGTGCACACTAACTCCATGTGGCTGGTTCGTGAGGCTCTGGCAACATCTGAATAGAGAATATTGTTAAACATTCAATGTTTGACCTCACATGTACAGTACGTATTGACAATATTGAGAATATTTTGAGATCCATCAATACTGCTCGTCAGTATTTCTTGGAGTCAATACGCGCCCTCAGATGGTCAATATATTGACAGTTTGACAATATTACTGAACGTGTGAGAGCCCATTTACGCCGACTACGATGGACAAGGAGGCTCTGAACGCCGATAGCCAGTCTCACATGAGTCGCCGGACATCCCTGACCTGCTGTTGTCGCTGCAGAGAGTCTTGTCGCTACACAAACCAGTTGGTAATGGCAGTATCACTCACAGACGGATTGTTTGGAGCGCCAACACTCATTTCATCATTTCAGATAACCTGTTGACTATTTACCGAATGTTATCCAGACCATGTGAGATCATATTTCATGCTTAAAGAACAATATGCCTCTCTAGTGTCACACTAATGAACTTATAAACTGTTGCTGTGTGAAAGCAGATGTCTGGCCACTTTCCTTGCAAGAAAAATGGTCGCAGTCCGTAACGTTAACTGCAGGACATCAACTATTCAATAATAAAAGATATTATTTGTCTCAATCAAGGCCTGTAACTGCTAATTCCAATGCACCTAACTGTGATCTGATCGTGGAGTTGAACTTACATAACCGGATTAAGGTGATGAACGGTGTAAGCAGTTGAGTTACGATTAGCATATGTGTGTGCACAACGAAATAAGGAAAAACACAACACTGTGGACTGTCACATGTCGCATCCAGGTTGCCTTATGTCAAATTAAGATCTGTCTGCTACTACAATATGAACAGACTTACGATGAACAGTGATCACTGACCTTAACCGTCTAACTCTTGTACCCAAACTGTCACACTCTATTTCTTGTGTGAAGAAATAACTGTGCCTCGAACTGAAGTTAGCTTTTCCTTTCTGCATGACGATTTCTCAGGGATGATGCTCTTACTAAGCGTATTTGATATAGAAATTTATTGGAATGAACTGAGCTGTAGATCACGTAAATGAATGTAGTATCAACCGTGTTATACCTTAAATAGTGTAGTTATAATATTTCTTTCCTTTGGAGCACTGACATTTGGATATTCCACACTCATCCAAATCGTAATTGAAAGATGAATGTTGTTGTTGTTGTGGTCTTCAGTCCTGAGACTGGTTTGATGCAGCTCTCCATGCTACTCTATCCTGTGCAAGCTTCTACATCCCCCAGTATCTACTGCAACCTACATCCTTCTGAATCTGCTTAGTGTATTCATCTCTTGGTCTCCCTCTACGATTTTTACCCTCCACACTGCCCTCCAATGCTAAATTTGTGATCCCTTGATGCCTCAAAACATGTCCTACCAACCGATCCCTTCTTCTAGTCAAGTTGTGCCACAAACTTCAATTCTCCCCAATCCTATTCAATACCTCCTCATTAGTTACATGATCTACCCACCTTATGTTCAGCATTCTTCTGTAGCACCACATTTCGAAAGCTTCTATTCTCTTCTTGTCCAAACTACTTATCGTCCATGTTTCACTTCCATACATGGCTACACTCCATACAAATACTTTCAGAAACGGCTTCCTGACACTTAAATCTATACTCGATGTTAACAAATTCCTCTTCTTAAGAAACGCTTTCCTTGCCATTGCCAGTCTACATTTTATATCCTCTCTACTTCGACCATCATCGGTTATTTTACTCCCTAAATAGCAAAACTCCTTTACTACTTTAAGTTTCTCATTTCCTAATCTAATTCCCTCAGCATCACCCGACTTAATTTGACTACATTCCATTATCCTCGTTTTGCTTTTGTTGATGTTCATCTTATATCCTCCTTTCAAGACACTGTCCATTCCGTTTAACTGCTCTTCCAAGTCCTTTGCTGTCTCTGACAGAATTACAATGTCATCGGCAAACCTCAAATTTTTACTTCTTCTCCATGAATTTTAATACCTACTCCGAACTTTTCTTTTGTTTCCTTTACTGCTTGCTCAATATACAGATTGAATAACATCGGGGAGAGGATACAACCCTGTCTCACTCCCTTTCCAACCACTGCTTCCCTTTCATGCCCCTCGACTCTTATAACTGCCATCTGGTTTCTGTACAAATTGTAAATAGCATTTCGCTCCCTGTATTTTACCCCTGCCACCTTTAGAATTTGAAAGAGAGTATTCCAGTTAACATTGTCAAAAGCTTTCTCTAAGTCTATAAATGCTAGAAACGTAGGTTTGCCTTTCCTTAATCTTTCTTCTAAGATAAGTCGTAAGGTCAGTATTGCCTCACGTGTGAATATACTAACTGAAATCATATTTACAGACTTGTACATTGATTCACACCAAGTGACACAAGTGTGTTTTGTATATAGAGCTAGGATTTGATTTTATGCTTGAACGAACATTACTTTTCATTAGTTTGCTATTCTATAAAGATTTTATTGTGCGCCAGTATTATCTTATACGCCTGTTTCATACTGCGATTTGTTGATTGGCGATTTATGCTTGAACACCTGTATATTTTATATGTTTATTTTATTTTGTGATGAGCTGCGATTTTCTTATACCATGCAGTGAAAAAAAGTTTGTGGCGGTATTGTTGTTGTTGTTGTGGTCTTCACTCCTGAGACTGATTTGATGCAGCTCTCCATGCTACTCTATCCTCTGCAAGCTTCTTGATCTCCCAGTACTTACTGCAACCTACATCCTTCTGAATCTGCTTAGTGCATTCATCTCTTGGTCTTCCTCTACGATTTTTACCCTCCACGCTGCCCTCCAATGCTAAATTTGTGATCCCTTGACGCCCCAGAACACATCTTACCAACCGGTCCCTTCTTCTAGTCATGTACCACAAACTCCTCTTCTCCCCAATTCTATTCAATACCTCCTCACTAGTTATATGATTACCCATCTAATCTTCAGCATTCTTTTGTAGCACCACATTTCGAAAGCTTCTATTCTCTTCTTGTCCAAACTATTTATCGTCCATGTTTCACTTCCATACATGGCTACACTCCAATCAGATTCTTTCAGAAACGCCTTCCTGACACTTAAATCTATACTCGATGTTAACAAATTTCTCTTCTTCAGAAACGCTTTCCTTGCCATTGCCAGTCTACATTTTATATCCTCACTACTTCGACCGTCATCAGTTGTTTTGCTCCCCAAATAGCAAAACTCCTTTACTACTTTAAGTGTCTCATTTCCTAATCTAATTCCCTCGGCATCACCCGACTTAATTCGACTACATTCCATTATCCTCGTTTTGCTTTTGTTGATGTTCATCTTATATCCTCCTTTCAAGACACTGTCCATTCCGTTCAACTGCTCTTCCAAGTCCTTTGCTGTCTCTGACAGAATTACAATGTCATCGGCAAACCTCAAGGTTTTTATTTCTTCTCCATGGATTTTAATACGTACTCCGAATTTTTCTTTTGTTTCCTTTACTGCTTGCACAATATACAGATTGAATAACATCGGGGAGAGGCTACAACTCTGTCTCACTCCCTTTCCAACCACTGCTTCCCTTTCATGCCCCTCGACTCTTATAACTACCATCTGGTTTCTGTACAAATTGTAAATAGCATTTCGCTCCCTGTATTTTACCCCTGCCAACTTTAGAATTTGAAAGAGAGTATTCCAGTCAACATTGTCAAAAGCTTTCTCTAAGTCTACAAATGCTAGGAACGTAGATTTGCCTTTCCTTAATCTAAGATAGGTCGTAAGGTCAGTATTGCCTCACGTGTTCCAACATTTCTACGGAATCCGAACTGATCTTCCCCGAAGTCGGCTTCTACCAGTTTTTTCATTCGTTTGTAAAGAAATCGCGTTAGTATTTTGCAGCTGTGACTTACTAAACTGATAGTTCGGTAATTTTCACATCTGTCAACACCTGCTTTCTTTGGGATTGGAATTATTATATTCTTCTTGAAGTATGAGGGTATTTCGCCTGTCTCATACATATTGCTTACCAGATGGTAGAGTGATGTCAGGACTGGCTCTCCCAAGGCTGTCTGTAGTTCTAATGGAATGTTGTCTGCTCCGCGGGCCTTGTTTCGGCTCAGGTCTTTCAGTGCTCTGTCAAACTCTTCACGCAATATCATATATCCCATTTCATCTTCATCTACATCCTCTTCCATTCTCATAATATTGTCCTCAAGTACATCGCCCTTGTATAGACCCTCTATATACTCCTTCCACCTTTCTGCTTTCCCTACTTTGCTTAGAACTGGGTTTCCATCTGAGCTCTTGCTATTCATACAAGTGGCTCTCTTTTCTGCAAAGGTCTCTTTAATTTTCCTGTAGGCAGTATCTATCTTACCCATAGTGAGATAAGCCTCTACATCCTTACATTTGTCCTCTAGCCATCCCTGCTTAGCCATTTTGCACTTCCTGTCGAGCTCATTGTTAAGAAGTTTGTATTCCTTTTTGCCTGCTTCATTTACTGCGTTTTTGTATTTTCTCCTTTCATCAATTAAATTCAATATTTCCTCTGTAACCCAAGGGTTTCTACTAGCCCTAGTCTTTTTACCTACTTGATCCTCTGCTGCCTTCACTACTTCATCCCTCAGAGCTACCCAATCTTCTTCTACTGTATTTCTTTCCCCCATTCCTGTCAATTGTTCCCTTATGCTCTCCCTGAAACTCTGTACAGCCTCTGGTTTAGTCAGTTTATCCAGGTGCCATCTCCTTAAATTCCCACCTTTTTGCAGTTTCTTCAGTTTTAATCTACAGTACATAACCAATAGATTGTGGTCAGAGTCCCACATCTGCCCCTGGAATTGTTTTACAATTTAAAACCTGGTTCCCAACTCTCTGTCTTACCATTATATACTCTATCTGAGACCTTCTAGTATCTCAAGGATTCTTCCATGTATAAAACCTTCTTTTATGGTTCTTGAACCAAGTGTTAGCTATGATTAAGTTATGCTCTGTGCAAAATTCTACCAGACGGCTTCCTCTTTCATTTCTTACCTCCAATCCATATTCACCTACTATGTTTCCTTCTCTCCCTTTTCCTGCTCTCGAATTCCAGCCACCCATGACTATTAAATTTTCGTCTCCCTTCACTACCTGAATAATTTCTTTTATCTCATCACACATTTCATCAATTCCTTCATCATCTGCAGAGCTAGTTGGCATATAAACTTGTACTACTGTAGTAGGCATGGGTTTCGTGTCTATCTTGGCCACAATGATGCGTTCACTATAACGTTTGTAGTAGCTTACCCGCACTCCTATTTTTTATTCATTATTAATCCTACTCCTGCATTACCCCTATTTGATTTTGTACACTCCTGGAAATGGAAAAAAGAACACATTGACACCGGTGTGTCAGACCCACCATACTTGCTCCGGACACTGCGAGAGGGCTGTACAACCAATGATCACACGCACGGCACAGCGGACACACCAGGAACCGCGGTGTTGGCCGTCGAATGGCGCTAGCTGCGCAGCATTTGTGCACCGCCGCCGTCAGTGTCAGCCAGTTTGCCGTGCCATACGGAGCTCCATCGCAGTCTTTAACACTGGTAGCATGCCGCGACAGCGTGGACGTGAACCGTATGTGCAGTTGACGGACTTTGAGCGAGGGCGTATAGTGGGCATGCGGGAGGCCGGTTGGACGTACCGCCGAATTGCTCAACACGTGGGGCGTGAGGTCTCCACAGTACATCGATGTTGTCGCCAGTGGTCGGCGGAAGGTGCACGTGCCCGTCGACCTGGGACCGGACCGCAGCGACGCACGGATGCACGCCAAGACCGTAGGATCCTACGCAGTGCCGTAGGGGACCGCACCGCCACTTCCCAGCAAATTAGGGTCACTGTTGCTCCTGGGGTATCGGCGAGGACCATTCGCAACCGTCTCCATGAAGCTGGGCTACGGTCCCGCACACCGTTAGGCCGTCTTCCGCTCACGCCCCAACATCGTGCAGCCCGCCTCCAGTGGTGTCGCGACAGGCGTGAATGGAGGGACGAATGGAGACGTGTCGTCTTCAGCGATGAGAGTCGCTTCTGCCTTGGTGCCAATGATGGTCGTATGCGTGTTTGGCGCCGTGCAGGTGAGCGCCACAATCAGGACTGCATACGACCGAGGCACACAGGGCCAACACCCGGCATCATGGTGTGGGGAGCGATCTCCTACACTGGCCGTACACCACTGGTGATCGTCAAGGGGACACTGAATAGTGCACGGTACATCCAAACCGTCATCGAACCCATCGTTCTACCATTCCTAGACCGGCAAGGGAACTTGCTGTTCCAACAGGACAATGCACGTCCGCATGTATCCCGTGCCACCCAACGTGCTCTAGAAGGTGTAAGTCAACTACCCTGGCCAGCAAGATCTCCGGATCTGTCCCCCATTGAGCATGTTTGGGACTGGATGAAGCGTCGTCTCACGCGGTCTGCACATCCAGCACGAACGCTGGTCCAACTGAGGCGCCAGGTGGAAATGGCATGGCAAGCCGTTCCACAGGACTACATCCAGCATCTCTACGATCGTCTCCATGGGAGAATAGCAGCCTGCATTGCTGCGAAAGGTGGATGTACACTGTACTAGTGCCGACATTGTGCATGCTCTGTTGCCTGTGTCTATGTGCCTGTGGTTCTGTCAGTGTGATCATGTGACGTATCTGACCCCAGGAATGTGTCAATAAAGTTTCCCCTTCCTGGGACAATGAATTCATGGTGTTCTTATTTCAATTTCCAGGAGTGTATTTATAACCCTGTATTCACCTGACCAAAAGTCTAGTTCCTTCTCCCACCGAACTTCACTAATTCTCATTATATATAACTTTAACCCATCCATTTCACTTTTTAAATTTTCTAACCTACCTGCCCGATTAAGGGATCTGACATTCCACGCTCCGATCCGTAGAACGCCAGTTTTCTTTCTCCTGATAACAAAGATCTCGTGAGTAGTCCCCGCCTGGAGATCAGAATGGGGGACTATTTTACCTCCGGAATATTTTACCCAAGAGGGCGCCATCATAATTTAACGATACAGTAAAGCTGCATGCCCTCGGGAAAAACCACGGCTGTTGTTTCCCCTTGCTTTCAGCCGTTCGCAGTACCAGCACAGCAACGCCGTTTTGGTTAGTGTTACAAGGCCAGTCAGTCAATCACCCAGACTGTTGCCTCTGCAACTACTGAAAAGGCTGCTGCCCCTCTTCAGGAACCACACGTTTGTATGGCCTCTCAACAGGTACCCCCCCCCGGTTGTGGTTGCACCTACGGTACGGACATCTGTATCGCTGTGGCATGCAAGCCTCCCCATCAACGGCATAGTCCATGGTTCATGGGGGGGGGGGGGGGGGAGGTTATGGTATTAGATATTATATATTTTGATAAAGTATGGATATAGTAAATATCAAATTATTTAAACTGTGAATAAAAACTAATAATTCCTTAAAAAGATAGAATGGGAGAGTGTGTGTTTGAAACCATCAGTGTGTGAATGAGTAGAGGACATATTGTCGTATGGCTTATGAAGTTATTTCGTGTGAACGTGGACTGACTGACTGATGGGACTGTTTTTCCATCGTTGTTTCATCCCCTTCCGCCCATATGGGTGGGGCGGGGGGGGGGGGGGCGGTCAGCTGTTCAATACACCGTTCATCATCCAAGGGCATTCTTCAGTCAAGAGCATGTATGCAGACAAAACAAAGATGACAGAAAAAAGTATGAGGACTGTTAACTTTTTAAATTAAAAAGATTAATGACGCACCACTATAAGGACGAAAAATATATACAGTTAAAAAAACACAATTATAATGAGGTGTTATTCTTCTGTGACTAAAGGGATGGAGTAATGCACTTTCACTTAACAATTGAAGGACCTGCACTGGGTGAGAAGTACTGTGGGAGGAGAAAGTATTTTCCACAGTGGTTTAGGGGTGTGGGTAAAGAGATAGGGATCTGTTAAGTGGGGAACCCATGGAGATGAGGTAGGAGGTGAAATGGATTGTGGCAACAGAGACGGTGGGAAGGAGAGAAGGTGAGAAGGAGTAATGGTTTGGGGGAGGCTAGTGGTACAAGAAGAAAGCGTTATGGGAGGGTGGAGAGCAAAACGAAATGAGGAGCCGTGATGTGGAGTTGGATAGGTGGGGAGAGATAAATATCAGGACGCATGTCATTGTCTGGGAGAGAGCTAAGTTGCGTCAAGAGAGGATATGGAGAGTATGTAGGTGTAGGGAAGAAGGGATGTGTTTGTACAAGTGCGGCAGGATACCAAGGTTGATGAGCAGAGAGGAGACAATGAGGTTATTGGAATCTAGTTTACAGATAGTATTAGAGATGTGGAGGTGTTCGATGTGGGTGAAGGTAAACGGATGCGGAAAGTGAGACGGAGGACCTTATAGAAAACTGGTGGGGCGCATATCCATGCAACATTTTGCACAGCAGATTTTGTAGGTGTGGAAAATAGTGGAGGGGTTTAATCCGTAAGTTCAGCATGTTGGCAGTCTGCGGAGGCTGGCACGGTTTTCTGCTTATATAGCCACGATTGCAGCCTCTGGCACCAATCGGAGAGGCTCGAAAGAAAGTGTGCGCGGAAGGTGAGTTGGACAGCTCACGATAGCTCCGGCCCGCCGTGCGACCACTGAAAGTGAATGACCAAGCCAGCCTCCTACCCTCCGCTCAACTAAAACATCCAAGAACGGTAGCTTGCCATCCTTCTCCATCTCTACGGCAGATTTCATGTTGGGATGAACACCGTTCATGTGATCGATGAACTGCTGCAGTGCGTTTGCACCGCGAGGCCGTATCAGGTAAGTGTAGTCAATGTACCTTAGGAAGCAAAAAGGACGCAACTCCACATAGTTCAGAAGCTGCTCCTCAAAGTGCTCCGTGGAGAAATTCGCGACTGCTGGAGACAGTGGAGATCCCACCGCTGTGCCATCCGTCGTTTCATGATATTCGTCGCGGTACAAGAAGTAGGTTGTCGTCAGAACATGACGGAACAACTTGACAGGAGGACACTGTTTGGTCAAAAGATTCAGTGTGTCTTGCACTGGCACCCTCGTAAAAAGTGACACAACATCCAGACTAACTATTACGTCGTTTCGGCCTATTTCCATTTTCGTGAGGTTCATCAAATGTCTGAGAGTTTACATCATTGTGTTCACAACGTCTCAGCCCTGGCAGTCAGTGGTTTTACTTCTGACTACGATGGGAGAGATAGCCATCAAAACTTGAGAATTTCATTCGAATCGACACGAATTGAAAACCGAGAAGATTTTATTGAGACATGCCGCCGCTAGAGACTCCGAGGACACAATTGAAAGCTAATTTTGAAGAAGCACGAATGAGTATAAGCAGGCACAATAATATAAAGAACAAGATCAGTTCATCACCAAGGTTGATTGATGAATGAGTGATGGTTTGATAGGTTACGCAGGAATGAAGTAAAAAAAAAAATTAAATATGTTACCTCGATACTACCCATATCTTTAACTGTGTCTCACTTGAGAACGTAATCCCAGCGTCACGTAGGACCAATATATTTTTGATGGAGTTGTGCTGTAACAGGTTTTGAGCACAACTGCAACAATACAAATTTAAAAATGAGCTGGAAAGGGTGACGTTACACGACCGTTTTTTCGCAAACAGTCACACAAAGTATGCGGATTCATAATCGAAGACCCATTTGATCGGAGTATTTAATTGACACCGAGGAATAAGCTTAACAGAAGTACTAGAGACAGTTGATAACTGACAGATAACCTTACAATTCACTTACTCTTGATTCGGATTTTCATGCGTCATAGATGTGACAGAACGCTGAAAGCATTCTGGACAATGTAGGGAGAGTAAGAATGGGTCGCCACCATAAGAGCCATTTCACAGAAGACCTACTGAGAGAGAGACAAGGGTCAACATTCCACGACCAGGCAGTTCTTTGCGACGCCGCCGTTTGGTCGCCTACAGCTTCATGGCCACACAGATAGAACATTCTGTGGCGCAAGGTCCCACCGCCAACATTTTATAACCTGGAGACAGAGAAACGTTTTAAAAGAAAGCACTACTGCTTAAAAAAGTTTAAAGCAGAGTTTATCTCCGGATGGCACCGGACGCCACCGTACGCCGCACATAAACATGTCGAAAAAGGAAGGGGACCTACGGTTCTGGGCCTTTGAAGGACACTACACTGTTGGACATGTTGACTCCGCAAAAAAACAAATGCTTTCATGACATTAGAATCGCAGGATTGACTTTAACTGCAGGTTAGACAGAGAAATTCGGCTGTGGCGCCGAAGATCACGTCTTTCGTCACAGAAAGCGATGGAGATCGAGTGAAGCGGGTTTTTACTGTGTACTATTCTGAGGAGTATTTTCACTGGTCGGTGCTCAGAAGATCCGGGACCCAGCCAGTCAGAATTCAGAAAGGAACACAAAAAGCAGCAATGTGAGTTTCCCCTGTAGTAAACATTCGAGCGGAAATCAGTTCATCTTGGGCTTCATCTTGGACTTCATCGTCAACTTCATTTGAGACTCCATCTTTGACTTGGTTGATGGCGAGTGCCGTACCAGAGCTGATGTATCGAGGAACATAGAGAATATTCAGGCTGGTCTGCGCGTTGCTATTGGCGGGATTCGTTGGTTCCGTCTGTGACTGATTTTGCAGCCACTTCCGTCTCCACCTACAACACTACGGTGAGATCGAGCCACAACCGCGAGACGGGGTGTAGGGAGATAAAGTCATTTTACATGAGATCTGAAACAACAACAGATAAAGAAGACAGAGTAGGGACCCAGCATCAGTTCCATAACAGACTTGTCAATTTAACTGACACAAAGTTAACAAAACAAGAACGAGAACTACTTGAAAAGGGGCCAAAACACAACATAAACACAACCCTGTCACACAAAATCATAGAAAACCAGATCACAGAAACAAAGTACATACCAAAGCAAGAAGAAAAGTTGGAGAACCCAAATTTCAATGCCAGCTTGACACAGGAGCTTGTAGCTGAAGAGATAAAACACATAAACAAGGAGAAAAAGACACACATCACCTCAAAAACAAAAACAACAGAGCAAAATATATTAATAAAACTAAACAAAAAACTCCAAAAACACAATGTTATCATCACCAGAGTAGACAAGGGGCATACACTTGTACTGATGAATGAAGCAGCTTTGGGTTTTCTACCATATTTTGAGACAATATTTCATTGTGGAAACTATTAAAAGCATCTCGCATTGACGTCAGCACTAAATCTCGAGCTTACGTGAAACTTAGCCGGTCTTGGGGATTTTGAGTTCTACTGAATTTGGCATGCTTTTTTCATGGCTTCTGCAACAGTGTTCTGTTTTGTGTACCATGGTGGATCAGTTCCCTCTCTTATTAACTTATGCGGTATGAATCTATATATTGCTGTCGATACCGTATCTTTGAATTTGAGCCATATCTGGTCTACACTTACATAATTAGCTTGGAAGGAATGGAGACTCTCTCTTAGGAAGGCATCAAGCGAATTTTTTCTGCTTTTTTAAATAGATATATTTTGCGTTGATTTTTAGTGGTTTTGGTTGATATGGTTTTGAGCCTCGCCAGAATGACCTTCTGTTCACTAATCCCTGTATCCGTCATGACGCTCTCTATTAGATCAGGATTATTTGTGGCTAAGAGGTCAAGTGTGTTGTATCCGTCATGACGCTAAGAGGTCAAGTGTGTTTTCGCAACCATTCCCAAGTCGTGTTGGCTCACGAACTAATTGTTGAAACTAATTCTCAGAGAAAGCATTTAGTACAATGTCGGAAGATGTTTTCTGTCTACCACCGGCTTTGAACATGTATTTTCGCCAACAAATCGAGGCTAGATTGAAGTCTCCACCAATTATAGCTGTATGAGTGGGGTACTTATTTGTAATGAGATTCAAGATTTCTTTGAAGCGTTCAGCTATTATATCACCTGAGCCGGGGGATCGGTAGAAGTAGCCAATTATTATTTTGGTACGGCTGTTGAGTATAAGCTCTAACCATAGTAATTCGCAGGAACTATCTATTTCAAATTCACCACAAGATAAACTACTACCAACAGACACAAACACACCACCACCTACTTTATTTAATCTATCCTTTCTCAACACGGTTTGAGCTTCTGTAAGAATTTCGGCAGAATTTATCTCCGGCGTTAGCCAGCTTTCTGTTCCTATAACGATTTCAGCTTCAGTGCTTTCTATCTGCGCTTGAAGCTCTGGTACTTTTCCAGCACAGCTACGACAATTTACTACTACAATACCGACTATTACTTAGTCTATTCTTCTCGTTTCTTTGCCCTGAACCCTTAGAGACTGGAGCCCTTTTTCATTTTTCCCAAGACTGTCTAACCTAAAAAAACCGCCCAGTCCACGTCACACAGCCCTTGCTACCCGTGTAGCCGCCTCCTGTGTGTAGTGGACACCTGACCTATTTAGCGGAACCCGAAACCCCACCACCCTATGGCGCGTTCGAGGAATCTGCAGCCCACACGGTCGCAGAACCGTCTGAGCCTCTGATTCAGACCCTCCACTCGGCTCTGTACCAAAGGTCCGCAATCGGTCCTGTTGCAGATGGTAAGCTCTGCCTTCATCTCGCTAGCAAGATTGGCAGTCTTCACCAACTCAGACAGCCGCCGAAAACCAGAGAGAATCTCTTCTGATCCATAGCGACACACATCATTAGTTCCGACATGAGCCACCACCTGCAGTTTGCTGCACCCAGTACCCTTCATGGCATCCGGAAGCACCCTTTCCACCTCTTGGATGACTCCCCCCGGTGTGCACACGGAGTGCACATTGGCTTTCTTTCCGTCCTAAGCTGCCATATCCCTAAGGGATTCCATAACCCGCCTAACATTGGAGCTCCTAATAACAAGTAAGCCCACCCTCTGCGCTTGTCCGGACCTCTCAGGAAGACCGGCCACTGCCGCAACAGGCGAGGCCGCCCTTGCTGGCTCAGTAGTACTTTCAGCAGTGGGCAGCACCTCAAATCTGTTACGGAGGCGTAAGGGTACAGCCTTGCGGCCAGCACCAAATTTCGCCTTCCGCCCAGGGATTCGTGACCCCGCCACGGTTGGCCAATCACCGTCAGGCAAGTGTCGACCGGCAGGGACGTACGAATCCGAGGGTGCAGAGGCATCAGAGATACCAGGCGATGCTACAGGTTCCAGAGGCGCCAAAACGCTCGCCTCGGGTGTCCCAATGTCACCGTGGCCCAGGGCAACAGCCGGGAGCCTGTCAACCACGGCCAACACAGCTTCCAGCTGTTTACGGACGGTGGCCAATTCGCCCTGAATCCGTACACAATAGGCGCAGTTCCTATCCATCGCTAACAATTTTTTTCCTCTCTTTTATCTTATGGACAACGGGCTTGCCGCAGTGGATACACCGGTTCCCGTGAGATCACCGAAGTTAAGGGCTGTTGGGCGTGGCCGGCACTTGGATGGTTGACCATCCAGCCGCCATGCGCTGTTGCCATTTTTCGGGTACACTCAGCCTCGTGATGCCAATTGCGGAGCTACTCGACCGAATAGTAGCGGCTTCGGTCAAGAATACCATCATAACGACCGGGAGAGCGGTGTGCTGACCCCACGCCCCTGTTATCCGCATCCTCCTCTGAGGATGACACGACGGTCGAATGGTCCCGGTAGGCCACTCGTGGCCTGAAGACGGAGTGCTCTTTTATCTTATAAGCCGTTCAAAACAAACAGATGACTGATGACTACGCGAATTTACACTTTACAGGTACTAACACGCGATGCTACAACTGTCAAACACTATAATACTCCCGAAATGTGTGAATTAAACTATGCAAGTACCCAAAAACACGCAAAGAAATTAAGAATTAAGCTATGAAACAAATAAGTGAGTTCAGAGTACGACTTGCTGCTGGCTGCTGCTTATCCAACGGCGGCAGGGAGCTCACTGGCTGTGACCAACCGACACTGGCCGTTCAAAACACAAACAGATATGCCAAGGCCTTGTTATATTCATGTAACCACTGTTTGTCATTTGCTTTGTCAATAATTTTATCGCAGTAAGGCAAAGTAGTTGTGATCTGTGTCGCATTTTGTAGTCATAAGGTTCAACAGTCATTATGTTGAAGGGCAACGCCTGTCAAGCTTACAATTCACTTAAACTTGTGTCACATTACAAGGCCAGGGGGAAGTAGTGAGTACGACGTACGTACATTGGCTGACAAATGGAACACTGTATTGGAAAATGTTGAAATAACTGCGTGATACTGACAACCAGTTGTTTCGCTAACTGTGAACACTTGACAACCGGTTATTTTATCCAGTTAAGTTATTTTTGCCGCCTGTACTGGAGATTGCTTGTGAGAAAGCAAATAGCCAATTCTCCTCTAGTCATCTCTCCAATAATGTCATTCTTTCTCTGGAGAATGTTGTCACGAAGCTCAGAGGCACCAGAAAATTTAAAACGAGTCTCTTAAGGACAGATACACATTCGTCTACCCTGAGCGTTGCTGCCGTCTTAACAGAAACGTATTGTCGGATCCCTTCCACTCTATGTTGTGAGAATCTACTATCCTTTCCGACATTAGGTCCGACAGCCACAAACATTTCAGTGGTAGGAAGGCTTGGTTGCTGGAATAGCAAGCCTTCAATTGCATTTACAGGTCCAAGCTGATGTGGTCCACTCAGCTGTCAAAGTCTAGGTGCCAGCATTTGTTTTCTGTACAGGCTGCTTCAATGCTGAGGTAAACGCCGTCATTATGCTGGCTGTGTGGCCTTAAACCCCTTCTCCGCATCTTCTGCTAAGACAGGACACTACTTGCTTCAAGCTGAACGGGCTTGGGAGCAAATCACACACATGTATCGGGGCAGTACACTGAATACCTCGTCCGTAAGCAGCGCAGCCACCTCTTCCACACGTAGCCTGACCTTTACGACCCATGGTGGTGTGATTGAAGTGTTGACACATTTTATTACGGTCATAAGGCCTAACTTTAAGTCGCAGAAGGCCTGACGCAATATACTCAGACAACTTCGGTAGACTGAATGTCAGGATAAAAGACGCTGACTTCTGAAGCTCACCGTCAACCCTTTTCATGAAATTTTGTTCTTCAGTGATACGTCCACCTTCCTATTTCTGTCGGAGTTGTTCGGCATTTACATCCATAACGTCCTGGCACGTCACAATTTCTTTACAAAAACTTAGCACAGTGTGCAGCTCACTGTTGATAGTTTATTCTCCAAGTAGTTTAGTACGTAGCAACTTGTTCACAGAAGTGTACCGCCGACCGTTGTGGCCGAGAGGTTCTAAGCGCTTCAGTCAGGAACCGCGGTGCTGCTAAGGTCGCAGGTTCGAATCCTGCCTCGGGCATGGATGTGTGTGATGTCCTTAGGTTAGTTAGGTTTAAGTAGTTCTCAGTCTAGGGGACTGATGACCTCAGATGTTAAGTCCCATAGTGCTCAGAGCCATTTGAACAGAAGTGTACCATTGCGCAGCCTCTCGATAGGTTTAATTTGTCTTACGAGCCCCTCTGGAACTTTGCAGACGTATAATGTCGACAATTTTTCAAGGAAAGCTTCTACATGTTTACCAACAATAAATATATTATCTACATATGCATCTACATCTACATGATTACTCTGCAGTTTACAGTTAAGAGCCTGTTAGATGGTTTATCGAGCCACCTTTAAGCTGCTTCTCTACCATTACTCTCTCGAACACCGAGCAGGGAAAACGAACACCTAGATCAATACTTGCGAGCTCTGCTGTGTCTTATTTTATTGGGATGGTCATTTCCTCCTACGTAGGTGGACACCAACAAAATAGTTGCACACTCTGAGGAGAGAATTGGTGATTGAAGTTTTATGAGAATGTCCTGTCGCAGTGAAAGACACCTTTCTTTTAATGACTGCCGTCCCAATTCGTATATCATATCCGTCACACATTCTCCCCTGTTTCCCGATAATACAACTCGACCTGTCAATTTTAGAACTTTTTCGATATCCTCCGTCAATTCTGTCTGATGCGGATCCCACACCGCACAGTATTACTCCAGAATATGGCGGACAAGCGAAGTGTGAGCAGTCTCTTTAGTAGACCGTTACATTTTCTAAGCGTTCTGCCAATAAATAGCGGTCTTTGGTTTGCTTTCCCTACAACGTCATCTGTGTGATAGTTCCAATTTGAATTATTCGTAATTGTAATCTCGAAGTATTTAGTTGAGTTTACAACCTTAAGGTTTGTGTGATTTATTGGGTGACTGAAACTTAGCGGATCCTTTTTAGTGCTCATGTGGATGACTTCACACTTTTCATAATTTAGAGTCAATTGCCACTTTTTGCTCAATACAGATACCTTGTCTAAATCATTTAGATATTCACTTTGATCATCTGATGACTATGACAGTTAATGACAGCATCGTCTGCAAACTATCTAAGAAGGCTGCTCAGGTTGTCTAATAAATCATCTGTGTAGATCAGTAGCATCAGAGGGACCATAGTACTTCTTTGAGGAACGCCGGATATTACTTCTGTTTTACTCGACGACTTTCTGTCAGTTATTACGACATGCGACCGTTTTGACATGAAATCACGAATCCAGACACACAACTGAGACGATAATCCATAGGCACACAATTTAATTAGAAATCGTTGGTGAGGAACGGTGCCAAAAGCCTTCTCGAAATCTAAAATTATGGAATCAATTTGACGCTCCTGCCGATAGCACTCATTATTTCATGAGAATAAGACCAGATGTGTTTCACAAGAAGCCAATGGCCTTGCCGCAGTGGTAACACCGGTTCCCGTCAGATCACCGATGTAAAGCACTGTCGGGCCGGGCTAGCACTTGGATGGGTGACCATCCGGTCTGCCTTGCCCCCTGGCAGGCGGGGTGCACTCATCCCTTGTGAGGCAAACTGAGGAGCTACTTGTTTGATAAGTAGCGGCTCCGATCTCGGAACCTGACATACGGCAGGGAGATGGCGTGCTGACCACATGCCCCTCCATATCCGCATCCAGTGATACCTATGAGCTGAAGATGACACGGCGGCCGGTCAGTACCGCTGGCCCTTCATGGCCTGTTCTGAAGGAGTCTAGGAGTGTTTCACAAGAACGATATTTTCTGAATCCGTGTTGGCAGTTTGTCAATAAACCGTTTTCTTCAAGTTGATTCACAATGTTCGAGCACAGCATATGTTCAAGATTACTGCTGCAAATCGACGTCAGTAACATGGGACCGTAATTCAGCGGATTACTCCTATTTTCTTTCTTGAGTATTGGATTGAATTGTGCAACTTTCAAGTCTTTGAGTACGGATCTTTCTACGCACGAGCTATTGTATATGATTGCTAAATATGGAGCTATTGTATCAGAATACTCTAAAAGGAACCTGACTAGTATACAATCTGGACAGGATGCCTTGATTTTCTTAAGTGTTTAATGCTGCTTCGCTACACCGAGGATATCTGCTTCTAAGTTACTCATGTTGGGAATTGTTCTCGATTCCAGTTCTAGAGTACTTACTACGTCTTCTTTTTTCAGGGAATTTCGGAAACCGTGTTTAATAACTATGCTTTAGTGCTACTGTCATCAACAACATCACCATCGTTATCGCACAGCGAAGTTATTAATTGTGTCTTTCCACTGGTGTACCTTATATACGATCGGATTCCCTTTGGGCTTTCTGCCAGATTTCGAGACAGAGTTTCGTTGTTGAAACTATTAAAAACATCTCACATTGAAGTTCGCGCTAAACCTCGAGCTTCTGTAAAACTTCGTAAAGCTTGGAGATTTTGCGTTCTTTGAAATTTAGCATGTTTTTTCGTTGCTTCTGCAATAATGTTCTTACCTGCTTTGTGTACTATGAGGGATCATAAACATCTATTACTGTTTTATTTGTTATATATACAGGATGTGGTCCGATGGTATTAATGCCTTCTGTTGTGTTAGCAGAAGAGCCAACACCGTGTTACGAGTGGAGGCCGAAGTGCACGCGTTTTAGCTCACGCAGGCTGGCGTGAGGAGGGAAGAACTATACTGACGTGAGGTCTGGAACATGACAAGGAATGACAATTCAGAAAGCGGACGTAATTAGTTTGATACTTAACTTTAATCCATTAATGATGAACGTCGCTCTTGACGGTACATGATTCACAATATTATCTGTTCAGAATACATTTTTGAAGTAAATACAGTAACTGAATATGGCCCCTTGCTAGGTCGTAGCAAATGACGTAGCTGAAGGCTATGCTAAACTGTCGTCTCTGCAAATGAGAGCGTATGTAGACAGTGAACCATCGCTAGCAAAGTCGGCTATACAACTGGGGCGAGTACTAGGGAGTCTCTCTTGACTAGACCTGCTGTGTGGCGGCGCTCGGTCTGCAATCACTGATAGTGGCGACACGCGGGTCCGACGTATACTAGCGGACCGCGGCCGATTTAAGGGTCTCCGGAAAGGCTCAAAATCATGAAAAGTTCAATTTTTACTTTTTTGCGTTTTCTGAATCTGCAGACTATTACCTTTTAATAGACATATAATTTATTCAATTCCGAAGACTACAACTATTTTTAAATTTTTTTTGAAATGTGTTCTACATGGGCGTGACCCACTGTGGCGCTGTTAAACTGCTGTCAAATGGTGTTATTATTAACGTCATTGTTCATCATGTACATTTTAGTGATGTGAGATAAAGTATGTGTTGTGGCTAACCTGTGATGGTTCAATATATATCGCTGGTGTGATTGTCGATTGTTTCATGTTTATTTACTCTGTCGTTATCTCGAAAATATTCGTAATTAATTCTGTTTCTTGAGTCTCTGTTTTGTTGAAGTATAATAATGAGTAAAAGTAAAGTTATTAGAAATCCTCTGAAGGCTTTTAAGAAAAGGAGAAATGTTGGAAAGCCAAAGGTATGTGTTATTGCTGTAAATAATAACATTCTAACATGGTACGAGCGATGCTTGCTTTAGACAAGGAACGCCTTCGGGCTGCAGACAGGGCTGTAAAGAGTTTAGAAATACAAGCAAGAGTAAACAGGAGGAGGAACAAGAGGAAGCTGGAGGAGGAGTTTGCAGAGGATGAAGATAATCCATCCTATGGACCTGGAATGCACTAAAAAGTTAATCCAATCTTTGTCGCTCGATTTCCAAAACTTTTATTTTGTCATACTAATTACATGTTTTCTAACGATCTTCCAAACATATTTGTTTCAAACGTTCACTAAATGTTACACAGTACCTTCTGCATAATTCAACACAGCCTTTTTCCAAAAAACTGTATATTTTTGAATATATAAATAAAAAATTGCAAAAAAATGTTGTGAATTTTCATTACAATTGAAAAAAAATCATCTTTAATAACTGAACTAAAAATTTTGTAAAATCCCTGTGTTAAGCTGTAACCCATATTCCAATAAATAATCTGTAAAAAGTTCAACTTCCTACCTCAAATACTTTGTGAGGAAAGATGTAATTTATACGCGTTATTTTAACATTGCAAGTATAGGGCGTTCCGGAGCCCCTTAAAGGCTACCACCTAGCAAGTGTGGTGTGTGGCGGTGACACCACACCTTCTCTTACATTCGCAGACACATCTGCTGGACTAGCTACACGGGGGTCTCGTTGGGGTTTTGGGTGTTAATACTGTTCAACGGATCACCCAAACCGCTAGGAGTAAAAGAAAGTGATTTAGGCTTCATTGTAGTCCCACGAGCAGTCAGGAAAGTAAGCTTCCATCCAGACACAGCTGTACTCGAGCAAGAAATCCTCATACAACTGAGGTACGGCAGGTACCCCAGAGGTTACTCTATACCACGATCGTGCGACCATTAGCCCCAAATAGGATACTGCAGGAGAAAGCACTCGAAGTAATATGGATGTCACATGTACAGAAAATACGGAGTCTAAATGGTACATGAATAACGTGATAGAGAGAAAGGAAGCTGATCAGTTCGGCACACAGGAATCGTTACATTCATATCTGTATTATACTGGATTGTGCGAATGTATCTGCTTATCGGTTCCATCCAACATGGATAGAAATACATCTTACAAGCCGTGTAATGTGGTAATAATGAACTGCTCCGATGAGTAGTTAGTAGAAATGCTCTGACGTTTTCAGCTATGCGTTAATTATGAACCTAGAAAAACTCCTCTACCCAATAATACAAAAATGCTATTAATTTCAATAATTAATATCGAGAAAATTTGTTCATGAATTAAATGCACCGTTTTAGCTTAAAAACGCTAGTATTTGTGCAACAAATGTTCAAGAGTAGAAGGACTACTCAAATAAAATACATTATTGGTACTCATCTGGTTGTTTGGTTCTCGTCATAAAAGGTGCTCATTGACTTGGCGGTCATTAGTCTAGGTAGTATGACTCTGTTTTTAATTTAATGAATGAATGCTTGTTGAATCACATGCTTCCAGAAATTTATTTCCTTGACCCCACACTGTCAAATAATGTAACATTTTCACAATCTTCCATATTATATTGCAGACAAAACAAATGTAACATTACGATGTTGAATAAACAGACTCGCATTTTTCACAAAACCAGAATCATACGATCAGTTCGAAAATTTAAAGATATAAATTTTTTGTACAACCTATTGTAGCAATGAGTGAATGTATCGGACCGACTTAAACTACCGCTACTACTCTACGTAAAGGTAAACAAGCACTGCTACTGTATGAAGTTAAGACAAAAACAGCTTAAGTATCTTTTTCTAGCATTGCTAATGCGCATGCTTTTTAGCGCACTCTCATAACCAAAGACAGTATACAACATCGATGAATTACAACTGATTACAAAGACATAATTAATGTAAACTGTTATATGTTCAATAAAAATAACTTTCAGGGGTCATTACGTAACATCATTTGTGTTAACTTTCAAAATTATGTTTTATTCAATCTTGTTTGTATATCATGCGAAATTATCAGTATGTCTAATTTTCTGGTAGTTTCACGTTTTTTAATTTTTAGCAGCAAAAACGTTCTTGTGAATTACAAAGTGGTTCAAATGGCTCTGAGCACTATGCGACTTAACTTCTGAGGTCATCAGTCGCCTAGAACTTAGAAATAATGAAACCTAACTAACCTAAGGACATGACACACATCCATGCCCGAGGCAGGATTCGAACCCGCGACCGTAGCGGTCACGCGGCTCCAGACTGAAGCGCCTAGAACCGCACGGCCACACCGGCCGTCTAATGTAGGTAGACAGAAAGTTTTCTTGTGCATCTTTTGGCATGCGTTTTGTAACTTTTCGAGCATTAGCAAAGTCATTACAGTTTGGTTTCTGCCGCGATGTCTGAGTGGGGCAATATCGACAGACGAATATGAGGCAATATCGACAGCAGTACGATATTTCCCCTCGCTCTAAAAAGTTGTTACACTTAATTTAGGTCTTGTATCTAACTTCAGATGTCGAGGATGAAAAAATAAAACCAGAGAGGGCTAAATGCACTAAAGAAATTCAAAAAAGACATGAAGTTTAGTGAAGTCAGGGAGATCACTGAACTGCATATCAAAGAAGCTGAACACGCCAAGAATTACACACTGATTGAGTAGCAAGGAATTTCATACAACATTTAGGACAAAATAGGCCTTATTTCAATAAATTATCGAAATAACTGGAGAAGTCTGGGTTTCTACACAGCTCAAAAAAATTACAGGATCACTTTTTCGAAATCCACAGTCACTTTTTCGACATCCCCAATTCCGATGCGTAAGATTGAAATTTGGCTCAAAGATTGCTATAATCTTCCTCTGTAATGGTGCAAATGCATGGCGCCCTGCGATGTCATTCTCAGGCATGGCGACGCTTCAGACAGCAATGTGTCGAGACATGCAAGAGAAATAAATAAAAATAAAATATAAAGGAACCACAGCTCAGAACTTCATGTGAGCTGTAACTTGGCTTAATGATGTCACATTGGCACCAAATTTCACCTCAATTCTGCCCAACGCCCCCGTCGTGTTGCTACACCCCCTCTCACTAGGGAACCTCCCCATCACACACCCCTCAGATTTAGTTATAAGTTGGCACAGTGGATAGGCCTTGAAAAACTGAACACAGATCAATCGAGAAAACAGGAAGAAGTTGTGTGGAACTATGAAAAAAATAAGCAAAATATGCAAACTGAGTAGTCCATGAGCAAGATACGCAACATCAAGAATAATGGTAAGTCAGGAGTGCCGTGGTCCCGTGGTTAGCGTGAGCAGCTGTGGAACGAAAGGTCCTTGGTTCAAGTCTACCTTCGAGTGAAAAGTTTATTTTCGCAAAGTTATGATCTGTCCGTTCGTTCATTTGCGTCTCTGTTCACTGTAAGAAATTTAGTGTCTGTGTTTTGCGACCGCACCGCAAAACCGTGCGATTAGTAGACGAAAGGACGTGCCTCTCCAATGGGAACCGAAAACATTTGATCGCAAGGTCATAGGTCAACCGATTCCTCCACAGGAAAACACGTCTGATATATTCTATACGACACTGGTGACGGCATGTGCGTCACATGACAGGAATATGTTGTCGACCCACCTAACTTGTACACTTGGGGAATGGGTAAAACGATTCTTCTATCTTGCCCGATTTAGGTTTTCTTGTGGATGTGATAATCACTCCCAAAAAAATTGATGAAAACGTCCCTGTGCTCTATCAAAACGTATGTTTTTAACGTTTTCAAGTTTTTCCGTGTGTAGACCGTCAAATCCTGCATATGCCCAAGCAATTCTGAACATGTCCTGGAATTTTGGAGAGCGAACTTTGATAATTGTCTGAATAATTAAATTTTTCACTCCTGGGAGGGCTTGAACCAAGGACCTCTCGATCTCCAGCTGCTCACGCTAACCACGGGACCACGGCGGTGCTGAGCTCATAGAGTCCTTGATGTTGCATATGTTATGCATGGGCTACTCAGTTTGTATATTTTGCTTATTTTTTCATAGTTCCACACAGCTTCTTCCTGTTTTCTCGATTGATCTGTGTTCAGTTTTCCAAGGCCTATCCACTGCGCCAACTTATAACTAAATCTGAGGGGGGTGCGATGGGGAGGTTCCCTTGTCAGAATCGACACGAAGATGCCTCAGCTGATGGCATAGTCCCGCGTTGATTCCCACATATTTCGCAGCCGAAAACGATAGTTCGCAGTGCCATAAGCAACAGGACGACGTTCTTGACAACTTTTTACACTTCTGCTACCCCGTGGTCGTTTCAGCCCTACTCTGGTGACGTCGTGGGCTGCAACCCCACTGAACGTGATATGACCCCATTGGAGTGTAGTTGGCGTTAGGCAACCACTTCGTCACCTCTTAGCTGGTGTTTGCCTGCCTTCAGGCTCAAGATCTACCGCAAGGCAGAATGTGTGTCGAAGTTTCTGACAGGTACGTATGTAACGTGCTCAACTAAGGTGCATGGGTGGCATCGAATGTGTTGCCAAATCGGTTGGGGTGGGAGGGGGGGTGGACTTTTAGAGAGATCCGTCAACGTTTTATTCACGCGCATCTTAGTGTTGCAACCCCCCACTCCTCCCCTCACCCCCCTTCTCCATGATCGCGGCACAGGAGGGAGCGAAAGAAGGATGAAAATGTATAAAAACTTATTATCTTCTATTAGGAGGCAACTTCCCTATCAATGTGTATCTTGAAGTTTTCCCGGCGTATTGATTGGTCCATCATATTTCTGGCTTGCACCCGGATCACGTTGTCATCTTGGCACGATATTTCGGCTAACAAACATGCAGCCATCTTCAGGTGAGTACGAGACTGAAGATTACTGGTTTTTTTTTCTTTATTGTGATTTTTATCGCCTTACACAAGGGCTGTCAGCAGCTGAGTACGCCGCTCTTCAGCCTTGAGGTTTACAATAAGTAATACATAGAGGGGGCACAGAGAATACAATCAAAACGGCGGGCAAAACAATGTAGACACTAAAAAACAAAAAAAAGCCGTTCACGCTGGACGAGAAAACATCACTGACACTAGTTGACACGGCGCACAAAACATGGATGACGGCGACGGTACACGTGAACAGTGGCGGCGTGACGGCGAACATACACTCAACACAAACGAAGGCACACACACGAGACACTGATGGCAATGATCTCCGGCGCACGAATGTTCACTGTGCGTGTGCGACTCCAGGGACCTGCCAAGAGAGGAGGAGGAGGAAGGGGAGTGGGAGAGCGATAGGGGAGAGCAGAGATGCCACGGGCAGGGGAGATAGGAGGAGGGAGGAAGGGGAGGGGAAGCCCGGGGGAAGAGGGGTGGAGGGAGGGGATGGGGGAGAAGGAAAGAGAAGGGAAGAGAAGGGAGGGAGGGTGCCTAAAGGTAAGGACACCAGAAGTGGGGGATGGGGCAGGGTCAAAGTTGATAGGAGGGGTAGATGGAGGGGAGGAGGACATCATCAGGGAGGGGAGCTGGAGGAAGCCACCTTGGGAGAGGGTAAGGAGGGTTGAGAGATGGAGACCGGGTGGGACGTGGGAGTACAGGCGCGGCAGTGGGCGGGGGTGGGAGAGGATCGGGGAGACTAGCGGGTGAGGAGGATCGAGTTTACGGGAGGTGTACAGGATCCATATCCTTTCAAGTAAAAGGAGAAGGTGGGGAAATGGGATGAGATCATACAGGATCCGCGTGGGGGAGGGGAGACGGATGCGATAGGCGAGGTGGAGAGCATGGCGTTCAAGGATTTGGAGGGATTTGTAAAAGGTAGGGGGGGCGGAGACCCAAGCCAGATGGGCATAACAAAGGATAGGGCGGATGAGGGATTTATAGGTGTGGAGGATGGTGGAGGGGTCCAGACCCCACGTACGGCCGGAGAGGAGCTTGAGGAGACTGAGTTGGGAGCGTGCCTTGGCTTGGATTGTCCGGAGGTGGGGAGTCCAGGAGAGGCGACGGTCGAGGGTGACACCAAGGTACTTAAGGGTGGGAGTGAGGGCGAGAGGACGGCCATAGATGGTGAGATAGAAATCAAGGGGGCGGAAGGAAGGAGTGGTTTTGCCTACAATGATCGCCTGGGTTTTGGAGGGATTGACCTTGAGCAACCACTGGTTGCACCAAGCGGTAAACCGGTCAAGATGGGATTGGAGAAGGTGTTGGGAGCGCTGCAGGGTGGGGGCAAGGGTAAGGAAGGCGGTGTCATCGGCAAACTGGAGAAGGTGGATGGGGGGTGACGGCGGCGGCATGTCCGCCGTGTACAAAAGGTACAGAAGGGGGGAGAGGACGGAGCCTTGGGGCACACCGGCGGAGGGGAAAAAGGTGTAGGAATCTGTGTTATGGATGGTGACATAGGAAGGACGGCGGGAGAGAAAGGAGCCAATCAGACGGACGTAGTTGATGGGAAGGGCGAAGGTTTGGAGCTTGAAGAGGAGACCTGAATGCCATACGCGGTCATAAGCTCGTTCGAGGTCCAGGGAGAGGAAGATTGTGGAGCGACGGGAATTAAGCTGTTCGGAAAGGAGATGAGTGAGGTGAAGGAGAAGGTCGTCGGAAGAGAAGGACGGCCGAAAGCCACACTGGGTAACGGGAAGGAGGCGGTGCTGGCGGAGATGCTGGTGGATGCGTCGGGTGAGGATAGATTCCAGGACCTTGCTGAAGAACGAGGTAAGGCTGATGGGATGATAGGAGGAGATGGCGGACGGCGGTTTGCCAGGTTTAAGGAACATGAGGATACGGGAGGTTTTCCACAGGTCGGGGTAGTAACCGGTGGACAGGACTACATTGTAGAGCCTGGCCAGGGTGGAGAGGAAAGAGACAGGAGCTTCACGAAGGTGACAGTAGGTGACACGATCGTGACCAGGAGCGGTGTTGCGTTTTGTGCGGAGTGTAGCAATGAGATCCTGTGTAGCGAGAGGGGCATTGAGTTCCATGTGTGTAATGTTGGCCAAGTACTGGAAACCAGGAGCGAGGGGAGGGACAGAGGTATCAGTTCGATCGCGGATATCCGGGAAGAGTAATCGAACTGGGGATTATCGGGGATGGAAAATACATCGGAGAGGTAGGAGGCACGTGGGGGAGGGGAGACGGATGCGATAGGCAAGGCGGAGAACATGGCGTTCGAGGATTTGGAGGGATTTATAAAAGGTAGGGGGAGCAGAGATCCAAGCTGGATGGGCATAACAAAGGATAGGGCGGATGAGGGATTTATAGGTGTGGAGGATGGTGGAGGGGTCCAGACCCCACGTACGGCCGGAGAGGAGCTTGAGGAGACTGAGTCGGGAGCGTGCCTTGGCTTGGATTGTCCGGAGGTGGGGAGTCCAGGAGAGGCGATGGTCGAGGGTGAAAGATTACTGTTTTTTTTTTTTCCTTTATTGGGTTTCAATTCCCCATCGGGGCGGGCTAGCAGCAGCATAGGCGCTGCTCTTCAGCCGAAAGACAGAACAAAACAATAGAAGACATTTAAAAACAGCAAAGGAGAGAATAAGGTGAAAATAGATATAAAAAAGGGGGAACAGCATGGAAGGCAATAGACAATAAACGGGGTGACTGTAAAATGGAGATAAAAAACTTTTTAAAAGTAGCACATACAAAAAGCCACACACTGCGACGGTTAAAAGAACACAAGGCACAGTATGACTGGAGCATAAAGGTAGCGACGGATGGCATGGCACGTAACGTAACACTGACGGCGAACCTCAAGGCAGGACACAATTAAAATCACATCTCTTGACGCATACGAGAAACAGCACTAAACACAACACTGATGTGGCACACTGATGATGATCAATACAGAGGATCTGCCAGGCGCTAGGAGATGAGGGAGACCTGAAGAAGGGAGGGAGGGGAAGAGATGTGGGAGGTGAGCAGGGGGCGCGCGGAAGAGGGCCAGGTAGGAAGGGATGTGGGAAGGAGAGAGGCAAGTATGGGGTGCAGGGTCTCAGGGGAGGGGGGACGGAGGAAAATCCGCTCTGGGAGAAGGAGGAAAGAGGAAAAGGGGGCCCTGGGGAGGGGGGGGGGGAACAAGGCCAGGTTATAGTTGGAAGGAAGGGTTGATGTCACGGCGAAGTTCGTCATCCGGGAGGGGTAAGCGTTGGAAATTGCCCTGATGAAGGAGATGGAGGGTGTGGAGGTGGAGAGAGGGAGGGATACAGCGATAGAGGCGGGGCAATGGGCAGGGGGTGGAGAGGAAGGAGGAAACCAGAGGGTGGGGGGGATCGAGCCTGCGAACAATGTAAAGGATGCGGAGATGTTGGAGGAACAGGAGGAGGTGGGGGAAGGGGATCAGTTCATACAGGAGTCGTGTGGGGGAAGGAAGGCGGATACGGAAGGCAAGGCGGAGCTCATGTTGTTCAAGGATTTGGAGGGCCTTGTAAAAGCGGGTGTGGGAGGAGATCCAGGCAACGCTGGCATAACAGAGGATAGGACGGATGAGGGATTTGTAGGTGTGGAGGATGGTAGAAGGATGCAATCCCCATGTCCGGCCAGACAGGAGTTTCAGAAGGCGGAGGCGGGAATGGGCTTTCTGCTGGATGGTCAGGAGATGAGGGGTCCAGGTGAGGTGTCGGTCAAGGGTGAGGCCAAGGTATTTCAGGGTGGGGGTGAGTTGGATAGAACGACCATAAAGGGTGAGGTAGAAAAGATTACTGGTGCGCGTCGTTCTATATATAGCGAAAATTGGCGCGGCGGTGCCTGCACGGTGGAGAAGGCTAATACCGCGCCCCCTATCTAATTTGGCGCACTCTGCAGCAGAAGCGGGCCGCGCATGCGTAGTGGTGTACCTACATTTGCGCTATCTGTCGTAAAGCGCCTTCGCGCAGCTGAGGCGCGGTAGTCGAAAGTATAAAATCAATTTTCGTCAGCCGTCGCACTAGATACAGGGCAATGTCTCTGTGAAGCGATTAAAGAAATTACAGTGGTTGCTCAAGGTCAATCCTTCCAAAACCCAGACGATCATTGTAGGCAAAACCACTCCTTCCTTCTGCCTCCTTGATTTCTACATCACCATCTATGGCCGTCCTATCACCCTCACACCCAACCTTAAGTACCTTGGCGTCACCCTCGACCGTCGCCTCTCCTGGACTCCCCACCTCCGGACAATCCAAGCCAAGGCACGCTCCCGACTCAGTCTCCTCAAGCTCCTCTCTGGCCGTACGTGGGGTCTGGACCCCTCCACCATCCTCCACACCTATAAATCCCTCATCCGCCCTATCCTTTGTTATGCCCATCCGGCTTGGCTCTCCGCCTCCCCTACCTTTTATAAATCCCTCCAAATCCTCGAACGCCATGCTCTCCGCCTTGCCTATCGCATCCATCTCCCCTCCCCCACGCGGATCCTTTATGATCTCATCACCTTTCCCCACCTCCTCCTTTTCCTTGAAAGGATACGGATCCTGTACACCTCCCGTAAACTTGATCCTCCTCACCCTCTCGTCTCCCCGATCCTTTCCGACCCCCGCCCGCTGCCGCGCCTATATTCGCACGTCCCACCCGGTCTCCATCTCTCCACCCTCCTTACCCTCTCCCAAGGTGGCTTCCGCCAGCTCCCCCTCCCTGATGATGTCCTCGTCCCCTCCATCTACCCCTCCTATCAACTTTGACCCTGCCCCCCCTCACTTCCGGTGCCCTTTCCTTTCGGCACCATCCCTCCCTTCTCTTCTCTTCCCTTCTTTTTCCTTTTCCCCCATCCCCTCCCTCCACCCCTCTTCCCCCGCGCTTCCCCTCCCCCTTCCTCCCTCCCCCCTATCTCCCCTGCCCGTGGCATTTCTGCTCTCCCCTCTCACTCTCCCATTCCCCTTCCTCCTCCTCCTCTCTTGGCAGGTCCCCGGACTCGCACACGCATAGTGAACATTCGTGCGCCGGAGATCATCGTCATCAGTATCTCGTGTGTGTGCTTCGTTTTGTGTTTTGTGCAGTTACGACTCCACTGTTCACATGTGCCATCACCGTTCTCCGTGTTTTGTGCGCCGTGTCCACAAGTGTTACTGTTTTTATCGTCCAACGTGAACGGCTTCATGTTTATTGTTTTTTTTGTATCTCCATTTTTTGTATTGTCTGTATCACCTCTCTGTCATGTTATTGTTTCCACATAAGGCTGAAGAGCAGCGTAATGTGCTGCTGCCAGCCCACCTGTATAGGTGATTAAAATTACAATAAAGGGAAAAAAAAATCAGTAATCTGCACTTCTCCCCCGGGCCTCCCCTCCCCTGTCCTTCTCCTCCTCCTCCCCTCTCCTCTCCACCCACCCTCACCCTGCTTCCCCTCTTGGCAGGTCCCCGGACTCGCACACGCTTCGTGGACTTTCGCGTGCCGGAGATCATCGCCATCTGTGTCTCGTGTGTGTGACGTCGTTTCGTGTTTTTAGTGTCCGCCGTCACGCTTCTCCGTTCACTTGTGCCATCGGATTCATCAGTGTTCTGTGCGCTGTGTCAACGTGTTTTCAGTGTCTTTATCGTCGAGTGTGAACGGCTCCGTGTTTTTTGTGTGACTGTGACCACTGTTTTTTGCCCGTCACTGTGTTCATTTTCATTCTCCATTTTTGTACTGTGATTGTCAACTCTCTGGCTGAAGAGCGGCGTAGCATGCCGCTGCCAGCCTACCTGTTTTTGTTCAGGTGTTAAAATAACAATAAAGTAAAAAAAAATAAATCAGTAATCTGTCCTGGCCCACATTGACCGCACCTTCTTCACCTACGTGATTGCCACCGACCTCAATATCCACAGCCGTGATCCTGCCGACCTCCAGCGGTGGCATCAGTTTCTCACCACTCTTCAGGGAGACCTGGTTCCCCTGCCTCAGTACACCCGACCCGAATCCAACACCACTCCTGATGTGGTCCTTGCCTCTCCCAACCTCCTTGGGCGCATCACCGCAGATGTCCTTGACCTCATTGGCAGTGACCATGCTCCTGTTCTCCTCACTATCTCTAATGGTCGCCATCCCCGCAACGCTCCTCGCCCTGACGTCCCTCCTAAACTTGTCCATGATTACTCCCGTGCCAACTGGGATGCCTACCGGGACTCCATTCACACCCAGGTTGACGGCCACGACCTTACCCTCCATTCTCCTGATGACATCTGTCGCACTGCTGCCTTCCTGCACCAGACCTTGTCTGACGCCGTCGCCACCCATATCCCCACCAAAGCCATCCACCCTCACCGCCCCGCCCTGCCTCCACAGGCCGTCCTCCTCCTTCGAGAGTCCCGCCGCCTCTACCGCTCTTTTCTCTGCACTCGTGACAGGGGTACGCTTACCCGCCACCGGCAATTACAACTACACATCTGCAACCTGCTTGTTGCGAAGAAACGCCGTGCCTGGCGCCAGACATGTACACAACTCAACACCACGCTCCCCATAAACTCTTCCAAGTATTGGTCTGCTTTCCACCGCCTTACTGGCAACCACCCCACCCCCCAGTACCCTCTCCTTCTTAATGACCGTCCCTTTCCTGACAACCTCAGTAAGGCAACCACTTTGCCTCCCACCTCTCTGATGTTTTTTCCATCCCAGATGATACCCACTTTGATTATTCCCTCTTCCCTGATGTCATGGACCGTACGAATACCTCTGTTCCTCCCCTTGCTACTAGCTTTCAGTACTTGGGCCACACCCCACCATCTGCACTTAACACTCCCATCACTACACAGGACATCAGCCTCACACTCCGCACTAAACGCAACACTGCTCCCGGCCACGACTGCGTTACCTACTGCCACCTCAAACACTGCCCTCCCTCCTTCCTTTCCATCCTTGCCATCCTCTACAATGTCATCCTTGCCACTGGCTTCTATCCTGACCTGTGGAAAACCTCCCGTATCCTGATGTTCTCCAAACCCAACAAGCCTCCATCTGATGCCTCTTCCTATCGTTCTATCTGTCTCACATCGGTGTTCAGCAAGCTCTTGGAATCCATCCTTTCCCGGCGCTTCCATCTCCACCTCCACCAAAACCACCTCCTTCCAAACACCCAATGTGGCTTTCGACCTTCCTTCTTTGCTGATGACCAACTCCTCCACCTCATTCATCTCCTCTCCCTCCAGCTTAACTCCCGTCGCTCCGCCATTTTTGTCTCACTTGACCTTGAAAAGGCCTACGACCGTGTCTGGCATCCCGGTCTCCTGTTTAAACTCCAAACCTACGCCCTTCCTATCAACTACATCTGTCTGGTGGCCTCCTTCCTCTCCCACCGCCCCTCCTATGTTACCATCCATAATGCCAATTCCCACACCTTCTACCCCTCTGCAGGTGTGCCCCAGAGCTCTGTCCTCTCCCCTCTCCTCTACCTCCTGTACACGGCAGATATGCCCCAATCCCCCCTCCAGTACACCTCTTGCAATATGCTGATAACACCGCATTCCTCGCCCTCGCTCCTACCCTCCAACGGTCCCAACGCCTTCTCCAGAATCACCTTGACCTTTTTGCTGCATGGTGTAACCAGTGGCTCCTGAAACTCAATCCTTCCAAGACCCAGGCAATCATCGTAGGTCGTACCACACGCTCCTTCCGGCTCCTGGATTTCTCCCTTACTGTCTGCGCATGTCCTGTCCGCTTCACCCCCACCCTCACCTACCTTGGCCTCACCATTGACCGTCACCTCACCTGGATCCCTCATCTCCGCTCCATCCAATCCAAAGCCCACAACTGCCTCCGACTCCTCAAACTCCTCTCTGGCCGGACGTGGGGGTTGCACCCCTCTACCATCCTCCACACCTAAAAATCCTTAATCCATCCCATTCTCTGTTATGCCAGTCCTTCCTGGATATCTGCCCCCCCCCCCAAATTCTATAAGACCCTCCAGATCCTTGAGCGTCATGCACTCCGCCTCGCCTTCCGTATATGCCTCCCATTCCCCACGCGGATCCTCTATGATCTCATTCCTTTCCCCCATCTGCTCCTATTCCTCGAACATATCCGCATCCTCTACACCTCCCGCCGTCTTGAACCCCCTCACCCCCTGGTTGCTCCTCTCCTCTCCCATCCCCGCCCCCTGCCACGTCTTCACTATTGTGTCCCCCCTACCCTCCATCTCTACACCCTACATCTCCTTTCCCAAGGTGGCTTCCATCAACTCCCCCTCCCGGACGATGCCCTCTCTCCCTCCATTTATCCCTCCTATCAACTCTGATCCTCACTCCCCCTCCTTTCCTCTGTCCTTTACCTGGGCTCCCTCTTCCCCCCTTCCGTCCTGTTTTCTCCCCACTAAACCTCTCCCTACCTCCCTTCTCCCCCCCCACGTCCTTTTGTATTCCACTCCTCTGCCTACCCAACTCCCTGTCGTGTCTGCCCCCCACCCCTCTTATGGGTCCTCATCCTCCATCAGCTCCTTTCCCGGTTCCCCCCTTCACTTTATTCTCCTTTCCCCCCTTTTTTGTTTTCCCATCATCTGTCCAGTTTCCTCCCACCTGCTCTCGGCTGTGGTCACATTTGCTAACTTTTTAGTGCAGTGTTCCAGTGACTATTCAGTGTTGTTCGTCTTTCTTGTGTTGCGAACAGAAACCATGCTGTCGCTAGGTGTGAATTTTATGTCTTTTACGAACAGAATCCAGACTGTCGCCGTGTTTTTTAATTGTCTGTCTATTGTTTTACCTGTCTGCTTCGTATGTATTTTATTAGCATCATCATCCCTCTGTTCTTTGTTTTCAGTTCCACGATTTCTTTTCGCCATGTTACTCTTTAAGTCTCCGATTTTATCGCCTGGTTTTATTATTTATTCTCTTCATCTTTCTCACAAAGTCTGTAGGCTGAAGAGCGGCATACTAAGCTGCTGCCAGCCCGCCCCCTTCGGGGGGAATTGAAATTCAATAAAGAAAGAAAAAAAAACAGTAATCTGCCAGGCTCTACAATGTAGTCCTGTCCACCGGTTACTACCCCGACCTGTGGAAAACCTCCCGTATCGTGATATTCCTTAAACCTGGCAAACCGCGTCCGCCATCTCCTCCTACCGTCCCATCAGCCTTACCTCGGTCTTCAGCAAGGTCCTGGAATCTATCCTCACACGCCGCACCCACCAGCAACTCCGCCAGCACCGCCTCCTTCCCGTTACCCAGTGTGGCTTTCGGCCGTCCTTCTCTTCCGACGACCTTCTCCTTCACCTCACTCATCTCCTTTCCGACCAGCTTAATTCCCGTCGCTCCGCAATCTTCCTCTCCCTGGACCTCGAACGTGCTTATGACTGCGTATGGCATTCCGGTCTCCTCTTCAAGCTCCAAACCTTCGCCCTTCCCATTAACTATGTCCGTCTGATCGGCTCCTTTCTCTCCCACCGTCCTTCCTATGTCACCATCCATAACACAGATTCCTACACCTTTTTCCCCTCCGCCGGTGTGCCCCAAGACTCCGTCCTCTCCCCCCTTCTGTACCTTTTGTACACGGCGGACATGCCGCCGCCGTCACCCCCCATCCACCTTCTCCAGTTTGCCGATGACACCGCCTTCCTTACCCTTGCCCCCACCCTGCAGTGCTCCCAACACCTTCTCCAATCCCATCTTCACCAGTTCACCGCTTGGTGCAACCAGTGGTTGATCAAGGTCAATCCCTCCAAAACCCAGGCGATCATTGTAGGCAAAACCACCACTTCCTTCCGCCTTCTTGATTTCTATCTCACCATCTATGGCCGTCCAATCGCCCTCACTCCCACTCTTAAGTACCTTGGCGTCACCCTCGACTGTCGCCTCACCTGGACTCCCCACCTCCGGACAATCCAAGCCAAGGTACACTCCCGACTCAGTCTCCTCAAGCTCCTCTCCGGCCGTACGTGGGGTCTGGACCCCTCCACCATCCTCCACATTTATAAATCCCTCATCCGCCCTATCCTTTGTTACACCCATTCGGCTTGGATCTCCGCCCCCCCTCCATTTTATAAATCCCTCCAAATCCTTGAACGCCATGCTCTCCGCCTCGCCTATCGCATCCGTCTACCTTCCCCCACGCGGATCCTGTATGATCTCATCCCCTTCCCCCACCTCCTCCTTTTCCTTGAAAGGATACGGATCCTGTACACCTCCCGTAAACTCGATCCTCCTCACCCGCTATTCTCCCCGATCCTCTCCCATCCCCGCCCGCTGCCGCCCCTGTATTCCCACATCCCACCCAGTCTCCATCTCTCCACCCTCCTTACCCTCTCCCACGGTGGCTTCCGCCAGCTCCCTCTCCCTGATGATGCCCTCCTACCCTCCACCTACCCCTCCTACCAACTTTGATCCTCCCACCCTCCTCCTGTGTTTGCTCCTCTGGGCACCCTCCCTCCCTTCTCTCCCTCTTCCCTCCCTCCTCCCTTTCTCCCCACTCCTCCCCTGGGCTTCCCCTCCCCTGTCCCTCTCCTCCTGCCCCCATATCCTCAGCCATAGGCATCCTTGTTCTCCCCCACCTCACCCTTGTTCCCCTCTTGGCAGGTCCCCGGACTCGCACACGCTAAGTGGACATTTGCGCGCCGGAGATCACCGCCGTCAGTGTCTCGCGTGTGTCGTCGTGTTTAGTGTTCAGTGTTCACCGTCACACTCCATCGTTCACCAGTGCCATCGTCATCTTCAGTGTTTGTGCGTCGTATCAACAGTTTGCAATGTGGATTATCGTCGAGTGTGAACGGCTCCGTGTTTGTCTTTATGTGTCTACTGTTTTATTGCCCACTGTTCTGTAACATATGTGTCTTCTCACTGTTTTTTCTCATTGTGTATTCTATGGCTGAAGAGCAGCGTAGAGTGCTGCTGACGGCCTGCCTGTTGTACAGGTTTTAAAATAACAATAAAAAAAAAAAACCAGTAATCTTCAGTCTCGTACTCACCTGAAGATGGCTGCATGTTTGTTAGCCGAAATATCGTGCCAAGATGACAACGTGATCCGGCTGCAAGCCCGAAATATGATGGACCTTTCCTATCAATACTTCTATAACATCCTTGTCACTCTCTGGGCTGTCCAAATGTTTTAGTTTACATATCCATTTCTCACACTATTCTCTCATATTCTCCCTACTCGTCCTATCATACCATGGGGCCTTCTTAAAACCTTCTATGACATCATTTTGTTTTTCTTTCGACCAGTATTCTTTCAAAAACGCTGACACAAAATCCTCAAATGTTTCATATTTTTCTGGTGGATCAGCTCCCCAATCTAAACCTTCCCCCTTTAAACAAGCACTTGCCCTCCTTAGTTTGTCCTTTTCTGTCCAATCTGTAGTAAACTGACTTCTCAAACTATTCACGAAAGACACGGGATGTACATGTTCACTAGGATCAAAAACTATATTATTGAAACTACTACCATCCCTTATCTGCACTATTACTGGTGATGCAGTAAACTGTTTACCCTGTACTGTCTTTTCTAAACTCCCTATTCTCAATCTTAGCAGTGGTCTCTCTAATATCTTCCACTTCTGCCTTAGTCTTTTGTCTATATGCACGGAACATTCCTTTGCAATAATCTTTAATTTCATCCTTCCCCTTCATACATTCAGTAGCTTGGGTTTTAATGTTTTTATCCAAGCATTCTACACTTTCCTTTATGATGTTTTCAAACTTCACTTGCTTCTTATTTGACTCAAACTCTGTCTCTTTAAAAGTTTCTTTAACGTCATCTTTAAACTTCTCAAAATCTTTATCAACCTCTGACTTAAAGCCCAAGATTTTCTTTTCCAACCCATCTTCCATTTCCAGTTCAAATCCCCTCAGACGTTTTTCAAACTTTTCATCTAGCTTTTTTCATTTCTTCACCCATTTTTTCCTGTGATTTGCTGACAGCTTCTAGCTTTCCACTCACTTCTGTTTCCATTCCTTCCATTTTCGTCAACAGCAATGCTAACATACTTTCACTCCTCCCTTCTCATCTGCTTCTCTTCTGACACCTGGTTCCACTTTAATGTCTAATCCTTTATCTACCTTTTCCATAACAAACTCTTCTTCTTTATTTTTTCCTTGCTCACTTTCCCAAACGCTCATCTTCATTGATTGTCATTTTGTCTACAAAAGCCAGCTGGTGTGGCCGTGCGGTTCTAGACGCATCAGTCTGGAACCGCGTGACCGCTACGGTCGCAGGTTCGAATCCTGCCTCGGGCATGGATGTGTGTGATGTCCTTAGGTTAGTTAGGTTTAAGTAGTTCTAAGTTCTAGGGGACTGATGACCACAGATGTTAAGTCCCATAGTGCTCAGAGCCATTTGAACCATTTGTCTACAAAAGGTAACCCACACAAAACAAAACAATACAATTTTCACTCTTCCAAAATTCAAACATCGATCCTAAGATTGACAGGTTCGAAAAGGCAGTATTACTAAAACACTGTCCTGTCACGACACGGCGCCATATGTGATGATCTCAAGCCACAGGAAAAATAATTATCAAAATCTGAACTGTGAAGTCATTCAAAATTCTAGCTGGAAAATCACAATCTTTGTTATACTTCTCAATTGGTCACTATCCCACTTTCTTTATGAAATAAAACTCTAATATTCACGAGAAACCGCTCTGAAATTAACCTCAACCGACAAAATTGTGTATATATTCTCTGAAACTCCAAAGACATCTAAGGCAAGATCTGAAAGGAATTAGAAAAAGTGACAAAATTTCGTGAATCACACACAATATTGTTAATAATTGCATGAACACTGGGGGGGGGGGGGGGTGTTCACCATACCCATACATCTACCCACTTTTGAGTGTTCAAATGGTTCAAATGGCTCTGAGCACTATGCGACTTAACTTCTGAGGTCATCAGTCGCCTAGAACTTAGAACTACTTAAACCTAACTAACCTAGGGACATCACACACATCCTTGCCCGAGGCAGGATTCGAACCTGCGACCGTAGCGGTCGCTCGGCTCCAGACTGTAGCGCCTAGAACCGCACTGAGTGTAACCAGTGTCTCTTAATACTACGACTCGTAGCAATACAGTATAAAAAACTTTTATTACTGGGTAAACAGTCCCTACGTGATTTGACAGCTGACATTTATAATTCACGTTCACGTCAGGAAATGCACCAATACGGGAATAGCAGCTTTTACGTTATTGGTCAAACGCAAACAATTATGGCGTCGCCGTAATTTTCACGCGACGCCATATTTCGCGACAAAATACTCTTATTAGTCACTGTCGTATATCTAGTCTCATAACAATACATAAAACTACATAAAATAACTACAATAGTTTTGACATGCAAGGAGAATTAGTTCTAATGAGAGGAAGAAGTTTATATTTACTGGCGTTTCAACAATGACTACCAGGCAACTTTTAATTCACTGATTGTAATTTTATGTTCGTTAGCAGAAAGCAAACATAAACAAAGAATTTATTTGAATAGAGTCTGTAATTCTTATAATTTTAATAGAGAAAGAAAGTTTCTAGGTCAGCGGATAGCGTTACCGAGATCTCTTAACTTTTTGTTGCATACGAAAGTTGCGTTGGGCAGCACGAAGTCGGGAGGTTACGATGATGAGAGCAGGATACAGGCAATTCCGCTGGTTAATCTTCTCCGGCAAAACGCAAATCAAGTTCCAGCACAGCTGTATCATTAACACCGTGGTGATTAACAAACCACAAGACGCCAGTATACGACCGTTGTTGACATGTCCTCTCTTTCAAAGTACATTACGTAGACATCGCTCGTTTTTTACACTTTATGCACTGTCCGTGACGCTATCGTCCATAATTACATAGTTCGTCACTTTCATACAGTCTTAGCCACAAATACACAGTTCATACAATTATTCTTGTGTGTGCCATAGAATACACAATGAGAAAAAACAGTGAGAAGACACATATGTGTGTGAAGCACACCGTAAACAATGTCCACTCTGTTCTCGCATTTCAAACTTCGACAACGTCACTGAAAGTCATTTATATTGCACAGTTAATTAAAGTCTTCACTTTCACGGCTTGATAGAATGTGATAGACAACCACCAAAAACCAATACCAGCAAAGTTCATTCGCATAAAAGCACTGTTCGTGTCTGTCACAACAAAGTATTGTTAGCGGCACTTTCATAGTCCGGTTTATTTGCTCTTAAAGTTCGCTGGCGATGGCATTACATACCGCAGTAGTCAAGAGAATTAACAATCTGATAGTTCGGTATCACTGTCCATACAATTACGTATGCTTTTTCATAAAACACAGTACTATTATTCCGCGCACGCTTCACAGACACACCATCCACCATCCCCTCTACTACAGAACAACTTTTCAACTATCGATATCACTATCGTTGTCCCCTGTCTATAGATGTTATATCGTTATCGTAAATTACATAAATCTTTATAAATGTTATTGACTGCATTTTTCACAATTAATAATATTCCAAAAGTGATTTTTACAAACTTTACCACATGTACAAAGCAAGAAACATATTTATCCACTGGCAAACGAAATAATCACAATTACATATTTACATTTAAAAACCACCGTAGAATGTTACATAATCACAATTAGAAATGCCCATGTGAACTAAAGAAAAATAATAGAAATCTAAAGAAAATCACGAAAAAAAATTTTATATGCGTAATTAGCAATGCCTTCACATGCTTCAGATCACGTCCAGATTTCATCCTTAGAGTAGGGCTGAAACGCCCAGGGGTTTTCAACAGTGTCGAACGTTGTCAAGAACGTCGTCCTGCTGCTCATCGCACTGCGAACTGTCGTTTGCTACTGTGAAATGTGTGGGGATCAATGCCTCAAGGGAAGTGTTGGTTTCATTGACGCCCTTTATGCCACCCCTTCAGGAATTTTCGTGTCGATTCCCATAAGAAAACCGATTGATTTCAACGCTGGGTGTCGCGGTTCTGACGTCCATCGCAGAGGCGTCAAAATAAGGGGTCAAATGTGGGTAAGATGGGGCGGTGTGTGACGACCTTTCCACCGTGTGTCACCGTGGTGACGGTGGGCAGAATTGTGGTGAAATTTGGTGCCAATGTGACATCATTACCCCTCCACACAGCTCACATGTACTTCTGAACTGTGGCCTTTTTTATTTTTTATTTTCATTCATTTATTTATTTTACTTGTGTCGACACCTTACTGTTTGAAACGTCGCCGAGTCAGATGGTGACGTCGCAGGTACCACACTTTTGCACCATTTCAGAGGGAGATTGTAGGCATCTTTCAGCCAAATTTCAAACTTGTGCGTCTAAATGGGAGACAATTACGACGTTCGGACAGATCTTCGGAAAACATGCTGTATAATATTTTGATATATGTTAACAATGTGTGTTACATCCTGAAAAAAGGACGTTTATTCTGTCTTCATTTCATACTGCTGGTGTTGCCCTGTAACAATGTCCGTATTATCCAGGTGCACGAGGCAAAACGAAAAATCTTTTTACGTGTCGATATTTCCCCAGTCTCATCTATATTGGCGTAGCAGTATAGCAGTGTATCACGGACAATTAAACAAGAAATGACTTGATTTCGGAAGAAATCGTTCAGAAAGATGAAATTTTCATTCTGCAGCGGAGTGTGCGCTGATATGAAACTTCCTGGCAGATTAAAACTGTGTGCCGGACCGAGACTCGAACTCGGGACCTTTTCCTTACGCGGGCAAGGTGCCGAGTTCGAGTCTCGGCCCGGCACACAGTTTTAATCTGCCATGAAGTTTCAATAAATATAGGCAATGCAACGTGCATGAATTTCATAATGAACAATCGAATACTAGGTCCTCAGTACATAACCTTTACTAGGATAGCAAAATTCTTTTATGATTTAGGAGAGGATGATAACCTAAAATATGCTGTAGGACAGACTGAAAAGACAACATTTGTTACTTTAATCTGCTTGCATTTAGACAAAATTGAGCTATCCACGACTTGCCATTTCACCATGTGGAAGAATATTTCCGCAATTTTGAAAGCGAAGTAATCGGTATTAAACTGTACAGAAATTTAGCAGACAGTTCGGAAATAACATAACCATTTCGTCTAAGCTTCTCCACTGCAAGTAATTGAAATGATCGCACCGCATTTCATCATTGTGAAGAATTTCCAAACCAACTCAGATCGACATCAGACAAAGCCAGTCTTCATACCAATGCAGGATTCTCACCTGTACCAGAACAGAATGCAGAGTAGAATGATACAGAATGGTGGAAGTACGCTCACAAAAGGAACAATTCGTGACTTCCAAACCTCGAAAGCTGCCCTTTCGCTAATAGACAAAAGTGTCACATTGGAAAAGCAAAGAGGTTGCTCGAAGAGCTCCTTTTGAACAACATAAGCTGAGTACAGCAGAGGTACGTACAATATTGCGAAGATAACTGTCACGATCTGTTAAGTGCATAATATAGTGAGTAAAAATTAAATCGCTGAATAAACAGGCAACTTTCAGTCTTTAGATCTAAAATTGGTCAAAATTTAATCTATAGTTTGGGAAATCTGGCGTAATTTTACAGATTATTATACGTTATTTAGAAATAGTAGGCGAAAGTCTCGTGTGCTTCGTGATACATCAGAATGCTCTTGCAGTTTATTTTCATTGCTACGTCAGAGATAACGTCAGTGAAGAGATTACGTCAAGAGTGTGACGTAGCGGACCTTGATGTGGAGATCTGCGAGGAACTAGTCTTACTGTTTTGTTATAGCAAACATACGAGGAGACCCTAAGACCTCGCAACGGCAGAAACAGTGTGCAAAGGATATCAAAAGGCTTAAGGCAAAAGACCGAAGACTACCGAGTGTATGCACATTGTAACTCCTCGTAATTCCTATTCCCAGCAACGTAACCACGTTACGTCGCACTAAATACTGTTCCAACATAACGGAGATTGTAACTCACCTACGAGATAGAGTGAAGATTTCCTGTTGCGCTGATAAGTCATGTAGCCATATGAATGTGTGCTGCAGCAAATCATTCGCTTGTCTGAGTCTAAATAGAAAAGTACTATAGCTTACAAAGTAAACGTGCTCTTTCTTCGCACATGTTATGCTCAAAGCGAAGTAGTCTATTGAAGTTAGAAGCACTTATACGGTCCTAGAAAAGTACTTGGTGTCCGTACATGATTTAATTATTCTGCAGTATCTCAGTTAGCGTACTGTGAGTACAAAATCCTCAGAACTCAAAACCATATTTGTTGCATAAAATCTCTTACCCCAGTTCATATAGCCATCTGCAGTTACTATCACCTCTATTTATTAAAAAAGACAACTTGCTTTCCGCATTCAAACCTGAGACGTTCATCATCAGGCGTCAGTACAAATTTTATACAGTGCTTGAGCACTGTGTAAAAAATTACTGTTTGGAGTAGATGTTGCTTCACACTGTCTTTCGTTTCACGTTGGATCACAATATAGTATTTGTCTTTCAGAGACAGGATCATATTATAACGTTTTCTCCTTTAGTAACTCAGTGATACACACAAGCTGGATTCTAAGAGAGAAAATACTTGACAGAACATTGACTTCTATGTCTCTGTTAGACGGTACACAAGGACAGAGAAAGGAAGTAGACGAATTCGTTTATAATTATCTCACAGGAATTGCTGCATTGTTTCCTACATTACCACAAAAAGACTAATACTTAATCACTTCTATACACATCAAAAGAAGGTATGCATCACCTCGGTTCAGAGAGTTCCGGAACCTAAATAGAAAATTGAAATAGAGATCAATATACACATCATTTCCGCCCTTTTTATTGCTTATGGAAACCACACATTGCAAGTTCTACCACCATATAGCGAGACCTTCAGAGGTGGTGGTCCAGACTGCTGTACACATAGGTACCTGTAATACCCTGTAGCATACTATCCACAAGTTCATCAAGACACTGTTGGTTCAGATTCGATAAGGTTCATGTCTGGAGAACATGCTGGCCACTGTAGTCGAAAGATGTCGTTATCCTGAAGGAAATCATTCACTAGATGTGCACGATGGGAGTGCCAACTTTCGCCCATGAAGACGAATGCCTCACCAATATGCTGCTGATATGGTTGCACTATCGGTCGGAGGATGGCATTTACGTATCGTACAGCCATTATGGCGCCTTCCATGACCACCAACGGCGTACGTCGGCCCACATAATACCACCCCAAAACAGCCGGGAACCTCCATCTTGTTGCACTCGCTGGACAGTGCGCCTACCGCGTTCAGCCTCACCGGGTTGCCTCCAACGATTGTCTGGTTGAAGGCATATGCGACACTCATCGGTGAAGAGAACGTGATGCCAATCCTGAACGGTCCACTCGGCATGTTGTTGGGCCCATCTGCACCGCGCTGCATAGTGTCGTGGTTGCAAAGATGAACCTCGCCATGGACATCGGGAGTGAAGTTGCACATCATGCAAACTTTTGCACACAGTTTGAGTCGTAACACGACGTCCTGTGGCTGCACGAAAAGCATTAAACATGGTGGCGTTGCTGTCATGGTTCCTCCGAGCCATAATCCATAGGTAGCGGTCATCCAGCGCAGTAGCAGCCCTGGGGCGGCCTGAGCGAGGCATGTCATCGACAGTTCCTGTCTCTCTGTATCTCCTCCATGTCCGAACAACATCGCTTTGGTTCGTTCCGAGACGCCTGGACACTTCCCTTGTTGAGAGCCCTTCCTGGCACAAAGGCACAATGCGGACGCGATTGGCCTGCGGTATTGACCGTCTAGGCATCGTTGAACTACACACGAGCCGTGTGCCTCCTTACTGGTGGAATGACCGGATCTGATGGGCTGTCGGACCCCTCCGTCTAATAGGCGCTGCTCATGCATGGTTATTTACATCTTTGGGAGGGTTTAGTGACATCTCTGAACAGTCAAAGGGACTGTGTCTGTGATACAATATCCACTGTGAACGTCTATCTTCAGGTGTTCTGGAAACTTGGGTGATGCAAAACTTTTTTTGATGTGTGTATATACCAACACTGAGCGGAATTCGACAGCAGCAGTATCGTGGTCTGTATAGAATGCGGATTATCGTTCACGGATTTTTTTCTTTTTTATGCAACAGTACATATGGAGTAATGAAATTATTACATTTATAGATCACTGCGTGGGATTAGCCGAGCGGTCTAAGGCGCTGCAGTCATGGACTGTGCAGGTCGTCCCGGCGGAGGTTCGAGTCCTCCCTCGGGCATGGGTGTGTGTGTGTTTGTCCTTAGGATAATTTAGGGTAAGTAGTGTGTAAGCTTAGGGACTGATGACCTTAGCAGTTAAGTCCCATAAGATTTCACACACATTTGAACATTTGAACATTTATAGATCAATAGAACAAGCGCTTCTGAGGTACTATGTATCGACCCGTGCTGAAACAACCATATTAGTACGTGGTATAGACTCCAAATGTAGCAATGTAGGCGCCGACTGTGGCATCCAGTCGCTCGTACAGATGGCGAATACTGTCCTGGGATACAATCTACCACGCTTGCTCAACCTGTTCGACGAGTCACGCAAGTCACTTCTCGTCCCATTGTATCCCACGTGTGCTCGATTGGAGACAAGTCCAGTGATTGTGCTAGCTAGAGAAGTTGTTGCATGTCCTGAGAGCACTTTGGGTTTCACGTGCAATGTGTGGGCGACCGTGATCCTCCTGTTGGAACAACACATCACCTCCGTGTTGCAAGACAACAAAAACATCGTTTCTAAAAACATTCTGCAGGAACCGAGCGCTGGTTAGCGTCCCCTCCACAAATACCAAAGGTGAGCGAGGGTTGTAGTTTATCGCACCACAGACCATAAGGCCTGTGGTGTTTTAGACGAATGCACTCTGTGAGAGAGCACTCACTAGCTGCACATCATATGCGCAAACGACCATTATTTACGTGCAGGCAGAACCTGTGTTCACTGCTGAAGACAACGGCGCGCCATTCCATCTTCCAAGTGACCATCTTACGGCATCAGTCGAACAGTGCACGTCGGTGCTGTGGCCTCAGTGGAAGACGGTGGCCGGCCGGGGTGGCCGTGCGGTTCTAGGCGCTACAGTCTGGAGCCGCGCGACCGCTACGGTCGCAGGTTCGAATCCTGCCTCGGGCATGGATGTGTGTGATGTCCTTAGGTTAGTTAGGTTTAAGTAGTTCTTAGTTCTAGGGGACTGATGACCTCAGAAGTTAAGTCCCATAGTGCTCAGAGCCATTTTTTTGGAAGACGGGCTAGAGGTGTGTGCGCACGTAGTCCCGCTGCTAATAATCGATTCACAGCAGTTCGTGTCGAAACGTCTGAGTCACAAGCCGTCTTACCTGTGCTGTGGTCGCTGTACACTCTGCCACTGCTGCCCTTACAGTACGATGATCCTGGCGGGGGTCTGTGCTGCGTGGACGTCCAGAACCTCATCTACAGGTGTGAGAATGTGCCTGTGACCACTGATACGATCATCATTGCACAAGTAACGCAGCACGTCTAACCTTTGCGCCAGTTCTCCTGGAAAACCGTCCTGTCACTCGAAAGGCCACATTATGACCCCTTTCAACCCCCCCCCCCCCTCTTTCTCCAGTTGGCTGTAAGAAGCATTCGGAAGTCTCCGTTTCATGGTTGACTGGTTGCTTCACATATTTGTCCCCCACCGTGACTTATGGCTGTGAGCATTCCCTATGAAAGGGTATACACAGATGGCGTTCTGGTAGCTACGACACTACGCTGTATGTTGGCGAACGACGTTGAAACCATTATAAGTACACCTTCACTGATAAGCCACAACATTATGACCACTGCCCACTACGACGTTTGATGTCGCCTGGTGGCGTTCCGGGCATGTAACGCGGTAAATGGAAATAAGCGTACGGCATTGTGGGCCGGGAGTCCCCCATTCGGGGAAGTTCGTCCGCCGAGGGCAAGTACTTATTGCATTCGACGCCACATTCGGCGACTTTCGTGTCGGAAATGGGGATGAAATGATGATGAGGACAACACAACACCCGGTCCCTGAACGGAGAAAATCTCCTGCTCCAGCCGAGAATCGAACCCGGGCCCCTTGGCGTGGCATTCCGCCGCGCTGATCACTCTGCTAACGCGGGCGGACATGTTACGCAGTAAAAAAAAGTGTAATCCAAGCAGACACGGATGAGGGATCACCCTAGCTAAGATTGGACTGCAGTTGGGGAAATCCATTGAGATAAGTGACTTTGACAAAGAACAAATTATTATAACACATAGCCTGTCAACGAGTATCTCGAGGCTTGTCGAATGTTCACGTCCTAGTTTCGTGAGTATCTACGGAAAGAGGTAGAAGGTCAGTGAAACTACCACTAGGTGTGTTGAGGATGATGTTTTGGTTTGTGGGGCGCTCAACTGCGTGGTTATCAGCGCCCGTACAATTTCCCAACCTTTGCTCAGTCCAATTTCGCCACTTTCCTGGATGATGATGAAATGATGAGGACAACACAAACACCCAGTCATCTCGAGGCAGGTGAAAATCCCTGACCCCGCCGGGAATCGAACCCGGGACCCCGTGCTCGGGAAGCGAGAACGCTACCGCGAGACCACGAGCGGCGGACACTACCACTAGGTGCTAAATGGTTGAATTGCATGACTCTTCACAGAACGTGGGGTATGGATACTTGTCTGCTCTGTAAAATAGGATAGGTGGTGATCTGTGGTTCAAATGGCTCTGAGCACTATGGGACTCAACTGCTGAGGTCATTAGTCCCCTAGAACTTAGAACTAGTTAAACCTAACTAACCTAAGGACATCACAAACATCCATGCCCGAGGCAGGATTCGAACCTGCGACCGTAGCGGTCTTGCGGTTCCAGACTGCAGCGCCTTTAACCGCACGGCCACTTCGGCCGGCTGGTGATCTGTGACTCCTCTGCCGAAAGAGCACGAGGCTGGTGCACGCACAAGTGTTTTGGGGCACACTGTTCATCGTACATTGTTGAAGGTGGAGCTTCCCAGCAGACCACCCCTACATGTTCACATCTTGACCCAAAGACGTCGTCAATTACAACTGCAGTGGGAACAGGACCACCGGGATTCGACCGTCGATCAGTGGAAACGTGTCGGCTCTTTCGATGAATCACTTTTTTGCTACACTAGGTCGCTGATCGTCTCCACAAATGCCGTCATCGAGGTGAACGCAGGCTGGTGGGAGTAGTATTCTGCTATGGGAAGCATTCTCCTCTGCTTACATAGGACCTGTGGTAGTAATCGAAGACCCGCTGTTCTTTCTCTACGGCGATGTCATCTTTCATCAGTATAATTATCCATGTCTCGGAGCTAGAACTGCACTACAGTGGTTTGAGGAGCATTACAGTGAACCCACGCTGATGTCTCGGCGACCAAATTCGCCTGATGCAAATCCTATGGAGCCCGTTTGGGTTGCTATCGGGCGCCATCACCGCGGCCCGTTATTTACGCGAATTTCATGACCTGTGCATATACAGGGTGTTTCAAAAATGACTGATATATTTGAAACGGCAATAAAAACTTAACGAGCAGCGATAGAAATACACCGTTTGTTGCAATATGCTTGGGACAACAGTACATTTTCAGGCGGACAAACTTTCGAAATTACAGTTGTTACAATTTTCAACAACAGATGGCGCTGCAAGTGATGTGAAAGATATAGAAGACAACGCAGTCTGTGGGTGCGCCATTCTGTACGCCGTCTTTCTGCTATAAGCGTGTGCTGTTCACAACGTGCAAGTGTGCTGCAGACAACATGGTTTATTCTTTAGAACAGAGGATTTTTCTGGTGTTGGAATTCCACCGCCTAGAACACAGTGTTGTTGCAACAAGACGAAGTTTTCAACGGAGGTTTAATGTAACCAAAGGACCGAAAAGCGATACAATAAAGGATCTGTTTGAAAAATTTCAACGGACTGGGAACGTGACGGATGAACGTGCTGGAAAGGTAGGGCGACCGCGTACGGCTACCACAGAGGGCAACGCGCAGCCAGTGCAGCAGGTGATCCGACAGCGGCCTCGGGTTTCCGTTCGCCGTGTTGCAGCTGCGGTCCAAATGACGCCAACGTCCACGTATCGTCTCATGCGCCAGAGTTTACACCTCTATCCATACAAAATTCAAACGCGGCAACCCCTCAGCGCCGCTACCATTGCTGCACGAGAGACATTCGCTAACGATATAGTGCACAGGATTGATGACGGCGATATGCATGTGGGCAGCATTTGGTTTACTGACGAAGCTTATTTTTACCTGGACGGCTTCGTCAATAAACAGAACTGGCGCATATGGGGAACCGAAAAGCCCCATGTTGCAGTCCCATCGTCCCTGCATCCTCAAAAAGTACTGGTCTGGGCCGCCATTTCTTCCAAAGGAATCATTGGCCCATTTTTCGGATCCGAAACGATTACTGCATCACGCTATCTGGACATTCTTCGTGAATTTGTGGCGGTACAAACAGCCTTAGACGACACTGCGAACACCTCGTGGTTTATGCAAGATGGTGCCCGGCCACATCGCACGGCCGACGTCTTTAATTTCCTGAATGAATATTTCGATGATCGTGTGATTGCTTTGGGCTATCCGAAGCATACAGGAGGTGGCGTGGATTGGCCTCCCTATTCGCCAGACATGAACCCCTGTGACTTCTTTCTGTGGGGACACTTGAAAGACCAGGTGTACCGCCAGAATCCAGAAACAATTGAACAGCTGAAGCAGTACATCTCATCTGCATGTGAAGCCATTCCGCCAGACACGTTGTCAAAGGTTTCGGGTAATTTCATTCAGAGACTACGCCATATTACTGCTACGCATGGTGGATATGTGGAAAATATCGTACTATAGAGTTTCCCAGACCGCAGCGCCATCTGTTGTTGAAAATTATAACTACTGTAATTTCGAAAGTTTGTTTGCCGGAAAATGTACTGTTGTCCCAAGCATATTGCAACCAACGGTGTATTTCTATCGCTGCTCGTTTAGTTTTTATTGCCGTTTCAAACATACCGGTCATTTTTGAAACACCCTGTACATCTACTGCCACATACCTCCGCAAACCTACCAACAAACTGTTGGATCCCTGATACGCAGAATCTGTGATGTACTTCGTCCCAAAGATGGACAAAGAAGCTATTAAGGAGGTGGTCACAATGATTTGGCTCATCAGTGAACCATCCTCCAAGTGGCATATGCTGCCATCGGATCAAAATCGACGTAGTCTTTCCTGATGTAGTAATTTTTTCCAGCAGCGTATTATGCGAATATGGAATCTATGGGTTCAGAAGAACCATACTCAGCGCCATTCAGGTTCTCAATGTTTCTGTATAACTAGCGTCTGAGAGGACAACCATATTGTTCACTCGGTCATGCAGGTTTGGGCAGCCCCGTCGGATACCTTGAGCGAGAAAATCGGCTTATATGCAGAATCGCAGCAAGACAAGTATCTACATGGACAATGTGAAGATGCGTGGATTGTCAGCACGGCGCCCATTCTCGCAGCTTCTCTTGACACGGCAGCAGGGGGAGGGGCGCCGACAGTGGTCTGCCCAGCGACAAGACTAGAGCCATGAGTGACATCACGTCGTCTTCGCAAATGGGTATCTGTTCTGTGTACAGCATCAGAATGGAAATATCCACCTGTGCAGTCTCCGAAGAGAACTGTCGTTGCCAAATTACATTTGCCATCGTGATACAGGCGTAGCAATTATGCTGGTGGTACGAAATGCAATTGGGTACTCAGCGCAGTCTCCTCTAGTTCACATAACTGGTAATTTAGACAGCAGGCATTATATTTATGGCATTTTGCGGCCGATGGCTGCATCCAGTGTCAGAGCTTTCTGTGACGTTACCTTTCAGCAAGTTAATGCAAGACCATATATTGCCCATGCTGCCTAATCTGTCTCGGTTCAGAGGACTTCCCTGTTGCCGTGGTCAGAATCTCTTCGAGATATGACGTGTTAAAGCATCTGGTCACAGGTTGCCAAGTAACTGGCACATCTCCACTTGCCAGCCACTACAACGAATGATCTATGAGGTAGATTTCAAGTAGGGCAGAATGACGTATCTGTATTTGTCATTTAAACGCAATTCGACTCAATGCCCAGCCGGTTAGAACCTTCTTGCTATTAGAGGTGGGATCTCTGTGTACTAAATTTCGCACCCTGTGTACCTCCGAGTCTCCTATAAACGTAATGAAGTATTAAGTCCTTAGGCTTTCACGGGTAGTGTCATTTCGAATAAAATAATTTTGGGTGTTAGGCCGCGTCGTTATAAAACACTTAACAATTAAGTTGCCAAAGTTTCGGCCGACTTGCTGCGGTCCTTTTCAGGGCTGTTAACTTCCGGATACTGGTGAATTTCTTCTCTCATATGCTGTCAATTGCGGTTATATGGTGGCTTCTAACATCACATATATGGGATATCGTTGAATAATTATTTGAAGAGAGGTTGCTACGGAGGGGATGGCTGTGATGATGATGGTTGATTTGTGGAGCGCTCAACTGCGCGGTCGTCAGCGCCTGTACAAAGTCCCAATTTTTACACAGTCCATTTTCTTTCCACAGTTAAATCTAGTCATGCCGACAAATGATGATGATGATGAAATGATGAGGACAACACAAACATCCGGTCGCCGGGCAGAGAAAATCCCCAACCCGACCGGGAATCGAACCCGGGGCCTGTGATCTAGAGGCAGCAACGCTAGCCCCTAGACCACGAGCTGCGTACTGTAGACTGTTGTCTGAGCTACTCTCGTGACTGATTGGAAGGCAAAGTAGTAGGTGATTGCTAGGAAATCGCATGTCGCCAGGTTATTATTCCCTGCGTCACTTTAGTACGTGATTGGTAGACAACTCTCGTTGATGAATGGTAGGCAATATCAAATCGGCAGCTAGTAGCCATGGCGAACACACGTTCAGGCAGTAACTTAATCCATCCTCCTCGTTCATTCCATTAGGGCGTTTGATTATTTCAACAGCTTCTCTTGCGTTTCGCTGCGGCATCCACGACTGCCGAGCAAACAGGGAGGTTCCAGAAAACTTATAAAACGGCTACATTCTTGATGGCGTTCCGTTGTAGCTGACTTGTTGTCCTTAACATTCTTGTCGTACGTAACATTCATGCTCCGACACTCGAGTGCGAATAGGTCCACCGGTTTCACCAACATAGACTTCACCGCCTTCACACCGAAGTTCCTAGACGAGTGTAGTGTGATCATCCACGGGATCCTCAGTGGGCTTCAACAGATCTCCGATCTCGCACCCACTTTGAAATACGGGTCTGATTTCTTCTTCTTCGCGACGCAGAACCTTGCCTTTCTTCTGTACCTTCGTCTGTCTGTTCCTCATAACTTGGTTTCATGCGACCCTTTGACTACACTTCTTGAGAACGGAAATGACGTGCACTTATTTCCAATTATTGGAACATAATTTTAGACCATGGACCGACGGTACACTGCTGCTAGAAGACAATCTAGTTCTTTCGCATATTATACGTAATATCATTTTGGTATCCCTTCACGTACAGTGATCTTTCCTCTGTTGAACGATTTCTGTTATCAGAATGAGATTTTCACTCTGCAGCGGAGTGTGCGCTGATATGAAACTTCCTGGCAGATTAAAACTGTGTGCCGGACCGAGACTCGAACTCGGGACCTTTGCCTTTCGCGGGCAAGTGCTCTACCAACTGAGCTACCCAAGCACGACTCACGCCCCATCCTCACAGCTTTACTTCTGCCAGTACCTAGTCTCCAACCTTCCAGACTTTACAGAAGCTCTCCTGCGAACCTTGCAGAACTAGCACTCCTGGAAGAAGGGAGAGCTCTCCTGCGAACCTTGCAGAACTAGCACTCCTGGAAGAAGGGAGAGCTTTTGTAAAGTCTGGAAGGTAGGAGACGAGGTACTGGCAGAAGTAAAGCTGTGAGGACGGGGCGTGAGTCGTGATTGGGTAGCTCAGTTGGTAGAGCACTTGCCCGCGGAAGGTAAAGGTCCCGAGTTCGAGTCTCGGTCCGGCACACAGTTTTAATCTGCCAGGAAGTTTGAATTCTGTTATTTTTGTATCCCACTGTCACTTATTTCATTCCTATCTTTGTTATGTTTGTGGGATGATTTAAAGAAGGAACCAGAGTACGGTCTTCCTCAGTGAAACAGTTTTGGAGAAAAACTTTTAGCATTTCGACCTTCTCTGTGTCATCCTCTATTTCTATTCCATCGACGCCACAGAGTGTCGACACAGATGGCTTCGATCCGCTCACTGATTTAACATAATGCGAAAATGTCTTAGGATTTTCTGTCCGTTCGGTAGATGGTATTTTACTTTTTTAATGATACTTTTAGCCATTTCCTCTTGATAAGGATATATACTTGCACCAAAATTAAAACAGGTGCCTCTGTCTTCGCCAAGCATAGGAGCCGATTTTCAAATCATGTTAACCTTTCATTAAGTCTCTACTATGTCGGTTGCCTGTTAGTTCAATAACATACTACCAGTACTCAATCTCTTCTAATCAGAGTGTTTGCAAAAGAGTACACAGTCGTGAGGGCCATCTGAACTCGCTACGCGGTCTAAAATCCTTTGGTTAGTAATTGGCCGGTCTTAGGCTTCCATACATAACGTGACTCCCGAAGAGTTAAGTGATTCGTTCTCGAGCACGATGAGTCGCCACCATCGTCAGGACATAAGAGAGTTTCGCCTAATATAATGGAGCTCTGTGTACTTCAGTTTATCGTAACTGAATTTTCAATTTTTTTTTCATTCTCATAAGCGAAAAATATACGTTAATTCATGTCACTACCTATATACACTGTCTGGTCAAAAGTATCTGGACACCTATTAGTGGACATTAATATAAGGTGTATCCATCTTTCGCCTTTATTATGGCTTGAACTCTGCTGTTGACGTTTTTAGTGACGTATCTAAATGTTTGGAGTGTAGAGGTCGGAAGTGGATGGCATTCACCGATGGTGGTGTAAAAGGGCTGTCAGTGGTCACAAAGCCAGTAGTACACCACGCCTGGACCGCGTAGCTGTGGAGCAGCGGGTGGGCGCCTGGTTGTTGAAAGAAGTACAGCTTAGAAAATAACATCGTTAAACATTCATTTTATTGTACAGCAACTACGTTTATCATGAGGGTGGTCGAAGGTGCCAACGCCCTCAAGGCATAACCTGTACACAGCCGGCGGGGATGTGCTGCGGGCAGGAAGCGGCCTTTTGTCACTGGCGTTCGCGGCGTCGTTTGGCAAGTGAAATAATGGTGCCAGTGGCTCAGCAAGGGCGCTGATGCTGGCTGCATGTAGCGGCCCGGGGCAGCGGCTGCACGGATTAGACGCAGCCGCCCAACTCGAGGCAGGGCACGCCGGAGGGTGAAGATTCGTCCATGGACTCAGTGTGGAGAAGACGGATCTCAGCAACAGTGCCTGCCGTCACAAGTGTAGGCGGGCAGCGGCATAGTTTTTGCACACAGGTGACGGCGGCTGAGCAGACCGCCATGGCAAGAGGCTGGCAGCGAGTGGAAGCAGGCTCACTGGTGGCCCACCGGGTGGAGGGCACTGAGTCATCTGCATCAGGCCTAGCGCGAATGATAGGCCAACGGCACGCAGCGGCCAGATCTCGTGGTGGCAGCTTATTGACTCATATCGACTCGAGACCCCACTCGAAGCATCAGTCTAGGAATGGGGAGAATTTATACGGACTTGGCTCCTTGCTGTTTTTTCAAGGCATCAATTTCCGTCACGCAAGCCGCAATAGAGTTGCAGGTCAGTCATGTGGCATTTAGGTCACCAGCACCACAGCAGCTCTGCTTTTCTGTTGCATCGACTGTATTACGACTCCGTGTTGGGCTGGGCTATGTGGCAACTGCCCTACCCTGCGATGCAGTGCTTGTTGCATCAACAGGATGCTCCGGATGTAACTTCACCTTGCTGGTCCTGCTCTGACCTTCTTCCATGATGCTTTTGCGTTAACCGTGGTGGCATCTTTAATTTATTCACTCATTCCAAGTGAGACAGTTGCGGCGCAGCTGGAGAATCGGCAGGCCATTATCATTCAGGAGCCGAGATAGTGATGTTGGACACTGGGGTCTGGAACGAAGGCGATGTTCTCACTCATCCCAAAGGTTTTTCATTGTGTTCAGGTCGGCACCCATTTCATTTTAGCAATTTTTTTATTCACACACACAAACACACACACAGAACAAAAATAAAAGGAATTGTCAAAGTGTGATGTGTGACTGCCTATGTTTAACGAACGCTGTCACAGAAGAATAACGCAGAAACCTAACGTATAACAGCGATGAAGAAAGTGAGTCATATCACGGCAACTATAAACTAGTTTACTATCTGATCAAAAGTAGGCATGCACATAATAGTCGATATTAATATAATATGGGATTGTCCAGCTTTCACCTTCATGACGGGTTGAAGTTGCTGCAGACCCTTTCAGTGAGGTGCCTGAAAGTTTGTGGAGGAATGGCAGCCCATATTTCTACAAAAGCCGAAACCAAAGCAGATAGTCATATCGGACGCTGAGGTCTGGATCGAAGTAGACGTTCTAACTCATCCCAAAGTGTTCCCCTGGATTCAGGTCGGGACTTTAGGCAGGCCAGGCCATTTCCTAAATTTTGTTACCCATAAAACTTTGCCTCACAGATCCTATTTTACACCACTGGCCATTAAAATTGCTACACCAAGAAGATGACGTGCTACAGACCCGAAATTTAACAGACAGGTAGAACATGGGGTTATATGCAAATGATTAGCTTTCCAGAGCATTCACACATGGTTGGCGCCGGTGGAGACACCTACAACGTCCTGACATGAGGAAGGATTCCAAGCGATTTCTCATACACAAACAGCAGTTGACCGGCGTTGCCTGGTGAAAGGTTGTTGTGATGCCTCGTGTAAGGATGAGAAACGCATACCATCACGTTTCCGACTTTGATAAAGGTCGGATTGTAGCCTATCGCGATTGCTGTTTATCGTAGCCAGTAGTGTCAGTGTCGTCGTAACTGCCCCCTGCTTCACGTCTGCTGTGCAGCGAGCTACCTTAATTTAAGTATTAACTGTATTTTTCTTACTTGTCACTTCTTCTTCCGTGTGTATTTGCTTTTAGGAAGCTTTAATTTTCGAGTGCTCTTAATAGTGTTCCATAGATTTCGTGTTTGTTTTGAATACAGTCAGAGAGAGTCCCTTTAGTCAGCCATAGTGCCAGTAGTGTCAGTGTCGTCGTAACTGCCGCCTGCTTCACGTCTGCTGTGCAGCGAGCTACCTTAATTTAAGTATTAACTGTATTTTTCTTACTTGTCACTTCTTCTTCCGTGTGTATTTGCTTTTAGGAAGCTTTAATTTTCGAGTGCTCTTAATAGTGTTCCATAGATTTCGTGTTTGTTTTGAATACAGTCAGAGAGAGTCCCTTTAGTCAGCCATAGTGCCAGTAGTGTCAGTGTCGTCGTAACTGCCGCCTGCTTCACGTCTGCTGTGCAGCGAGCTACCTTAATTTAAGTATTAACTGTATTTTTCTTACTTGTCACTTCTTCTTCAGTGTGTATTTGCTTTTAGGAAGCTTTATTTTTCGAGTGCTCTTAATAGTGTTCCATAGATTTCGTGTTTGTTTTGAATACAGTAAGAGAGAGTCCCTGTAGTCAACCATAGTGCCAGTAGTGCTAGAGTTTTTCAATACAGTCCAGAGACAGGTAGTGCTATTTTCATTGTTTTCTACAAGAAGTGGCTAGCAACCACAGTTTAGTGAATAAGCAGCCGCCTTTAGTGAATTAGCAGTCTAGTTAAAGGTTGATTAACTCCCTTCAGTAAATTGTTTCCTTAGGATGGATAGGATGTGTGACTGCTGTGTACGGACGCAGGAGGAGCTGGCCACTGTTCGCGAACAGCTGAGCGTGTTGATGGCCGCGGTCAGCCGTCTTCAGGCTGCTGCCTCGGAGTGTAGCGGCAGTGGGGAGTCTGGTGCGTCGCAAGGTACACCCCAGGTGTTACATGCTTCACCCACTGTCCCTGCTGTCGAGACATCTTCGCGGGTACCGGGCGCGGTTGGGCCACCCTCTCCCCAAGGGGAGTGGCGGGTTCAGCGGCGTTCGCGGCGCACGAGGCGGAAGGTCAATGTGGAGGCTGGCCGTGTGGCGTCGCCCGCTCTGCCTGTGAGGGGACATGTGGCTGCTCCTTCAGCAAGGTCCGAGCAGGCACACGGGGGGAGGGGTTTATTAGTTATTGGGAGCTCCAACGTTAGGCGGGTGATGGAGCCCCTTAGGGAAATAGCGAGAAGGTCGGGGAAGAAGGCCAGTGTTCACTCTGTCTGCTTGCCGGGGGGTCTCATCCGAGATGTGGAGGAGGCCCTACCGGCGGCGGTAGAGAGCACTGGGTGCACCCGACTGCAAATTGTTGCTCATGTCGGCACCAATGACTCCTGCCGTCTGGGTTCAGAGGTCATCCTCAGTTCGTACAGGCGGTTGGCGGAATTGGTGAAGGCGGAAAGCCTCGCTCGCGGGGTGGAATCAGAGCTAACTATTTGTAGTATCGTTCCCAGAACCGATCGCGGTCCTCTGGTTTGGAGCCGAGTGGAAGGCTTAAACCAGAGGCTCAGACGATTCTGCGGAGATCTGGGGTGCAAATTTCTCGACCTCCGCTATCGGGTGGAGAAATGTAGGGTCCCCCTGAATAGGTCAGGCGTGCACTACACGCCGGAAGCGGCTACAAGGGTAGCGGAGTACGTGTGGAGTGCACATGGGGGTTTTTTAGGTTAGAGAATCCCCTCCCTAGGCCCGACAAGACGCCTCCTGAGACGCGGCAAGATAGGAGTAGGCAAACTGCAACAGGGAATAACAATATTAATGTGCTAGTAGTAAACTGCAGGAGCGTCTATAGAAAGGTCCCAGAACTGCTCTCATTAATAAACGATCACAACGCCCATATAGTACTAGGGACAGAAAGTTGGCTGAAACCAGACGTAAACAGTAACGAAATCCTAAACTCAGATTGGAATGTATACCGCAGAGACAGGCTGAACAGTGAAGGGGGAGGCGTGTTTATAGCGGTAAGAAGTGCAATAGTATCGAAGGAAATTGACGGAGATCCGAAATGTGAAATGATTTGGGTGAAGGTCGCGGTTAAAGCAGGCTCAGACATGGTAATTGGATGTCTCTATAGGCCCCCTGGCTCAGCAGCTGTTGTGGTTGAGCACCTGAAGGATAATTTGGAAAATATTTCGAGTAGATTTCCCCACCATGTTATAGTTCTGGGTGGAGATTTTAATTTGCCGGATATAGACTGGGAGACTCAGACGTTCATAACGGGTGGCAGGGACAAAGAATCCAGTGAAATTTTTTTAAGTGCTTTATCTGAAAACTACCTTGAGCAGTTAAACAGAGAACCGACTCGTGGCGATAACATATTAGACCTTCTGGTGACAAACAGACCCGAACTATTTGAAAAAGTTAACGCAGAACAGGGAATCAGTGATCATAAAGTGGTTACGGCATCGATGATTTCAGCCGTAAATAGGAATATTAAAAAGGGTAGGAAGATTTTTCTGTTTAGAAAAAGTGACAAAAAGCAGATTTCAGAGTACCTGTTGGCTCAACACAAAAGTTTTGTCTCAAGTACTGATAGTGTTGAGGATCAGTGGACAAAGTTCAAAACCATCGTACAATATGCGTTAGATGAGTATGTGCCAAGCAAGATCGTAAGAGATGGAAAAGAGCCACCGTGGTTCAACAACCGAGTTAGAAAACTGCTGCGGAAGCAAAGGGAACTTCACAGTAAACATAAACATAGCCAAAGCCTTGCAGACAAACAAAAATTACGCGAAGCGAAATGTAGCGTGAGGAGGGCTATGCGAGAGGCGTTCAATGAATTCGAAAGTAAAGTTCTATGTACTGACTTGGCAGAAAATCCTAAGAAATTTTGGTCTTATGTCAAAGCGGTAGGTGGATCAAAACAAAATGTCCAGACACTCTGTGACCAAAATGATACTGAAACAGACGATGACAGACTAAAGGCCGAGATACTAAATGTCTTTTTCCAAAGTTGTTTCACAGAGGAAGATTGCACTGTAGTTCCTTCTCTAGATTGTCGCACAGATGACAAAATGGTAGATATCGAAATAGACGACAGAGGGATAGAGAAACAATTAAAATCGCTCAAAAGAGGAAAGGCCTCTGGACCTGATGGGATACCAGTTCAATTTTACACAGAGTACGCGAAGGAACTTGCCCCCCTTCTTGCAGCGGTGTACCGTAGGTCTCTAGAAGAGCGTAGCGTTCCAAAGGATTGGAAAAGAGCACAGGTCATCCCCGTTTTCAAGAAGGGACGTCGAACAGATGTGCAGAACTATAGACCTATATCTCTAACGTCGATCAGTTGTAGAATTTTGGAACACGTATTGTGTTCGAGTATAATGACTTTTCTGGAGACTAGAAATCTACTCTGTAGGAATCAGCATGGGTTTCGAAAAAGACGGTCATGTGAAACCCAGCTCGCGCTATTCGTCCACGAGACTCAGAGGGCCATAGACACGGGTTCACAGGTAGATGCCGTGTTTCTTGACTTCCGCAAGGCGTTCGATACAGTTCCCCACAGTCGTTTATTGAACAAAGTAAGAGCATATGGACTATCAGACCAATTGTGTGATTGGATTGAGGAGTTCCTAGATAACAGGACGCAGCATGTTATTCTCAATGGAGAGAAGTCTTCCGAAGTAAGAGTAATTTCAGGTGTGCCGCAGGGGAGTGTCATAGGACCGTTGCTGTTCACAATATACATAAATGACCTGGTGGATGACATCGGAAGTTCACTGAGGCTTTTTGCAGATGATGCTGTGGTGTATCGAGAGGTTGTAACAATGGAAAATTGTACTGAAATGCAGGAGGATCTGCAACGAATTGACGCATGGTGCAGGGAATGGCAACTGAATCTCAACGTAGACAAGTGTAATGTGCTGCGGATACACAGAAAGATAGATCCTTTATCATTTAGCTACAAAATAGCAGGTCAGCAACTGGAAGCAGTTAATGCCATAAATTATCTGGGAGTACGCATTAGGAGTGATTTAAAGTGGAATGATCATATAATGTTGATTGTCGGTAAAGCAGATGCCAGACTGAGATTCATTGGAAGAATCATAAGGAAATGCAATCCGAAAACAAAGGAAGTAGGTTACAGTACGCTTGTTCGCCCACTGCTTGAATACTGCTCAGCAGTGTGGGATCCGTGCCAGATGGGGTTGATACAAGACATAGAGAAGATCCAACGGAGAGCAGCGCGCTTCGTTACAGGATCATTTAGTAATCGCGAAAGCGTTACGGAGATGATAGATAAACTCCAGTGGAAGACTCTGCAGGAGAGACGCTCAGTAGCTCGGTACGGGCTTTTGTCAAAGTTTCGAGAACATACCTTCACCGAAGAGTCAAGCAGTATATTGCTCCCTCCTACGTATATCTCGCGAAGAGACCATGAGGATAAAATCAGAGAGATTAGAGCCCACACAGAGGCATACCGACAATCCTTCTTTCCACGAACAATACGAGACTGGAATAGAAGGGAGAACCGATAGAGGTACTGAAGGTACCCTCCGCCACACACCGTCAGGTGGCTTGCGGAGTATGGATGTAGATGTAGATGTAGATCGCGACATTGCTGCTCACGTTGGTCGAGATCCAATGACTGTTAGCAGAATATGGTATCTGTGGGTTCAAAGTGTTAATACGGAACGCCGTGCTGGATCCCAACTAGCAGTCGAGATGACAGGCATCTTATTCGCATGGCTGTAACGGATCGTGCAGCCACGTCTCGATCCCTGAGTCAACAGATGGGGAAGTTTGCAAGGCAACAACCATCTGCACGAAACGTTCGGCGACGTTTGCAGCAGCATGGACTATCAGCTCGGAGACTATGGCTGCGGTTACCCTTGACGGTGCATCACAGACAGGAGCGCCTGCGATGGTGCGCTCAACTACGAACCTGGGTGCACGAATGGCAAAACGTCATTTTTTCGGATGAATCCAGGTACTGTTTAGAGCATCATGATGGTCACATCCGCCTTTGGTGACATCGCGGTGAACGCACATTGGAAGCGTGTATTCGTCATCGCCATACTGGTGTATCATCCGGCGTGATGGTATGGGGCGCCATTGGTTACGCGTCTCGGTCACCTCTTGCTCGCATTGACGAAACTTTGAACAGTGGACGTTACATTTCAGATGTGTTACGACCCGTGGCTCTACCCTTCATTCGATCCCTGCGAAACCCTAAATTTCAGTAGGATAATGCACGGCCGCATGTTGCAGGTCCTGTACGGGCCTTTCTGGATACAGAAAATTTTCGACTGCTGCCCTGGCCAGCTCATTCTCCAGACCTCTCACCAATTGACGACGTCTGGTCAATGGTGGCCGAGCAACTGGCTTGTCACAATACGCCAGTCACTACTCTTGATGAACTGTGGTATCGTGTTGAAGCTCCATGGGCAGCTGTACCTGTATACGCCATCCAAGCTCTGTTTGACTCAATGCCCAGGCGTATCAAGGCCGTTATTACTGCCAGAGGTGGTTGTTCTGGGTACTGATTTCTCAGGACCTATGCACCCAAATTGCGTGAAAATGTAATCACATGTCAGTTCTAGTATAATATATTTGTCCAATGAATACCAGTTTATCATCTGCATTTCTTCTTGGTGTAGCAATTTTAATGCCCAGTAGTGTATGATGGGGTGCATTGTCATGCTGACACAAACTTTCATTCCCTCCGAAATGTTCCTCTACTGTACACATTAAACAATGCTGTAAAATATATTCCTATTCTTCCGTGTTTAGTATTTTCGTAATATAAACATGGGGACAAGATCTTAAACACGAAAAACACCCCCATATCGTAACATAAACTCCTCCATACTGTACTGTTGACACTAAACATGATGGTTTCCCAGGGATTCACCAAAATCACACCCTTCCATGGGACTGCCACAAGATATAACGTGATTCATCACTAACAACACTCGTTTCCGATCATCCACTGTTCAGTAACGTCGTTCCTTACGCTACCTTAAGTGTCGCTTAGCCCTTCGCAATACCCGACAGTCTGGCAGGTCTTGATTTAGTTATGATTGTCCCTTCGCGTTTCCACTTCACAATCGCATCACAAAAGGCTGCTTAGGCAGCAGTAGAGGGGTGAAAACGTCCCTGATGTACACTGCGCTACACAATTAAAGCGCCACTTTTTCGAAAACCCCTAATTATCTCCCAGTGCACCGCAGAAATTTGAAATTTGGCTCAAAGTTGCCTACAACCTTCCTCCGTAATGTTACAAAACCGTGGCCCACTGCAACGTCACCCTCCGACTCAGAACGATTCCAACAACAGGGCGTCGATACATGTTGCAAAAAGGCCAAAGCTGAAAAGTTCACGTGAGGTGTAGGTTGGGATAATGATGTCATATTAGCACCAAATTTCACCACAGTTCTGCACTACGTCACCGTGGACGTCTGACACGATGAGATGGTCACATCCCCTCCTACCCACGTTTCTCTCCTTCTCCAGACGTCTTCTCTGAGACTGAGGTCAGAAAAGAACCGCCCAATGTTAAAATCACACGGTCTTTTTATGAGTGGTCAAGGAAAGCATTTTGTCCGCAGCTCGTTGTCGTGCGGTAGCGTTCTCGCTCCCCGCGCCCGGGTTCCCGGGTTCGATTCCCGGCGGGGTCAGGGATTTTCACTGCCTCGTGATGACTGGGTGTTGTGTGATGTCATTAGGTTAGTTAGGTTCAAGTAGTTCTAAGTTCTAGGGGACTGATGACCACAGCTGTTAAGTGCCATAGTGCTCAGCGCCATTTGAACCATTTTGAAGGAAAGCATTTCAGACACACCGCTGCTCAGAATTGACACGGAAAGGCCGCAGGGGGTTGCATAAAAAGTACCATTGACACCACACTTCCCTTGGGGCATTGGTTCTCAAACGTTCCGAGTTCACAAACGACTGTTCGGAGTGCGATGAGCTACAGGATGAAGTTCTTGACAACGTTTGACACTGCTGATACCTCCAAGACGGTTCAATCCTTCTCTAAGGAAATCGTGGACATGCACCGCCACTGAACGTGATCACACACCGTTGGATTGTAGCACAACCGCAATTTTTGCACTAGAGTGCTTGGTGGAACCACAAGGGACGGTGAAGAACAAATGTGAATATGATGCGAAGCTGCAAAAAGTGTCTTTAGCCCTCATGTTTTACACCGTTTTGTAGCGTGATCACGGTGGAGAGGGGGGGAGGGCGGTCGGGGAGGGGTGCATCATGGACACGTAAGTGAATAAAACAGCAAAGGGTCCCTCTGAAACTCACCAGTTCGGCAATACCCTCAGGGCCACCCACGCAGCTTCGTTGAGCACTTTCAAATTATCCCTGTACAGAGACAGCCATTCACCTGTCCCTAAGCACCACCGTGACAGGTATCTTTTTCTACACCCCTTAGATTTTGCCTGCGGCCAGCTGGCGTTAATTCGGTTCGCAACATAGCATTAACCAATGTATTACCCCATCCTTTAGACAGCTAATATATGCAACATGTAATCTTAAGGCTCCTTGCCATGTAAATGTTTGCTCTCATATAATCACTCTTTTCTCTCTCTCTCTCTCTCTCTCTCTCTCTCTCTCTCTCTCTCTCTCTCTCGCACACACACACACCCACACACACACTTTCTCTCTCTCTTCCTCTCCTTCTGCCTCCAGCCCCTCACATCTGTTTATTAATCCCAGTCAAAGAGTGTCATCTATGTATGATTTTACTGCTGTAGCCAATATGATCATTATAATTGAAGTCTGTAACATTTCACATAATTGCTATTAACAATTATGAAGTTTCAGCCATTTTATCATTTCACCTGATTGCATAAACGAGTACGAATGTTTAGCTGTTTTAACTTGTCAAAATTGGATTTATGTACCACCTGAAGTACACACACATATATTCGACACCTCAAAACAAACACCTCCAAATGCTTTAAACAATTATTCGGTAATAATGTTGTTGCGATGTATATTCTTTGCACTTTGCGATTATGTCTTCTCTTCTGCTATACGAACCTTGCACCCAGCTGATTCCAGACGCCATATTTGTTCACAAATGTGGCAGTATACATGTGATGTGTTACGACAGCAAAAGGAACCTGTGACAACTGGAGGTACTCTAGTTTACTTATTTAATGTTTACCATTAAATATCAGTTTAATTTTTTGTCAAAAGTAATCCTAAACCATATTCTGAAATAGTGTCTTGTTTCTCTACTAGGCTCTGTCACAAGTTCCTCCAAAAGTCGTAACACAACACACACACAAATGTAATACTAACTAATGTAAATCCACCCGATGATGGAGGTTTAAACCTTCGAAACGCGTCGTGGAAATAAATAAAACGGTGACTGGTAACAGTGAACTTGTTGTTTCATTTAATTTAGGTTTAAGTAGTTGTAAGTTCTAGGGGACTGATGACCTCAGAAGTTACGTCCCATAGTGCTCAGAGCCATTTGAACCATTTTTTCAGTTAATAGCTGTCCCTCTGTCTCTGTAGAGGGACATTTTTAAAGTGTCCAACAAAGGTGCGTGGATGGCAACGAGGGTGTTGCCGAACTGGGGGAGGGGGAGGGAGGGTGTCTTAGACGGACATGTCCGCAGTGGTGTTGGGCAAAATTATGACGAAATTTGTTGCCAAACAGTACCCACACCTCACATGAACTTATGGGCCGTGGGCTTTTTTCGCATGTGCTTACTGTTCGAAGCCTGAGATCAACGACGTAGGCACCAAGCATTTGCACCGTTACAGAGGAAAGTTGTAGGCACCTTTGAGCCACATTTAAAACTTCTGCGTCGCAGTGAGAGACAGTTATGTGGTTTCGAAAAGTCATCCTTTAACTGCGCTGTGCAGCGTATTTATTACTCAGGTGAAATCCGGTGACTAGTCCACGTTCAAGCCACTGAACGTTCATGAACGAACCATTCTGCTGTGGCTGCTTCCCTACTGACGACAGAATACTCCTCATCGCCTTTTACACTGCCGGATTCACCGGCCGTAACATCTAGCAGTCAATTCCACATTACATATGGGTGTCCGGATACTTTTGATTAGATATTGTAATTCACAGGACACTGAATAAAAAAGAAAACGAAATGATAAAAACTTTGTGCTAATCGTTCAAATAATTAACGCAATATAGCGAAGGGCTCTTAACATCTGTGGGGGAGAGTACCACGAGAAAGTCTTTCATCTGATAAGTAAAGACCAGGGGTTTCATTACTGTTGAAAGCCGTCAGAATAGTGTTCAGTATTTCTGTAGAATTATTAAGAAAATGTGATCAGAACTGAAGCTGTTTCTCTATCTAGCATTCATTGGCCGAATTTCATTTGGATTTTAATGCCGCAACTGTATTAATCAACCATCCCTTAAGGGAGTATATATACAAGACTGACAGAGTCAGAATCCCGCGACACGTGAAGGACGACCGGTGCGAAATTCACGATGTGTTATCACAAACCGTTCTGGTCGTTCATTGTTGGGCTAAGAACATCAATCTAGCTAACTTCAATGTTACAAAGAGTTTGACTTTAGCGATTATTATTAAGTCAACTTGCATTTAATAGTATCTCACTGACTGTTTTTTTATCAGTACACAATCATAAACTCTCACTTGTTATCATTCGATTATCTTACAATCATAAAATCTCACTTTTACCGAAGTTCTGTGTCTGAAAGAACATATACTGTGCTCATTGTAGGAAGCAACATTCTGTGCCTTAAAAAAAGAAAATAGTGTCATGTGCAAAACGAAACAAGTTAGTAGCACATCGATGATGTGTATAAAAAATAACAGTAAGCGAAGTAATTTCCTGATCAGACAGTGAACGTGGAGGGAGCAGAATACTGAAGATCTATGTGCTCTATGGTTCTATGGACTCTAATGAGGTGAGGCCTCGTCACACACTTTTCGCAGAGGAACTTTGTGCCGAAGATACTTGAAAGTGATGAAAACTAATAACTTTATAAGCTAAACGAGTTTCATGTTACCTGTCGTTGGATTCCTTCTAGAGACTCCGCTAACGATCAATTTGATTTCTTGTATGTGCTGTCCGCTTGTGTTCAGTGAGTTAGCGTTTACACAGCATCTTCCGCTTTTCTTTTTGTGACTTTGATTAACAGTATCACCTTCAGCGCACTCTAAAAGACACCAGATCTTGTTCTTGTTTTCTTGTTTGTATCACTGTGTGTATCACGGCTTTAGTACTCTAAGCAAAGTTTCTAGAGAAAAGTTACTGTTGATACATTTATTTTCAGAAAAGAAATTTATTTCTGTTTCAAGAGCTTGCAGATCCTGCGATCTTAGTCTATAGTGACAACTCCACAGACCAGATTTTAGTGTTTGTTTTTTCACCTCGTTTATACTGCTTTGTTTGTATTTCTTCAGATATTATTCAATTTTTTACACAGTACGATATGAGTAAGAACTGCTTCTTTTGAATGGACACAAGGAGAACTGACTGCAGTCTGTAAACAGCTGGTAGCTGCGATCGCCATGGTCAACAGGCTTTTGACTACTGCTCAAAGCTGCGGCGACATTGGGTTGCCAGTGTCTAAATCCGTAACAACTTCGGTGCCGTTGGAATCCGCTGGTCGCTGAGTCTTTCGATGCACAATATCTGAGAGGACCGTCTTCACTCAAGAATGAGTGGTGGACAGTGATGGGTTCGAGTGTCACTGGGCAGAAGGCCAAAGAGTGAATGGGCTACATGGCTGGCACCTTACTCCTTAGCAACAGGTAAGAGATGTTAAAAAAAATGGTTCAAATGGCTCTGAGCACTATGGGACTTAACTTCTAAGGTCATCAGTCCCCTAGAACTTAGAACTACTTAAACCTAATGACATCACACACATCCATGCCCGAGGTAGGATTCGAACCAGCGACCGTAGCGGTCGCGCGGTTCCAGACTGTAGCGCCCAGAACCGCTCGGCCACTCCGGGGTAAGAGGTGTTACCCAGTATTGATAAAACTTCTGAGACAGCACTGGATGCCTCTCCTGTTGGGCCAATGGGAAATTTTCCTGTGCACCGGACAACTGCAGAAGGCAGGTATTCTAGCCATTGGGAGCTCCAATATTAGGCGGGTAACGGAACTCGCCAGGAGGTCTCGTCCAAGTCGTGGAGAGGACTCTCCGGCTGCTATCGAGAGTACTGGATGCAAACAGCTGCAAATAGTAGCACATGTTGGCACGAATGATGCCTGGGTTCTGAGGTCATCCTCTGTTCCTTTCTGCAGATGTTTGATTTGGTAAAGGCAACTAGAACTGCACACCAGGTGCACTCTAAGCTCAGTATTTGTAGCATCGTACCCAGGGTCGATCAAGGTTCTCTGGTTTGGAGAGAGTGGAAGGTTCACAGAAGCTGTTTACGTGGGTATGTCTATAATAGACTTATCTAAACTACACATGTACCAGTTCTATTATGAGGTCACTAAAATTCGTTTTGCAGATCAAAAGTTACTTTATATCGATACGGATAGCTTCATATGTTGGGTGAAAGGTTGCAATCCATATGAGGTAACCATGTGCCTCTCCAAAGCACTTGGCATGTTTAGACATGCGACTGATAATCCTTATGGCATAAAGCCAGTTAGCAATAAAGACGAATGGATTACCAACTGTGGAGTTTGTAGGTATCTGCTCGAATGGGTCACCTGCTGAGGAGTTTGTAGGTATCTGTTCGAAAATGGCATAGATGCAACTCTTAGTGGGGTTAAGTGTGAGTAGTGTGTGGCGTCAATGGCTCCCAAGGTTGAAGACTACTTGAAGTTCTTGCACAGTGGTGTTGGTGTTGCTCCATCTCCCAATCTGAGTATAGTGCCACAGTTAAGTATTTAACCATAATGTCATGAGGTGCACACTGCATCACAACAGAGAATTGGCTTGTCGTGGCATGACATCAGGCAGGTTACCTGTGCTGATGGGATCAAAACCCTACCATACACACACTCTTTACTTGGGCTATAGTGTGTGTGTGTGTGTGTGTGTGTGTGTGTGTGTGTGTGTCTGTGTGTGTGTACGGTGAAAATGTGTGAATGGGAAGAGTACAACCCAATTATCACACCGTATGTGTGTAGATGTATATATCTGTGTGATTGCATACTGTGTACGTGAATGAATTTCTATTCTGCATACTGCATGTGAGCTATATTGTTTTTAGCACACCATGTGTGCAGTTAATACTGTTTTGAACATTATGTGTGTCTTCTCCATACTTTAGGTTAAGATTCACTGCTGCTGGTCATATCATAAGTGATCACATTTTTTTATTGTTATGCCTCACAGGGGAAGTCTAAATAAACATTCCATCTAAAGTGGGGTTAAAGTGAACAGAATGTATAAGTCCATCAGCTGTTTGTGAACTGTGCTATGTATATTCTAACCTGTTAGAAGAGAAAAGTAGAAGTGCTACAACTGTTTGTAAACTGTACTGTAAATAATACCATCGTGTTGGAAGTATAACGTAACTTGTGATATATATATATATATATATATATATATAGCATTTTTTTGTAAATCAAAACCTTACCATATACACTCTATTTACTTGGGCTATATCGCTAGCGCGCGCGCGCGCGCTGGTGTGTGTGTGTGTGTGTGTGTGTGTGTGTGTGTGTGTGGCAATGGGAAAAGTACGACCCACTTGTCACAGTGTAGTATAGGTGTATATATCTGTGTGACTGAATGAGTTTGTATTCTGCATACTGCATGTGAGCTATATTGTTTTTAGCACACCATGTGTGAGTGCACACCATGTGTGCAGTTAATACTTTTTTGTCTTGTCTGTACTTTAGGTTAAGATTCACTGCAGCTGGTCATATCAAAAGTGATCATGTTTATTTTATTGTTATGCGTCATGGGGAAAGTGTAAATAAATATTCCATGTCAAGTGTGGTTAAGATGAATAAGCCCATCAGCCGCTTCTGAACTGTGCGATGTCTATTGTAACCTGTTGGAAGAAAAACGTAGAAGTGCAACAACTGTTCGTAAACTGTGCTGTAAATAATGCTAATGTGTTGGAAGTATATCGTAACTTGTGAGACATTTATTGTAAGTATTTATTGTAAATATTGTATAAATACAGTTTATGCACCTTGTTTCTTTTGTGTTGGTAACAAATTTACTAGCCGGGCTCTGTGGCCGAGCGGTTCTAGTCCGGAACCACGCTGCTGCTACGGTCGCAGGTTCGAATCCTGCCTCGGGCATGGATGTGTGTGATGTCCTTAGGTTTAAGTAGTTCTAAGTCTAGGGGACTGATGGCCTCCGATGTTGTCCTATACTGCTTAGAGCCATTTGAACAAATGTACTGTGTAAAAATTCAACATGTGAGGCATATTGTTTTTCCTGTGTGTAAACTTATTTGTATTGTGTGAAAATGTAGTGCAACATGTGGGATACTTCTTTTTGGTAAGAAAAAAATATCCGAGTTCTATTTTGATGAAAAAATATATATAATTTGTTAATCTCTAGTCATTTGTTTTGTTCCAGTCGGTCCTAATATTTAAATATATATAACTGTTTCCAACATGCAATTAATTCTGCTTTCCACTTGCCTTTTCTGTAAGAAAGCACGCATTCACAGTTCACTTTTTTCTACTGCAGGCAGACACACACATCTAAATAAAACATCAATTTTTACAATATGCAGAGGTATCTGTGTTGCACACGCTGTTGCTATAAGGACGGATCCACTTACACTTCATCAAAATTTTGTTAAAATACGAACATTTACACCTAAACATCAGACAGAGAATTTGAAATAGTGCTAGCTCTGCACCTGTACCAGCAGCGTTGGAGAAGCTGCTGCCTGGCCTAGTGTGGCCAGGAGCCGTGGAGGAAGCAGTCCAGTGTTGTCTCACAGTGCCTGCGGACATGGTCTGCTACTGTAGCCACGAATGGCTCAGCGAGTTTTAACACATGGGTGGGTGGTGTAGAGTGGCATGGAGGCTCATAGATGGCAGATGCAGTGTGGTGTTTGTTTAAAAATAAAGACCTATTCTTTTCCAGCATAGTGCAAGTTGGCATATCTAGTCTTAAGGAAATTAGACTAAATTACAAGCAATATGTGTATGTGACCTCAGGGGCCATCCTGAATTCTGTAAATGATCTGACTATTATAAAAATAGCTCTGCAGGTCTGAGCGAATAATAGCTTCGGGGAAACATGTTAAGTGGTTAATCATGCCACTAAAAGTAGGTCAGCACCGTGCTTACTACTTACAGGATGAAAAATATGTTTACATATCCACAAGCTCAGACTTGTATCCTTTGTCTAACAGACAGTCTTGGACCTGCAAGGGAAACAAACATGCTTTATCCAGAACTAGTACAGTAGGAAGAGGAGTGACAACGGCGTTCCTTCCAGAATCACAAGCTTAGGCTGGCATCTCTTGCCTAACAGGCAGGCTTGGGAAACAAACATCCTCTTTGTCAGGTGAGTGATGTCTCGGGAAATACCAGGCAACAGTGCAGGCCGGGTCAGTATCACTGGTCAGTCATCTTGAGTTTCAGTATGACAATGTGCCGTCTTGGGTTTGAATTCCCCGCTAATTTATACTTAGGACAACAGCTGTACTTCCACAATGATGGCATAGGAGGTGGGGGAAACAACTATAGCACAAATGAGCTATTTTTGAACTTCCCAGCAAATTTTGGATTTCCCGCCTACTTCTAAATTTCCACCCATTTTATATGTAGGGAAATTGGTCTAGTAGGAGAAATCTGGCAACAATGCATGATTTCGTCGATGACGCAATTGGGAATCTGGAAATAATGCACTTTTCGCCAGAACTCGCTCAGCATATTGACTAGGGAAATGTAACAATAATGCTTACCGCCAATCTCTGCATTTGTAATCGGTTGTCAGAATGCTCGAGTAATCGTAAATCTAAGTTGCTTTTCCAGATGTGAATGTGCAACACCAAATATAAAACGAGTTCACACTTCAGGTACTTTTCTTAGTCGAAGCTAACTGCACTCACATTCCACTTAGACAATCTATATTTCATATTTCCCTTTTTACCCAGATACAATGGAAGTACATGGAGCACAATTTAATAGCTTTCAGCGAAAAATTAACTTCCAGAAAATTAGAGAGTGAATACTGAATTTCACAATAAATCAAACACAGAGTTTGCAATAATTAATGAGTCAAGACGTCACTCCACAAGCGTAAAACATAACATTTGTATCAGGTGGTTTCGTCGGAAATAAATTACTGAAACTTAAGTCTCATTATTAATCAAATAAAAGAAAAAACGTGCTAATTCACTGTAGGAAGTGGCGCAACGCCTAAAGGTGGCCAGCCTTTGTACGTTTACCATCCCCAGTACTTCTGTGGTGGTATCACGATCGACAGATGTCATTGTCTTCACAGTCGGATTACTTGTAGAAATAAAAATTTCCTCGATACATCGTATGCCATAGAATATTACATTACACAACTTCATTTAAATAACAATTCTGTTCATGAGATTCTGAAAGTATTCCCATTCGTTGTTTAGTCTGGTGGAGGTTGTTGGTGACTTTGACGCAATTGGTTCTTTTCTTGACTGGAGGCGAACAAATTGTGGCACACTACAGCTAGCCAGCCTCAGCCCGCAGCATAGTCAGCGCATGGATTACGTAAGAAAACAAACAACTACCAGCACTAATTTCTTAAACTTACCTTTCCTAACAATCAGAGAAATTAGAGTGCCTGCTGCATTTCTGCACCAACCACCTAAAGAACATCAACATCGCTACGAAAACCTATTTAATTATACGATTGTAACGTTAGGGTTCAAATAATGGAAAAAATTTGGAAATTTGTGGTAAGTTCGTATGGGACAAAACTGCTGATGTCATCGGTCCCTGGGCTTACACAATACTTAATCTAACTTAAACTAACTTACGCTAAGGACAACACACACACCCATTCCCGAGAGATGACTCTAAACCCCGACGAGGGAGCCGAGCGAACCTTGGCAAGGCGCCCTAGATAGCGCGGCTACCCCGCGCGGCTCAAATAATGGAAATTCATTGTACTGAACACATGAGAAAGGTTGGCGATGATTGTAGTACCAAGCACAAATTAAAGGAGCAGTGCACAGAAGCTAAATCATGTCTGTAAGTCCAGTTAATTCAGCTGTTGGCTAGATGTACAGTAGACCATGAACGTTTAGAAGCCAAGTATTGAAATAGAGAGCAATGTGTCAGTGTATTGGCTTCTGGATCATATACATGTAAGAGTGTGGCTGTGGAAAGTGTTCTACTAGCGTGTAAAAACTTCTGCAAGTTGTTTCACTGGGATCAGTTCATCCTGTAAATTTTAGAGATGCTTTACCTACTGATTGGAATGAAACAGATAAGATATCGTTTATCAAGAGTCAACAGAGTGACGAGACTTTTACATGGAGGTAGGGAGTTAGTAGCTACGGAGGCATTTCAAAGGGTTAAGTAGTTTGAAGCTAAATTTCTCTTGAAGTATTGGTTAAAAGGATGCCAGCAGTCTATACTTAGTCGTATTCAAACTCTAGAGAGTCCATCAGCTTTGATGACCTGCAACCGATCACAATTTGTTCCTGTGATATTTCAGTAGTGCTAAGATAGAGGTAAAACAAAATCTGTTCAGATTTCTGTTTACTTTCTGCTGAGAAACATTAGTGGAAGAACAATGAAGAACTTAAACATCTTGTGCCACAATCATTGTTCCAAAAAGCATTCAACTTGAGCCAGTCATACTTGTGGCTCTGAGAAAACTATTAACAACTTGTGTCACAAAGTCAGAGGATTTGCCCAATGTGAATTCATGTTAAATGAAAAACCAGATAATTTTGTTATGGAAGAAGCAAAATTTTCAATAATTACGGAATTGACCTTGGGGAAACAAGGTTCGCTAAGGAAACGTTGGAAAGGAAAGCTAGTGGCAGGAAACGAAAACATGTTGAAAAACTCAAGCTTTGATGTGGGAGACATAGTTTTTATAAATAAAAAAAAGAACTCCAATGGAATAAAGAAATTATGAATGATTTAACAGGATCTGTTTGAGATGGAAGGTAAACCACATGACAGTGCCTATAGGTTGACATATCCCAGAATAGGGAAAGAACTGTGGCTAAGACATAATAGAAGTGAATTCTTGTTTACAGAGACATATCTAAAATTCCTATAGGATATGCCACTCTACAGCAGATACATACTTAACGAATATGGGATTGTCGAGCTGGCTGTGAGTTTCTTTCCTTTTCCTGATCTACAGATCTTTTTCTTTTACTGCCCTTTTTATGATTTGTGGGTGTGAGTGTGAGTGGGTGGCGGGTGGGAGTTTTCAGTTCTTTTACTGTCTAGTGGGCTAGTGTATGTGCAGTATTATGAGACAAAAGGATTTAACTTATGGTGACAACTGGATGTGACTTAATATGTTTGTCATGAAAGTGAAATTTGGTAATAGGCTGGAGACGAAAGAATTACTGGTATGTGAAGGTGAAGCTGTATCTTACTTCAGGTATTGCAGAGGCAGAAGTAAGCATGATCAAGTTGTGAATGCATATGGTAGGTCGGAGCTACAATTCATTTGCTCACCATATGATGATCATAAGCCGAAGACAGTCGAGTTGTTTTGATAGCTTCCTACTGGTTGTAAGTGTAGCACTTTGTGAGTGGCCTTATTTCAGGTGTCTTTTTTATTTGAGATGTTAACAGAGTGCTAATTTCTGTTAGGCTATGGAATGATGCTACTCATCTATTAGTTCTACTGTTGTCTCACATAACAGAAAGGTGTTGATAAGTAATGGTTAGCTCGGTACGAGCTCTACACTGTAAAAAAGCACTGCGTGAGGACTGTTAAGGATGTGAATTTACTATTGGATAAGAGGCAAAGCAAGGGGATTGTTTTCTTTTAAAGATGCTAAAGGGTATGGAGTCTAAAGGTGTTTGGTTTCTTCCGCACTAAAAGGAAGGAGTATGTTGACAATTTCGGAATCCTGGAGGCCTTGGAGACGACTCCTGGAAACTATGTTTAGTTTAAGGATTCACCGATGCATGGTGAACGATTTTAGTGCTTGAGGTATCACTGTTAAGAGTCATAGCTTTTGCTGCTTTGATTCATGAGACCATATATTCTGTGTGGGTTGAAACTTCCCCTTAGAAAAATTTATGAATTACTGTGCTGATAAACCTCTTATACTATTTGCTTTTCAAACAGCTGAGCAAAACTGAACGTACTCAAACATTCACTTTCAAAAATCCCTACAAAAGAATGGCGCTCACTAACATTAACCTATACGTTTCACAAATCACTTACCTCACCAAAAATCTTCGTTACTCGAACTACCGCAATACAGCGAGCGCCACTACTGCCAGCTAAATAAAAGATTCAAACTACGGAAGGCACTAACTACTGATAGGCCTAGTTAGCAAATGAAAGATTTTAATAGAGAACAAACAATGTATTTACCTCAATAGTGTTCAAAAGTCATAATGTATATAGCAGTTCATGATATCCAGTATTGCAAATTTCAAAACTCCGCCATCTCTCTCCTCACATCCACCACTGCTGGCGGCTCACCTCCAACTGCGCAACGCTATGCGCTGTTAACAGCCAACTGCCCAACACTACAATGGCAGACAACAATGCAAACTACCCACAGACTGCCCACAGCACAGCCAGTGATTTTTCATACAGAGCGCTACGTGGTGTTACCAATAAGAAAACCTAAAAGCCTACTTACATAGCCCCCATGCTCCCCACTAAAAATTTTACAAATTGTTTTGGGCAGTGGCCAATAATGATTTGATAAAATTTTTCATAATTACAATAACAAAGAAATCAAATGCACACACTTATTGATACAATGTTGGTCAAAAGCTAAAATTTTCTCACAGTCCACAAAGACAGTCCTGATCATTCATCACAGTAAAACTGCTGTTTCTTTTCTCAAAGTCTGAGCAGTAAAAGACAATGCACACAGAAGTAGTAGATTTCCATGCAGTCTTAAAGGAGTAGTGTTGTCCTTCCAATGGAAAGACAGTGCTGACTCTTGACATGCAGACAGGTAATGGGCCACAACAAAGCAAACCCACAGCAGAGTCATTCGACGTTTTGAAGAAGATTGGTAGGTAGGTCATCCCAGAGCAGACCCACTGTAGTCCTGGTAGAGATTACGGTATTGGTGGGCCACCAGAGGTGCAGACCCACTGCAGTCCTTGTAGAAACAATGGTACTGGTGAGTCAGCAAAGGTGTAGACCCACTGTAGTCTTTGTAGAAATAATGGTATTGTTGGGTCATCAAAGAAGCAGACCCACTGTAGTCCTTCTAGAGATGGCCAGCAGCCATCTGTTGTGACTGTGCGGGTGCACAATCACCATTGAAGAGTCTTGCAGATAATATAGCAAGTCCATAACCACCACTTGTGCACTCACAAAGTTTTTGGAATTGTCCTTAGAACCAGTAATGCTGTTATCCAGTCCCTTGCTGAATTATTAACACATGTGCAAACACTAACAGTCCCTACTTCTCACATATTGTCCATATACTATGACCAACAGAAACGTGTGCAGTGAAATGTAACTTACAAGTTAATAATATAATGAACTGGTGTCAATTACAATTTTATAACAATAGAATACAATTACAAAGGTACAAAATACATCATTAAAGAACATAACAATACAGATAACATTTGTGGTACAGGCTTTACAAAAGAATCGAAATAACATATACATCAGTGTTACAGGAATTATGAGATAATTAGATACATAAAAGATCAGAATAAATTTTGAAACATCAACTTCACACATGAGCATTAAAACAAAACAGAATAAATAATGTCTAAACATCTTTACAAAGTAAATAACATATTATTAATGCCAAATATATTTGAGGATAACAGTATTCCTCATCATAGAGAATGTAGCTCAGTATTAGAAAAATTCTACAACATAAGTCTTATCAGATAAACATATGAAGACAGGAAGAACATAAATACACAAGGGTACACAAACACATAGTGGGATAATACAAAAGGAAAGGACAGGGTTTGTTTTACTGCAGTATTTCGCAAACAAAACTTTCTTTACTTCTCAGAGATCTCCCGTCAATCTTCATTATTTCCAAAAGTCCTACCTATACCTGCTTTCTGTACTTTTCTCGTATAGCCTCTCAGTGCATTTCTTCAAATTCATTGCAACTCATTCTCTTATAGGCTACCCCCCCTTAAGCTAACTTAAATCTACTGAGCTCAGATGCTAAACTAAGGGACGAGGCAATGCAGCAGCACAAAACAATTAACACAAACAGCAATGACAAAAATATTCAAATAGGCAAAGCAATTGCAATATTACAACTAATATAAGGCACTGTGCAGCAAACAAGAAAAATAAATCAGTAGTAAAACTGGATTAACGGCGTAATACAAAGTCAAATTCAGTAACATTATGCCTGGCAAACAGCAGCAGCAAATGCAATAACTTATATCTAAACATGACAAAGCTCAATCAGAAAAAATATTACAGTAAAAATGGCCATGTTTAATACCTATGTCACATCTTAACACTAGAGTGATGCATCACAATTTATTCTACAAAAGAAATTACCAAGTACTTGAAAAGAAAATTCTGTATGCAATTCCTGTGAAGGGAAATGTGTTTTTGTGCTCCATATTTTTTTGAAGTACATCAAAGTTATTCTTTACTGGGTCTGTAGGCATAAAATATTTATATTAGTACATCCATAAAATTTTATTTTAACCAATGCTGCAGGGCAGCTAGAAACTAGATATTAAACAAAATTAGCAATCTCTCAACTACAAAGACAATAGATATAAAATGTTTATCATCATTTCATTAGGCATTTTAGTAAATATCATAAATTAAGAGCTCCACAGTGTTTTCAAGTTTGAGCGTGTCGTATTTACGATGCTTTCTACAAAGGAATGTCAATAGCGAGGATAATGGCCTCTTTTTTTTCCACCTGTGCCTCTGAAAGGCACACACTAATGCCTTTTTTTCTGGGCGTCTGTCGCACAGCTGGGTGCCCATGACGCATTACGTGAAGGTGGTCACTTAACTTCCTTACCGAAATATTTACGACAGCAGTTTTCGCTACAGTGACAGTCTCATATAAAAATATTTCACAGGTCAAGAATTTGCGTTACAAATCTGTAGAAACAAAATGCTATTGATATAACAGAGTCCAAAAAACTTTCGTCAGCATTGTAATACATTCACGCATTTACATACATTTCATAACTCTTAAAGTACGATTCTTGGTTTCCAACAACCTTTTTCACAAACCAGAGTCCCTAACCACTACTCATTATTCCTTACCTTATTCATCGACACTTCTTCAATATTTCATCATAACAGATACGTAGCATACTCAAATAACTCATATAGCATCAGCTTATTGATCATAAACATACCGCAACAGCATAATACACATAGTCATCGTAATAATAACATCATAACACCTCAGTCAACTCTCAAAATCGTCGTAGCTTCCTCCAATAATTAAATAAAATTCTCTGCTCATGTCAAAAGTGTCATCTGCCTCAAACGTACTTTAAAAATCGTGATCCCATACCAAATATATCATTCAAAGCTATCATAATATCACAATGAGTCTGAAAAAATATGAACAGTTCACAAAGTACAAACAAAATACAATTTCGTAAGTGTGAAGTTATCCAACGGTGTAATTACGTAAACATGTCACTGATGTAGTAAAAAGAAATGTTTGTCTCTCTCAGTTAAATGATCAGATAGCTGTGTAATTATGTGTTAGAGAAATACGGTACCGATGTGTAAAGTTGTATAAGCAAATACCATATTAGCTAGGGCTCCTTGTGCTTGCCAAACACATGGTACACAAAGTAGGCATGTACCCCCCTGAGGATTAATGTAATTATACCCTCAGGAGTTACAGATTACAGCAATGGAATGAAATGTATCACGGAAAACTTTCTTTGTAATTCAAAAATCTTGAAAAATAAATGATTTAAGTACAAAATTAATCACTCAAATACATGTCCTGTAGCGCTAAATGTGCGTCTTGCTGTAAGATAAACTCTGTGGAAGTGTCGTAGTTATTGTCCTCCGAAGTCAATGTACTTACCTCATGATAAACAAAAGTGAAATGTTTTGTGTATAGATATGTTAGTTATTACGCTTATTGTTGTGATGAAGAAATTACTGTGCTGTAACATATTGTTGTGCTACGGAAAAGGCTGTCTCCTTGTAGCTATACCACAAAAGTTACTACTAAAACATGTTTTACTTTCCAGAATAATATAGAAAAACTGTGCAGGTATAAAACAGAAACACCCCAAAAGCAACATTGTAAATTGTCACTCATTAGTAGTGTCGTGATAAAATCGTGTAGTTGTCACATAAACTAACCACTGTGTCATCTGGTATCTCTCAGAAAGTACTTTAAATCCAGAATGTATTTTCAAGTAAACCGAAATGTTGCATTAAAATCTCATTAGCAGTATCTGTATGTAAGCCTGATAGTCGTTACGTAATCATGCAACTAACAAGTAAGAATGTACACACACAATAACACTGTGTGGTCTGTTCACAATAACAATGTATTCGTAATTTCTGTTTAAATAAGTTCTCTTGGTTCTTGACTGGATATTTAACTTCAAACATTGTTGCATATTAGCAGATTCTAAGTCTGACAAAGCCTACTAGCAATGTAAAGTGAAAAGTTTTATGGCAAAGACAAAGTTTAAAAGCAGATTATCTTTCAATAAACAGTTTTACATGTGAAATGTGGTGTAACCCTATGCTCTTCCTAGTACACAGAGTTTCAACTTTAACGCAATTATCATGTGGTATACATCGGAAAAGGATACTGGAATTTTTCTCAAGGTTAGCGTCTATGTTATTTTCCGCTGAGCCAGCGGGCGCACGTGGCTGCCTGCGGTACGAGTCATTGTCTGTTTCTTTGTTGGCGCGCGTCATTATTGGGATTTGGAGGTCTAACTTCCACAAATTCACCTTGACGAGAAGGCCCTGCCCTGTTTGAAGCTCGCCAGTTCTGATGGAATTCAGGTCTGTCGTTTTGTCGGTAGTTTACATAGTTTCTTGTTTGTCGGTCATGTGGTGGAGAATGTCTCGTTGAATCGTAACTGCGCGCTGGACCATTGCATTTAAAGTTATTCTGTCTCCCTTGATAATAATTATTCTGGTTACCAAATTGTCTGTTTCTATGGTTGTCTCTGTGATAGTCACTACTGCGGAGAGGTGATCTTTCCCTGTAATTATTACTACTCTGCCAACGGTTGTCATACGTGTGGTGTCTGTTTTGGTCACGATTTGTGTTGTGAGAATAGCCTTGTCGTGTCCAGTTATTATTTCTGTCATCGCGGAATTGTGACGGATGTGACCTGTAGTGATTGTTGTGTTCCTGTTTTCGCGTTCCGCGATTGTCAGTGTAAATTTCTAATTCTTGTAAGAGTCCCTGAAAAGCTTCAATGTCGTCTTTGCAAAGTCCTGCCAAAATAATATGTCGTAAATGTTCAGGTAATTTGATTAAGCAAATGCGGATGAGTTCTGAGGGGCTGTATGGGTTTGACAGGTACTGATTCTTGTGCAACATGTCTTCAAAATATTTCACAAGACTGGAAAATTCAGATTGTTCGAAATGTTTCATCATTATGATGCTATGTTTTACTCGGTCTTGTGTAGCTTGAGACCAATATGCGGAGAGGAAGGCATGATAAAATTCTCCTTCACTGTGGCAATCGTGAATGACCGATCGCATTCTTACTGCTGGTTCATTCTCTAAATAGCCACACATAAATTCTAATCTGTGCTATAATGACCAGTTGGGAGGAAAACAATGAGAGAATTGATGGAGCCACGCTTGTGGATGAATGTCGTTGCCAGAATTCTTAAATGTTTTGAATTTACGTGTAGTAATGAACAGCTTATAGTCAAAATCATCGTGTCGGCGAGTAGCATATCGGTCATTGTTACGTCGTGTCGGCGGTTCCATCTCAAAATTCGGCGCACCTTGCCAATTTCTTTCCTAATTTCCGAAATGCGCTGTGTTATTATTTTGTGGCTGTTCCGTATTTCTATGTCTCTCTTCCCGTATTGGGGCACGAGTGTCCTCTGAAATACGTAATTCTTGTATTACCTGTGTCAGCTGATCTTGTACTTCGCGGATTTCTCTTTGGTGTTGCGTATTAATTTGATTCTGATTTTGTTTGAATTTCCTAATTTGTTCGCACTCTTCTGTGTCATTACAGACTACGGTTTTGTGTCATTCAGATTCGTAGATAAATTATTTAGCTGATCCGAAAGTTCAACTACTTTCTCTGATAATGAACTAATTTCCTCTATGTGTCTTTCTACTGTGTCCTTTAAGTTTTCCTGAGTTTTTGCAAGTTGCATAACCGAATCGGTAGATGCAACTGAGTCAATTTTAGCTTGCAAGGTCTCATGATTTTCATGAACAATAGTTTGCAGTTCTTTTATGGCTGCTTCGTGATTCTGTAATGCATTTTCATGTCGCGAAAAAATAGGTTGGAAATGCTCACAAATTTGTGTTTTATGTCATTACAGACTTTTTGACATTTTGATTCAATGTTATGTAACTCAATAGTAAAATCTTCACGTGTTTGTTCAAGTGTGGTGTGAAGATTTTGTTCCATTGCGTCTAACTGTTGCTGTGTTTGTCTCTGGTGTTGTTCCATTGTGTCTAACTTTTGAAGATTTTCTTCCATTATGTCCAACTTTTGAAGCTTTTGCTGTGTTTGTCTCTGATTCTGTTCCATCGTGTCTAACTTCTGGAGATTTTGTCCCATTTGTTTCTGATTTTGTTCAAGTGTTGTGTCTAACTTTTGTAGCCTTTGTCCCATTTGTTGCATTAACTGTAATAACAATGCACTGGTGTCTGAAACATGTTCCTCAGTGCTATTCGGCAGTGCATCTGAACCGGCAATATTCGCATTTTGAAAAGCAGAAAATGTGTCTTGACTTATTTGAGAAAACGGTGAGGACGCAAAACCTGAATCTACGGTATTTGCGAGATTGTGTCCTGTCCTTTCGGATTCCTGAGGCAAGCTGTTGCCGACCGATCGATCGATAATGCTTCCCTGTTCACTACCTGTTTCACTGTATACACCATTATTTGACGCCCGCTCCATTTCCATATGCACAGTTACCAAATTACTACTTTGAATATTTGTTAATTCATTACATGGTGGCGTTAACACACTGCTTTCGTCTTCACTGTTATTTCTCAGTTTACTTTGGAGCCTAGTATTACGTTTTTCACACGCCATTATTGTCACAATATTTCACCCGATAACACAGAAAACCACAATTTGAAGAGCAAAAATAAGAAAACACAGTAACATAGCACTGAAAATAATATCTCGTTAATTGCAAGCGCAGCTGCGAAATACTTGGTGCAAATCTGCATGCATGCCACAACTGTTTTACTGTACAACAGTGGAAGACTGCAACTACAAAGGAGATTTTCTCTACAATTACGCGCTAGCAATAAACAATGGCTGCACTAATTGCACAAACTACAAGGAAAAAATCAGAAGATTCCAGTGAGGTATCCTGGCAGGGTCGCCATATGAAACTTCCCCTTAGAAAAATTTATGAATTACTGTGCTGATAAACCTCTTACACTATTTGCTTTTCAAACAGCTGAGCAAAACTGAACGTACTCAAACATTCACTAAAGTGACACACAATATTTTTAGCGCAACGCAATCTGACTTTCAAAAATCCCTACAAAAGAATGGCCCTGACTAACATTAACCTATACGTTTCACAAATCACTTACCTCACCAAAAATCTTCGTTACTCGAACTACTGCAATACAGCGAGCGCCACTACTGCCAGCTAAATAAAAGATTCAGACTACGGAATGCACTAACTACTGATAGGCCTAGTTAGCAAATGAAAGATTTTAATAGAGAACAAACAATGCATTTACCTCAATAGTGTTCAAAAGTCATAATGTATATAGCAGTTCATGATATCTAGTATTGCAAATTTCAAAACTCCGCCATCTCTCTCCTCACATCCACCACTGCTGGCGGCTCACCTCCAACTGCGCAACGCTATGCGCTGTTAACAGCCAACTGCCCAACACTACAATGGCAGACAACAATGCAAACTACCCACAGACTGCCCACAACACAGCCTGTGATTTTTCATACAGAGCGCTACGTGGTGTTACCAATAAGAAAACCTAAAAGCCTACTTACAGTAATTCAGTAGAAATAGGTTGAAATGACACATCAGAAATGGAGCTCCAAGCGACATATCGTTGTAGAACAAGCACTCTGAAAAGCGAAATCAGGACTGTAGTGTTAGTGATATTTGATATGTGTTGTGGAAGGCAGGTAATGGAACATCGTAAATAGGGTAAGCGAAACTTTGACAAACGATTTGGCTTTCACCAGTCAGGTGGCGCTTTCTTTTAGGAACTTCGTCTAGCAGATGTTATCTTTACGCTACTTCAATTAATCGATCCTACGTTTCAGAACATTAATTACCTACTGAAATGCTGATACTGAATCTTGTGCTGTGATCTAAGTGAGAAGGATTATGTCATGAGTCTTGTTTATGTAGTAGTAGCGCTTACAGAACGGTTTCCATGTTGTTACTGCATGTAAAGTACTAGTAGTAGAGAGATGATTAAGAGCTGCATATTGAGTTTGAAAATTGGCTCTGAGAATTTGAATAAAATGTTTTAAAGATGTCCTGCAGCAGAGCGTTGGTTCGCAGTTGAACATTGTTACATATTCGATTTAACCTGTAAATGAGAATTTAACTTACATGGGCTTGGACTGAAGATGTAAGATGTCTGAAAATATATACGTTGCTCGATTTGACTTGTTAAGCGATAACTCGTCTGAATGGAATGGAAGGTGTGATAACGAATTATACAGTGTGAACTGAGATACCGAAATGTTGATTTGTGATTATAAAGAATCCGCCTCGATTGCAAATAGAAACCAGATGTTGTCCTAGGTTTCGGAGCGGATAACCACGCCTTCTTCGCCGAAACCTAGGTCAACATCCTGTTTCTATTTGCAATCGAGGCGGATTCTTTATAATCATTAAATTATTCACGATTGCTGACGCGCTGCAATGTTAAAAGTTCTCATGTTGACTTGTGTTGCCATTGTATGTGGCTTCTCGAGTGAAAAGATCTATTGCAGATAGAAACAGACCGTTCCGGCCTGCTCTAAGGCTTTTTCAAAATACTCTTGACCAGAAAGGGGTCGTTCTCAGGTCTATTTTACAGTGAGAGTTGTCTAGCTATGAGAATGAAACGAATATGGTAGCGACGGCAATTGAAAGGTGAATAAACGGAATGACTATGATTTCGGTATGGACTGAATAAAGTGGAAAAGCACTGTTGAGTAATAAAACTGACATTAAAGGTGGGAGTGAAAAGGACAGTTTTCTACAATGTGGTTTTACAAGCAAACTCTGAGAGACAGGCGTTCTGTCGGGTTAGATTTGAAATTGGCTTCGTTGATCCTAATGCTCTTTGTTTTCTTTTACTGTGACTCATTAAGCATCTTCCACGAAGCGGTCGGACAGAGATGGTCATCTATATTCATTTGATTATGATTATTTAGTTGTATGCACATATGTATTTGTATAGATGCAAGTGTAGGATGAGTATGATAAGAATTTTTTTCTGTGAGCTGGTGAATCAGAATTGTCGCCAGTTTCTTCCTTATGAGTGGTGTTAATCTTATTTTCTCCTCTTCTTAATAAAATGTTGCTTATGGATGCGCCGTTATGAGAGTCGTTACTATGAAGCCAAGGTATGGGGGAGACAGCTTTCCTACATCATGCTCTATCTTATCACTCCAAGAAATAGCAATTTTATTTATGTTCGCCTGTCATCGACGATATTTTATGACCAATGTCACTCTTATGATAAGTAAACTTCAGGACCGAATCTTGATTAATGCTAGAAAACTTCAGGTCTAAGTTTTGGTTGAAGCTAGAAAACTCTTGCTTAATGCTCGAAAACTCTTGTTTAAAGCTAACAAACATTTGGACTGAATATTGCGTAATGCCAGAAAACATTTGGTTCATAACTTGCGAGTCTGCTTGAAATCTTACGTCGTTGATAGATATACTCGTGTTGCCATGGTCTGCTTCATCATATTCACCATTGTAGCTACTTCAATTTTCATTGGACCACTGCTTTCTGATGCATACTCTGGCTCCGCTTCGGTATTATTGACCGCTATGCCGTGGGAATAGTCTGTAGTGAGCGGTAACAATTCGGGTTTAGTAAAATTTACGGTCCCTAATACCGCAGGCTCCATACTTTCTATATACGTAACACAAGTATGTTGAAGAGTATGTAACAAATTCTTATTGTTTTATCTTAGTCTTTATTTCAATGTACTCTGTCACCCATTTGTCTCCAATCCATAATCTATTGTGCTTTTGTATCTTTCACGCCGCACACCGCCACATTATATATGGCAGAGATGTCATATTATCTGGTCACCGCGCTGTAATTTACTTATTAATTACTTCTTTTCTCAAAGAAAAAGTTATATTACACCCTTTTTTCAGGTCAGGTGCACCAAAATTCCTACAAGGCAGCTTTTTACGTCTAATAAACTTGATATAACAATTAGTTCTTCACCACGAGGATGTTAATAAGATGGAAATGTAGCAATGTTCTAGCCACCAATGGCGGCAATTGGAGTCAGTTGCTAGAACGTTCGATAAATCATTAATCTTAGGTGCTATTCCAGCTATGTATGTGCAGCATCAAAAATAAAACGATGTCAGACATCAGATAAATTTTTCAATCAAAACTAATTGCACTTGCATTCAATTTAGACAATCTTTATTTCACATTTCTCCTTTCCTCCAAATACAGTGGAAGAACATGAATTGCAATTCAACAGCGTTTAGCGAAAAATTAACTTTCAGAACCTTAGAGAACGAATAATGAACGTCATAATAAATCAACCACATAGTTTACAATCATTAACGAGTCACAAACGTTACTGTACAAGCTAATATACATTTATGCCAGATAGCTTCCTTGGAAATAAATTGCTGAGACTTAATTACTATTGTCAATAAAATATAGAGAAAAAACTGTAGAACGTGATACTGAGGCGATTGTGGTTCGTGTTTTATGGTTTTTTATGGTGTCACGACCCCATCCGAAAATATAAGGTGTGCGATTTTAGTGTATCGCGGAGTGACTCGTTCACCCATTATTTCTAAGTAGTCACCCAGCCACATTAATCTGGCCCGTTTTATAAGGGTCGATCAAAAAGTTTTCGTACAGCCAAAAATCCGTATGACAATCAGGCAAAGTCGTCGTGAGCACTGAGGCAATGTACCACCGACGCACCAGGTTGAAGCTACCCGTTTAGTAAAACATGTGTCCTGCTGCAGGAAGAAGTCCGTAACAGACTGCTGAACATCAGGGTCCGACAGGAATCGTCGACCCTTCAAAGCCTTTTTTAAGGGACCGAAGGTGTGATACTTGTATGGAGAGAGGTCAGGACTAAAGGTGGATGTTGGAGTGTCTCCCACTTCCGTTTGCGTAACTTCTGATTTACAACATTTGCGACATTCGGACGTACTTAATCATGACGCAGCAGCACCATTTGTTACAGTTTTCTCGGACGCCTTGACTGCACACCGTAATTTCTCCAGTGTTGCGCACTACCATTACCCAGTGATGGAGACACCAGGTTCCTTGAAATCAATAGGCAATGGACCCCACTAACCAAAGAACAGAGGGAGCATCACCTTCCCAGCAGATGGTTTGTCTAGAACTTCTTGGGACGGAACGTACTATCCCTACACACTCTTCATTCTCCGATTAATTTCTACTGGTGTTTCTCCTTCGGCAGCCAAGAATAGAATAACATTGCATTGTTCCTGTTTGGACGCATTTGGTAATACTGTCGCCATAGTTAACGTTTTCGCATTTACCGCACGCACGTCGGGAAGAAATGAATGGCACACTAATCCCTGGCCTAAATGACGGAGCTTATACACACATCAAAAAAGTTTTGGATCACCTCGGTTCCGAGAGTTCCGGAACCTAAACAGAAAATTGGAATAGAGATCAACATAAACATCATTTCCGCGCAAAAGGGCATGTTGTACCACCATAAAGCGAGACCTTCAGAGGTGGTGGTCCAGATAGCTGTACACACCAGTACCTCTAATATACAGTAGAATGTCCTCTTGCATTAATGCATGCCTGCATTCGTCGTGGCATACTATCCACCAGTTCATCAAGGCACTGTTGGTCCAGATTGTCTCACTCCCCAATGGCGATTCGGCGTAGATACCTCAGAGTGGTTCGTGGGTCACGTCGTCCATAATCAGCCCTTTTCAAACTATCCCACGCATGTTCGACAGGCTTCATGCCTGGAGAACATGCTGGCCACTCTATCGAGCGGTGTCGTTATCCTGAGCCGGCCGAAGTGGCCGTGCGGTTAAAGGCGCTGCAGTCTGGAACCGCAAGACCGCTACGGTCGCAGGTTCGAATCCTGCCTCGGGCATGGATGTTTGTGATGTCCTTAGGTTAGTTAGGTTTAACTAGTTCTAAGTTCTAGGGGACTAATGACCTCCGCAGTTGAGTCCCATAGTGCTCAGAGCCATTTGAACCATTTTTGAAGTCCATTCGGCATGTTTTTGGCCCATCTGTACCACGCTGCAGAGTGTCGTGGTTGCAAAGATGAACCTCGCCATGGACATCGGGACTGAAGTTGTGCATCATGCAGCCTATTGCGCACAGTTTCAGTCGGACCACAACGTCGTGTGGCTGCACGAAAAACATTATCCAACATGGTGGCGTTGCTGTCATGGTTCCTTCGAGCCATAATCCATAGGTAGCGGTCATCCAGCGTAGTAGTAGCCTTTGGGCGGCCTGAGCGAGGCATCTGATTGACAGTTCCTGTCTCTGTATCTCATCCATGTCTTAACAACATCGCTTTGGTTCTCTCCGAGACGCCTGGACACTTTCGTATATGAGAGCCCTTCCTGGCACAAAGTAACAATGCGGACGCGATTGAACCGCGGTATGACCGTCTAGGCATGGCTGAACTACAGACAACACGAGCCGTGTACCTCCTTCCTGGTGGAATGACTGGAACTGATGGGTTGTCGGACCCCCTCCGTCTACATCTTTGGGCGGGTTTAGTGACATCTCTAAACAGTTAAAGGGACTGTGTCTGTGATACAATATCCACAATAAACGTCTGTCTTCAGGAATTCTGGGAAGGGGAGTGATGCAAAACTTTTTTTGATGTGTGTATATCCGCTTAGGAGTCGCATATACGTTGCATTTACGCTGCAGCAATGTCCTCAAACGGAAAATTTTGGATCACTCCTTATAAAAGTATCTGTACTGGTGGTTTATGCTGGACCTAATCTACTGATTCACCTGTTTTATCTGCTTTATATGGACTGTCTTTTATTATGCTTTCCATGTCAGTATTGTAATTTAAAATCTTGTTTGTGTATACAGCATCGTTTTAAAATTTTTTAAAAATGTTTGTAGATATTCACTGCCCTCGTCTCTTTTTACTTCATGCAAGAGCGCTAATGCCATCGTCGTTTAGCGCCTAAAACACTAATCACTTCACATCGACTTCTCAGTGTTCAATAACACTGTCAGCGAAAGACATCACATAGGTTTCACATGTTAGTAGACTTTCTACATGTACAATTAAACTCTGCAAGCCACTATGCACTACATGGCGGAGGGTGCTGTGGTGTGTTAACCGTACGCCCTTTCAGTTAATTTAAAGTTCCTCTACTTTCTAATCATATGCAGTGATGTCCCAGTGTCGAATTCATACCAAAGTATAAAATCATCGTCTCACGATAGATATTAGCATTAACAAGTCAATATGCAAATGTGTAAAAGTTAAGCATATTCTTAAGAGGAGGAAAGTGGCAAAAGAAAATAAGGAAGCAGTTTCTGTAAGTGCCTGTCAGTAATTCACCACAAATTAGAACTGTGATGTCTGTAAAGGAAGGAAGTACTCTATTTTTCGAATAGGCAGGTGGACTTCACTTTTCATGAAACGTCTCTCAGGCGAGAGCGAATTTACATCGAATTTAATACCTGTTTTGTCTTTCTTTACTTTCGTGGTACTATATTTTTCGTCTCATGGCTTCCTTGTGGCGTGTCGATATTTCCATACTCTTTAAGTTACAATACAGTGTGCCGAACACTTCAATTCCCCTATTGCAGTTCCGTTCGTGGATAGTGGGTAGGAATACTGGTCTCTCCGTCTCCGTATAAATCCTTTTCTCTGCTTATAAGATAATGGCTGTTACGTGATACGTTTGTGGGGGAAGTCATGTGTTCCTTGACTCGTTTTGGGAAATCCTTGCAAAAAATTTAAGACCAAACGTTTTCATGATGCGCATCACTATTCCTGTAACGGCTTCCTGCGGACGTTGTGTGGCTTTTCTATGATACAATACAGTGGCCATCTCGCAGCTCTTCTATCTCTACTTCTCCCAAACTTACGAACAATGTTTAAAAATCAGACAGACGCGCAGTTCATCAGTGATCTTCTTCGTGGATAAATGATACTTACTTACCTTAAGTTACTTCCAACGAAGCTTAGTCTGTCATTTGCCTTCCCCACAATTATATTTATGTGATTGCTCCACATTAAATCACCATCGAAATTTCACTGTTGCGGCTGATCGTTGTTGTTGTAACCAAACATTTTACTCATATTACATTACCTTTGGTTATGTTGAGGTTCAGGCCTCAGCCGTGAAGCGTTGTACATCTGCATATCTTACATATCATGCAGTTACTTCAGTGAGCTACCTCGTTTTCTCCAAGAGTGTCTTCGAGCACGGCTCTAGAGAGATAGTGCAATTTTGTGTCAAATAATTTATATCAGGTTTTATTATTTTCCAGCTATAGAATTTGAGGGCTCGTAGTGGGGACCGAGTAGATATTTCTAATATCCTGCTGTGTAACAAACGGCTTTCGTGCAACACTAGATTCTACATCTGCATTACATGGTTACTCTGGAATATAAAGTAATGTATTGCATTCTAAAGAGTCTTCGGAGTGGAAGAGATATAGTAACTTGCCGTGGCTACAACCAACCAACATGCTAAACAATGTTAAAGGCTGAAGAACAAACCAAATGCACAGCGCTCAAATGCCATATTGCGTGTTCGTTGCCTCACCTTCTACTACTAAGTCAACTTGTTCCCTAGTACTACAATAGGTACTTGTATCGGTCGTTATTTACAGAACTTAATAACTGTTAATCTTAGTTAATTACTACCGCTCAGTCAGCCAGAAGGGGAACCAACAGTGGAATACTTTCCCTTCTATGTTTGTAGTATGGAAATGGTGCATTAGTAGACAAGAGTTGTTATTTAAAATTATACCTACATTGTCCCCACTGCAATACTTCAAGATGTACAGTCGCTCCTGTACATATTTGAAAAATAAGTGGGGGTCACACTGCCTTTAGGTACGTCCAATGCACTAACTGAATGTCTATGACTTACCACTGAAAACGACGCTCTGAATTCTTTTTTCAAGGCTTTCTCAGTCCATAAATCATATACTTGGCCTATTACGCCACAGACATCTATTTTGGTTGCTACAGGGCAGTGTTGTGGACTGAAGTTATATCCGTGTAGACTTATCACAAAGAATATGTCTTGTCATTATTCCAATAGCTGTTCGTGTATTACTGTAATTACATGTAGCCTGAACATTTATTCCTGAGAAATACACTGTGCAAAAAAGTATCACTTTTTCGAAGCTCAATAATTGTCTCCCATAGCTCGCACTGAAGGTGGCAGGGGTAAAATACAGGGAGCGAAAGGCTATTTACAATTTGTACAGAAACCAGATGTCAGTTATAAGAGTCGAGGGACATGAAAGGGAAGCAGTGGTTGGGAAAGGAGTGAGACAGGGTTGTAGCCTCTCCCCGATGTTATTCAATCTGTATATTGAGCAAGCAGTGAAGGAAACAAAAGAAAAATTCGTAGTAGGTATTAAAATCCATGGAGAAGAAATAAAAACTTTGAGGTTCGCCGATGACATTGTAATTCTGTCAGAGACAGCAAAGGACTTGGAAGAGCAGTTGAACGGAATGGACAGTGTCTTGAAAGGAGGGTATAAGATGAACATCAACAAAAGCAAAACGAGGATAATGGAATGTAGTCGAATTAAGTCGGGTGATGCTGAGGGAATTAGATTAGGAAATGAGACACTTAAAGTAGTAAAAGAGTTTTGCTATTTGGGGAGCAAAATAACTGATGGTGGTCGAAGTAGAGAGGATATCAAATGTAGACTGGCAATGGCAAAGAAAGCGTTTCTGAAGAAGAGAAATTTGTTAACATCGAGTATAGATTTAAGTGTCAGGAAGTCGTTTCTGAAAGTATTTGTATGGAGTGTAGCCATGTATGGAAGTGAAACATGGACGGTAAATAGTTTGGACAAGAAGAGAATAGAAGCTTTCGAAATGTGGTGCTACAGAAGAATGCTGAAGATTAGATGGGTAGATCACATAACTAATGAGGAGGTACTGAGTAGGATTGAGGAGAAGAGGAGTTTGTGGCACAACTTGACTCGAAGAAGGGATCGGTTGGTAGGTAATGTTCTGAGGCATCAAGGGATCACCAATTTAGTATTGGAGGGTAGCGTGGAGGGTAAAAATCATAGAGGGAGAGCAAGAGATGAATACACTAAACAGATTCAGAAGGATGTAGGTTGCAGTAGATACTGGGAGATGAAGAAGCTTGTACAGGATAGAGTAGCATGGAGAGCTGAATCAAACCAGTCTCGGGACTGAGGACCACAACAACAACAGCCCGCACTAAGTCTGAACTTTGCCCCAAGGCTCCACTGTATTAGTGCACAACTGTGGTGCCCGGCGACGTCACCCTCGGGCTCGGCAGCGCTTCAGACCTCAAGGTTTCGACAGGTGCGTGTGAAGTGTTAGGTGGGTTAATGATGTCACATTGGCACCGAATTTCACCACAATTCTGCCAGATGCCATAGTGGACGTGTTACACGATGGGAAGGCCTTCAGACTCCCTGTTACCCACATTTTACCCCTCCTTTAGATACTTCTGCGATGGAGGTTAGAACCGAGACACGGAATTGAAATCGAACGGCTTTCTTATGAGTAGCCGAGGGGAAAACATTTCAGAATCGACACGAAAAGCCCTTATTACATGACATAAAGAGATTCAGTGGAACCACCCCTTGCGCTGAATCCTTGATTCTCACACATTTCGAGATAGAAAACAACAGTCTGCAGTGCGACTAGCAACAGGACAACGTTATTGTCAACATTCGACACTGCTGATACCCCCTCCGACGGTTCAACCCTCCTCTAAGGAATTGTGGGGCTGCATTTCCATTGAATGTGATCTGACCCTTTGGAGTGTTGTGCAAACCACAATTTTTTTTCTGATGTACAAGGAGGAACTACTAACGACCGTTGAAAACTATCCGCGGAAATGTGAATGTCATCGAAGTAGCAATAGATATTTATGCTTTTTCAACAGCCTTCTTGTTGCTGTCCTATTGTGGTGTGATCTCGGAGAGGGGGTGGGGGTGCGACATTAATGTGCGTGTGGATTAAATAGCAAAGCCTCCCTGTAAAATCCTCCTTTTCTGCACATCCTCGATGCCATCCACGCACATTTGTTGAGCATGTAAAAAATGTACCTGCCAGAAACTTTGACACCCGTTCAATTTAGTGATACCACATGGCTACTTTAGTGCCTGAGAGCAGGGAACCCCTTCGACACCCTTTAGGTGGAGTTGCCTGCCCTCCGGCGCTAAAGCAGCCACGAGGCAACACTCAGCTCAATGAGAGGCATTTTTAACATGTTCACCAACTTTCTGTGGGTGGTACATGACAGTGATGAAATTTGGTACCAATGCCACATCATTAACCAACCTGACACCTCACTTGAACTTCTCAGCTGTGGGCTTTTTTCGCATGTGTCGTCTCTCTATTGTTTGAAGCGTCTCAGATACCGAGGGTGGCGTCGCAGGACGCTCGCTTTTGTGTCTTTATAGAGGAACGCTGTCTTCACCTTTGAGTCAAATGTCAAACGTATACGTGGTAACGGGAGACGATTACGTGGTTTCGAAAAAGTGATACTCTTTTTAAGCGCCGTGTGTGACTAATTTCATTGTGTTCACCAATGTTTCATCCTTGGACGGTTGCAGGCAGTAATATCGTGTGCCTAACGATGGCTTTTATCCCAATACAAAAATCGGCAGTGCTTTTTATATTGAACAGGCCGGAGAAAATTATATTTGTCAAGAGGAAACCCCTGTCTGGAAACTTCTTGAAGTTGTGTTTGGTATTATAGTTAGTTATGCAAGCCCCTAGCCACCAGTGAAAGGTTGGTGCATGGAGTACGCCTACGGATTCCTGAGACTCTTTAGAGCACAGGTGGGCAACCGGCAGGCCGTAGGCCAGTTCTGGCCCGCGATTGGTTTCACAAAATTACTCCCAATTTTTTGTCTACTGGGTTTGTCTAACTCAACGCCGTAGTTTTTCTATCCTTTTTCTCATTTGTAAACAATTCTTGTCCATTATGGACTATCAGAACTGCACACCTGTTGAAACTGATAATAATTTATAACGAATTTGCTGCAAGCAGTTGCTTTTATAGGCGTTTATTTTTCCATAAAGAGGTTTAAAGACGCCTAGCAACACATCTTTAGATCTTTACGTTAATTTACGTGCGTTAACATTGTTTTTTTTTTTTTGCTAAGGGCGCTACAGAATTTTGGAACGAAAGTTTTTAGGGCAGTTATTGTAAAACGTCGTAAGTAAAGATACAATGTTCACGACGCGGAGATAAATGTGAACATTTGAAGATGGGATGAACATAAAATAAATGGACTCCCAAAAACGCATTTTTCGAGGCACAATTTGTTCGTGTGGCGTGTCGGGAAAGGGGAGCTCCTCATGTCGGTGCGTCTCCCCATAAACATTACCATCGCGGATGCTATAGTTTTAACTTCATGCGCTAAGAGTACTGTGACGAGGCAGCCCACGAGTATGTGAATCAGGCCGGCGGGTCACCGCAGTTTGCCCACGCCTGCTTTAGACAGTTAAGTGAGACGGTAAAATGATTATTTTTTGAAAGCGGGAACAGATGTCTGTAGGTTCACGGTTTGGACTCTGTGGGTCGACAAAGTCTGATAACAATATCTGTGACTGTTGGTTCATTCAGCACCGCACACGAATATTTTTTTTTAGACAACATAGTTGTATGGAGATAAACGGCGATTACTTTACTTATAATCAATTGTTCAAAATGACAGTCACAATCGCATTATTTATTTTGCCGCCAACCGGTTTCAACCCGCGATGCGGTCATCTTAAGGGCAATTTACACCATTTGGTCGCTCGCTGGAGTCGTTACCAACTGCACACAGGCGGGGTGACGACTCCAGCGAGCGACCAAATGGTGTAAATTGCCCTGAAGATGACCCTATCGTGGGTTGAAACCGGTTGGCTGCAAAATAAATAATGCGATTGTGACTGTAATTTTGAATAATTGCACACGAATATAATATCAGGTGCTGAGAACGTTACGCATCAGTCGTCAAAAGTGTGATATTTCCACCACAACATGTTTCGGGGCTACGTTATCCCATTATCAAGTGCTACAAAACAAGCAAAAAAATCAGAAACACTGCAATACTGCACATACTGATAACCATTCACTTTTGACTGTGCATTATGGCATAGAAGTTTTGATGCATGTTCTACTACAGGACGGTATAGCCATTTTATAGTTGGGACGTTGAATAACAAGTACACTGTTTTCGTTCTTATGATTTTTATTTATTTCAAACTGGTTTTCGGCTTATTGGGCCATCTTCAGTAAACAACTGGCTATCGTCTGAAAGGGACACGAGTTCTTAGGTAATCAAAAATTATAAGCAAAGATACAATCCACTTGTGTGTAGTGTTGTGCATTAAACTTGTTTCTCAAAGTTGAAATTACACTTTACTCTATGGACAATATTGAGCACAATAAATAATTAGACTACACAATATTACAGATTAAATGGCTATAATGCTAAAGTTTGTTAGATCCTGACACTGGCTGAGAATCTGTTCATTTATGTTGTGCAATAAACATGTTTTTTAACATTGTAAATTAAACTTTAGACAATGGACACTATTTTACACAAAAATGGAATAACGCTGTCCCGAAACATGTTGTGGTGAAAATATCACAGATTTAACAACTAGTGTGTAACATTCTCAGTACCCATTCATGAGACAGTTGTATCGAGGATTCACATTAGATAATATTAGGTCATTTTAATATTCGTCATCCTGCTTGGGCTCAGACCTAGAAAATAGCGTCGGCAAAATAATAGCAGAAATTCTCGACAAAGATAACCTAACGTTTTAAATGCCGATTCCACGACAAGGAAAAATGTTCCAGCCGAACGAGTGAGCGCTTCACATATTTTTTTGGCGTTACTTAGCTTAATATTAGACTTTACGTGGGAGGTAGTACCAGAAGCCCGTGGATCTGGTCATCTGCCCACTGTTCTCAGATATGACGCAGGAGCGATAAATGATATCATATGGCCCGTCTACAAGTAGATCATTCAGAAAGCAGAAAATAAGTAGTACAAATCTCTTCTTTTAGGGAAGATACTGAAATTTTCAGACTGTGAAGAAACAAGAACCTAATACACGAATTTTATTGCTTATACTGAGAAAGCTGTAACTATATATATTCCAAAAAAAAAGAAACCCTTTACGTAGATCAGAAAATTTTTTCGTTTTTCGAGTGAATCTTCATTCTGTAGCTAATCAAATACGTTTTTCCTATACATGATAGGCATCATTTGTGGCCTATAATACTAAGAATACTATTTATTTAATTATACATATTTTGTTTGGCGATCTGTAGTGTTTCCTGGCAGCTAATTTAAATTATATAACTATTTATACGTATATGGTTGTGTGTTATCACTTGCAAACTGATACAAATCATGAAAGTAATCACAAAGCAAAATCACTTTCAATTTTTACAGTTCATTCTATTTGCAACGGAAGGCCTCCAATGGGAAGCCCAATCTCATACACACAAGCAAGTATCTTAATGAACTTAATTGAAAACATAATTATTTTAAAACAATGGAAACAAGAAAATATTAAGTCTGATACTGGCACAGATCTATATACGATATCATATGCTTCATATACAAACTGCAAAACCATAGAAACGATTTAAAAAGTCAGTCAATTAACTTCGAAGACAACAATCGATTCAAACTGAATAATCAATTTACTAACTCGCCTCAAATTCATAAAATTCAACAACAGAATCAGCGTGAATATTTTCAGAACAGAAACGGCTACAGACGTGATAAGATATAAGACATCATGTACGCGTGTTTCTCAAAAGCTGATAGCCGTGAGGCACGTGGTATACAAGCTATGCAGAACACCTCTAACCAAAATTAACTGTCAAGCAGACCTAAACATTATCATCAACATAGCCCAAATCAACGGATAAAACAGCAAGACAGTTCACAATCTACACAACACCATCAAAATGAAAATACAAATAGAAGACAGCAAAAATAAAATAAAAATGAAAAATGCAGACATACCAACACATAAATGTAACATACATTACATACACTGGGAAACTCACCCTCTATCACACACAAAATGGCCCACCGTAACATGCAGTCAGTTCCACACGGAAGTCTACGCCATAATTTTAAATGTAACGTCCGCAGCGACATTTCTGTTAGTGGTCTCGAATCTGGAATCAAAGCGTTTTTGCCAAGTCTATAGATAAACAGTGTGAGAGTTGAATTTTTGTTTTGTCGGTTACAATTTAAATTTTTCGGTTGCGGTTTAAAATGAGAGCAGAATAGCTGAAACCTCACGAGGCAGTGTTCCTTGTAAATTGCCCACAATGACCAAAGCTTTCATATGGAGCTGCTGATAAAGTTCTTAGAAAGTCTAAGACATTCGTTGCAAAGTGGGTCAAACGATATTTAGAGGCTAGAAATGTGGAGTATTTACTGGACAAAGGGCTAAAGTTCCAAGCTATAATCGATAATGGAGACTATTGGATAAACTATTAGGTAATTGTACCACTAGTAATAACATGTATTTTCATGTTAACATATATTTATCATAGTGTCTTTGATTTCATAAAGATAACGACGTACACCTTCTTACGGAACTGACTGTATCACAACCATCTCCTACGCAAAGTCATCAACATTTTCAAAAAACATAGAATAGATATATTTTTCAAGGCAAATAACACAATACAAAAGAAATTGGAAATTATGATAGAACAAAGATAAATACAACAGTTCACAATAGTTAAGAAATACGAGAATTAAAATGCGATAGCAGCAGCTCTAAATATAAAAATAAAAGTGAAACACCCAGAAGGGGAAGAGGAACATAATGAAACTTCACGAGTTGAGAGAGAATGTGACGTTATTTCGGTGAATACAAAATAGAGTCAAATTTACGAAGAACTTGGCAGTATGAGCCCACTTATAATTGTGACGTTGCAACCTCTCTGGTATGGATGCATTCACTGATTCGGTTGAAAAGAGTTTCACAGAGCCGTTGTACTCCCTTCTGAGGCAAGCTGTCCACAACTATTGTAACTGGTCCTTTATACCCGGGATTGTGACACGGAGACTGAGTTGGCGCAACAGGAGACGAGGCACTGGCGGAATTAAAGCTGTGAAGACAGGTCGTGAGTCGTGCTTGGGTAGCTCAGATGGTGGAGCACTTGCCCGCGAAAGGTAAAGGTCCCGAGTTCGAGTCTCGGTCCGGCACACAGCTTTAATCTGCCAGGAAGTTTCATCATTCTCACAGTTCACAAATACACGTGCCGTGTGTGGAAGAGAATTACAAGTTGAATACAATACTGCCACGTGAGAGGCAACACGTGAGGACGCAGAATGTCCATGACGTACCACTGTGCCATTACGACTCCCTCGATCATTGCGAGCCGTCACCTGAAGTCATAATCGATGGCACCCTCACTTTGACGCTAGCAGCAACATCGCTGTGGCTCTCCAAAACATTAGAAGAATGCGACCTCTCTCCAGGTCACAGCCATACTTGCCAACGGTGGTCATCTGAGATCCTGCAGAGTGCAGAACCGCGATGCATCGCTAAACACAGTACAACGCCATTCATCGGCAGTTTCTACTACCCGGTCACGATATCACTCCACACGCAATCGTTTTTTCAGTGATGTTGATGACAGTCCATGCGTGGGATGGTAATTCCATACTCTGGGTGCGGCTAGTCTCCAATCAATATTGCGGAAAGACACACTATTGCAAAAAGTCGATTGGTTGTTCTAGGGTGGCAGGCGCAGATGTAAAAGGGCTACGATGTGTTTTGTGTACAGTACGGCAGCCCTTCTTTATGGTGCTCACACGTGGTCGACTGGAACCTTGACGTGGGCGCCTGCCCTCACGTTCCCATGCATTCCCACATTGGGCCACTGTCATATCCGGAATACCCTACAAATCTGGATATTTCACGATTCGACCTGCCGGCCAAATGGAGACCACAATGAATCTCCTTTTCAAAGTCTGTCAGCTGCTGATAACGCTGTATCATAATAGAATGTGGCATCCCCATGTCCTTCACAGTGATCACTCAATATCTGATGGCGTTAACACCACGTATATACCCTACGAGGCGTGGTAACAATACTGAATACGAATCACACTAATGCCTACTGTTGGCCATTCTATCTGTAGCAGAGAATTGCTACTCTAATTATATACATACCAGCCGATGGTGTGTAGGTGTACAAAATCACCTTCACATCTAATCACATCTCCTGCGCGATTCACGTTTTTGTCGGGCAATGTACTTTCGGATGACAGCAAGAAAGTATCTCAGGTGCAGAGAAAATATGAGGGCTTTTAAAACTCAATGTACCCACTCCACGTGAGCAGATCACCTAGTAAAAGAAAATAGCTAGTTAACTTGGATAAAAATAGACACGACGATGTTACAAAAGTAAGGCAATGGTCACTCTCCAGGAAGAGTATTTTATTCAAAGGGCATAAATACAATTGAAAACATGCCAAATGAAAACAGGAACAACAGAAGGACAATATTTTCACTAAAACACATTTATCATAAAAAAATACCAATCAAACAATAATGACAAAAAGAATAAAGAAAGGAAAATTTTAAAAAAATACAGTAATAAATAAAAGATGTTTTACACACACACACACAAAAGCGCGCATGTATGCAGCGAAAGCGAAACCCCTATTCAGAAATAGGAAGAAATCCGCATGGATAAACTTCCGTAACAACCTCAGGTTCGAATCCTGCCTCGGGCATGGATGTGTGTGATGTCCTTAGGTTAGTTAGGTTTAAGTAGTTCTAAGTTCTAGGGGACTGATGACCACAGCAGTTAAGTCCCATAGTGCTCAGAGCCATTTGAACCATTTGAACAACCTTAACAAAGAGTTACTCAGCCCAGCCAACGAACTGAGTTTAGACATTGAGCCTGAAACAAAAGTAGTACAACACAGGTTCTGAACTAATTAGTCGATGGCTTTCTGATACGGCTGGCACCAGTCTCAGTTGATGAGCAATGTAAAGAAGGAGATCATTTCCTGAAAGAGTGCCGGCCGGAGTGGCCGTTCGGTTCTAGGCGTTACAGTCTGGAGCCGAGCGACCGCTCCGGTCGCAAGTTCGAATCCTGCCTCGGGCATGGATGTGTGTGATGTCCTTAGGTTAGTTAGGTTTAATTAGTTCTAAGTTCTAGGCGACTGATGACCTCAGAAGTTAAGTCGCATAGTGCTCAGAGCCCTGAAAGTGTGACATCCTGTTTCAGAACTCAACAGGGTCTTGTTGTTCGGGACAGATAGTACCACAGAGAATGACAACATACACTACTGCATGCTGTCTTCAAAACGCAGAAAAGGAGAAGCTATCTCTGCAGTGTTTTTAATAACACACTCTAAGACAAAAAAAAGACGTACCACGAAGGAATTATCCGAATGGGACGGAAACCGGTAGATGTGATGTACATGCACAGAAAAACAAATAATTATAATTTCAGAAAAATTCGATGATTCATTCACGAGAAAGAGCTTCACAAATTGAGCAAGTCAGTAACGTGCTGGTCCACCTCCGGCCCTTATGCGAGCTGTTATTCAGCCTGGTATGACTGATAGAGTTGCTTGATGTTCTCCCGAGCAGTATCGTGCCAAATTATACCCAACTGGCACCTTAGATCGTCAAAATTCCGAGATGGTTGGAGGATCCTGCCCATAATGCTCCAAACGTTCTCAATTGGGGAAGGATCTGGCTACCTTGCTGGCCAAGGTAGGGTTTGGCAAGCACGAGGACAAGCAGTAGAAATTCTCGCAGTGCGTGGGCGGCCGTTATCTTTGCTGAAATATAACCCCAGGATGGTTTGCCATGAAGGGCAACAAAACAGGACGTAGATTATCGTCGACGTACCGTTGTGCTGTAAGGGTGGAGCGGTTGACATCCAAAGGGGTCCTACTGTGAAAAGAAACGTCATTCCAGACCAAAGTCGCCGGATCTCTTACCAATTGAGAACGTTTGGAGCGTCATGACCAGGGCCCTCCAACCACTTCAGGATTTTGACGATATAACGTGCAAGTTGGACAAAAGTTGATACGATAACCCTCAGCCAGAAGCGATTTAGGGAAATCACGGAAAACCTAAATCAACCGTCGTCCTCCCGAATGCGAGACCAGTGTGCCACCTCGATCGGTTACTTTGCGGTGCGTTGTCTTTTTCTTTTTTTCTTAGAGTGTATTTGGAACAAAAGAACTGATATCCCCAATGGAAGACATCACGAATAGTGCCAACAGGAAAACATTATAAGTAACCTAATGAAGGAATCTTGAACAGACCAATAACACTCTTGAGCTGTGTACAAAAAGTGTTGAAAAGTATGATGAAACATGTGCTTGAGTGGTGATATTAGCACCATAACCTATTCACAAAAACGACTTTTTGTTTTCAGAGATGACATGACACAAAAGAAAAAGAAATAAAATTAGTAACCTACATTCTGATGAGTTTCAACCGCAATGACTACGTCATTGCTGTCTTTACTGAAAAACATTGTGTATTATAATGTTACCACTGGCTTTTAAAGTATGGAAACAGAATATTCCCATTAGCTTCGTGAGCAAAACTTATTCACTTTATTTCTCATAGATCACCGGCAGCAAACGTTGGAAATGGTTATGAGTGACCGAGGGCGGGAAATATAACGCTATCCCAGGGATCTTTCTTATCTCTCCTGCTTTTCACTATATTTGCATTATACATATACGACAATTTGTCACAAGATTTAAGAGATTATAGTACATCAAGAACTGGTAAATTTATTTAACGAGGAGGTAACTTTTATGGCGGCCTGCAGGTGATGTATTAAGCTGAGTCTTATGAGTTATAATTCAAAACAATGGTCATTATTTTGGACTCGGCATCGCCTACAGAGTTTGGTGGAAGACACTTACTACAGAAGCACTCGTGGACTGCCTGAAGTCTTCCAATATACGGCGCGCTAACAAGGGTGCCAACTGGGGAGCGAATATGAAGAAGGAGGTGGAGAAGGTTAGTGTTTAACGTCCCGTCGACAACGAGGTCATCAGAGACGGAGCACAAGCTCCTATTGGAGAGAGATGGAGAAGGAAAGTGGCCGTGTCCTTTCGAAGGAACCATCCCAGCATATGCCTTAAGCGATTTAGGGAAATCACCGAAAATATAAATCAAGATGGCACCCGCACTTTTGAGCCATTGTTCTCCCGAACGCGAAGTCAGTGTGCTAATCACTGCCCTGTCCCACTCGTTTAGAATATGGACAGTGGACTAAGACTATACTGTGCCTCAGTATGTCCATGGATTGATTACACTTGTCTTTGATTTGGGTCAGCTCCAGGCAAACGTCTAAGATGTCACTACACCTGGGAGGGATCTACGGATTTCAAAGACAGCCTTTATTGCTGGCAGATTTATCCTCACCTACTTTCACTGGGTTTTCCCCACCCATTCCCCATCCCCACCACCCAGTTCAAGACGGCTGGCTCTCGAACTGTCCACAGTCATCCTCACTCCAACCCTCAAATCTCTGACATTACAATCTAAGATAGAGGAAATAGCTCACCTGGGCTAAGTAAAAATTGCGGAATGTTCAAAATGCAAAAGGTCACTTGGCTGAAGTTAACAAGGCAGGAAATAAAAAAAAAATCCAAGACAGCCTACATGTACTAAGTCAAAAGGTTGGGAAATTCAAAAATGCAAGAGCCCACTTGTCCTTAATTAAAATGGCATTGCATCTGGAAGGTTCTGACACTATGTTTGAAATTCATCACAAGCTTTAATACATTTAATGTCTAAGCGATTGCAGCACAGTTGGCCTACCGCAAATAATTAACACTGCCCCGACCAGCACCGCCACAACCACTGTCAGACGTGTGTGTAACATTATCAGGGCGAGGAGGATTGTTTTATTTACTTAAACAATTAGGGATGTTTTATTTAACTATTAAACAATTAAACTGCAACAAGTGTAGGCATAGGGATGTTACATTATAACAATGAAGCGTGGACACCGATTAGACACAAAAGACTGCAGCATCAACCAGCAAGCAACACACGTTAGACGTAACGTTTTAAGAATAATGTGGAGGAGAAGAGTTGGTGTGTTGTGTTTAAGATTGTTGTGCAATGAGTCCATTGGTATTATAAAAACACTTAAGTTCTCAAGTAAACCTTCCAGAAAATTAAGTCAAGGGAAGACTATAAACTGTATTCTGCCTTTCCGCAATTTTAATTATTTGCCTATAAACTATGTGGAAATCGGCAACACAGACCCCAACGTAAGTATTATACAGAAATGTTATATTAAAGCTAGCGAAAATGCTGAATTGGGATTTTTTCACATGAAGAATGTTTTTACACAGATTTTAAGAAGAAAAGAATAGTAGTATTCATTAGATGTAAACCATTTCATATTACAGAAATTATTGATTTAAGTGCAGTTAATGTAACATGCGTGAAAAAAAAAACTGGGAAGTCAGAAAAACCAAGATTTTAATATTTCACGAAAACAGCTGCCACATAAGAAGGCGATAAGTCGACATAGCAAGAAGATCAAGATATTGCAGATGTGTAGGTAAGCTGACAAATTACCTTAAACAAAAATCTAGGTACAACCGGGGAGCACAATAAATATCAGCATTCACTGTAAATTACAATGGAAACCGGCCATACACTGGAATATTAAAAATAATAAATTAAAGAGCATTTACTATATTACAGAGAAATCTGCTTATAAATCCCCATTCCCGTTAGGGACTGCTTTAAAAAGGAATTTTACATTGTATCTAAATGTTTTGGATTGGATATTGCGCACCTGACAATAGAAACTTCATTTGTAGAATTGAAAATCAATAGAATAACTGTATTTAACAATCAGTGTGTCCACCAATATCGTGAAAATATATGTAAGTTGACAAGTATACCTCCCAGACTACTGAGACTAAGAAAAGAATACAAACTATGTTCTCTCTGCCCATAATTTTAGTTATTTGCCTATAAGCTTTGCAGAAATCCGTAAGACAAAATCTGACATAAGTATTATACAGAATTGTTATATTAAAGCTAGCCGAAAATGCCAAATTAGGATTGGTTTCCCACAAATAATGTTATTCGTCACATCTTAAGGAGGAAGAAACAATGTATAGAACTTTTTTTATGATTTTAAACATGGCTGCGGCAGCAACTGTTAAAATTCTTCACAATAAAGGATGACAGCCAAATCAGTTGCAGGCTAAAATTTTTTATTAAAATTCTTGACCAAGGTTTCGGTACATATAAATATACCTTCATCAGAAGTAAAACTTCTAAAATTACATCACGCAATGGAGGATAATAAAAACAATTATGCCAAAGGCGTCGTCAGTAATTAAAACATCATCTCCATTTGTACAACATGTGTAATGGGCACAGGGTCAAAGCGAACAGTATTAACAGCATTACTTCACTTCTGAAGTGAAGTAATGCTGTTAATACTGTTCGCTTTGACCCTGTGCCCATTACACATGTTGTACAAATGGAGATGATGTTTTAATTACTGACGACGCCTTTGGCATAATTGTTTTTATTATCCTCCATTGCGTGATGTAATTTTAGAAGTTTTACTTCTGATGAAGGTATATTTATATGTACCGAAACCTTGGTCAAGAATTTTAATAAAAAATTTTAGCCTGCAACTGATTTGGCTGTCATCCTTTATTGTGAATGTATAGAACTGACATAAACCATTTCCTATTAAAGAAATGACTCCTTTAAGTGCAATTATGTATGAAGCGTACAAAAAAAGAAAACTGGACATGGAAGTCAAGAAAAGAAATAATAATTCACGAAATAATTTGTGCACTAGACTTACAAATGACTTTCAATAAAAATCTGGACACACATGGGAAATACAAAAACTGTTAGCATTTACTGTAAACACTGATGGAAAGTAGCCATACGCTGCAATACTCACTGAAAAATGGTAGATTCGTGAACATTTGCATTATTAGGAAAAAATCTGTTACAAGAAGCTTTCACAGATTACCTCATGTTTCAGACTGATGTATTTATTTCTAAGTAGCAAGACTGTTAATAAGCATAATGTGAATGCACAATGACAGGTTGATGGTCCTCCACTTAATAAACTGAACTGTAGAATCTGTAAGATGGAACTTTCAGATGAAATAAAGTATATGAATTTAATGTGTTACGTCTCTTCTACTTTATTATCAGAGAAGGCAAAATGTGTGGTCGTTATAGTTCAGGCAGTTGGAGTATGGTAGTGGTTAATCTATTTTGTATAACCTATTTTTCTCAGTAAGAACCAATTACCTTTAAATTTACCTTTTCTGCTCAAAAATCAGTTACCGTACTGCTTGAGCTACAGCAACCATACATTTTTATATACTTCACACTCTCATCACATTCGTTTTTAAAGAGTATATGTTAGAACTTCGCAATCCGCAGCACTTTGGGGCAAAATTTATTTCTGAATAAATAGTGCAGCTGCATGCTGGGACAGGTTAAAGTACATTGAGACTGAGTGACTTTAGGTGTAGGATCATAAATAGATGATAGATTGCTGAAGATACCAGTGCAGTCAGGCAGGTAGCCCTTCACAGTGTATAATGGAGTGGACCACCTCAGGTGTGATTTGGGATCTTGCCGGCAGGCCCTCAGTTTCCTGCTGGTGTGATGGAGTGGAATTTGAGCGCTTGATGCAGTGCAGTGTGGATGGTGTGGCCAAATCACGATAGCGTAATTGTTAATAATAAAACATGAAATTGTTTAAATGAAAACGTCCCTGTGGTTCATGGTGTGGGTTCCTGTAGTCATGTCCTAGTTCATGAACCACGGGCAACGTATGAGTGGCCAAGTAAGTGGTCCCGACAGTCGGGATACCAATTACTTTGGAATAAGGCTGGGCATCTCGGACATATTCTGAGTCGTGGTCACCCTTCTGCTCATACGGCAAAGAATACCAAATCCACCGGTTAGTCCCTCAGCCGTTAGGGGTAAAACCCAATGGGACTCGGGGCAAGTAAGGTTAGCAACCTGCTTCCCTGGTACTTTAAATATGATGCTGGCAACAATCAGAGCAAAATGCCTCGGACCTTTGGAGGTGACGGAGTCCCACCTCTAACTGACAAACCAGGGACTCCTAAGATACGACTTGGCAAACAAATGGTAATGAGATGGGGAGCTATTAATATCAATGGGGGCTACTCTGGGAAGAAGGTAGAGCTGGCAGAGGCTGCAAGTAAGATGGGGCTGGACGTTTTAGCTGTTAGTGACATTCGGGTAAGGGGTGAGAAAGAAGAGGAAGTGGGAGAATACAAGGTCTACCTGTCAGGAGTCAAAGCAGGAATAGCACAATGGGGTGTAGGGCTTTACATCAGGAATGAAATGGAACCCAGCGTAGTTGCAATGAGGTATGTAAACGAACGACTGATGTGGATAGATTTGACAGTGTCTAGCAAGAAAATTAGGATTGTGTCAGTATATTCGCATTGTGAAGGGACAGATCAAGATAAGATGGATAGTTTTTATGAGGCACTCAGTGATGTAGTTGTTAGAGTAAAGGACAAGGACAGTGTTCTGCTCATGGGTGATTTTAACGCCAGGATTGGAAATCGAACAGAAGGGTATGAAAAGGTTATGGGTAAATTTGGAGAGGATATGGAGGCCAACAGGAACGGGAAACAGCTCTTGGATTTCTGTGCCAGTATGGGCTTAGTAATCACAAACTCCTTTTTGAAACATAAGAACATTCACCGGTATACTTGGGAAGGCAGGGGAACCAGATCTGTCATTGACTATATAATAACAGATCAGGAATTCAGGAAGGCTGTGAGGGACACACGTGTATTCAGGGGATTCTTTGATGACACTGATCATTATTTAATCTGCAGTGAAATTGGGATTGTGAGGCCGAAAGTGCAGGAGGTCAGGTCCATATGTAGGAGGATAAGAGTAGAGAAACTTCAGGATAAGGAAATCAGGCACAAGTACATAACAGCGATCTCAGAAAGGTACCAGTTAGTTGAATGTAGCCAATTACAGTCATTGGAAAAGGAATGGACAAGGTACAGGGACACAGTACTAGAAGTGGCTAAAGAATGTCTTGGAACAGTAGTGTGTAAAAGTAGGAAGAAGCAAACAGCTTGGTGGAATGATACAGTCAAGGCAGCCTGTAAAAGGAAAAAGAAGGCGTATCAAAAATGGCTACATACCAGAACCCAGGCAGACAGAGAAAGTTATGTTGCAGAAAGAAACATAGCCAAACAGATAATTGCAGCATCCAAGAAGAAATCGTGGGAAGACTTTGGAAACAGGTTGGAGACTATGGGTCAAGCTGCTGGAAAACCATTCTGGAGTGTAATTAACAGTCTTCGAAAGGGAGGTAAGAAGGAAATGACAAGTATTTTGGACAGGTCAGGAAAACTGCTGGTGAATCCTGTGGATGCCTTGGGAAGATGGAGGGAATATTTTGAAGAGTTGCTCAATGTAGGTGAAAATGCGGTCAGTAATGTTTCAGATTTCGAGGTAGAATGGGATAGGAATGATGATGGAAATAGGATCACATTTGAGGAAGTGGAAAAAATGGTCAATAGATTGCAGTGCAATAAAGCGGCTGGGGTGGATGAAATTAAGTCGGAACTCATCAAATACAGTGGAATGTCAGGTCTTAAATGGCTACACAGGATAATTGAAATGGCCTGGCAGTCGGGACAGGTTCCATCAGACTGGACAAAAGCAATAATCACACCAATCTTTAAACATGGAAACAGAAAAGATTGTACAACTACAGAGGTATCTCTTTAATCAGCGTTGTGGGTAAAATCTTCTCAGGTATTGTTGAAAGGAAAGTGCGAGTATTAGCTGAGGACCAATTGGATGAAAATCAGTGTGGCGGTTGGGGCCTCTTAGAGGTTGTCAGGACCAGATCTTTAGCTTACGGCAAATAATGGAGAAATGTTATGAGTGAAACAGGGAATTGTATCTATGCTTTATAGATCTAGAAAAGGCATATGACCGGGTTCCTAGGAGGAAGTTATTGTCTGTTCTACAAGATTATGGAATAGGAGGCAAACTTTTGCAAGCAATTAAATGTCTTTACACGGATAGTCAGGCAGCAGTTAGAGTTGACGGTAAATTGAGTTCATGGTTCAGAGTAGTTTCAGGGGTAAGAGAAGGCTGCAACCTGTCTCCACTGTTGTTCATATTATTCATGGATCATATGTTGAAAACAATAGACTGGCTGGGTGAGATTAAGATATGTGAACACAAAATAAGCAGTCTTGCATATGCGGATGACTTAGTTGTGATGGCAGATTCGATTGAAAGTTTGCAAAGTAATATTTCAGAGCTAGATCAGAAATGTAAGGACTATGGTATGAAGATTAGCATCTCCAAAACTAAAGTAATGTCAGTGGGAAAGAAATATAAACGGATTGAGTGCCAAATAGGAGGAACAAAGTTAGAACAGGTGGACGGTTTCAAGTACTTAGGATGCATATTCTCACAGGATGGCCACATAGTGAAAGAACTGGAAGCGAGGTGTAGCAAAGCTAATGTAGTGAGCGCTCAGCTACGATCTACTCTCTTCTGCAAGAAGGAAGTTAGTACCAAGACTAAGTTATCTGTGCACCGTTCAATCTTTCGACCAACTTTGTTGTATGGGAGCGAAAGCTGGGTGGATTCAGGTTACCTTATCAACAAGGTTGAGGTTACGGATATGAAAGTAGCTAGGATGATTGCAGGTACTAGTAGATGGGAACAATGGCAGGAGGGTGTCCACAATGAGGAAATCAAAGAAAACCTGGGAATGAACTCTATAGATGTAGCAGTCAGGGCGAACAGGCTTAGATGGTGGGGTCATGTTACACGCATGGGAGAAGCAAGGTTACCCAAGAGACTCATGGATTCAGCAGTTGAGGGTAGGAGGAGTCGGGGCAGACCGAGGAGAAGGTACCTGGATTCGGTTAAGAATGATTTTGAAGTAATAGGTTTAACATCAGAAGAGGCACCAATGTTAGCACTGAATAGGGGATCATGGAGGAACTGTATAAGGGGTGCTATGCTCCAGACTGAACGCTGAAAGGCATAATCAGTCTTAAATGATGATGATGATGATGATGATGAAAACGTCCCTGCTTTATTGTCATAATGTAACATCCTTACTGCTACTCCTGCTGCATCATAATCGTTTAAATACTGAATAAAACATCTCTAATATTTTAAATAAAAAGAAAATCACTCCTCCTAGTCCCGATAATGTTGCACACATGCGTAATGGCAGTGATGGTGACATCGGGGGTATTAGGGATGGTGGTTCTGCTGCAGTTGTTTACACGTTATTGTGATGAATTTTAAACGTAGTGCCATAACGTTCTGGCTCCAACGCCTTTTAACTTAGAACAAGTGGGTTCATACATTTTTTTTAATTTCCCATGACTTTAACTTCACAT